>NC_059471.1:112721801-113325551 GCF_018139145.2 Gymnogyps californianus | reverse complement strand
AGCATAGGTTGAAGGGATTTTTGGAGGTCACCTGGCTCAAGCTCCCACTCAAGGCAGAGCTAGCTTTGAATTTAGAACCAAGTATCAAGTCATATCAGGTTGCTCACTATCATACCCAGTTAGGTACTGAATTTTTCCCAGGATGGAGGTTCCACAACTGTCCTGGGCAACCTGCTGCAGTGTTTGATCTTCCTCAGTGTGAATTTATTTTTCCTAATACCTAATCAGATTTTGCATTGTTGCACCTGTAGGTTTGGAGATCCTAGGAACTGGAAGCTAACCAGAATTTAGAAGAAAAAGTTTTTTAAGGAAAAGACTCATGAAGGAGCAAATTGGTCGTAAAATGAAGTGCCAGAATACCTAGTCAGAACCTGCAAAACAGCTGCTATAGTTTTCTGATAAATGGCACAGGATCCACTAAGAACGATCACAGCACCTGGTTCCCATAAGGACAGCGTTATAAGGAGTCACAGGTCATGCTCCCTTTACTCTGACTCTTCCTTGAGCATGAGCTCAGGACTGGTGAGGGTGCCTGAGGGGAGAAGCTGGGTCTTCCCCATTTAATACTCTGGGGACCGATGTTTTCATCTGTGTCCTCCACAGGTGGAATATCCTAGAAAACGTTGTTCATGTAGTGGTTTGGGGATCCTGGAAATTGCCAGTGCTGGATAAAACCTTTTCTGCTTTTAGCATGTGAGAAAGTATGTGGACCTCGCACTTTTTCTAAACACATCTCTATCCATAGTGAAGAATGCTGCTGTGAGGTAGGGAAGTGACACCCTGCGCCTTGACCAATATTGGCAGCGTAGGCGGACTGACTGACCCCTCCTCTGCTCAGGCAAGCATTCCGCACAGAAGCCCTGTCTTACTACCCTTGGTTAAAGATAGAAAAATAAAGCACTAAGGGTGAGATTCATCTCACCTTTAACCAAAAGCAATCAAAAATAATGGATTAATCAGATATTTCCCCCCCCCCCCCGGGGTCAATGGATAGAAATTCCAATGGGGGAGCCATTTCATCTGCCTTTTTGTTCTGACTAAAAAGGAAGCCTTGGTAATTAGATTAAACTGAATGTGTAATTTTTAGATGAACTTTCTCATAGAGGTTAAGGGTCAGCGACATGATGGTATTTAAACTTCCACTCCTTTTTTAGGCAACTATCTCACATTGATTTTACTGACAGCTAGCTGCCTGAGTAATTTCTGAGATTTGGATCTAATTACAGTATACAGATCACATGTGAAGTCTGTGGCAGGCCTTACCAAAGTAAATCTTTCAAGAAACATTGCATACGCTCTTGGATAACATCAATAATATTTTTCATGTCTGCTTCATTACTGGGATATAATTAATGGGAGAATCCATTTTATGCTTGCACATTATGAAAATGTTTATAAATAATTTTTTAAGATATAAATGATAAATTTCTACACCTAAAGTACTGTGGATTATTGTACTTTCCATTTCATTATTGACAGGAATGTTCCTATCCATCTTTCGTTTATATTAATAGAAACCTATTAACAAATTAATAAAAGGTAATAAGTAGATGCAATGAGCGCAAGCTAATATGTGTTATATCAGTTACAAACTCAGGAAAGTACTTAGACACATGATTGCCCTTAACTTGCCACAATTTTAATCATATTTGATCATGTTCTTATTAAATCCATTTTGCCAAATTAAGACTGTAATTATATAATTGTTAATGTACATGACAAAATATTGCATATACTTCATGCAAGACCATTTCAACTTTGCCCACTCATTTTTTAAACTGTATATTTTGAATATTAAACTCACTTTTTTGTGAATCAAATAAAATAATTTAATCAAATTATCAAGTTATTTTGAACTTTAGCAAGCACTATCCCCTACTGATTCTTCCTGTTATATATTACAAAAGCTGAGAAGCTGCTTCTAAAGAATGTGAATATGTGAATGCAGAAATGTTAAAAATACACTATTTACTTTACAATAATAACTATTTTTCTATAGACTGGATAGTATTTTGATCTTTGTTTTAAAAAATATATATGCATTGCTATTTCTTAAATATATTAAGAGAAAATGTGATAAAAGGATGATATTATTTAAACTCAGTAGACATTCCAATGACTTACTCTGTCTAAGCTAGTAAAATAGCCAAAGTTAATCCAAAACATATGTATGTTATTTAATAGTGATAAATTTGGCCCAGTTTTTGCCTTTTTCAACATCAGACAAATGAAGCTTTGTAAAAAGTAGCCATCCAGCTTTGGGAATTTTTCTCTACTAAAGGGATTCCTGGAGCATTTTGTGTCTGGAAGCTGCCTGATTTTTCAGTGCTTTTCTACAAGGAAATTAGTGGCTCATGCTAGAAATACATTTATTGGATACATTGTAGTGGCAGATGAAGTGACGATTTTCCTTCCTGCTAACAGATGCTAATCTTTGTGAGTTGAAGAAAACAATGCCTAGAGATGCTCAGTCTCTTCCCGTTCTTCTGACACAGGTCTCCCCAAATGAGACTGCGTAAGACTTTTATCCATTCCTTTTGAAACCAACTTCCTAGGCCAATTGGTCTTCAAATAGGAAGAAAAATCCTGTAGTGACAAAGATCAGAACAGGCCTCTGTGGAGGGATGAATAACCTCTTGAAACAGTGAAAAACATCCTCAATGCTGAAGGCAAGCAAAAATGCCCAAGGACCATCAGCCAAAACATTTCCAGGGCCTGGAAGATAATAGCAAGTTCTATAATCGATTTGAAAGTTTGCTGACTCAGATGTTAACTTAGTTTTTGCACAGTTCAGGAAGAGAAACTTCAATTTAGATGAGCAGAGAAAAATCAAACCCATTTGTTTACTTTCAATCTGAAAATAAATCTCTCTGATTTCATTCTCTGTGAAATTTAAATTCTGCCTTTCACCACACTAATAAGATTACCATATATGCATGTTTTATTAATCATAAAAGCTTGTTTTAATTTATATGGCTTTATTTACTTTCTGAATTAATTGTATGGTGGATGTTTAAAGTGTACGTAGTTGATATTATCATCTTTATTATTGCTTAACGCTTACAGTGCAGCAGAGCCACAAAACCTCCAGAAATTATTGATGTGTCTTGTGCTTAGTGTATGAATACATACAGGGAGGAGGGAAAGCAGAAGACTGTACACTAAGATAATACTTGTACTTTGATGTCCCTAGTCCTGAAGGACTAATGGCAAAATCAGATTCTGGACTTGCACAGGAAGAGGCATAGAAATCAACAGAAGGGTATTTCTGATTTGGGAGAGCGTTCTGTTCTTACTATACACCAGTGATATTAAGCTGTTGTCTCTTAAATGCCCTTACTAAGTTGCTCATAGGAGCTAAGTCACATTGTCCAATAACAGCCTTTTCTGTGGAACACAGCTTCAAATTGTTTTCTTTTTAGCTGAGAGTATTTTAGTATCAGGTGTTTTTAAATCAAAAGCATTTAATCTTAGTTAGTTTATAGCATGTTTTCTATAACAGCATAATTATAGGAAATATATTTTCAGAAAACCTTTAGAATATTGTTTTCTGACACAATTAGCCAAAGAGTTTAATATACAGTGGCTCCAAAAAGAAAAGAAAGGAAAAAAAGTTGCTATGCACAGGAATATAACAGGGAAGTTAGAACAATGCAGTATCTATTCTAAAGTCCAATAACTGAAAACTGGATTGTCCGCCCACATGTGAGGTAGCTAATTCCTGCTGATCTGCTGAACTTTAATAAAATGAATATTAGACCTGTAAGGGACATGCAATTCTAATAAAGGGAAAATATTGTAAGATCATTTAAAAATGTTTACGCTTCAGCTGCCTTAATATAGGAAGGCAGAAGTCTTGGAAATCGTACCCACTTAACCCAACTAAGTTTCTATAACTCAGTAATTAGGGTTGGTGGTTTTTTTTTTCCTTTTATTCATGTAAAAATGAAAGCACTCTTTAAAAAAACTAACCCCTTATGATAAACTTATATACAAAGAGCTAAAAGGTATCTCATAATATCATCAAATTTGGCATAATACAGCATTTAGAGTGGAATAGGCTTTGCCTTCTAGAAAAACCTTAAAAATCTGATTAGCTTTCATTAAATTAATTAAATACTATTAAAGATTAATTGAATTAAACTTGATTCAATATAGCTCCCTTTGACTTCACTGTATTTTGAATCAGCTTCTGAGCAAGTTACGAGACTAATCTAAATTATACTAACTCACTGCATGAAATCCTGGCTCTGCTGAAATCAGTGGTAAAACTCCCATGGACTACACTCAGGTCAGAATGTTATTGAAATCATCTGCATCAAAGTAGTGCTCAGCACACCTGTGGTGGAGGTGAAGCTCAAAGGCATCTTTCCAGCAGTAACCTAAGTCCTGATGTCACCTGGGGGTTCAAACTGCTAGAGTGAGTTTTAATTCTTCTCCCTGCTGCTAAAATGACAAAACAAGGACTAAGTAGGGCTGGAGTTGCTCTGCAGATAAGACAAATGTAAGTCTAAAGGTTTTGGGGTTTTTCTTGGTTCCAGATATTCTGTGTACTGTTTGATTTCTCTAAATGCTTCCTTTGCAGTCCTGAGCTTTACAAAGCCATCAGGTGGTTTGTTAAAAGTCAGAGTTGTGAGGTCAACATTTTAACCTTGTTATTTGCCTCTTATTGTTGTGATATTTGTTTTAATATGTTAGCATGGGTTTTGCACTAGCTGTAATCTTTATCAGGAGATAGCTGGATTTAAATACGTAAACAAAGAACTCTCTCTGTAGCCAAGTGCAAGCCAACTTTGTTCATAGCAGCCCAAATGGTGTTGTGTTGTCCTGGATTTGTGGCTAAAATAGTGTTGATAACACACCAGTGTTTTGGCTATTGTTAACAGTACTTGCACAACATTAAGGTTTTCTCTGTTTAGATTTGACTGTGTCCTAAGTAGTCAAAAAGTTCCATTTCACTTCTGTGGTTTGGGTTTGGTTGGTTGGTTGTTTTTTTCGTTGGGTTTGTTTGGTGTGGTTTTTTGGTTTTTTTCTTTTTTCAAAATGGAATACACAAATTAACATTCTTTTGATATTAAGTAACCTGACTGATTAAATGGGAAGTTGGTTTCTGAGGATTCTTATTAGGAAACAAAAAGCCTAGGTATCTGATATATAAATAAATATCGGCACATATAGGAAGCTGGTTAGACAGTACTTGCTGAATATGTTATGAATTATATTTCTTGTTTTCATTAAAATAATACATTTAGAAACCATTGTGGTTTTTTTTCCACTGTTCAACAGCTGTATGTTTGGCTGAATAATGTATTGCAAGTATTAAGTGAATAATATATTGTCAGGTCTGACACTGAGCAGCAATACATATTGAACAACCTATGTAATGAATTTTTATTCTGTCATTCAGTCAGTTCTGGGAAGCGTGTTGCAAAGTAGTATGTTACTTTGGTTTAATTTTGTTTCTAATACTGTTTATCATCTGTGCGTTTTATTATGTGGTGTTTTGTAAACTGAAATTTTCTAGTAATTTGTCATGCAGACATGAGTCTGTTTTATCAGATAGCATTAACTTTGTGTAATGCTCTTGTCTCCATCTCCTTTTTTGAAGTAATTTCACAAGGGGAATAAGGGAGGAAGGGTTTGTCTGAGAGAGGGAAAACTGGGGTGGAGGAGAACTGAGAATTAGAGTAAGTGCCCTCACTAAGCTGAAATCTTCAGTCTGGGCTCAAAAATTCCCTAATCTGCTTGTGTGTACTGATTGCCCTGCTGGGAGGCCAGAGTCTGCAAGTCCATTCCTCAAGTTAGCCATAGACCTGTGCTGTGACCTTTTCAGCTGGTAAGTAAGAAGCATTGAAGGGTAAAGATGTCATTATGGTGAAGACGGAGAAAGTATGTTAGGGAATACAGGCTGCAACTGAAGATGCTATTGGGTTGAAATTCCCAACGTTAAGAAAAGGACAGCTGGGTGTGCTAGATTGGAGTTGCATACAGAAATGCAATATTCAGGTTAGTGGACCCCCAGATTTATTAGTGCTGCTGCTCATGGGACTGCTTGATGTGGGAAAGTACCTACTGGTCTGAAAGCTGCATTGGGATAAAATGTATACAAAGAGCTAGTATTTTTGGTGGGTAGCCAGAAAAATCTACAAAAAAAAAAAAAGGATAGTGTAACTAGTCAAAGTGGAAAAAGTCTTGTCTTTTTTTCTATCTAAATAACTTAATGTAAACCACTTATTTTGAAAATGTTTTCATTATTGTTTTCTTCTTTTACATCAAACTGGTATACATTTTTTAGGTATTTGAAATATCTTTTAATAGGATCAAAACAAAATGCTTTAGTTTTGCATTTTCTCTTGTTATTTGCTTAATTCAACATAAAATTATGAGTGATTTTTATTGACCATAAACCACATTTTTTGACAAACATATTATTCAACCCCCAAACTGTTTAGTACCAAGTCGAATTCCACTGTCAAGCCCTTCTAGCGTTATGAGGATTTACTTTTTTTTTAATATGTACTAATTCATACCATGTTGAACAATTACACAACCTTAAACATGAGAATTAATAATTTTTTTCCCTTGTTTGGCTGGTTTTCTTCAGACATTTCTGGGAAAGGGTGGTGTATGTCCCTTAAGTACTCATTGCCAGATGTCTAATTCTCATGCCTGGATTCTTCAGAAATTGGTATTGTTTAAAATCTGTTACAGCTGGAACTGATTAGAGTAATAAAGGGGACCTGGTGTGCTAGGGAAAATCTCTTTACCCTCAGAAACTGATTTGAACCTTAGACAGGCACTGCTGACTCCCATACAAATGAACTGGAATTTTCCAGTTGGTTAGTAGGAAAGCAAACCAATTCTATGATGCTTCCTCATTTGAAACACTTTTTGAAGTTGCTTCTGTTGAAGGAAAGAATTAAAGATTTCTGACTGGTTCTGCAGATAACTATGCTACAGATTTGCACCAGTGCAGAAGTGCTGATTTTGCTGTGTTAAATGTCTACTTTGGTAGTTAATTCCAAGTGTGGTGTACCTGAGTAGCAAAACTCCCTGGTGTACTTTATTCAACATTTTTTCCCCTTCCAGCCAAATAGCTAGTTTGCAAATTTACAGTTTTGCAAGCACAACATCA
The DNA here is from genome assembly GCF_018139145.2 of Gymnogyps californianus. Classification (NCBI taxonomy): domain Eukaryota; kingdom Metazoa; phylum Chordata; class Aves; order Accipitriformes; family Cathartidae; genus Gymnogyps; species Gymnogyps californianus. The sequence continues at coordinate 113,318,416 of NC_059471.1, read as the reverse complement.
TGTAAATTGAATCTTTTTTCAGTGGGACTTCATTTAATTTTTCATGATTGATTGAGAGGGGTAAGCCAGCCAAGAGGTAGTGCAAATCTGACCTCTTACTGACTTTCACTACAAACAGAAGATCTTATCTCATCTTCTCAGACCTAGTTTAATGGTTTCTATTTGTGGCTAAATGTTAATCTTAGATTAAGCTCCTCAGGTAGCTTGATCTTGTGTTGAAGGTTTCTGAAGATGATCTTATTTAAGTGGAACCACAAAAAGGTGTCTAGTGATTACCAGGAAATACTTAACAGTTGCTGCACTGGGGTATTCATAGCATTAACCCACTGCTGTGAGTGGAAACTCATGACTGTGGCAATTAGAAGATGTTCCTGGAGGAAAAAAACACCTGTGATACAGAGGTCCTGGACTCTCAGGGTGAGGGAAGGTCTTCTGAGAATCTTAAATATCTCCCAGAGAGGCATCCAGCCCCTCATAAAAATTCTGCAGAAAGAATCAAATGTTTGCATCACTGGCTTACTGATCAGTATGTTTTTTCTGTAAATAGCCCAAGCAATATTGTTTTTAACAAGTTCATTTTTTAAAATGCTTTATGGCCACTAGCACATCCTTTATAACATTTCAATAATCTTTTCATGATTGCTTTTATGTATTCACTTCAATTACAAGCTCCTGGTCCTCTGCCACACTGGTGCTTAAGGGAGCTTATCACTTTCCTTAGACTCCCTCCCTAGCCTAAACGCTGCATCCTCAGTGTCCTAAATCAGGGCACTGCAGGCTGAGGTTACATAAATTGCAGGCTTGTATGTAAAATAGTTCATAGGTATGGATTATATGACAATTCTGCTGAATCTTCTGAAGAGTTTTGAGGCATAAATACGAGAAAGATTCCTTCCCTGTACTTGTCTCTGTTGAACACTTTAATAATTTAAGGAAGAATCTCAGTGGAACTGGTGAATTAGACTCTTGTGAATTTGAGGCTGTTTTTTTCTTGTAGATATGAAATGTGATTTGTGCATAGCAGGTTCTGAAATTGTAATTTTCTAAAATTAAATACAATTATTATATTATTTCAACTCATTCTCTACTTAAACTGAGACTAGTGTGTTCCAGCAGTCTTGATGCCCTTTTAAGTGTGCCCTCAAAAAGACAAGACTCTTAAATTTAAAAATCAATAGCTTCAGTGCTTCCCAGATACCAACATGTAAAAGCTATCCTTTCTGACAAGTGTTTGGATTTTGGTCAGATGAATTGCATTTCAGAACATTAAAAAAAAAAAAAAAAATCCAATACTTGTATTCTCCTACAGAGTGACATAACAATATAAAATTTTCATGTCTCACTTTTTTCCTCTCTTCTCAAGAAAAAAAGAAACAAATGTTGAACCGATGGTGTTATGCTATATGTTGCTAGCATAACATGGTCAGAATTGCACACCAGAGTAGGGAAGTATTTCAGAGTGTTTATTTTCCTTATTAAGTATATAAACAAAACTCAGTGATTTTTTGAAAGCAGTTTTGAATTACAGGTTTTTTAAGCAACTTATTCCATTTTTTCTGCTTCCTTATATTCTTTATTAATGTCTGAAAGAGCTTATACATTAGAAGCGGGGAAAGTTATACTAGAATATCAAAGTACCAATGATGTTGCCAGCTACACAGACCATTGTAGGTGCTGTTGTAGGCATTGACTCTGTAGGTCAGCAGGTGAGTTTTAAGCATTAATCCTCTCATAATGTGTACATGACAGCAAGGGTAGCATTTAAAGGCCACTTGATATCCGTCTTCAAAAGTGAATTGGAGAGTTAACCGCTTCTGTCTCAGTGAATTCAAATAAAACCAGCCCTCTAGGCACAAAAGCCTGTTTTAAAGGTAGAAAGTAACAGACATAACTAGGTCTCATTTGCAAGGAGCTGGACAACTTCACTCTCAGCATCATTTATTTGACTCTGCTTAAATTCAAAATGCTGCCTGAAACAATACTGCTAGTACAGTAACTAGCAGAATGGACTCCACAGGCAGGTTTTCCTAGCCATTGTTGATACGATATAAATAGCAATGATGATCATAAGTAAAAACACAATTAGTGAATTATATAATGCCTTTCTGTTGATATGTGCAATATATCAGAGCACTGCAGAACAAATAGGAAGGGCTGTGTGCATAAATTTGTCTTGTTTACCTTCACACATTAATGCTTCTTATCAAGCTACTGCAGAGGCCAAAGAAACAGAGCAAATAAAGAAGTTGTATAATCTTGTGCACAGTTTAAAAAAAACAAAACAAAAAACCTTCCCAAAAATCTTGAACCACAAGATCCCACAGTATATATTCAAGCTTAACTTTTCCCCAGACATATGATTTTTGAGCAAGACACCTAATCACCTTTCTCCACCCCAGTCAATCCATAGAGGAAAAATGTACTTAAGACCTACTGAGTAGGAAATAGAGTGTGAACAGATAGCCAACAGATCTTGGCTGATCTTTCTTTATCACCCATATTAACAAAAGTGAATGAAACTGAGAAATTATTCTAGCTAATAATTTATAAGAGGCATCTCAAGGATATCACTTCAGTATTAATAAAATGATGATGAATAAATGCAATAGTAATTGTTGGGTTGGGTTTTTTTTAAAGGAGCACTTACTGAAGTTTAAACAGTAATGTGCCAAGAAATACAACTGTTACCCCATTAGTCAAGATTTTTAGTGAATATTTTTCCTACCACTGTGCTCATATATGTGTATGGCATAGTGATCACTCTGTATTATGAACATTACTGAATTCATGCTACAACACTATCTTAAGAGTTGACCTCCTCAGTTTATCTCTATAAACAGTTAAACAAATTATGTTAAACAACATGCAAGATTTGGTGTCCACAGGTGGCATTAAAGTCCAGGAATGATCCCTAGAGTCATATAGTATTAACTAACATGATTTTCAACATACCTGGGTCAGAGACTTGCCTTTCTTAATGCTTTTCTATTTTCTCTCCAGAAAAGGTGATGTACAAAAAAGGCTTTTATAAATTGCTGCTCTATAGAAGCAGCCTGTGCTTGTTCCTGCCCCAGCATAACCCAGCGCAGCTCTGGCCTGCTTTCAGGGACTAGCACCAGCTCTAACTGAGGAATAAGAACCACAGGTTGGGGAAAAGTCCATCCAGCCCAGTACCCTCACCCCAGCAGTGATGAAAACCAGGCTTAAATATGAGTGGGGTAATCATATAATGACATTTCTGCTCAGATGCCCTTCCTGAATCCAGCAAACTGTGGTTCACAGACATCCTGAACCAGGTGGGGTATGTTCATACCCTGTCAACAAGTTGGGACAGATTTTTATTTTTTTTCCCAATGAGTTTGCAAATATGCACAGGGTGAGCGTGTATACCAGCACAAAGTAATGTCTTTATGTGTTTGTGTATACATGAAAAAAAAAAATTAATGCATCTAAACTTTTAGCATTAGCTTTTACTTCTAAAAACCAGATTCCCTGTGGTCAGTCCCCAGAGGTGTAACCAGCGTTCAGTCTCACCAGTGCAGCATATGGACAGTTGCATAAGTATGTTGGAGAGGAACTTCCTCTGAACCAGGCATGTTTCCTGCTGGAAACTTACTGCGAAACTACAGCCCCTTTCTAACACCTCCGTGCCTGGAGCTTAGGCCCTTTATTTATACAGAGAAAGTTATGCTGAATGAACTTGCTAGATTCAGAAACAGGCTCTGAAAATCCTAAAGTAAAGAGCAGCTATTAGACCTCATGTACCACTTTTCAATATGCCTAAGATTTTTGTTCTGTGTTTTTCTAGTGGCTATGAGTTATTTAACTTCATTAAAATTATACATAATATTATTTTGGTCAAATACAGCTTTCACTTTAACCGAAAAATCAAGCACTAATTTTGTCATATCGTGAAGAGTCTCTCCTGTGTGTGGGAGATCCTCTGGAGACTCCCTTTTGAACCAGAGGAAGGGACAGGAAAGAAGTTCTTAACTTATAGTCAACAGAATGGGTTACTATAATCTGGTATGTATCACTGAATGATAATGTGATCTCTACGATTTACAGTCCTGGGAAGATTTAAGAAATCTAGTTGCTGTATTTCCTCCCCCCCCACTCTTTTTTTTTTTTTTTTTTTTTTTTTCCCCCCTCCCCTCTTTTTTTGCGGGGGAGGCAAGGAGGGAAACGTTTCTGGTAGGGTTTTTTGTTGTTTTTGTTTTTTTTCTTTAAGAACTTGCTTCCTCAAAGTAATTTTATTAATGAACATCAAGAAAATAATTTTTGTAATATTCACCTGAAGCATGATGTCTTTAGGATGGTGTATGCCACCTGAGTCTGTTTTCATCAGTTTCAGTATTTTGAGACTATCACCACACTCTGTGCTGAGACATTTAGAGGAGATGTAACTTAAAACAGCATAGTATAAACTGTACACAAGTGTTAGAACTTCATTCAAGCCAAACTGTAGTTTGAACTTCAGTTAAAAAATGTTGAAGTACAGAAAGTACTATCTTGGGGGTGTGTGGGGGGAGGTATGACCATAAAGAAAGCCTAAACTCTCCCTGACTAGAAGATTATACAATAGAAAAAGACCTTTGGATATTTACTTCAGAAACTGTCTATTTCAAACTCTAAATGCATGGCTAATGTTATACTTTTTTATATAGTTTGCTATGAAGATATCCCCCAGAGCTTAAATCTCATTTATTAAATTTGTAGCAGTTTGTTATGGGCTGAATACTGAAAGAATTAGGCATCATTTAATTTAAATCAGTGTTTGGAGATTAAAATTTGAGACTGAGAATTCTTTGTTTAATTTGCAAACAAATATACAGTTTTAGCTTAAGATTTGAAATGTCATGATCTCATTGCTTTATAATAAGGTCAGGAGTTGATTAAACTTGTATGATCTTCAAGAAATTAGAAAAGTGTGGTCACACTCCAACAAAATAAAAGACATTTTCCCAAGTGGGAATTTAGGTATTTCATTTCTAAGAACCTTTTAATATTAAAACTTCATTGTATAAACATAAGCTATTTTCCATGTTAATCAGAACATTTGTCTTGCTAATGACTTAAATGATATCCTAATTAGAGTTGAATAATCCACTGAGGTATGAGCAGACTTGAACTTATGACTTTTTTCCAAATCAAAACTCTTTTAATTTTGTTCTTATAAAAGACTTGCTTCCCTTATGTTATCCTGCCTGTAAAAGGAAGCAAAAAAGTTATGAGAAAACACTATTTTCTTAACTTTTTCTGATTTGGGGTCTAATCACATGTGGCATGGAAGTTCCGAAGATGCATCTCAAGTTGATCTCTGCAGTGCTAAGGTACTAAGCTATTTTTCTGATTCCCTGAAATGCACTTTCAGTGTTCACCTCTTAAATTATTACTGAATCTCCATTTAGGTTGCAAAGTGGCTCTGTGCTACAAATATTTGACTTATTATGCAATGATTTGGGGAAAAAAAGATTTAATGAAAAAGGGAACTATGGCCCTCTAAATCTTCCTAGAAGGTTGAAGGGGCTCTGAGAAGGCTCCTCTTCTTTCTGCCTCTCCATTCTCTGTCACTTGATTCAAGTGCATCTGGCAAAGCTTGTTATTGTAATCTGTGTTGCTCGTATGAAAGCGGCTGATGACTTAGGGTGGGAAGTAGATAGGGGGATAAATATAGTGCAAAGCAAGTTTTAATAATGTTGAGGAGCTCATCAAACAACCCTTGGGGTTGCTTAGTCTTACGAGCCTGGCCTTTGGACCTGCCACCCTTCCCAGTAATCCAAAAAAGTGAGAAACCACAATTGTACCTCTGCTTTGTTGTATTCCCTTTCTTCTTCAGCATCCCACATCTCCCTGTTCTTCAAGGGCTGCTGTTGAGAATCTGGCCCTTAAATTGTCGCACAGCTTGGCAGCATTTCTTTGGTGGGAACGCTAATACAAGCTGTTCCTGCTCTTAGTTTCTGCACTACCTGTACAGCTGTCTTGTGTAACTATTCATGGAGTGCCATTTCATGACTGGGATGAGGTTTTGGTATGTTAATCTAAGACATGTTGCTATAGCACCATGGTGACCACTCAAGACAAAAACTGTAAATTTTTAGGGATATTTTAATTAATAAGACAGTATGCAGTGAAAATTCCTTGAAGAAAAAAAGACCTGATAGAAGTTTTGGGGATAATTTGCCCTGAAGAAAACAAAACAAAAGATCCTGAAAACATGGAATAAATAGTGTTCTAAACAGATTAATTTTTCATAATGTAGACATGCTTTTAGCAAAAGATTTTTGCCTTGCAAAGGGAAAGAAACAGAGAGGGTTACCAACCACACCATAGGGTGTTTTATACTACTTCTGCAATTATGTGAGGTTATCTTATTTAAAACCAGAACTTAAACTTCTGCCTTCCTTCAGTGGGTGGGTAGGTAACCAGCTAAAAAAAAACAACAACAAATTATTTTAGTCAGTTACAACCTTGTTACCAGATCAGTTACAAGAATCTACTGTGTCTTAGACTATATGGTTTATGAGGCTGTACTGAAGTCAAGAACTTCTCAACAACCAAGCTGTATTGTGAGTCAGGACTAGAGTCCAGTTTCCAGTCTTTCCTTCATGAAGACCACATGGCATGCATTAGAAACTACCATTGCATTGACTAGGATTTTATTATCCAACATGGTTAACTTTTCTTCTAAAGACCCTAATTGTCATTCTGTATTAAACTTGTAGAAGTCCATATAATAAGGATGTCTTTTTGGATGTGTACACATGCATTAAAAAAAAAAAAAAATCACGTATCCATGATGCTCAGATCATTTGGCAGCACTACAAATCCAGTGCAGTCATTTTTTATTTTTCTTATTTATTTTTTTCTCTCTCCTTAAGCACCTTCTCAAGTGATGCTGATTCTGCAGGTCGAATTCTGCTATTAGTGGCAAGGTTTCTAAATTGGAGTCATCAAAACAGGAAAAAGCAGTTGTCCTATCGTAGTCCACTTTTCAGCTGAGATCTCAGTCCACTAAAATAGGCCTACTCTTATACAGCTAAGTACCACAGACTTTCAAAGGACTATGATAACACTTTGTCATATCCGTAATACAAAAATCATTTCATCTGATACTGTAATCTTCAGGGTGGAAAAATGCAGCTCTTTAATAGCACACAGAAACATTATACAACAATTTTTGTACAGAAAATGAAAAGCAAAGTCTTATCCAGGTAAAACTGCAGGGAAAATATAGGTCGGCAGAAGAAAATTATCACTTGTGATTGAAATTGGAAAGGACAGGGAGGGTAACTCCACCCTTGTGAAGAGTGCCATGGGATCTTTAATGATCAATCACAAAGGGACCTGAGTTGGCTGTATTGCCCAATTACTGTACAGATAGACTCATTAATGGAAGATTACAGCAATCAAATATACTTCTCTTTAATTTTACTAATGTATCTAGTCTCCTACCATGAGTTCCTGTGGTCACAAATGAAAAGTTTTACTGAGGGGGGAAAAAAAGTATTCTTTTTGTTATCTTTCATAAATTAAGTTTTGTGAATGTTAATTCTGTGCCTCTGGCAGCAGTGCAAGAGGAAGCACACTCTTTTTTTTTTTTTTTTTTTTTTTTGAGTTTATCACTCAATAGTGACTGTTTTCCCATAGAGCCAAAAAAATCGATCGCTGCTCAAAATGCCCATGCAGACAGAAGAATGCATTGTGTGTCTTGCTAGTTAATATGTCTATCTGATGAAAAAAATCAATACATTTTTCTTAAAAAGGGTTACTGCAAGAGGAGAAAGCAGTTTATCTCTGTCTGATTGATGAAACTGCATCAAAATCAGTTATCCACCATTAAGTTCCATATTTATCCTAGTCACTCTTCAGACTGCTGGAATTCAGTGTTCAGGTAGTACTTCCATTATAATATAAGCCAAAATTGAGAGCACTTGGAAAACTCAGAGAATTGGAAAGTTTTATTAAAATAAATGTTTGAAAGGGAAGCATGGGAGATTTAAGTAAATATAAAAATAAAAAATCAAAGGGCTAGAAAAGAAGACACAACCTTGGCAGGCTGGGGTTACTGTATTTCTCAGATGATATATTCATGTTTTTTTCTGACAGCCTGCAGTCCCAGGGATATTATTCTTTTGAATCTCAAACTCACCATTGCTCCAGAGAGACTTGGTGTACTCCATTCATTTTTTACTGGAGAAGACTATTTACAAACCAAAAAATGGAGGTTAAAGAAAGTTACTTATACTACTGGAGTGCCATTGCCTTAGCTTTAAGCTTCCTGCACAAATATGCTGTAAGACTTGGTATATCATTTTTATTGTGGAAAATATAAATATAGAAGAGTTGACAAAGATGGTGAGTCTTTTTCTGAGGGGAAAGCAAGGTTGGTTGGTTGGTTTTATCACAGGCTAGCTTCTTGCTGAAAGAAACCATCCATCGTGAAACAACATCCTGTAACAGATAGTCATATTCCCTCTTCAGGAAAACAGAAGGGAGTTATTTCCTCCAGCTTAACCTGAATTCCAAGTAAGGTAAGGGAGTTACTACCCATCCTTATTGACCACTAGCAATAATCCATCATTTGTGGGCTTCTCAGGTCAATTCTCTCTAAAGATTACTTTCTCAGTGTTTCCTTTCTTTCTGACCTCCTCTAACGATGTTTTTATCGGAGCTGCAAAATCAGCTTCTCTGCTGGCTGTCCCTATTCTCTCCAAACAGGACATTCAGAGGTCTGAAGCTTGATTTTTTTTTTTTTTTATTAGTTTTTTCCTAGGTTAGAGGTGTGGATTTTTTTATTTTTTAGCCTGCTACATCTTACTGTTACTTCCCTTTCTTTCCTATCAACATGTAAATATTTCTCCTTGTTGATGACTTCTTACAGCCAGCACTGCTTTTAGACGAGTATTTTCTGCTGTTGTGTCACCCCGTCCAGCCCCATCTCTTGAAAAGGTACGCAAGTAGGAACAGGTTGAACTAGGTCCAGATTCATCTTTTAAGTGTTAATATTATCTGTATCTAGCCAATTTGCCAAGTAAAAATGAGAACTGAACAAGGTTCGTGAGAATTGGTTTTATACAATTTCAGACAACATTACAATATTCCCTTTACAGATTTATACAGTGAAGTTTCTACCCAACAAGGATGTTAGCAAAGCAGCTGTGTGTGTCACTAAAGAGACTGAATGGCAGAGCTGTGTCTCTCCCAACTCTCCAGTATAATGAGAGTTTTGTGGTCTAACTGTCAACACCAAATATCTTTTACCGCAAAATAAAAACAAAAAGAGAAGGCTAAACAGGGAGATAGACTGTGGTTGGTGAAGGGTAATGCACCATTTGTTTGTCAGTTGGGAAGTATCGCTGAACTTTTAAGAGTTAATCCAAGCCAACTAAAATAAATAGAAACCCCCAGTAATTTTCACGTGCTTTGCATCAGTCCTCTATAAGTTATAATTTGTTCCATAGGCTGAACTGACATACAACCAGATCTAGACAAAATCCATTTGCCTTCAAACTCTATCAAAAAAAATCTATGATTGGAAAACTTCCTGGAACTGTTAGCTTTCTTCCCTCCTTGATGTTTCTTTGAGAGTTCAATAGCATTCCCCGTTTCCCAGAAGATTTTGCCCTAATACTTCTCTTGCTTTTATGCTCCTGACATAGTCTCCCAAGAAAATCTGGAGTCTAAGTAGGACTAATGTTATTTAATAAACCACTCCATAGTGATTAGGACTGCTAATCTCCAGTTCAGTGTCTCTTGATACCGCAGACCTTCAGATCAACCTTTGAATAAGCAAAACTGAAGGCTTTTTGGTACAAAAGGTAGTGTAAATTACACAAATTTAGGGGGAGCAAATTGTCAGCTTGTGTAATTTGTCATAATTCATCTGATGTCAATTAGATATTACACTTGTTAAAGACCTACTCCCACATTCGCTATTTATTTTTTGTGATCTGCTATGCAGCAATGCATCTGAAAGTATGTCTTTTCTCCTTAATCTGTCTTTAACTTTTTTTTTTTTCCCTCTGGCCTCCATCCTAATGCTTCTACTTCTTCAGTCAGACCCAGAAAATGCCTTAATTCACTGTTTTCCTTCCTTCATGCTGTGTAGCTTTTGGTATTGTTGAGTGAAATTACTATGTAGAGTAATGTGGGATAGAGTATTATATAAGAAAGTGCTTTTTAAAAATAAGTCCTTGTACTCTACAAAGTGGTGCTACATGGGAAATAGCTAATAGTAATGATGATGATGGGATTCATAAACATAAAGGAGGAGGAGAGAAAAGCAAGGAAACTAAAAATTAGCTCACAGATCTGAAAGCCTCCCTAGACTGGTATGAGCCACCCAAACGTAAAATTACATCAGAAAAGATCATTGCAAACATTGTTTTTAATTAGTAACAGACACATTAATTGTGATGATGTATCTGTTTATCCCTCAACAAAATAGGTAAATCATAAATTCCATTCATCTTTCTCATCTTAACTGCTCTTTTTTTTTGAGTGCATGAATAAGCTACCTCCTAATTTATTTTAGTTATGTTAATAAATAGCTATTAGACTGCAGTGAAGCTATTTGTTAGCCAGAGCTGATATATTATTTAGAGATTGTAATAACCCTAAGCATTCTCATTATTATCAATCTGAATAGACATCTGCAGAGAGACAAATGCAGTTTCTACAAAACCTTAAAGCCTGTAAATATTAGAGCTGCCAGCTACAGCCTGAGCTGTTGTAGATCCACAGCCCTCCAGTGAGGCCAGCCTCTTTGCCCAGTCAACTGAAAGTTAAGGCCTACATTTGTGACTAAGAAAGGATAACGTCTCACTGCATTCTAATAAAACTGTCTGATAGAAAAGAAGGAGGGTAAATTCATTAGAAAACTTTTCAGAGGGACTGAAACTCTTCCAGCAAGACCTAGGCTCTTAAAAGATGTGGTTCCATGAACAGACGTTATTCTCTGCTGCTGTTTAACTTGATTGAACCTAAAATTTGGAATCTGAAACAGCTCAGCTGCTGCCTGTACCCAGAGGTTTCTAAATCACACCAGTGTTGCACAGTGAGCTCCGCTTCAGAGAGAGCGGGCAACCATCTGGCACTTTCTCAGAGTAGAACAGGCTGTCCTTACTGCCCACCAAAAGCCTGGCAACCTATATATCCTACGAAGCATGTGCTATCACCCCTTTTAGGCTGACAGATCAGAGGATGCTTTTTCTTATTGTGAACACTGCCACTACAAGACTTTATGATCTACATGCAACAGACTCATGCCATGTAGGCATAGCCATGCTCTTGTTGATATCCAACCATGCATGCTTGGTCTAAAGCTAAAAGACAATTATGATGATCCCTGTCATGGGAATGGCTAAAGGCTGTGTCCGTTCCTCTTCAGATATTAAATAACTTTGGTCTTTAGCAGTGGTCCAAATCTGTCAGGTTCAGGTCATGTATAGTACTGATAACTCAAGGCATCTGACTGTACTAAGTAGCTAGTATTTATCAAATACCATGCTTCCTAGCATGCTGGTCTCCCATCTCCTAGTTCAAAAACCCTGTTCAAGAGGTTAACAGTCTGAGATGGGACTCCTTCACTGCTGCTGAAGTTCTATTATGAAATGATTAATGAGAGAAGCAGAACAACGGAGCAGATTCTTTTACCAAATGGCCATGGGACACATAAGGCAGTGGATTGCAGTCCTTGCTCCAGTTTACTTTATCTAAGTATAAAGCAACTTTTCTTGGGTTCAGTTTGTTTTCCCCTTTCCTGCCCCATGTATTTTAAACGTGGTTAAAAAAAATCACACTTTGCTGAAAGAGTCAGGAAAAGATGATTTGGGAGATGATGATTCATGCTCAGGAAAGCCAGCTGACAAGGCTTTTGCCAGTGATAGGCAATGATTCCAGCACCTCCTCCACAACACATTCAGAAAATTAGCAGGAGTAGGGCGGCTAACATTCTACAGTTTAAGATATAGTGTAGGTATGAGACAGAATACATTTTGTCTAAAACTGGGATAAGTGGAGATGTGCAATAGGAGGGAGGAAAGGTCAAGAAATGTGAGATGGAAAATTTGATTGAAGGATGCAATATGTAGGGGGTAGATGAGTGAGGAGTGGGGCAGAGGGTGGGGAAAGGAGGTAAGAAGTAATCTTCATGCACTAAAATACAAGCACACAAAAATCAGAGGTTGCCTTATATTCAAGGTCATTCTATTTTTAGGGAATTCAGTATTTAATAGAAAATGCAATTTGAGGTACAAATTCTCATTCATCCTTTTGAAATCTTCATTCTCTGTAGATATTGAATTCCTCTCACAATAACTGCCAGGCTTCTGTTCCTGCACAGGGAACGTGTATGAGGGTTTCATCTGTCAGCTGATATATTTGGGGATAGGATAAGGTCAGAGTAGGAAGAGAAAAGGTGGATTTCATATACCGAATAGGAAATGCAAATAAAGATTTAGAAACAATAAAATAACCTCAGAAGTTATTGCAGGCATGTTTGGTAATCTGTATAGACACAGTAAATATGGCATTATATTAGAGCAAGAATATTCAGTGTGGCTCTTGCAATAGAAAGTTTTCCAGAGATGATCAAAGGAATAAAAAAAATTAACACCAATTCTTAAAGATTTGTTGAATTTCCCAGAGCTGTAGTCTCGTTGGTGAAATTCTTTTAGCCTAAAAAGTAGAGCCTTAAAGTAGGACATTGTATTTCTTGCACAGCTATTGCATTGCTGTGATTCTTGTATGTTTCTTTCCCAGCTTCTCCTGTTTGCTGTCCTTCCTCCCTTCCTCCCCATATATATATTTTGACTATGCTGTGATTAGGATAGGAGTTTAATATGATATATACTTATGTAATCTCCATAATCTTATGGAGATCTTTGTCTAAGGACAAGGATCCTTATGGAGATCCTTGTCTAAATAAGGCCTCTAATATTCATTCTTAATAATTCCATGTAACAAAAAAACCCGCAGATGTTATGCCATGAAGGTTGCAATTGGGGGGGCGGGGGGGGGGGGTGTGACAGATCAGAGCACAGTAACTCTTTGCTACAAATGCTTCTCTACCAGGATCAATTATATATCTGCATAGCCTCACGTGGCTATTCAACAACTGATGAATGTACACTGGGCCTCCTCCAAAACACCTTATTATTGAACTGGAGCAAATGTGCAGAAAGGTATCCTACCGTTTAACAAACTGAAGCCATGCTGGTTAGTACAAGTATCACTATGCTAACCTTCTTTCTTGGCTGATTTTAATCTTCTGGCTCCATCACACAGTTAATTGTTTCTCATTTATCCATATTAGTGGAAGATCATATGAAATCCATGTAAATTAGGCTGTGAGAGCCTAATTTAGTACATTTAGTACAAGAAAACTTGTGGACAGATTTTTGTCAATAGGACAGGCTCTTAGCCAGTGGCCTGGTTTTGAGCAAGACCTGCTTGGCATGGTGTGTGCCCCATGTGACAGATTTGAGGGTGCTGCTCTGCAGCAGGTGTGTGGATAGGTGTAGTAGGAAAATTTCCCGAGGATATTTGAGGTTGACTGTAGCTTTCATTCACCTACTTCTTCTTCTCATGAATGTGACTTTCTTGAAAAGCAATGTTTTTTTTCAGAGACTGAACCTGTTATCCTTGCTTGGAAAACCCTTTGGAATAGGAAAAAGGACATCATTCTCTGCAGCAGGTTTTATCTCTGAACCTCCTTCTACATATTACACATGGACTTCTGGTCCTGGGGGGAGCTGTGTGCTAACTGTAATTGAAAAAACTAGACAGAGCATTTGGAGGAAATGTCTTTACTTTCTAAGCAGGATACCAGGCAATTTGGACTAAATTTACTAGTGTAAAGCTGTAAACAAGGTCAGAATTCAATTTCCCTATTTGTTTGGGCTTTGGAGGGGGGGAGTGTCTTGGTTTTTGTTTGGTTTTGTTGTTTTGTTTTGGGTTGGTGGTGGTGGTTGTGGTTGTTGTTGTTGTTGTTTTTCCCCCTGAATAGATCTGATTCTCTGCTGCTCTTTGCCATGTAATTTTCTTACTCTGAGTTTGTGCAGCCTACTGGTGATGCATTAGTCCTGGGGTTTGAAATTATTTATCTTTTTTCCCCCTTCTACTATAAACAGATTAAATATTTATATACAGATAGTGAGGAATCAGTCCCTTTGATCTTAGATCTTCCTTTGGTTTTTTTTGAGATGAACTTTGCATGTTATGAAGCCGTTTCTTTTTTGCAAAGAAAGTGTAATGAAGTATTACATAAAAGGTTAGCATTTTACTCCTGCTTTACAAAGCATGACGGTAAAGAATCAGTAGCCCTCTGCCTTGTAGTAGGTAGAATCATGCAGTGCTTATTTTATGGTCGCCTAAAAACGCCCACATCGCTTCTGTTTTTCAGGACTGACTAGTTCCACACAATTCCTTCATTTTGGAAGAGGAATTCAGTATATGAATCCCTCTTAAAAGAAGCCCAGTGCTGTGTATCAAATAAAACTATGTAGTTATTCCTTGCATTGACTTGCTCTTGTGATCATGGCCTCTCTGAACACTGACTGGGAACTGATACCCTGTAGGAGAATTTCTTCATGGTGTATGGATACTACAGGACATCAGCATCACCCCCAGGGTGAGAACAATGGTCATTTTGATGACTGGCTTGGCCCAGAGGACAGTGGCACTTCTCACAGTCCCTGTTCCTTGGGTTCTTCAAAAAGGGCAAATTAAAGTAGTTTCCAGGAATTTCCAACTCACACATGCTGCTATGTCTTTGTTTGGAGCCGGGCAGCCCGACAGGCACCATGGAAGCAGCATACAGATGTGCTTTGCCATGGATCCTGCGTCCAGTGTGCCTCGGCCACAGGCAGAGGTTGGGAAAGTTTAATCCTTTGACAAAAAGAATCAGGCTAATGGGACGGGAGTTCTATTCTGAGTCCTATATTTGTTCTGAGAGAGTCATTATATGTTCCACTAACTCCTCACCTGTGGTGTTTTCATCTTCTTGTTCTCTAGGGCACCTCTGTACGAAAGCACAAATTCGGGTACATTGGACAAGAACACCTTTCCTTTCTGGGTGAATGAGTTGAGTTCTCAGGAATGCTTTGTCTTTATTGCTTATAATGGGAACATTGTATCTTTCTAAGTTAGGCATGTACTGGCTTTTCCATCATCTTGGTTTGAAAAAGTAAAGCTACTTTAAAAAAGAGTTGATCTGGGTTGATTTTAAGGCTCTGAGAAAGCTGGAAAACGAAGGTATTGACTCTAGGTGCCCAGGCGCTGGCAGGGGCTGCAGGGCGGCCTCTGTGAGGAGAGGCGGGGGCTGCCCTGTGCTGGACACAGCTGGTTCCAGCCGGCTCCAACCGCAGGGCATGGCTGAGCCCCACAGCCAAGATGGCAGTGCCTCGGGGAAAGCCTGTGTAAGAAAGGGCAAAATACTGAACTGTCAGAGAGAGGAATGAGGGGGGGAAAGTGTGAGAAACAGCCCTGCGAGCACCGAGGTGAGGGAAGGACAAGGGGGAGGAGGTGATCCAGGTGCCTGAACAGGGATTCCCCTGCAGCCCCTGGAGAAGACCATGGTGGAGCAGGCATTTCCCTGCAGCCTGTAGAGACGACCTTGGTGGTGCAGATGTCCACACTGTAGCTCGTGGAGGATGCCAGGCTGGAGCAGTTGGACACGCCCTGAAGGAAGCTGCAGCCCGTGGAGACCCCACGCAGGAGCACGTTTATCCTGAAGGACTGCAGCCTGTGGGAAGGACCCATGCTGGAGCAGGGAAAAAGTGTGAGGAGGAAGGAACTGCAGAGAGGAGCTGTTATGGGCTGACCACAACCCCCAAGTCGAGTCTATCTCAATCCACAACCTTTTCAATCTTATTTTTTCTCCCCCTGACCTTTTGAGGAGGGAGAGTGAGAGAGCAGCTGAGTGGGCATTTGGCAGTCAGATAAGGTAAAGCCATCACAAGAGAGATGTCTTGGAAACATCTTTATACATCTTAGTTGCATGATAATGCAACTCTATTTTGCTGTTCTATTACTGTGCTTCAATGCAATTAATGGTATCAAATTGGCCAAATTACATGGGAATTGATTGTTTAGGGGGGAAGGGGGGAGTTCAGTCTCAAACCTAGATGAGATAATTTACTACATACATGAAAATTTTAATACTTAAGTTCTTTCAGAGGCAATGAGTCACTGCTGTAAACTGTTCCTTTTCAGGCTATTTTTGTTGAGGAAATATTGCCTGTCTATAGTTTATCTCTCTCTGTTCCTCTTTCAGTCAATATATGCTTTCTACTAACACAGAAAAACAGGACATAATGTACCTAACAAGATAGGAAAATTATGAAATTGTCATTGTATAGAGTCATGGTATAGGACAAAGATGTTCTAATTATACTAGGAAAACTCTAAACAGTTATCTCAAAAAAACCAAAACAAAAAAACCCCAAACCACAACAAAACACACCAAACCCCCCAAAAACAAAAACCCCAAACTAAAAAAAAAAACAAAACCAAAACCTAGTGATTTCCTCTTTCACAACATAAAGTTTATGAGAACATTCACTGACTTGTACGTGCCTACGAAAATCTGTACTGACGATTATATTTAAAAGCATATATACTAACGAATATAGCAAAAGAGCCTTATCTCCTGTGACTTTCTATCAGTAAGAGGCTGCTCTTAGAGTGGTTTATCAAATTCTATATGATCTAATGGTAGGAAACAGTAAAAAGAAATTGTGCTGATTTTGGCTGGGATAGAGTTAATTTCTTCATAGTAGCCAGTATGGGACTATGTTTTGGATTTGTGCTGGAAACAGTATTGATCGATAACACAGAGATGGTTTTGTTATTGCTGAGCAGTGTTTCCACAGAGTCAAGGCCTTTTCTGCTTCTCACCCCACCCCACCAGCGAGGAGGCTGGGGGTGCACAAGGAGCTGGGAGGGGATGCAGCCGGGACAGCTGACCCCAGCTGACCAAAGGGATATTCCATACCATATGACATCATGCTCAGCACATAAAGCTGGGAGAAGGAGAAGGAAGGGGGGGACGTTTGGAGTGATGGCGTTTGTCTTCCCAAGTAACTGTTATGCGTGATGGAGCCCTGCTTTCCTGGAGATGGCTGAACACCTGCCTGCCGATGGGAAGTGGTGAATGAATTCTGTGGTTTGCTTTGCTTGTGCACGCAGCTTTTGCTTTACTATTAAACTGTCTTTATCTCAACCCACGAGTTTTCTCACTTTTACTCTTCTGATTCTTTCCCCCATCCCACCGGGGGCGGAGTGAGTGAGTGGCTGTGTGGTGCCTAGTGGGGTTAAACCACAACAGAAATTAAGGTAATCAAGCAAAACAGTGACCTCTTACATGTCCAAAACCCATTAAGGGAACACTACAAAAGACTGAGAAAGTAGCACGGAAGCAACCTAGTGACTCGGCTATCAGGCAGATATTTTAGGTTTTCGTGGTGGGTTTTTTATATTCTCTTTTTTTTTTTTTTTTTTTTTTTGTGACTACACTCTTAAAGCTAGCAGAACTTCAAGCCAAGGGAAAGTTACAATGTGAGGATAATGCAATATACTACCAAGGCACACCAAAAATGAATTGCTGGATTTGTTTCTGAAAGACATATGGTTAGTTGTATATAGTTAGTATAGCTGTAGTTGTTACACTAAATCTATGCATAATTCTGTTAGCTTCAGTTTAGTTACAAGATTGAACTGGCACATAAAGTATAGTACAGATAATTGTAAAGTGGTGCACATGGGGAAAGACAATCCTAGCTTCACATATAAAATGATGAGCTCTGAGATGACTGTTACCTCTCAAAAGCAAGGTTTTGGGGCTATGATAGAAAATTCCACAAAAACATCAGCTCAGATTTCATAATCCAAACCCACTAATCTAATGAAAGAAATTATTAGAAAAGAACTAGAGGCAAGGTAGAAAATATAGTTATCTTTTGGCATGAGGTTGATGGTTTGCTCCCATATTGATACTGGGGGGGGGGTGTCTGGTCTCACCATCTCAAAAAAGATATAGCAGAATCATAGAGTAATTTGGGTTGGAAAGGCACTCCAGAGGTCTCTAGTCCAATCTCCTGCTCAAAGCAGGTCTAAGGGACCTGAGGTTGCTCAGGGACTTGCCCAGTCTAGTCCTGACTGCCTCCAAGGATAGAAATTCAACAAATTTGACATCTACTTGTGGCCACTCTGTATTGTTATTATTGGGGTTTTAGTAAGTATTTTATTGATGGGAATAGAAAATCAATCTCTAAGCTTGCATATTCCTCAGGGAATGTGTTATACATATAGTATGTGTACATGAATGAAGAGCTTCTCTAAGTTGTGTTGGGGCAGGGTGGTGCAGCATTTTTACTAGGTACAATATAGCCTCAGTTGTGCCAGTGTATCTATTGACTGGTGCTTGTTTTGAATGTGAGACAGGGAAACTTCCCAACTTAAAAAGAGAGGGGAAAAAAGCATAGCCTCTTCCTTGTCCCAGAAAATAATTAAAAAAAAAAAAAAAAAAAGGCACTTTACGTTAAGTGCCTAGTGTCAGTCAAAGAAAGTGGCAGCAAAAGTGCATTTTGCTGAGATTTGGAGTAGTAAAGAATGGTGGAAGGCAGAAGCTCTGTTAGCTGGTACTTCTGCTGAAGGCATAGTCTTTCAAAATGTGACCATGAATTCACAGGATGGGGCTGTGTATGGGTTACATTTGGCTTCTTTAGAGTGTAAGATAACAGGTTAGAGGAATCATTCACCTAGCACTATAGTTTGTAATATGGAGCTTCTAAGAGAAAATGATAGATTAAATACTTGATGAGTAAAATAATTAGGAATGGCTGCTGGCACACTGTAGAACAAAGCAGTGCTCAAATAGAGTACCAATATGTTCTCTAATTGTGCTCTGTAATATATCTCATTTGTTCCAGATTTTACTTTATCAAAATGCTCCTTCCATCTAAAAAAAAAAAAAGAGAGAGAGATGAAAAGAATAAAGAGGGACTATGAGGCATGGGCTTATTGCACGAATTGTATAATAGATAAATATTGTAAATTTTTTTTTTCTTTAGGAGCACGGAGAGGGCGGGGGGAGTTGTTGGGTTGTTTGTTTGCATGTAAGGTAGTAGAACCACTATCCTGTATCTATAGATATGTAGGAAAGAATTTTTATTGATTTTAATGAAAGCAGAGTCAGACCCTGCATTTGGCAGCAAAACTTCATACTGTAAAAACACAATTTCTAGATTCTCCTCCTGGATTTTTTCCTAGCTGTGGCTTATTGTAATTCTCAACCTGTAGTGAGATTCTGCTTGATGCATTAAATCAGCTGAAGGGTTGGTATTTTTTTAATCTTCATGTCTTCGTATAACACGAAATTTTGTAATACAGTGTTTAAAGCTCTTGTAGCTTAGGGGTGGTGTATTAACATCAGAATGCAGATGATTAACCCTGAGTGATTTAATATTCACATGAACTTAAAAGAATACCTTAGCAATCTCAAGAAGAAAAAGGATTTATGATTTTCAGTGACTCTAGTTAATCATACTGGTTATCATTAGTGTTGAACTCTGAAAATAAGTAGTTCTCTTTTTATTATTATTCTTATTTTAAATGCAGCATTGAAATAACTCAATGCAGCAGAATTGTTTTATGAAGTGTAAGATAAATGAGGGGTTAAAAGAATGCTGCAGGATTCAGACCCAGCCACATTTCGCTGAACTAGACTATTGTGTATGTTTTGATGCATGTTTTAAAGTAGATATTCTCAGATTTTTGAGAACACACTAATTCTATGCTTCTTATATAAGACACAAGCTACTTTTTGGGCTGTGTCTCCCTCCAGAGGCACTTTTATAAGAATGTGTGCCTATTTTTTGATTTTATGAAGCTGAATGAAAACAGGAAAATTATGCCTAGTTTACAGTGTAAGAGGTAATTATTTATCCAGTATAATATTTTATTAAAATTCTGATGACTTTTTGAACATGTTTACTTCCTTTTGGAAGAAAAAAAAATTAAAAATAGAAAAATGGAAGGTTGGGAAAAGACAACCTGCAACTAAAGGGATAGAATAAGGTATTGTTTGTAGTAAGGAGGCAGTAAAGCATCTTACTTTCTGTTCTCTATGGAGAGAAGTACTCATTTACAAAACTCTACACAAAACCAGTATAGAGTACAATACTCTTTATGTAGACAGGAATACTTCCTTTTATTCCGTTCCTGAGACTGTGGTCTCAAACACAGCAAAGACAGCAAGGATCATGCAAAGACAGCATGAGTGAGCAACTAGTGAAAGGTGGGGAGTCCAGGATCCACCATGGCCAACTGGCTTGGGTCTTGGAAAATGCTGAGCAACTCACTCTCAGACTGAGGAGGGCAATTCCAGTGGTCACAGTTACTGTCACGCCACCTTGCTGGGACAGCAGAGTTATCCTTGGATGTCAAGAATATTGCAGAAATGTGCATGTTGCAAAATTGAAGTTTAGCCATATGTTATTAAAATCAAGGTCATAGCAGGGACAAAGGTTGTCCTTTCATGCAAGTCCCTTCCAATTAAGTATTGCGGTGATTCTTACTCTCGCTCTTCCGCACATGTATCTCTGGCTACTGAAAATAAACACAATGTATGACATTTTTAGGGTTCCTTAGTCTAATGAAGAAGGGTAGAAACCCAAGTTCCTTACTAATCTGAAGGAGTGGGAAAAAGAAACAAGGAGAAAAGGAAGAAACTAGGGGATAGACACCAATATACAGCCTGAAGATGTATAACTAATCCTGATCTCACCCCTAGGGATTTTAAAGCACCTGTACAAAATGCTTGCTCTGACTTCCTGAAGCTTATTCCTTACTTCTTACACATCTCATTAAATGGCCATACTCTGACTACTCCTGCTCTTCATAGAAAACTCACTTTGCTCAGTTTGCTTGTTCACTAGCTAATCAAGCTTCCCACATTTCGAAGATGTTTTCCTCTTATGTCTTAAATAGCCTTCTCTGATTCTGTTTGTATGGTTTCTTTTTGCTGTGTTTCTGTGATAACATCATCTAAAATTGTAAAACCAATTCCATGACTTCAATTATTCCAGATCGAGGGGAAAAAAACAACAACAACAACAAAACCCCAAAACAAAACAAACCCCACACCACCAAATGTCTTTTGACTGAAGCACCAATCTTTGTTTCACCCAGTGTGATCAGCTGGTCTCCAAATCCCCTTCAAGGATTGTTTTCCTCTTCTGTGTCTAGGGTAGGGCTTAGCCAGAGAAGGATCCTGGAAATTCCTGGTTTAGTTTAAGGAAAGCTCAGACTCAGTGTGGGATGTGCTTAATTATGTTTTATGTAAGAGCTAGAAGCTGTGCATGAACATACACCACTTGAAGGTGAAATGCCTAAGATCTGAGCTCTCTCTGTGGCACAGACTCACTGTGTGTCACCTTGTGCAAGTTGCATAATCTCTCTGTCTCTTCAGTATTTGATTTTTAAATAGTCACAGCCTGGCAAGAGAGTGTTAAAGGACATCCACTGGGTCTGAAAGACCTATTTGATCTGTGAAATGGGTACATAAATGGTTACAGCCTCCTTTGAGGAAGAAAAAAGATGGTCTGCTCAACAGGAAAAGGCAGGTCTCTCCCCCAACACACACCTCTGTCCCCAGAGCAATGGCACCACACAGGAGAGACTGCAAAGAAAGGACTAGAACTGGCAATCCTGTTAAAGATAAATAGTCTAGTGAGCTCTTGCAGATAAATGGCATGGTTTCAAAGAAGAAAGGAAGAAGACAATTGATGGTAGGATGTGCCTAAGTGCCTCAGACATAAAGGAACACTAATTTGGGTTTGAATATGTTGCTGCTTCCAGGCCCCATGATGATTGTTTTCTGCTACTGAAAATCCATCCTGTCTAGTACTATTGTACATCCTGTCTAGTGTTATTGTACTTCAATTACATGGCTCGGAAATGCAAGTAGGTGCGTGTTATATTTATTTACATGTTCGCTTTCTAAAATGTCCACCTCTGATTATGAAAAAAACAGTAGAGATTTTTGAATGCATATCTTAGATTCAGCAATTTAGATACATTTGTTTCCTTCAGCAAATGGTCAGAAAAATCATAGTTTTCAGCTGAAATTATATGTAACAGCTTAGGGCAACACACTCCTATGCATGCACTGCTTGAGCATAGAAGGACTCACCAGTTGCATCATGGGTATATCTTGTTAAATATTTGCTGTCACAGTTGGTGTCAGTAAACTGAAGTTTAAAAGCAAGTCTTTCTTATTCTAAATATTCCTTTAGCTCCTGGCTTGGTGACCTTTTTTTTTTGTCTTGTTTCCCCTGTTTCTTGCTCTGCTCTACAGCAATGTATCACTGCAGCAAACAGCTCATCACAGCTGTCACTCTAAGAACTTTTCGGAATTGTGAAGTTTTGATGTCTCAGCAAATCAGACAGTACTTTCAATTTAGTACGTGGCAGATTGCTTTTTAGAAGGGACTGGAAGACTTGGTAATGGAATATGGAGCCTTTTAGCTGCTTAAATCTATTTCAGGTTGATAGTGACAGAAAATTCATTACCAGCTCTATTGTGAGTAAGTGCAGATATTTGGAGAAAAGGAGGTCTCTTTGTTTTTCTTCCCCCACCATACTCAGAAGTTCGAACAGGTATCATTAAATTCAGTTCTTTTAATATTAGCCAGCACTTGTCTAATTTTAAAGTATGTTAACTAATGATGATGTTCTTTTCACCCTTTCAGTTCAGGTATGGATTCCTAAATGTTTGGGAATTGAGCAACGTCAGTTCTGAGTTGGACCTAAGAAGCACAGATAATATTCCCCTTCATAACTGAAAGGGCTGAAGTCACGGTATAGCTTGGGTTCAGGGAGCAAGTGAAAAATCTGATACTTGTGTTTGTGTAGGTTCTTGCAAGAGCCACGGCCCATCACTACCCTGAGCACTCTCAAGGTCATTGCATTGATGCTGAGTCCTCTGTTCCATCCAGTTCCTTGTACGACTGTGTAGATGCTTTAATATTTTTCCTTCCATACGCTTCCTTTAGTACATGTCATTCAATTTTGGCACTTTGATCTTCCACACTTCCTCAAATTTCGAGGGACTTTTGATCAGCTGTGTTCAGTAGTCAAGCACAGAGTTCTTCTTCCTTGATTTTAACCAAGGAGATTGTGTGTTCGTCTTCCAGATTTGTGTCTCTAATAAGTTTAAGGTGCTCTGAGTTTTGAGACTACACATGGTATGCTCAAACTTAGCTGATGCAGAAGAAAAATGAATAATACAAACTAGGGCTGAAACAACTTTATTTACCAGTAAAGTCTTCCTGAACATGCTAACATGTTTAACTAATCTTTTCCCAACAGTGGATATTCAGGTCTGGGAGAGCCAAATGAGTTCTGGATTGGGTTACCCGATTCATTTTTCAAAAGGGCTTTGCTGATCATGAGATTGTGTTGAGCCACTTTTCAATCCTAAATGAAAATAATTCTGGAGATTTGTATGAGGCTGATCCCATTTCTGCTTTATGTACTACTGGTTTTGTATTTATGCAAACATAAGAATGAGGAGTGGTAGTACGAACTCTGCCGTTAGTGTTCAAGAATACTACTGTTGTTTTGTTGGATCTCCTTTTTTTACATTTTTACAAATAGTAATTTTTTTTGTAATAGATGTATTTATTTACTTAATAGACCCACACATCTTTGCAGAAGTCATTGGGGTTGCATGAAGTCAAGAATCTGTCTTTATGTACAATGAATCATCAAAAATGTGTTTGTCATACACATTTTAAAAGACTGCATAAAAACATTTGCATAATACAATCATAATAGAGCTACTGCACTGTGATCCATCATGTCAGCTCTCAAACGCTCTCAGCAGGCTTTATGCTTTTTGCTACAAAAAGACAAAATTAATTTACTAAACTGATCTTATCTCCCTACTTGGTGCTAAAATGTACAATGTTTGTATTTTTTTCCAAATCTATGAAATGAAAGGTATGTTTATACTTCTTAAATTTTATTAGTTTTCTTCTTACAAAGCGTTCCATTTGTACATCTGCTGAGACCATCTCTTCACATCTTAATTTTGTGCAGAACATGGGGAGCTTTATGGACTTGATTGATTTTCCCACATGTTCACAGGAAGAATGGAAAATCATAGAAAGACAGATCAATAGATTTCCCCTTTTCCAATGGGAAAATTACTACTACATGTCGCCATTTAAGTTTGGTGCTTTGCCTGGACTCTCCAACTGTTTGTGATAACAAAGGTAATAACAAGGCATCGAGAAATCACTCTTTGTCTGGAGTCCATATTTTGTTACTTTTTTTTTTTTAAATCAGTAACTGATATTCACTCTTATTCTTAAATCCAATTGAAATGTGCTTTTTTTCCTTAAAAAAAAAATCCCTCTATTCTGTGTAGAAAGGCCAAAGTATATGGTGTCATAGGTTGTCGTGGTTTAACCCCAGTCAGCAACTCAGCACCACGCAGCCGTTTCCCCCTCCCCCTCCCAGTGGGGTGAGGAGGAGGAAAGCAAAGGAAAAAAAAAGTAAAACTCGTGGGTTGAGATAAGAACAGCTTAATAACTAAAGTAAAATATAATACTAACAATAGTAATAATGAAATATAATAATAATAGTAATGAAAAGGAATGCAACAAAAAGAAGGGGGGGGGAAGGAAAAAAACCAGTGATGCACAATGCAATTGCTCACCACCCGCTGACCGATGCTCAGTTAGTTCCCGAACCGCGATCCGCGCCTCCCGGCCAACTCCCCCCTGTTTATATACTGGGCATGACGTTCCATGGTATGGAATATCCCTTTGGCTAGTTCGGGTCAGCTGCCCCGGCTCTGCTCCCTCCCAGCTTCTTGCACACCTGCTTGCTGGCAGAGCACGGGAAACTGAAAAGTCCTTGGCTTAAGATA
Organism: Gymnogyps californianus; assembly: GCF_018139145.2. Taxonomy (NCBI): domain Eukaryota; kingdom Metazoa; phylum Chordata; class Aves; order Accipitriformes; family Cathartidae; genus Gymnogyps; species Gymnogyps californianus. Next base: position 113,293,473 of record NC_059471.1, on the reverse strand, counting down.
AGCGCTACTTCGCAACAACTAAAACATCAGTGTGTTATCAACATCATTCTCACACTAAATCCAAAACACAGCACTGTACCAGCTACTAAAAAGAAAGTTAACTCTGTCCCAGCCGAAACCAGGACATAGGTAAACTGTCCTGTGCTGTGCATCTCTCTATTGATGGTTTCACCAAACTGTGAACACCAAGTCCTATTGGCTGTCACAGTGTAAATTCTTACCCCATTCCCTGCCCACCCACCACCACCACCACATATTAATATGTAGAGCTCATTTCACTAGTTGTTGACAATCAGGATCTGCTGGTATGAATTGCATCCCTTTTAAATTAAACGACATGCAATTTCAGGTGTCCATATTTACAGACTCTGGGTGAAGCTTCATAGGCAATTTCACTGCAAAACTAGAAGACAAAAACCTTGAGCATGATTTCTTTCCTGCAACTCCTGGAAAATATGAGACTAATTCTTGTGTCTCTCAGCCTTTGGCTTAAGAATGATGGATATGTCTGTGGCCCTGCTTCCTAGTCTAAGTAACATAACCCTTTAGCTATTACTGTGCACTTTAAGCAGATACACTCTGAAAAGCAGCACTGAGGAAAACAGTTTAACCCTACATTATCGCAGACAGAAAAAATATCATCACCAAACTCTCCTGGGAGATTACAAAAATTGCCTATATCCCTTGGAAGAAGAAAGCTTAATGAATGAATCTTTAAATGTTATCTCTAACACTTACTACACAACGTGGAGAGCTGTGGGGTTTGGGCAAAGGACTAGTCAGTATACAAATGATGTCTAGCCCTGAAACAGATATGAAGGGAAAGCTGTTAACCAAGACTTACAAAATGTTTCAATCAGTTACCCCTCATTAGTGCTGTGACAGCCTTCTGCTATAGTACATTTAACATTCAAATTCTGTAGCTTTTGTATGATGGTAATCTATTAATTGATAATTTAACTCATCAGTTTTATAAATGTGGTTTATCCACGAGTGTAATTTAAAGATGTGATGAAATATATTACTTGAGTTCTCAATATCACTGGCAGTTGCAAGCCTGTCAATCACAAACCTGAAATCTTTAAAATGTTTAAAGACACATTGGGCTTTGATTTTTTTTTTTTTTTTTTTAGTTACATTTATTATAATACTCAAATTGTATGTAAGATCTAAGAGCTTAAGGGACCTTTCGATCATTTACTCTGACATCATGTATACCATAGTGCTTTAGATTATGCTTATGCAAGCCAAGTGACTCTTTTCAGTTCAATGCATTTCAGTCTTTGAGGCTGAGATGGCACTAGATGTCACATCTGGCAACAGCAAGGCGTTATTAGTATGACTGACCCAGTCCATTCCCCATGCCTCTGATGACAGAAGTATCTTCTTTTTATCCTCTTACTTTCCCTCATTCTACTTCACCTTTCAAATTTGTACCATTACATCACGAGGTAAGATTCCTACTGGGTCCAAATCTCATGATCCATGAAGACTAAATGCACTGACTTGCCATAGAGGTATTTCATATCCAGCTGGCATCCAAAGTCTCCTGTTTTAGTGGCAAGTGTTTTTGGGGGGGGGGGGGGGGTGTTGGTTTAACTGAAACCATTTCTGATCAACCACAAGGAAAAGAGCATAATCAACTAACTGAAGACCTGAAACATGAGATTTTAAACATTATCTTATAGCACAGCAAGAAATGTATTACTGAAGATAATACAGGCAATGTGAGATAAAAATAGACCCAGAGGATTCACAAGTCATAACCATGATGTTTCAGTCTTTTAGGAAAACCTTAAGTCTTTTCTTAGACCCTACCATCTTGTCCAGCACACCATTTCCTTGCCTTTACAGTCTCATTCCAATGCTGACTTGTAGCTAAGCTCTGAATCATTTCTCAATTTCTTTTTAAACTTGATGAACAGACTGGACTCTGCAGGATTCTTTGAGCTCCCTTCAGCATATGTCTCTTCTTTTCTTTTTTTTTTTTTTTTTTCTTTTAAAGTTTAGACTTGAGAAGTGGTTACAGTACTGTTGTGGTCAAGTTTTGTATGTGTTCCTTTTGTTCTGAATCAAGATGTTATGTCCAAGGCCTTGAAGAAACTGTAGCTATGGAAAGACTTGTTCAGAAGATTTGTTACACAAGGTTACTTTCCATTAAATTATGTTGAGGAACGTCACTTACACTTTAGTCTTCAGTTTCATATTGATGAGTGTCCTGAATTACACTACTGTATTTTAAGCACAGCTGAATATCAGGCTAATTACAGTAAAAACTTGCAATTTTAAAGTCTTGGTACCACATTTGGAGTACTCTAAATCTTTGGAATTTCCTGATGTAATGAAATTCAGCTTTTGCAGTTTACTCATTTTCTTCACTCTTGGAAAGAAGCAGTCTGGAATTTGAAATATTTAAGATTTGAAGTGTTAATTTAAGTAGCTGCTACCTCATACACCTGATTTTAACAGGAAGGCATATGACTGCATATTTTTGCGTAGGAAAATGAGCTCTGTGTCTATTTAGGTATGTGTAATGTGTACCTCATTGTATACATTGATAAACTCACATGCAATATAACTGCCTGTACATAAACTTTTATATAACCTACACAAACAGGAATTTATGGTCTCATGTTAAAAACACTGGATTGAAACTCACTGGGTTTTGTCTACTTCCCGTACCGTTCATGTTACTCATCATGAATATGAAGTAAATGACTCTCCTTATGTTTCTGCTCTCTGTAAAGTAGAGAGATTATTTACTTTTTTTCCTCAGTATCTATCAGTCTCATCTCTATGAATTGCAGAAAGAAAACACTGTTTCTTACGTATAAAGGGCGGGGGGGAAAAGCCCTATCAGGAAGCGGTGCTAATCTTGACAGAGACTCCTAGGCACATCTCATAAAAATACTCGGTCCTGCACATAAAGTACAAGCCAAAAGGGGCAGTGGAGGGCAGTGTGTGTGTGTCTGTTTACTCTTCAACTTACAGAGAAATTCAAACCCAGGCCAGTGTTCTGTCTGTGTTTTCTTTTTTTGAGTGAAATGTTGAATGAGGTCAGGTTACTGACTGACCTACATCTCTCCTCATGGAGAACTATATTTGTCTTGTAGCACGGAGAGCTTAAGTTAGGGTAATCTTTCAAAATGCACCCAAATTCAACTGAAAAATTATTGATACTTCCATTCCAAAGGTCCTTTGATCTTTAAAGACTATGAGAAGTAGGTAGATTGTAAGTAAATTAGGAATGAAAGGAGTCTTGGTAAGAATGCAGGTTTAGTCATATGGAGGGATGGTGACATTCTACCAGCAAAAGAGAAAAGGCAATGTTCAGTATGTTGCTTCTATTGTTTTTAATTATTTAAAAAAAATTAAAAAGTGAGAGAACTGGGATACTTCTACTTTACAGGAAGAATGAAATACTTTTGCAGTTTGTTAGTAACGGAAGATGTTAGAGAAGAGCTTTGCTTGTGTAAGCCTTTCCTTGTAAAGATAGCTGAACTTATCCTTGTACTTCCACAATCCTACTGGCATTTCACATTCAAATAGTCACCTGATTACCAGGTGAATAAGTACTGGCCAGATTTTCAAGCTGAATAAAGGCCCTGTCTGCCAGGAGGGGATAAGGACACTCTGCAAGCACCCTCCTAAAAGGAAGAGTTGGTCAGCCTTTTGTATAACGTATCTTTTGCTGATCTAACACAACTACTTTAGCTACTGGAATATTCTTCAGTATTGTCTTCTGCTTAGGGGGAAATTGTGTGGAGGGGTTATAAGGGAGTCGGCATGGTGGCTGGGACATTAGCCAGGATGGGAGGTGAGAGAAGAGCCTCCAGAGACCTGCAAGAGGACAGACTTTCCTCCTGAGTGCTCCCAGTAGTTGTCATTGGAACAAGTTCTCATGTAGACCTCTGGATCTGGGATGTTTCCACTGCCTCCATCATAGATAGCGGAAACATCAAAACATAGTTCTTCTATCTCTTACAAACAGCTCCACTGAGTTATAGTACAGCTATTTTCCAAAGTTCATTTCCAACAAAAACTGCCTTGGATGACCTGCTTCTAATACAAATTAATTTCTCTGTAAGATGTTACAGCCAAACTGCAAAACACAATATTTTGTCTTCTGTCTGAAAAGTAAATGCCTTGCTTTGGCTTTAAAAGGAAAGAATGATGAGAAAGATGTTTCCTCAAATAATTATCTACTGATGCAAATGGAGAAATTGCTACTAAGGTGAACAACATTAGCAGCCACTTGCCAGAAGAAGAAAAAATGTTATTTCCCCTCCCTTTGCATTTTAAAATGCTGATGCAGCAGCAGGTGTCTAACAGCTTCAAAAGCATGAAATTCAAGCATTAGAATGCTGTCTGAATGCCGTATTGGTTTGCCCCACTCATCTGACTATACCCAGGCTCCTGCAATTTTTCTTTCTTAAAGTTGACTTGAAAATAGGATTCAGAGAACTCCATTAGCTCTGAAATAATATACAGAATAATGCACCAAGCACTGTGTCAGGGGTGAGAATGGGCACTCACATAGACTTGATACTTCATTTCTCTTATTTTGTTTTCTTTCTGCCACAACAAAGACATGGATCACTGCTCTCCTCTCTGCGTGATGGCCCCAGCATGCTCTCTGCCATGTAGTTAACATCATATCCACCTTGGATAAATCACTGGAGCATACAGCTGGCCCACGGGAGTCAGGCAGGTGGCACCTTGCTGGTGTATTGCATGGGTCTGCAGTTTTTCTAAAGCTTGCTTACTGAAGCTTCAGTCTTGCAAATGCTGCTCTCATATTTATCACTTTAATCATTAGGCTAGTCCTACTGAAAAGTAATAGAGTCAAATGACGTGACTAAAGAAAACATATTCATGTACATCAGCTTCCATTGAGTTGTAAATGATTGGCACAAAAAGGACTTTGAGTATCGTTTTTTTTTCAGAGGGACTTTGGTGATATTTTAATGTTATTTCAGCTGACTGAACTCTAACTTATATGATTAAATAAACAAATCTCTACCATTTGCAAACAAGCCACAAAGAGGTCACAGCTTTTGCACAGCCTTTTGTCTTTGGTTGTTTAGTGAATTGTTTGCACAAGTATTTGTAGGTCTTTACATGGGCTAATTCTGTAATCATTAGCTATGGCTTTCAAAACAGCCCAGATATACCATGCTGTGTACGTTCCATTTCCTGATAGGATCTTTCAAGCCTTACAAATCAGGATAGCCTTACACAGGAAAAAACACTAGGTTAAAGAACAACTTTTTTGTCCAGTACACCTCTACCATACCTTTGCTCTTTCAAAATTTAATACCCTTGCAAGAATGATACCTGCAGAAATTCAAAGTCCCAGGTCAACCTGAAAACTTTCATGTGGAAGGAGAATGACACTTTTATTCTATCACTGAAACTACACAGAAATCTCATAACTTAGTTCCATGTCTTTTTTTTTTTTTCCCCTCAAACATAAAAGCCAAATAAAATTGAAATTTCTCAGTTCCTCTCATAAGGCTGCTAGAAGTGATGCTTATTGCACGGAATAATAAACTTTAAACCTGGGCTTCACGCAGTTGTGCTATCTCCATGCTCAGTGGGCATAACTCAGGGCTGAAGGTCATTATTCCTTTTCAATACAACCAGAACCACATAATTAAAGAGAATTTTGATAGTGTTAATTCATGTCTAACAATGAGACCTCAGCTGACTGTGTATTCTGAAGTAGACCACACCACTAACTATATTTTCTATAATACGAACTTCACTTAAACTGAGGTATATTTCTGCCCTTCTACTAATCTTGTGTTTGCTCATCAATGTGTGTAAAAAATCTTATAACTTGATCCCACCTCTTAATTTTCCCCTAAACAAATGCAATGGCAGGGGTGGGGGGGGTGGGATGATGACAAAAACAAAAAAAACACACTTCCTTCAGCATTGATTTAGTCTTCTCAGGAAAAATATACATAGAACACAGTTTTAGTGCCCTCTATTGCTCTTTTTGCCCCTGGCTTTTGGTTGTTTCTGGGGTGAAAAAAAAAATAGAAAGAATGAAGTAAAGAAATTTGATTTTTCTTATCCTCCAAGGTGTGGGGTTTTTGTGAGGGAAAACAGTAAAATTGCAGAACACAGTAATCATTTTTATAAACAAATATCTGACAGCTTCTGCCCACAGAAACAGATCCAGTAAAAGAGCAGAAGGTGTGTTTCCTGCAGTGTTGATTTTGCAGTACATGTCACCCACCTGAAGTGCTTAGGAGTAGTGGCACACGTATATGAATACTATACATCTTAGTGCATGGTATTTATTGCAGATTAGAAATGGAGACAAGAAAAAGTCCTTTGAAAGAAAAAATAAATAGGATGGGAAAAAAATCCTGTGAGGTTGGTAGGTTTTTTTTTTTCCTTTCCCAGATGTGTCAGATTTTCATTTTATTTAATCTCAATTTAAATGGAAGAAGATAGAGGCTTTAAAAAACAATTGAAATTTTATTTTATTCAGCATTAGTCAGTAGGCAGCTCTGGTTATTGCTAAATACAAGAGAGGTAAATCTGGCAAATTTTTTTTTTTTTTAATTGAAATATGCATACATAGAAAGAGAGGAAAATGCATGTGTATATATATATGCACACTACATATGTGTCTGTAAACACATACATGGGCAAAGTTGTTGGTTTTTTTTTTAAATCATTGTCTTGGAAAGGAGGGCCAAGGACCAGTTACTGGTTTGGAAACTAGATGGCATGGGTTGGTTCACTGTAGACAGTTTATGGCTAGCTTTCTCTGTAGGAAATTTGTCTTAGAGTTAGAGGAGTCCAAAACTGAGTCAGGAATTGAGCTAATAAGTAAACAAGATGGACAGTCATAAGCCCAGTGCTCAGACTTACTCCTTGACCCTTTTTTTAAAGCACTGTAGATTTATTCTAGGTGTCCAAGAGATTTTAAATTGGCTATGACATTAAAGTCTTAATTTTAGTACTACAGCTGATATATGGGTATAGTAACTTACCTATGTGCTAACAGCACAAGATGGAAGCCTATGAAGGCTGAGCTTTGCAGTATTTATTATCAGTACACCATTAACTGAAACAAATGATATTTCTTTAAATATGCTTATGAATACATTTGATTATTAAGGGAAAGTACAAAATCTGCAGAGTGTAGCCACTTTGTACTCTGAAAGCTGTTCAGAAGTTGACTGAAAATTCATAAATCATCCCTATTCAATTGCTATCTAGCCTAGAAATAAAGCCTATATCTGTATTAGCAGATGTGACTCTCTTCTAATCCCATTTTGGGATTGAGATTTGGTTACTCACCATCATCCCCCTCAATTTTTATCCTATTGCTTGATTTCTGTGGAGAGGAAAATAAGGTTTCCTTCCAGACAAACATACTTCAGTAGGTGCCTGTTTGGTATGAGTGTGGGACCTGAACTCCACACAACATTTCAGTGCATCCCAGCAGGTAAGCTGATGCAGCCTGAGATGACCAGACAGAACTGATAAATTAGGCCTACAGAAAGAAGTAACTAGTCTCATTATTTCAGATGTTCAGTTTGATGCTGATACTATTCTCTTCAGTTACTTTTCTGGATATCTGAGCTCAAAATTTATATTCTAAAGCTCTAGTTGGCATGGTAACAGGGTGTGTGCTAATGGTATAATTCATATATAGAAACTGAATAGTACCTAAATGTTTTGTCCTTGGCTTTAAAACAAGCATTTGTCTGGTGTTCTCTCTCTCTCTTTTTTTCTTTCCCTTTTTTTAATTCCCAGGGAGCTTTGTCATCAGCCAACTAATCTAAACAAATCAAAATAAGCCCTGTATAGCTTTTCTTGCAACCACAATAAATGACCTGTTTCAATTACTTTTTTTCCTTTTTCGAAAACCTTCAGCATGAATGATGACAAATCATCTCAAATAATAATAAAAAGATATATATTTTAAAACACTCATCGTTTATTGCTGTATTTTCTGGGCTTGAAACAGATGCTAAAATGAAGTCTGCTCAATGATGCATAAAGGTCTTAGGCTGCAAGTATGAATAATACCCTCAAGCAGTGATATCAAAGCCCCTACCAGGTATTTTCCAAAATGAGGAACAAAACCATCCTTGTTCTCATCTCTCAGCAATCTGAACAGCATTTTAAGTTGGTTATTTGTTACCACACTTATGCTAAGAATATGTCAGAAAATAAATATTTACCAGTGTTAGACAGGTCATTGTTGGTTTTGGAAATACAATGTAAATTTATAAAACTGCAATTCAGAGTAGTGATAGATAGATAGATAGATAGATAGATAGAACTCACATTTACCACAAGATAAGAGCATATACAGGGCAGTTAGTGTGGCACAGACAAGGTGCAGCAGCTTGTTATTCTATGATAAGATCCTTCCCTTTGCACCTTCTCAATAAGTGAATCGAAGACTGTTTGGATTTTAAACTGTAGTTAAGGGGAAAAAGCTATCTTGCATTGAGACAAATATAAATGTTGTTTTATTGCATTTCCTGTGCAGGCAGATCCTCTTTTTTCTTTTCCAGCCGGTGAGTGTTTGCATTGTCCAAGGAGATTTTTCCTGGTGTGTAGCAAACGAGCACACTATGGGATTCTATCCCTCTCAAAAATCACGAGGCATCACAGAAAAAAATTTAGATTTCGCTCTGAAAAAAGACATCAGAGAAAAATACATAATGCTTTTCGTGTGGTGTGATCATTCAGCTCTATGAACTGCATAATTGTCCTTCCAGATATGAGATTTCCCCCTTCAAAAACAAAGCAACTCTTAATTTTTTTCTTATTATTTTTGCAAGGCTTCTTCCAGACTATTAACTGAATGTAAATAGCTGTCAGGTATATGAGTCTAAGTCTTCAACTAGAAAGAATACCTGGAAGGGAAGAACTTGCCCTTATCAACCTGTTAGTTTGATATTAATTCTGTAAATTTGAACATTGTTGACTACTTCTCTACTGATCAATTCAGGAAAAATGTCAATAGTGGTTGCTGATATTGGCTATAAGTGCTTCAGGATTCTTATGAATGAAGAATTAAACAACCTTTGTTCTAGCTTTTGATTTAAAAGAAAATAAAATTCAACAGCCAAAGCATTTTGCATTTGGGGGGAAAGAAAAATAAAAGTGATTTTTATTACTGACCAGCACTCCTCCCACACTCAAAAGTGAGGGGTTTTAAATGTGTGTGTGTGTGCATGAAAAAGAAATAAACAGATTTTTACCTTCCATTCTCCCTCCTTTTGCACCCCCTCCTCAGGAAAGTCTGTGTTTTCCTTGGGGAAGAGAAGGGATTATTATTAGGGGCAGACAGAGGGAAAAATGTTGCAGTGGGTTGACCCTGGCTGGATGCCAGGTGCCCACCAAAGCTGCTCTATCACTCCTCCTCCTCAGCAGGACAGGGGAGAGAAAAATATAACAAAAGGCTCGTGGGTCAAGATAAGGACAGGGAGAGATCATTCACCAATTACTGTCATGGGCAAAACAGACTTGACTTGGGGAAATTAGTTTAATTTATTACCAATCAAATCAGAGTAGGATAATGAGAAATAAAACCAAGTCTTAAAACACCTTCTCCCTACCTCTCCCTTCTTCCTGGGCTTAACTTTACTCCCAATTTTCTCTGCCTCCTCCCCGCAGCAGCACAGGGAGACGGGGAATGGGGGTTGCCATCAGTTCATCACATGTTGTTTCTGCCACTCCTTCCTCCTCAGGGGGAGGACTCCTCACACTCTTCCCTTGCTCCAGCGTGGGGTCCCTTCCACAGGGTGCAGTCCATCAGGAACAGACTGCTCCAGCGTGGGTCCCCCCGGGGTCACAAGTCCTGCCAGCAAACCTGCTCCAGCGTGGGCTCCTCTCTCCAATGGGTCCCCAGGTCCTGCCGGGAGCCTGCTCCAGCGTGGGCTTCCCATGGGGTCACAGCCTCCTTCGGGCATCCACCTGCTCCAGCATGAGGTCCTCCACAGGGTGCAGGTGGATATCTGCTCCACTGTGGACCTCCATGGGCTGCAGGGGGACAGCCTGCCTCACCATGGTCTTCACTATGGGCTGCAGGGGAATCTCTGCTCCGGTGCCTGGAGCACCTCCTCCCCCTCCTTCTTCCCTGACCTTGGTATCTGCGGAGTTGTTTCTCTCACATCTTCTCATTCCTCTCTCCAGCTGCAGTTGCTGTTGCACAGGGTTTTTTTCCTCTTCTTAAATATGTTATCCCAGAGGCGCTACCACCGTTGCTGATGGGCTTGGCCTTGGCCAGCGGCGGGAACATCTTGGAGGCGGCTGGCATTGGCTCTGTCGGACATGGGGGAAGCTTCTAGCAGCTTCTCACAGAAGCCACCCTTGCAGCCATCCCGCTACCAAAACCTTGCCACACAAACCCAATACAAATGTTGTAATGTCTGAGCAAGCTCTAATTACGTATGTTAACTCTTTATAACCTCATTTACTCTCTGGCTGGATTGATATATAGAAATGGGAAAAGAAGCTGAATTAAACGCACATCTATCTTCAGCTGCAGTTCAAGGAGATGTATTGATGGAGAACATCTCTTTAAGATATATTTCCTTTCCCAAAGTCTGCCCACAAATTCAAAGGCTCATTTCTTCTAGTGTGAAATCAAGATAACTATCATTCCAGACTGTAATGATACTACTAGTGGGTATTTTGGGAATAAATGCCTTTGCTTGTTGTTTTCTTTTTTTGTTGTTGTTTAGTTCTTAAACTGAAGAAGTTCTTCCCCTCTGTAGAAGCAGTTTATTTCCCATGCAAGCTGAAATCTCTGGTTTGCCTTGCCACGCGCACTGTGAGAAGCCACAATATGGACTCTCCTAGTTATTCTTAATAGATAGTCATGAGGCTTGTTGCACTGAAGAGATGTTATGAGCTGTGAAAAGGAATAGAACTAGCAAGTGCTGATGTTTGTGCACCTTTCATGAAGTTTATAGCACATGTCTTGTATGACTGATGTTTCACTGATAGACGTCTCATAATGATTTGTTAACCGGTTGGAGGGATGAGGTTTGGATTTTCAGTAGCCAATAACTTCAGTTTTCTTATGCAAGCTTTTGAAGTGATGTAACATGGGCATGGAATAATATAATACGCTAGTCTTCAGAAGTAAATTGCTTTTAGTTTGGTACTGATAAACAAAAGTGGAAGGGCAGCTTGAATATCACCATTTTTGCTCCAGAGAGAATGTACCAATAACTAAGAAATAGTTGTTTAAGTGAGCATTAGGCTGTGAAGGGTGGCAGCCTCCAAACTAGTTGCCTAGATTGTTTTCATGCTCTTGCAAGTCAGATTTGGTGTTGTTTTGGGGATAGGATTTTACAAAGGTAAAACAACGCATCAGCCAAGGGCAATACAAAAACTAGATGAATACAAAACTAGGCTTTGAAGAACTAATTTAAAGAATGGTTTTACATATATTCAACTTACCTGAAAAGCATGTTTTCTGAGACATATGTTAGCTTGCTCATGACAGTTTCATAATGCAATCTCATGTCCTTTCCATGTGCTCCCTTGATAGAAGCTCTCTGGGGTATAAGTGCTGTCAGTTACATCCTGTGTTTGTGAAACAGGACACGCAAAACTCAAGGTAGATGCCTAACTCAGCCTAGATTAAGTGAATGAATTTTAATTTTAAAGAAAGCATTTTGCATTATTCATTCATCAACTCCACTATTTGTTTGGTGGTTGTCATTGCTAATAGAAGAGTACTCTGTTTCCTTTTTTAACTACAGAGGTGTTTCCTTGACAGTTCTTCCTGTCTTGCAAAATAATGACTTTCAGTAGTTTTCCCCACTAAGCACTGGAAATAAATATTTGGAAAGTACTGGAAGTATGTTTCAGAGGGGGGGTTTGTTTGTTTGTTTGTTTGGGGTTTTTTAATGGAAGAAACTTCTAAATTATAACCACTGTATAAATACATTAGGAAAGCTATTCTTAAAAAGGAATATTGGCAATTAAATTCTACTTAAACTACATATATAACTCAGGCTGATCAGCTAGGTATCTGTAGCTCTGGGAGGAGAAGTACTGCCACCTAGTAAGCTTGTAGCTTGACACAGGTTAGAGGCAACATCAGAATTCATCAGGGGCACAGCAGGAAGAAAGACAAATATCAATAATGGCATTGTCAAGAAAGAATTACACAACTTCCTTGAAACTGATAAGGCCAATATAGCAAGATCCCAACTTTAATAAGTAGAGGAATGCTACGTACATATTGGAGTATGTTTCAGTTTGTGATTGGTTTGCTAACTTTTAAAATATATGAAGTGGTAAACATTTTTGGATGTGTGCAATAACTCTAAGCATTATATGGTGGTAATCACTGACGTTGCTCATTAAATAGTAATACTTTTCTATCTCTTGTCCCGATGGTTTAACCTTTTTCTTCCTTTCTGTGTTTTCCACCACTCTAGCCTTTCTGATGGCCAATTTACAAGTTCAGTCTCTTGAGGAGTGAATGATTTGAGGCTGCTGTTATTTCTCTCAGTGATGTGCTTGACGTATGTAAAGTTACTTTTGTTCTCTTCTTTGAAATACAATGCGGAGGGATTTAGCATTCATTATTATGTACATTAGCTCCTTTGTTACCATTAGAGTGGTACAAGCTCTTGGCACTGGGATTTGTTTATTTATTTATTTTCCTGGTATGTGTTGTGTTTGAATAGGTGTTGTGCGATTGCCTGTTCTTTTTGTTTTCTCCTGCTTGGGGACAAGTAGATTTTTTCTTTTCCAGTTTTTGTGTATTAGCTGAGGAGTAGTGCAACTTCACAGTTCTCTTTTTGGGTGTTCCTCTCCATTGCTGTAGCTGGTAGATAATTGCAGGCCAGGAGACAGAGTCAGTGGGATAATAATGGGCATACGTGAAACCCAGTAAACAACGTAATTGTTCATCTGACAGCAATGCAGTCTGGAGGGAGAGAAAATGAACTACCATGAAAGCATCTGTTATATCCAAGAAAAGAAATAAAAATAAAAATAGGCTGTGGGAATATCAAGAGACAAACAAACAGATTTTTTATCTGTTTAAAGACAGTCTTTGCTTGCATGCTGGGTCTTTGCCTTTGCCTACCATCCTTTGAAATCTGTCTTCTATTTGTCTTCCAATTCTCACAAGCCCAGTGGATGGTATTCCAAAAAACACAGTTTCTCAGATAGGGATAAAGAAGACATTTTATCTTTTCTACTAACATCTTGCTCCTGTCTTTTTGTCTCTGAAGTGACTTGTGGACTTTAGGAGGAGCAGAACACAACTCTGTTTTAGGCTTCCCAGCTTTCATTGTTCTATGAGGTAAGTAAAGGGCACGCTCTGAAATTTGAACTTGCCTCCTAATTAATCTGATTAAAGAAAAGGACTCAATCAAGAGTTTGACAATAATATAGATAAATGGAATACTCCATCTTACATCTGATGCACAGAACTCTATATGACAGAATATTATTGCTTCAGGACATAAACTAGCTTTTTACCATAAGGTTAGGAAGAAACCTGTCACACTGCAGAACTACTGATTATTTTTCCACTAAAATATTGGATACTGGCCATGTTCAGAAATATACATTAGTAGATGTAGCTCTTTGACTTTCAAGTTCCTATGTTCGCTTCCAAATTAGGATCAGATGTGCCAATTTTTTGTAGTGTGCCCCTGTCTGCATCAGTACCGCTGTGTTAGCATTCCAGCTGCTCTGCAGTTTTAAATCTCTGCTACCATGGCTGTGAACATCCATTGAGCACCATCAGTGGGTAAGCCAAATCATTTATGACGCTTACAATGAACTAAAGTCTGTGTCAAAATATATGTTTCCACAGTTGTTTTGTTTTACAGGCATACCAAAGCAATATAGGGATATGAAATAAATCAATATATAAACTATTGTGGTGATTTCTTCCTTCAGTCTTGAAATGTAGCCATATTCTGGTAAGATACCAGCATGCATACCAATATCACACTGTGGTTTGGGAAGGAGAATAAAAAAGGCCATATCCCAGTGGGAACAGAACATATAGCTTGCAGTTTCCATAGTCTCCAGGGACACTAAATACCAAAAGCTTTGCTTCTGCCTTTCTAAACAGCTGCAATGCTTTTGTATTCCTAGGTTGATGAATTGCATCATCTTCTGAGACTATAACTGCTGTATTCATTAAAAACTATAACAAACTGTATCTGTTTGAAGCTGGTACACTTCAAACTAGACCTGTGTTCAAAGTGCCCTTCTTTACAACAAAATATCTGTTCAAAAGTCTCATTCAAATCTTACATACTGTCTACTGTTCTCTGAGGATATAAGAAGGCTCCATAATATCCAAGACTTGCTGTAAGAAAGGATTAAAACAGCAACTGTTTACTACATTAATTCAGCACATTAACAAGTCACTATCCTTTGATTCCTACAAACATAATCAGAAAGTGTCATCATGCACATTGGATTACAAACTAACAGTTTAGGACAAAACTATTTTTTGATTCATATTAGTTTAGCAAAAACCCCAGACCAAACTACCCTATAAATTAGGGACTAGAATTGGCTCTTCGCTGCCTAAACAGGTGAGGAACTAGCCTTGAAGAAGCATTTTGTTTATTGCAGAAAATTAGTCTGTGCTGAAATGTTGTGAGACAAATACTGGTTGTACCAGACATGTTCCTTTGCAAGCCCAGGTAAAAAGGGGAAAAGTATATTTTTGGGGTACAGTTAAGGTCATAGATAATATTCCTTTGTTCTCTGAGCAGTTCTGTAACTGAGAAATTTTTTCTAATCTTCCAAAATATTATTAGAGAAACTACTGGCCTGCAGTTGGAAATCTCATCCAGAGACATTATCCAAAATGGACCATGCTGGACAGCTATGTAACTGCACACTGTAATGGTACATCTTCTGTTATACAATTCTTTCCCATCTTTTCTGTGTTATATCAGCTCAGCTGCAATGTAGCCTTAATATAGTTATAAGGCTTCCAGGTCAAACGTAGTTCATATCTATCCACCTGAGAGCATAATCAGGCTTGCTTAAATCTGACTTTACCCTACAATGTATTCATAGGGAATATTATAACAAAAATTAAGCTCTGACAAATGTGAACTGTTGCTGCCATGTCTGTAAGAGAGTTTGGGGTTTTTTTATATACATCATTTAAATTTGAAATGATGCTACTGATCATTACAGTATCCAAAAGTACCTTTGGGGAAGCAACAGGCTTAGTCCAAGAAAGCCCAAAGGCAAAGGTGTGTGACAAAAACACTTCAATACAGCAGCAGAAGCCGTCATTACCTAACTTCCATCAAGAGTTCGGCATCTCCTGTGTACTCCTGCGTTTCGAAATCTTTCTCCTGTAACAAAATATGGCATTGGAGAAAGGGTAAGAAAAGGAAGGAGAAGGGTCTACATTTCTTCTTAGAAGTCCCAAACTGAAAATATATTTCAAAGGGGGACTTCACAGTCTGGTTCCTGGCTGGTTTTGGTCATAACACAATGGGTGGGCAGGGGGCACATAAATGTGTAGCACACTCCTGAAGATCATCAGGATGTAGTGGATCTGGACAGTTGGCAGTGGGGTAGGAAGCTGACTGTCCCAGCTCCTCATGGTGTTTGTGTCACTCCCGCTTAATTCTTGCCTAGTAAGAACTTAATTCTTGCCTAGTAAGTTCTTGTTCCTCCTGAGAATTAGAGAAATCAACACCTCCTTTATAGTGCAAGAAAACTAGACAGTCTCTGCATTTTACACAAAAGCTGATGTCGCAATTTCCCTGGTAATTTCTAGACACTTTATTTCCCACTGGCAGGCTAAACAATGGCTAAGAAATAATTCAAAATCAATTTAAGTAGGAACAATATAGTCTCTAGACACACAGAGAGACTGAGTGTGGTATGTTGTTGGTGAATTGAACTATTGCTATGGAAATAAATCCTAGAAAAGAGCATTATATCTGTATTCAATGATCTATTAAAATCCACTTCTACATTCGTGGTGATTTTCAGATCTGATCCAATTCTGAAGTCATAAGCATATGTTCTTAGCAGGGAAACAATATTCTAGAAAGCCTTTCATCTGCAGACAAAGAAATACATGAGAAACACTTGAGAAGGTAGAATGGCTGAATACTTTTTTCTCTGTGCATGTTGAAGTGAGATAAATAGGTTGTGAGTTCATTTTTGATTACAGATTAAACAGAACCCTTTTAGGAAGCTGCTGATGGTCTTGAATCTTTAAGGTTTTGCGGGTTTTGTTTTGTTTTGCTTTGTTTTTTAAAAGGCAAGCACAAAACCAAACCTCACAGTGGAAATTTCTACAATATCATTAATCTATATTAAAGACTTCCCACTTTTGAAGAAAATAGTTTGTTTTTGGGTAGCACTTTTGAGAACTAAAGTTTTTACTATTGTCATGGTTTAACATCTAAACATGACTTGGAACACAGTAAGACCATTTGATACATACTTCTTCTGAGAATTACTCTCGGGACGAACTTGGTCCTAAGCTTTTATTCATAAGGAGAAAACTAAAGCTTATCACACATCGTGCAAGAAGCAACATACGTTGAGATGTAGCACAGCTCAGCCAAAAGACTTTTCAAAATCTATGTTCATATTAAAGACTTGAAACCTTCCTTGACAACCATAAAGAGTTTGCTGCTAAAACGGCTCTTGGCTTTCTTAAAACATTTCACTTGGATGCTCAAACTGATAGAGACTAAAGGATGGAAGATAATGGTGCGCAGTTACATGTGTAATGATCTTTCAGGCTGGAAACAGAGGGAGGTTCTGATCCTTTCATTGATTCCAACGGGATTGGCCTCATCTTATGGTGGAGAGGAGTCAGGTCTGCAAACCCTAAAAATAAAGACATAGAAATGCATAACAGTGGTTTTCAGCCCATGCATGGTGCAACCACTGAGCAGGAAGGACCTGAGTTAAGGCAGTTTCACAACAAAGCATAAAATTAGTTAATACAAACACAATTATAAACCTAGAATGATAAAACAAAAAACCCACCCTCATTAGAGATATGGATGTTTATTTATGAACTACCATTTACATTTTTAATACAATATAGGATCCAGTATAATTTTTTTCCTTACCTCTCTCCATGTTTTTTCTCATTCCTTTCCTTCAGTAAGTTTGTCACCTTTTCTCTCTTTCAGGTGACTTTTACAGTGCATACAAAATGAGCAATCCCTTGAATAAGAAATGTGTGCACACCTCCCACCAGTCTTCCACCTTTGTGATTTTTCTATATGCAAAAGCTACTTTGTGACTACAGGTTTATATTTTAACCCTGCTGTTGCTGTCAAAACTGCTCCATCAGTTTAAATCTGCTGAACCTGATTTTCAATTCTTGCCACCGGTATGGTAAGATTTATTAAAATATCTTTATAAAATATATCTTTATATAAAATAACTCAGAAAATTCCTAAATTTGCACTTAATTGTAGTTAATTTATTAGATTTTGATTTGTTCAACCGAATTTCACATTACATGGATTTTTTTTGGAAGCTTTTTTCATGATACTACACATCAGACTGCTTAGTGAGGACATATTCTAAAAGGTTCCTCCCAGCAAATGATATTTTAAATTATTTCTGAACTAACAAATAATTTTCAAAGTTAAGAGGGTGATAAGAGGGGCATGGAAAACTGTTGGCCTACACAGCTGAATTCACTTAATTTGCCGACATGTTCCTAGAACTACTAGAAAGTTCTTTCTTTATATGCTTCACATATGAACCTTTGTCCCTACTGAATTGTTCCATATGCTAACATGAGTGAAGTTATGATTATAATGAAACACATATGGTGTGTGTGAGGAACAGAAGGGAGCTGGCAAAAGGTAAACTCAGACTTGACACAGGATTTTAAATAGAATGGATCAGTTTTAAATTGTTTCTGGTTATGTTACCATGCAGTTCTCACTCAGACAAAACTACACATAACTCAGTGGGACTTAAACCTCAGTAAAGATGAAAATAAAGGGCAGAAAGAAATAGAGTAGCATATATGTCGTTCAGTCACAAAAAACTCTTTTTATGGAACAATCCAGAAGCACGTCGCTTGAGAAACCATTCCTGTAATGCATTTTTAGAAGGTAATTTTTTCCTATGCAAGTTACACTTTTCTTACCACCTCTGCTCCTTTGATTGTTGATGAACAAATGTTTGACTTAAAGAATTTGATTTCAAGTGTCTTTCATGAAGAAATGTTGGTAATACCTTCTGCTTTATGTGGCTCAGTGTAAAACTGATCTCCTTACCTTTTTTTTTTTTTTTTTTTAACCTATAAGTGTTATTTAGAGTATGGTTTCACATTACAGCCCTCAACACTTTGAACCACTCCTGGTGCTTCTCTGACTCCCTGATGAACTGAGCCAGGGAGTTAAACAAGCCAAAAATCAATTTTACATGAAAGAAATGAAAAGTGCACTCTGCACCGATTCTCTGCATCATGTCATTCTGGGGCCAGCTCTGGTGAAATGGAAATGGCAGAAATACCAGGCCAAAAATGGACCTTTTCAATGGCAACTAGCCATTAGATCATTTTAGCTTTAACTGCAAAATGTCAAGGATGGGGTTATAGTCTTTGTTAGTTGTCATAAAACTTACGGTGAAAAGGATATCTCAACATTTGAATGAAAGTGAAGTAAAAGCTTGTGGCCTGGGGTGAGGAAAACAAATACCACGGTCTTTGACAAGCTTCAAAATACAAAGAGGTATTTTTTTAAATACGCTCGAGGAATAGTAGGTATTAGTATGAATATCAGTAGCAGAGCTAACATTATGTTCATACATCTATATGTTCATTAGTAAGAACATACGAAAATTAGTAATTGAGCTTCCATTACAAGTTGTTTGAATAAATACTATCCTTTAAAGTGATATATTGAGTACTTGCACCTTTCTGATAACAAAGTTTCCATTAACTGCGTTGTATTGGTCTGAAAGCATCATAATTCGTCAAAACACCATATGATAGAAAAACAATTACAGATTCATTTAGATCGTTTATCAGCTTAAAAATTGTCTATGCTTCATCTTTTTATTTTTAACCTGAACTTTTTGTATTAATGAAATAAGAATAGAAATTACTTCCTGAATACTCTGACAATCAATTACTTTCTTCTTTCCGTTTTTCTAGTAAGAGCAAGTCAAAACTTATCTAACCATAAACTGCTCCAGAAAACAGTATATAAAGCAGTTTGATAAAGCCAGCTGCAGAAAAGAGATACATATTCTAATAAACTGTTTAGATGATATTCTTGATGCAAACATGTGAGTGTTTTCCAAAATAAATGAAGCTTGGGTGCTATCGCTTTGTTGTTACAGATCTATTTCATCTATATTCAGATGTATTTTCCTTTTTAATTTGCAGTTTGATATCTACTTCCACAATTTTCCCTCCTTCCTCATCATTAGAGTAAAAAATACATGCAGAATAAAACATATCTTATGACCTGTAATATGGGAGCCAAATAAGATTATACTTTCCTATATTTTTTCTTTTAGTGCTTTCCTCCCATTCTGATTAATATTAACCTTAGTTCACCTTTACATCCAGACAGACTATAGTGTGGCCAAGCTCACAGACTGAGTTTGATGACTTCATTTGTACTTATCTGCCAGTTCCAGACAGATGAACCTCATTTTCATTTGTCTAAACATGAAGAAGTAATTCAGTATTTCCAACAAGTTCTGCTTAAAAAGGCCAGTTCTACACAAAAAAAATTGCATTGTGTGGGGTTAGGGTCCCAAAAAATTAGCTCATTAGAGCACATCTGTGTGTTTAATTATATTCTCCCAGATAGCCCCAACCACAGCAGCATTCCCTGCTATTCACAGAAATGGAGCCATCTCTTAAAACGGTAGCAGTGGTATTACCAAAAGCACTCAGTAACCTGCAGAGAAACCAGCTCTTCTCATCGCTTAAACACTTTGGTCCACCCAGATCTCCTACAAAGAAAAAAATCTCCCTCACTTGACCCACACACAGGGATTGTTGCAGGACTGTATTATTTGCTTAGAATCAATCGCTTAGCACCTCAGAAGTCCTTTAAAGCACTCAGTCCCTGATGAAGTAGTAGAGAAAATAACACTTTTGAGGATCTTATTTGTAGGAGGTGCTCATCAGTTTCCCAAAGTATCAGAATTGGTATATATATCCTACTGTTACTGTAAGCAAAGAGAGCCAATTTAGCAAGATTTTGAAATCCTCTCCTTTCCTAATTATGTTAGAGTTAGCCTGCGTTTCAGCCATCTGTTGCATAGAATCTATGTGAAATTCTGACTTTTACCTTCAGTAGTAGTCTTTTTGCCTGGTAGATTTTCTAACACAGCAGTTCTACTATTTTAGGATAAGGCCTTCTTTCATTAAACAACATAACATTCATATCTATTTGGAATTCAGATGTCTGAACTGGAAATTTTCCTTTTCTTAAGTGCATGTGTATTGGAAGAAAAAAGGAGTTCTTTTTATACTTATAAATTAGTTTTGTTTTAATGAAGCATAAATAGTTCTTATTTAAGAATGTCCAGATAATTAGATACCATATTGTCGTTTCCACTTATCATAAGAAGAGCCTGAAAATGAAAAATTTAGAAGGGGAAATATACTGCATGCAATATTTTTTATTAAAATAAATAGGCATACTCATATGCACAGTATATGAATGTTTGTGCCCACATGAGAAGGGAGTCACTCAGCTGGGAATGACTTTTACATCATGTGTGGTGTGACTCATAGTTTCAGAGCTGTTCTGTTTCAACTGTACCCATAGTAAAATAGGTCTAATGTCTTTTCTTTGAAAGTGCACAGGAAGAGATGGGCACATCGTAAGGACTGGAAATCCCAAGTGCCAGTGAAAACTTATCTATGATCAGTAAAATGCAGGTCATAAAATCTTGTCTCTGTGTCTTTTTTTTCCCCCTGGAATCTTCTTGGAGAAATCCAAGATCTTCCGCAATGCCCTGGTGACTGTCCCAGGTTGTAGTTTTGTAGCATTGAGAAAGACAGACAAATTTCTTAGCACTGCTAGTTACAAATATACAGGCTGTTAAGAAAACTGAGAATCAATAGTATGTCCAGAACCAGGGAATACATTTGCTGAGAAATGCAGCACCTTCTATTCTGGGGCTATCTTTCTGACCTTTCCTCAAAAGCCACCAGAGATCCTTGATTATGAATATTTCTTGTTTTCTCATATATATAGGTGTGTGTGTATGTGTATATATATATGTGTATTATTTAAGCATTTCACTACTCTACTGTATTATTTAAATGTCACTAAGGAACATGTTCTTCACTATGAGAGACAAGGTAGAATACCCTCAAGAGACTGTCAGTTTGCTACTGATATACAAATAAAATGGAAAACTGAATCCCCCATAGAGAAGCAGTTACAAATGTGTGAGGTGGTATTCATGATATATTCCTTGTTTACTACATAAAATGCAACATAAGGAAAATTGATTTCTAAAACATATGAATGCCTGCAGTTTTGTTTTATAGCCAGCAAATGTTGCATAATAGTGATATACCGACATTTCCTTGTCAGTGTAACTCATTCCATTTTGTTTGTAGGAGTCAGAAGCTAAATGGATGGTAACAGAGCTGCTTCACCACGACTGATGACTTTACCTTTAAGGAACTGAGCCAAGATTGATGAAAGTGTCAGCATCCAGAACTGCATTTCAGCATATTTGTAAGTGTGATACTGAGTAGAAACCTTAGTATTCCTCACCATGACCTTAAGTTGTAGTTTGCATTGCTGACAATATCAACTGTTATTGTTCCTTCTACCCTCCTGTATGTGTGATTTGTTCTAAGGAACGTGCAAGGAAAAACACGTTGCAGAAGAGTGACAGGAAGGATGAAAATGTTTCTGCTATGAGTTACTCTCAAATGACCTCTCTCTCTAGCCTGTATCAGATAAACATCTACTCTGAGGTGAAGCAAGAACTTTTTTCTTTAGCTAAGAATCTCTAAGACAGGCAGTGGCTAAAATGACACTGCTACAGTTTACGTCTGCTCTGACCATGCTGTAGGACAACTAAAGGGTCGTAATTTAACTTGACCAATTTTCTGTATGCAGAAAAGAGAAAGTCCTAAGGAGAGAATCCTGACTCTACAGTGTCATCCACGCTCCTGATTTTGACCTAAACTGTAGCAACCCAATTTTCCAAGCAGTTGAACAGCCACCTGTCCCATTTACACCTGCTAAAGTCTCACATGTCTGAAAGCTCTGAAAATCTAGTTGCATCAAAGGTCTGGAAGAAGTAGAAAAAATTTGTTTGACTTTAATATCAGGTTTCAAAAAGTCCTTGTTCAGTAATCCAAACATATGGTTACACCTCAAGCAGACATACTTGAACTAGTCTCAAACAAGCTGATGTAGATGTTAATAACAATTAAGCCTGACTCCTGTAAAGTTGCTTAATCAGCTGGTATGGTAACTTATCTTGCTCCTGTTTCCTTCACTTGCAAAAGTTTTTTATGTATGAGAGTAATATTGAATGATGGAAGTTCAGGGAAATCCTGTTCTTCAGTGAGGTGCTAAATAAGAGTGATCTCTGGCACTCCTGAACTGTGGTCTTTTAGGAAAGTGTTTGAGCCTCAGATAATTTTATCTAGAATCATGCCACTGTGAAATCCTCCTGTTCTTGAACTCTTCACAAAGCATCCACCTGACAGCTACTGGAAAACACTTGCCAGACTAAGTGGGTGTTGGCTTGGTCTGACACGAGCCATGTTCTCATGACTGCAGGGTGACCCAAGCAAAGGCTCAGATACCTGGCCCCAGCATGGGGTTGCGGATCTTTCCCCTGCTAGGCACTGAGAGAGCTAATGAAGTTCATAATGGGAGATCAATGATGCAAAATTGAATTAGGACACCTGCTGTATTGAAAGGAGAACTACAGCACTGACAATGGCTGGGGTGCAGCTGCTGGCTAAATATAGTGTCGTGGTTTAACCCCAGTCAGCAACTAAGCACCACGCAGCCGCTCTCCCCTCCCCGCTCCCAGTGGGATGGGGAGGAGAATCGGGAAGGAAGGTAGAACTCGTGGGTTAAGATAAGAACGGTTTAATAACTAAAGTAAAATATAATACTAACAATAATAATGAAAAATAATAATAGTAATGAAAAGGAATGTAACAAAAAAAAGAGGGGAAAAATAACAGTGATGCACAATGCAATTGCTCACCACCCACTGACCGATGCCCAAGCAGCGATCCATCCCTCCCAGCCAACTCCCCCCTGTTTATATACTGGGCATGATGTTCCATGGTATGGAATACCCCTGTGGCTAGTTCGGGTCAGCTGCCCCGGCCATGCTCCCTCCCAGCTTCTTGCACACCTGCTTGCTGGCAGAGCATGGGAAACTGAAAAGGCCTTGACTTAAGATAAGCGCTACTTAGCAACAACTAAAACATCAGAGTGTTATCAACATCATTCTCACACTAAATCCAAAACACAGCACTGTACCAGCTGCTAAGAAGAGAGTTAACTCTGTCCCAGCCAAAACCAGGACATACAGTTAAACTGCAAGCTGGCTGAGGTTCAGGCCATTCAGCTGTATGTGTATCGCACCACTGTGCTGACACCATTATTTCTGTATTCACTAGTTTGGGTGGTCCCTCACTGTATAGTCTTCTAGAGCTAGCACATATAAAAAGCTGAGAAACAGGCTGTGTTATAAATATTGCCCTTCCCTAGGGATTGGTGGCCTTACTCAGAAGGGCAAGTTGTTGCTTCTGCCTACTCAAGATAACAGCACCTTCCTGCAAGAGGAGCCTCTCAGGAGTGGTGGCTGTTTTCCATATAGCAGCCAAAAGAGAGTCAATTGCTTTTCCAGCTGGAAGGGGGAAAGGCTGCACCTTCCAGGAACCTGCATCTCCAGTGGGTAGTGCTTACTTTCCCTCTGAAGGTGAAGCATCACCCTTTGGAAAATAACTCAAACTTCCTTAGGTAAGGATTCAACTAAGAAGGGAAAAATCCTTGACTCCATATCCTGTTGCCAGGACTGTTCAGTTTCTAATGTTTCATGTAACATAAAATTAATTTAATCCATCTGTAAGTCACTTTTAAGGTTTAGGCATCTTTGTGCCAAGGATGAGTGAAGGCTTCAGGACTGAAGTCCAAAATTGAATTAGGCACAAAGTGCATGGCATTAAGAATCTGAATGCTTCGACAATCTTACCCCTTCAATTTTTCGTTAGTTACAAGTAGATTTTTTTCTTCCCCTCTATGCTCTTTACCCACTACTTATCACAAACTTTTTCTCCCCAAAATCCCTCTCTGTGCAAGTTCCAAAAAAATAAATTGTTCCTTATAAAGTTTTTGAAGCTATTTTTTCCAATGCTGACATATTTTAATAGTTATACCCAATAAGCAAGCATTTATTTTTGATATATCTCTTAATATTTTCTTATTTCTACATATGGGAGCCTTTTGCTTAAACTAAGGAATGCAAAACTAAATCTCTAATTCTTCTCATTTCTATTAAAAAGCCTTTTGGGGAAACAAAGAGTCACTGCATACATTTTGGATGCAATACAAAGATGAATAAGATCATATGAGAGAGTCCTATCTAGCTGCCTGTTGGATTAAAATAAACTCATGTCACAGGATTTAAATAAATCTATTTTTTCCGTACAGTGAATACTTAAAAACAGTATTACACATGGAGTTCCTCCTGAAGGAACTAGCTGGAAGTTCTGCTCTTATAAGAAGGAGTTGTTCTGATGAGAAAGATAAAATCTGATCTGGCTTCATTTGGTTTGTCTTTTTGACAGCTGTCTTTAAAACCCCTTTTCCACTGTCTGAGAAGAAAGGTACACAGTTGTTTCAACAGCTGATGCTCTTGCCACTCCCCTGTAAGATCCTGTGTCTTTCCCTACAAACATATGGACCTGTGTAGGCTGGGAGGACTGTGGGTGTTTTAGTGAGCAAGAGCATCCTTACTAAACAAAATCTCTAACTCATGAAGGCTGGGGCAAACAGAGTCAAATTCAGGTGAGATATTTTCAGATGAAAAATGAGCAGGTTGCCATTTTTTCCCTCCAAGGAGTTAGACTGAAAAAAAATAATAATCATAAAGCTGAATGAATACAAGTTACTATACATATTTTGTCAGGCAAGTACGCTACCTGTCTCTGTTCACAAATTATCTATAAACTTTTTTTTGACTTTTTGTGAATGTACTTGGTATTTGTCCAATGAGTTTTGAATACATTTAATGTAACTGTTGCCAGCAGCTGCTTGCTATTCTGAGAGTCATTGCTGGAGGTGGTATGTGTAGACCCTTGTTCTAGAGAGAAGAGAGTAGCCCAACTCGTGCTCCTGGAGCCAAACATTCAAGTTAATTTCCTAACTTGTGCCTGTGTCCACAGCTTGGTTATTCAGTATGGATGATTTGTCACCTGAATCACCTGGCATGCTTTTAGCATTATCTGTGCATAGATAAAAGATCAAGTGAGCATTTTAGGTGAGACTGAGATACAATTATCAGGAGGCCCCAATAACCGCCAAAAGTTGGAAAATGGTATCTGAACACTTTTCTAGACTTTAGGTATGTCTCTGGGTCAAGAGTAAAATGCATATCAAAGTAATATGGTAATAGGCTTTACTTTCTATCCTGGTTCTTTCCATGCAAAAAAGGGAGTGGGGAGAGAAGGACTAAGTACATTTCTCCAGATTGTCTGTGATGCCAGAGTCAGCAAATTTTCCTGATTTTTTTATTTTCTATTGATCTTTTTTTCTGTCTGTTGCTTCTTCTTCATGTATAAAAGCATCAGATCTGGTTGTCCAGGCACTACCTGTTTAGTTCTTCTTATGTGTTTCTCACTGCTCCCTGGAAAGGACTAAAGGAAAATGAGGATAAAATATATGTCATTACTAACAAACAACCCCTCAGAATTGTCTTTTTGTCTCTGTTGAGAACAGTCTTTTAGTCCAGAGACATTTTAGGATAGGAATGTCCATTATCTTGAGTTTTTGAGAGCTCCTTAGTGCATTTAATAAAGAGTAATAATAATTATTGCTAACAAAGATCCTTGGCATAAATGTTCTCAGAAAAAGTCAATAATAGCAGTCACAATTATCAGAGAAATCAATTTGTGGAATTTATTTGTAATAACATCCATTGCTGAATTAATTCCTGCTGTGTGTTTGTCTAGTTGGCAATGTCTTGTCTAGCAACGGCTGCAGCGCTGGGCAGGTTGTTGGCTATTAAAGACTGAAACTGAAACTAGTCGCTTGGAGCCCTCCCAAGATACAAGTTCATGCCTCGTGCAGTTAATTGCTGTAACTTTTTGTGAATAATTTCATAACCAGTACATCCCTTGCCTTATTAATCGCAGACAGTGTTTTCAGTATTTTCTTGTTTCTTTCTCTTGCTCCCTCTTCCTTCTGCCTCCATTATCCCTACATTATTTCTGTACCTAACTGGATACTGTTCTTTCCCTGGAATTAAAAAAAAAAAAAAGGAGCATGTGAAAGGTAAGATACACTGTTTGTCTTTTTATTGTCTTATGGATTACTCTGAATATCATTCTGCCAAGATAATATGTGTATTTCTGCAAGGAAGAAAGGGGAAATTGCCATTATAATTCCATAGAATATCACAAATTTTTTATGTTTTCAAGTTTATGCTGGTCATTTTTCTTGTTAGTCATGAGGAAGAAAGCCCTTCTATGGCTACTAATGCTTTCTAAAATGTTTTTCATGTGCAAATTGTCATCTTGAAGAGATATTTCCTGTTGAAGCACATTTATAATTGCAGAGTATTCCTGGACCTTGTTTTTCTTAAATATTCTATAAACCAGATGTGACTGGAGCCGAGTAGGTAGACAGATATTTAAAAAGGGATCCTGGTATTAGGAAATGCAATTCTTGTGATCTTTGGTGCTTGGAGTTAGTAAAATTCTTCACAGATTCATTTTCAGAAAGTTCTTTTTAAGCAGCTCTATTTAACACTCATTCTACTTAAAAATCTGATAAATCTGTGAGCTTAGTATTTACTTCATATGATAGTGGATTTTTAACAATATCTTTTAAGTACATATCAAATATACAGTGTCATGGATAATTGGTGGCAGAAATCATTATCTAAAGCACTCTTAATGGAACAAATATATGAGTGAGAGTATGTCCATAGCAGGCTTTTACAGAGCTGGCCTTTATAGCAAGCAATTAGTACCACCCACCTTCTGCTCAGCCTCTAGAAGCCAGAAAAATACACTAGGTGTTTCTGATTCAGAGGTGCAATTTCAGCTGCAATTGCTGAGCTCACTGCGGCTCAAAGGGGTGGTCTCATTTCATCCCTGTGCCCCGAGTCATCCCCCTCCTCCTTGTGCCCCCTCTGGCATGCATCTGCTTTTCATCAAGAGCTGATTTGATTCGAGTCGTTTACCTGGAAGTAAAAAATTAGCTTTTTTCTTCCAGCTTAGCCACGTTATTGTGGTGTTAGACATAAACCACAGCTGATGCAAGGGAAGTGGTGAGAGCGTTCGGTCAGGGATGGGGAAAGAGAGAAGGATGGAAGATATTAATAAGGTGAAGTGGTCCCTGCTGTTCTGGCTGTGAAAAGACACTAGAACAGCTCAGCTGTAGTGCCTAACTACACCCTGAGAGAGTGGCTCCGCATCCTGCTGCACCGGTTTACTGCTGATATAACTATACTGACGGAAATACATAAAGCTAACATAGCACGGAAATAACAGTATTATGTCTTATCAGGCAGAGATACTGTGAAATAGACTGACTTAATTTTCACCTCATCTACTATGGTTGCAGTCTCAAATAGATCGAGTCTGTTTGTACGCCTGTAAAAGACAGTCATTTGTTTTACATCACACGCTATTAAGATTGGTTTCATTTCTTACTAAAGGATCCTCCAAAAAGAAGTCACAATTTGGGAAATCAATCCACGACTGTATTTGTATTGCTAAAGTTAATTTGACAATACTTTTCCAAATTTGGGTCAGATCTCACCCTTAGTCTCTGACAGTAACGTATATGCCGTTTTGAATAGTGGCTCTGTAGATCTGGTTGCCTTGTTCCGCTTCCACCTTACAAGTGGACAGTGCTTTATTTTAGGAAAAGGCTCTAGATTTTGGGGTCTCCTAGATTCCTCTGACAGTAGGGATGATGTGCCTTTTCCAAACATGCACGTCCTCTCTTCTAGGGCTGATGCCACTTCAGTTCTTTCACTGTGCCTTTCTACTGTAGACCTGTCTTCCCACATTTTCACTTTCTAATTCTATACAGGGGCATTTCTGGAAGGAAAATCTGTGAGAGAAGATGCATTTTTTTTGCTAGTATTGGTAGTGGTCTTTGTTCTGCAAACATTCTTGAAAAAGAACAACCAAAACGTATTCAGCAATTATGTGAAAAGTAAGAAAACATCATTACTTTTTACAAGGTTCTGCTCAAGTTATATTTTTCTTACAAGGCCACATCCAAACTTTACTACAGCAAAACTTCCATTGTCTACAGTAAGTGTTGTGGATCTTTTTTTAATTTTATTTTTTATTTTTTAACTTCACCAACTGATTTTATGTTTTCAAAATCTCCAGTTACTGTTTGGACCTGATTCTCTCACTGCTGAAAGACAGCAATTTTAGAAGGGTTGCTTCTGACTTACAGTGGGGCAGCTCAGAAGAGAATCAAAGTGAAATTGTTCAGCAAAATTTACTATTTGTGGCAAATCAGTCTTTCTTAGTAAGAGATATTCTCCTGAGGTGTCTGTTGTATCTGTGTCTTCAGCAGAAAGCTTGAGCTAGAAAATTGTCAGATTGTGTAAGATAGTTGCATAGTTTCTGAAGTGTCAAACCCTACAGCATCTTACCCTTTTTTTAAACTTTCAGGAGAAGTTTTCACAAGTGATTAAACTGATGCAGACTTCAGAACACTAGAAACCCAGGACATAAAATAACTAAAACTGAAGGTTTGAAAAGAATGATAAATTTCAATGGTTTTTCACTTCCTAGCTTAAAGTAGACATGTCATAAAATACTTAAATCCGAGCAGCTTCTTTCAATGATGTTTGGAGTGGTTTGAATACAAATGGACCACTTACAACTCTTTATCTGGAACATCAAAATAAACCCCAAAGTTCTTCTTTCTGAAGGTGTGCTGGTTTAATGTTAACTTTTTCATGGGATTCTGTGTGTCCTGGATTTCTGCTATCCTGATTAATAACACATCAGGATCAGCACACATCTTTGCACAGATTTCTGAGACTCTGCATCATATTGCAGATGCAGAAATAATGGAAAAACAAATGAGAGACTTTCTGTATTTCCTTCCCAAATGAACCAGAAAGTAACAGAACCATCATGAAATACTTTGTTCCATTATGCTTTTCCGTTCTGGTACTAGACCAAAGTTCAGATTAATTTCTGAACCTCTGCATGTTTGTTTAAAATGACAGGGTTTGTTAATCCACAGCCATTTTACAGGCCCTGGCAGGGAGAGTGGCCTCTCTGTTCTCAGTGGTTTCTTTCTTTCCTTCTGTCGCCTCCCACCTTCTAGCCAAAGTGGTGAGGTGTGGACTGGAGGAGTGAAAGACAAGCTGGGCAGAAAACTGGCTAGATTGTCAGGCTCAGAGGCACGAAGTCCAACTAAGTGGCTGGTTAGCAGGGAGGTACCGCTCATTGCTAATGACCTGGATGATGGGACAGACTGCGTTCTTAGCAAGCCTGTGGCTCACATCAAATTTGGGGAAGCACTCAATATGCTAAAAAGCAGAGGGACCATGACAGGCGAGCCACCAATGTGTTCAGGGGGCTGGAGCACAGGAGGTATGAGGAGAGCCTGAGAGAGCTGGGTTTGGTCAGCCTGTGGAAGAG
This sequence comes from Gymnogyps californianus, assembly GCF_018139145.2. Lineage (NCBI taxonomy): Eukaryota > Metazoa > Chordata > Aves > Accipitriformes > Cathartidae > Gymnogyps > Gymnogyps californianus. The sequence continues at coordinate 113,263,610 of NC_059471.1, read as the reverse complement.
AAGACTCGAAGGAGGTTGTATTTCTCTCTCCACCTAACTAATGTTGGGAGGGTGCAGAGATGACAGAGCCAGAGAGAGATGCACCGGGATAGAACAAACACAAGTGGCAATACAGGAAATTACAACTTGATGTAAGAAATTTTTATTTTTATTTTTTTCACCTGAGCAGTGGTCAACACTAGAACAGGTTGCCTAGGGAGGTTATGGGTTCTCTATCCATGGAGATATTAAAAATGCTATTGGACATAGCCCTAAGCAACCTTCTTTAGATGATCCTCCATAGAGCAGGGCATCGGAGTAGTAAGCTCTAGAGGTCTCTTCCAGACTGCAGGTTTCTGTGATTCTTAGAGGGGCACTATGAATACTTGTGGGGTATTGCTCTTCGTCTGCAAATCAGTCAGCTGTAGGTGGTTCCAGAGTAATTTTAAATCCACTTCTATTAATGGTGATGGTATCACAGCAGAGGCCTGTGATCTTTTAGTATCACTCTCTGTCTAGGAAGGCAGAACCTTTTCTTTTGGATGCAGGCTACACCACTGGCCAAGTCTTTCCATTACCTCTGGACTAGGATAATGCAAAATTAAGTTGTTCCTTTGAAAGTGAAAGTTGGCAGAGGATACACAACTCACTTGGTGTACTTTGCACCTGAAATCAGCGTTCCACAATCTGTAGTACCTGTTGGCCATGAGTTTCTCAGTGGAGCCCACCTGTCATGATCTGCAAGGCTTTAAATGGCCTGGGTTTTACGCCTCCTGGAAGTATTGCTCCTCCTGTGTCCCATATGGTCATATTACTGGCTAGATTTGAACATCTGACCCGGATTTTACTCAGTAGAAAGAGATATGGATAATCAACAAAGAACAGAAAAGGCAGGCGTCTATGTTTTGGGTTTTTTTATCTGCACAAATGTAAAGGAACAGTTCTGTGAGAGAAAGAAATATTATCATTACCATTTCACTAGAGGAGAGACAAGGGTGTGCTGTCTTGAGTGGTTGGTGGTCATTCAGGACTGTGATAGAGCAAGTAGCTAAGTGCTTTAATTTGTTTTGTAAATTAGAAAGTTTTTATAACTACAGTAAGTGATAACTAGGAAGAAGGAAAAGTCATAACCAACTCAAGACTTTAATAATATCCAAGAAAAATAATCGCCATTCTTTTTGTTTTTCTCTGATTTTCATGTGAAAGATTTAATAGCAGTACATTTCACAGCAGGATAGCTGGAAATAGCTTTACTGCCAAGAGAACGCTTGTGAGCAATGAAGCCAAAAGATTTTACCACCACACTCTCTAGCGGTTTATTAGGATTAAATGTTCAGTCGCTTGCTTGAAGGTGATTATGAGATGAACTGGGGTAGGCTATGATGCATGCAGGCAATTTTCTTTCGTCTAATGTCAGCAGTAGTTGCAACAAGCCTTAAAACCAATCATACTAGAAAGTATATTTAGCTTTCTACTCACTTAGTACACTAAGGTACACACACTAAGGTACACTAAGTTGTGTACCTATAATTTCACTTTCATAAGAATTGAAGTCTTGAGGAAGAGGAGGAACATTAGCTGGAGGTTTTGCTTACTTGATCTCAGAAAATTAGAGAAAAGCTAATTTCTTTCAAAATAAACAGTCTTAGATAGGTATACCACACAAAGTACAATTACTTATGTGCTCCTTCTGAAAGATGGGTTAGCTTTCCTTTCATACCATGAGTTAGATATTTTCAAATCACCGTTGTTAACTAAAAGCACTTGACGAGGAAAAACAGAGACTGCTGAGCTACCTCTGAGCCAGAGGTTCCTCTGAAGTTCAGTTTGAGGCTTGTATAAATTAGTGTAATAGCAAGTATCACACTCTTTAAAATCTCAGTAGACCTGGCCCTGTAGGCTTCATTACATTTGAGCATGGCTGTGTGCTTCAAAAAAGACAAATTGTGGTTGCAATGCAACACAATGTGTGTTCACCACTTACATCATCATCCCAGCTGTAGGGTGTCAAATAAAATTCCTCTTTTGTATCTGATTTGTATCCATGGATTTCATGCTGGGTTTACAAACCTTGATTTGTAAATAAAGTCAGGTCTCTGAACTTGATGCCTGGCATATTTTTATATTCTTTCCACTTCAAAATTCACATTCTCACAGCTATGCTGAGCATTGTTTTTGTCATTTTTATACTCCAAGCCTATTCAGTAAATTGTAGGAATATCCTCACAGCTTTGTTATTCCCCTCCAGTGTTCGTATTACTATGTAAACTTTTTGGTTTGGTGCTAGCTTTAGTTATCATTAGTTATTGCTGCGTTTCCCATTGCTACAAAAATTAAATTGCTGTTTATATTAAACTCACACCAGAAGAATAATAGGTGAAAATACCACATAATTTCTCATAATAAATAATTTTAAAGTTCTGAAGTTGATTTAAACTTCCAGAAGCTAACTAGATTAAATGCTACAATTTAATATATCTTCTACTTCCATTTTATTTTCTTGCAGTAAGAGATTTTGAGTTTGCCATAAAATCTGAAGCAGCCAGAAACTGATATGACTCAAGAAAAGGACTTCTTATCAACATGAGGCATTCTGCCCGAGGAAAAAAGTATGGCATAATACAACACGGATCTGGTCGTACCAAACATTGCTCAAAGTAAATCAGTTTCTCAAAAAGTGAGGTGTGCCTTTGTATCAGTGAATACTATGTTGACCTCATTTGCTCAACACTTGCGAAGCTAAATGTGCAATTTCAGAAACTTTCAGCCATGATCTAGCAACAGGCTGCAGCTATGCAATCTTTATAGCATTTCCACAGGGCCTTACTTTTTAGAGATATTTACTACTTTAAACTAAAAAAATCACTTCACTTTGAGGATGCTGAAAATTCCTCCAGATTATAAAAGCTGTGTTTTCAAAGCTCTATTCCGCTAATGCAAGCAGCTGTTCAAGAAGTAAGAGATATGCAGCATTCACCAGATTAACCTTCCTCTGTTCAGAAGAGAGATTCAGGTGAGCTGTTCGTGACTTGAGAGATCTTTTAGTGTTGTGAACAACAATTTAAAAATGTCTACATGTACCCAACACAACGTAAGTGCCAACCACTTAGGAGGAATAAGTATCACAGTGACTCACACTGTGGAAATTTGTTTAAATTAAGTTTCTGAAATGACTCTTCAGTTCTTCTTCACTCTACAGATTGACTGTAAATATGCATAATTGGAACCTCCACAGCATAGCTGTACTTGGCTGGGTAAATTATCTATACATGTTACTCAGTGTTGATTGAGTAAGCATCCACAAAACTCCAGTGTCCATTTCCTAAAAATCTTTGGCACTAAAAGTGATTGTTGAAATCTCATGATTGAAGGAAAATCTTGAATAAATTGAAGAATGCGATGGATGTCTTGCTGATCGGACTTACATTTTTTTTTTTTTCCCATGAGAACATCAAGACATATGAAAGAGCTTTTGATCTCTAAAGGAAATTTTATTAAAATATAGAGGATCTGAAACTGCTGGGCATGGTAGATTGAAATGAAAAGTTTGAAATTTAGTTTCTTTTTTATCCATTGCTTCTGTGCAGAACAGTTTTTTTTCTTTTTGGGGGGCTTCTTTGTTTGTTTTGTGGGGTTTTTGCCCAGATGAGGTTTCACAGCTCAGACGAGCTGATCTAACTGCTTGCTGATATTAACAGAGACCATTTCAGCCTCCGATCTTACCTCCCATCTTAGACTGATTCTAGTTATTGTCTGAGTGTGAGCTCGTACAGCAGAAAATTATGCTTTTTCTTTTTTGTTGTTTTTTTTATCTTTTTTTTTCCCTTGGATAGGTTAATTTTCCATCAGTTTAACAAGCTAGGGGACAAGAACACAATCTGGGCTTGCATAAGAAAAGTGCATAATGGTTCTCTGTTTGTAATGATCCAAAATTGACTGACTTTCTTGCTTATTAAAGATTCAACAGACTGAAATTGTCTTATGTTATATTGACCCAAAAGGAAAAAAACCCACAAAACAAATCCAAAAAACAAACCCTCCAAACTATAAAGTGTTTTGGAGCACTTTATTTATATTCGGAAGCGCTGAAACACTGTATCTTGACTTTTGTGTTCTGAAAGAAACCATAAACTGTGTGCCGTGTCCCTGAGCTATATGACATCTAATGAGATTTGTAATTCTGGTCCTTCACATACCTCTTTTTCTGTCATCACAGATTGCCTGATGTATTGTAGCAGTTTGGGCAGTGAGAGAGACATGAGAGCATTAAGGAAAGTGTAGTTACAGATTTTATGCTACAGTAATAAAGGAGTCAATAATTCGTCCAAACTACAAACCCCCACGTCCAATAACTGTAGCTCTGGAGAACAGGAATAGTGCAAAGCAACATATTTCAGTCTGCAAAAGCAAAATGTTTCAGTCTGCATGAGTCAACACTCAATAATGGTTAAGCAGGATTCTGAATAATAAATGTGAACTGTATATACAGACTTGGAAGGTGTATTTAAGGTAAGGATTGTTTTGTGAAGAAGAGTGTAAAAATGATGCAGACAAAGGTGGACAGTGATTTATTAACAGAACAAAGTGTTGCTTTTCTTTCAGAATATGGACTAGTGTACTGGGTAGGGTATATATATATGATAGAGAATAACAGTACACCAACGAGGGAGTAATAAATGTGTCTTGCAGGTTTATTTGGTCACATTGTTCATAAATTCACTGAATAGGATATGAAATGTTCCTACGGAGTTTACAGAGGAAGTCCATTGTATTGAACTATGTTTCCTCTGAACCTTTCTGTTAGAGGTGATAGTGGACCTTACCTTTCTTATTGACCTGGCAATAAAAAATGGTCACTCTCTCATGCTGTGAGTAAGAACCAACTTTTCTTAGAAGAGAGATCACAGAGGTCGTCTTAAAATGGCACCAGGGAAGCTGCCAGCGAGAACTCCCCCCAGCACTCCTCCATCATAAAGATGCTCTAAGTAACCTCTGGAGGTTACTTGCACTGGCCCATCTGAAATACCTAAACGGAGCAGGAAGTACCCCACCTGTGAAATGATTTTTAGTCAGCCCAGCAAGCGTTACAGCCATTTCGAGCGGCCGCCTGTTCTGATACTGGGAGGAAATTAGATTGAAGTCTCAGGAATGGCAAATCCTGATGTAAGTAGCAACTTTTGGGGTGATTTAAGACCTCACAAAAAGGGTGAATGCTAAGAAAAGCAAGCAGCTATATTCCGGCTAGAATATCTAAAATTTCCTAGCTCTTGTTAGTGTGAATACCTAGGCAACTTTGGCTATTATGCAGAGTGATCTCAGTAACAATTTTCTGAGGCACCGAAGGTAGCAATGTGTTGCACAAAAACAACAACTCCTGCCTCCTGAGGATCCAAATAGGGGCATCTGTTTGGCAATGTGTTAAGTGTGCCACAGTGTACCTCCAGGCAGTAAATTCGCAGCTGCTTTGTTACGGTAGGAAATTTAAATTCGTTTTGCTGAGATACAAGGATGGTTTTATTTAGTTTGTCTCTTATATCATGAATTTTGAATTCAAGATCCTTGTCTCTTCATATGGAGAGATATACTGCAAATGTTTGTACTCTGCAGAAAAAGTGGGGATTCTGATGAGATGGTAAAAGGTAGATGCTCTATCTTGAATAGACTTAATGCTTTTTCATTCATAAATATATTAAAATATAAACAGAATAGTATGAAGGACTCCAAGACACTCAGAATTTAGCCCAAAGAAGGCTTTTTGTGCAAACATCTCAGAATAAATCTGAACCCAGAAATGCCTTTAAGTGTTTCTTCCAAAAGAAACTGTGTAAAAAAAATGTTCAAAAATTAAAGAATATTTTTATATTTGTCATTCCTTCCACTCATCTCTAGTTAAGCAAGAGATTCAGATTGTTGTTCTTTGAGACATAAAAAAAAAAATCAGCTGTGTAATAGAAAGAGGTGGACATACTCATGACTCAAGAAAGTTATTCCTTTTTGTCTTTTTGTGCCTGTATGCTGTTAATATCTTCTGACAGCCAAAACCCTCAGTGCCCCTGACATGCTGTTCTCGGTTGCTGGACTTGTCTTTACTTCTAGTCAAACAAAGGGCAGGACAACGCCACCCAGTGAACAGTAACTAATAAAAACTCTTATTTGAGTAATAGTTCTGCATTTCATAGGGGAGCAATCTCCTCTGCCAATCTCCTCCATTTTTCAAAAATCTGCATCCATTATGTGCCTGGGCTAGAATTTAAACCCGCACTCCTGGACTTAGGTCATGCTGTTGATTCACACACTTATGCATAATTTACTTCAAGAATGAAATTAGCTGCACTTTCAGGTCATTGAAAAACTCAGTATTACAGACAAACGGTTACCAGATGTAATGTGCTGCTTTGATAGTAATAGCAAAAACTTTGTGCCTATTTCTTAACTCTTCATACTTTACTGATAACAGGACCTGAATATGCAGTCTTTGCAATATTCGTCATCATCGTTTCAGAGCACCATGTATAATCAGCCTTGTTATCAGAGAGAAGCTGTTATGGAGGTAGCAGCTGTGGCCTGTACACTACCTCTGCATTTTGATGTAGATGTGGTAGTTTACTTCAATTTCCTCTTAAGTTAAAGACTTCTGAGTGAAACCTTTCATTCACTCCTACCCACATATTTCCTTTTGCTTTACACCAGTCCTCCCAAGGAGTTAGCCAGCGTCAGGGCTGCCCTGAAATTTTAAGGGTTTTTATTTTAACCTTAGCTGGGTAAGCAGATGAGCAGACAGACACCCTATAGTTTGCAGCACATGACAGCAGTGGCTTTTGAGGCAGCTCCAGAGTATGTTAAAGACATTATAAATGCTTTCATTGACTTCTCGGGATTGCAGATTGAGAAAGTTTTGAACAGGGCCTTACAGAGGCTTCAAACCCACACCCCAACAACTACTTTCTTAAGGCTACAGACAAACCTCAGGACACACAGAAAAATTCCAGACTGCGCATTTAGCTATTTGCTATGCATTATGTTTGGATGTAATGCTCGATAACCATTTACAGAGGGCAGATAAATTATGAAGCTCTTTATCTGGAACATTTATTTCTTGACAGAGGCAGTACAAGCTGAAAAGAAAAAACAAACCACTTATTTTTACATTTGTACCATAGCTTCCAAGCATAATTGTGAAACAGTAGTAGCAGTTTGAAAGCAATTTGACTGGTACTGGAGAGGAAAAAAGCAAGCCTATGATACTCAGCAAACTGACAGCAGAGGGCACCAGCATCCTGCATTGGAGAAAAAATTGACCTTTTTTTCCCATGTAAATTGCACAATAAATCCTTGTTTGCTCTTACCAGCTTAATGCAAGAAAGCCAAAGCAATATGTCAATTTTAACAGATTCTTAAGGTTGACTGTTTCGGGTGTTTCAGATATGTGCTTGTTATGAAAATGCAGTTTCCAGCATATGATGCCAGAAAGAAACAAGAAAAATGTCTAAACAGTTGTTTATCAAAATTTATTGCTTGGACATTTGCTAAAGATAATCTAATTGTAAAAGCTTGTTGCTTGGGAATTTTTAGCCTTTCCCTTCCCAAGAAAAGTATTTATTCCACATACATAGAAAATATTCTATGCTCTATGTAATCTAAAAGTTTTAAAGAATTAGTAAATTGTGATTTATGTGACGGTTATTTTCATACAAACTAACAAAAACAGAAGAGAAAATATTTGGTTGCTGAAATCTATGCATAAGTTACTGGCATCTCCAAAAACTGAAGCTGACACAGTTGCAAAAGCTAAGAAGATCCACACAGACTATTAATTGCATTTATTTGGTATTAATATGCATGTACGAATAGATAGAGCCTACCATCAGTGTTTCAGCTTGCTGTAGAGATGTGAACCCTTGTGCCCCTAAGACATTCAACTTCTGTCAGGTACAAAGGGTGAGCAGGACAGGCTACACAAGCCGTGTATGCATATGAATATTTTTAAATATACCATGTAGACATTATATTGTATGCCTTTATGATATTAAACACTACTTACAGGTATATACCTATTTGTACTTAGTTACCAAACAAAATTATTGTATGTTATTGTTTATTTGGATGATGGCTCTACCAGGATGACAGTAGGAGCAAATTCTTTGCATATAGCATTGATGCAGGTTACTATTTACACATGTTCAGAGAACACTGAAATCATCAGTTATTGTGAGACTAGTGATTGAAAAAGGATTGAAAAAGTAAACCTATTGGTTATTCCCTTGGCCTAATATTATTTTTATTATTACATTTTCATATTTGTTTATTGAAAATAGCCATGTGAAGATAATGAGCTGAAGACCAGTCTTCGTTTCTTGGCACTCTAAGGCACCTACTCTCCAAGGATTTTGAAGCTGGCGTGCTCTAAATCTGTAATAAAATACCCTTTTAATTGGTAAGCATAGAAAATATTACTTTTATAAATATTTGATGAACAAAGATGTTTTATCTATTCATTAGACTCCAGAGTAATATATGTTCATTAGCAGAAGATGAATAACAGCATTTAATATTCTTTGTTTACAACAGAAGGTCACATGGAAGAATATATTAATATGTAAGTTGTGACCTTCACACTTTGTCAGTTTTAACAACAATGGTGTTGTTTCCCTTTATATGGTCGGATCTGTGTTTGATTTCCAGCTTTAATTAAAGCAATTAAATTCACCCTCTGTGACAGGTAAAATGCAGTATGATTGACAAAACTGGTTTGGTTACTTATAGTTTTTAGTCAAAAAAGAGAAAAAAAGTTAAAAATGCTTTTTAAGAAGAGAAATTTTTGTTCACATGCCACAGAATAAAACTGTAAATTACTAGTTGGGTATATGAGTTACTACTATCAGAAATAATCAGAAATAACATTGGATTAGTTTTCTTTTCAAATATATACCTTAATAAGAAGTAACAGTCATAGAAAGAGAAGGGTACAGTAGGTCTCTTGCACTGCTTATCTCAGGAGTCATGGACACACTCCAAGTTCACAAAGCTGTTAGATAGCACAACTCTGTTTAAAATTGTATGACTGGTAAGTGTATTACACTTACAGCTTTCAGGCATGGTTTCACAGAACAGACAGTAGGGAGGAACAAAGAAACAGCAGGCCAAAAAGAAATGGTGCTTAGAGCTCATCAAAAGCTGATTTTGTCAGATTGCTTTTTGAATGGAACTGTGATTTCCACAAAAATCATCATTTTCTTGAAAAATTTATTATGCAGTTAATCTTAGGAACTGGGGTTCAGTCATACTACAGCCTAGAAAAGATTGGAATCACTGGGTTCATTAAAAAAAAAAAATCCCTATTTTTCTTACTGATTTTAAAATGAAAAGAAAGTCAAAATATGAGAGTTTCCTCCAGGATGCACAGTTAAATGTCTGATCAACAACAACTGGAGAAAAATCATTCCAATAAGATGTTTGACTTTGTGGAAGGCAAGCAAGGCAGGAACTTTACCTGTGGCCTAGCTGCTGTACGTAATATATTTTGTTAATAATATAGAGACTTCAACAATGTGTTCTTCTGCTTTTTTCTAGTTAGGCTGTGCTCTTCTTTTCCTTGTTTCCATAAAGTATGGTCTACAGATAATTCTTGTGGCATAAATGGGTCAGACTATTAATGGATTTACAGGAACTCTCCCGGGGTAGGGAAAAAAAGAAGAGTTACTTTAGGATGAGAGGAAACGGCCTCAAGTTGCGCCAGGGGAGGTTTAGATTGGATATTAGGAAAAATTTCTTCACCGAAAGGGTTATCAAGCACTGGAACAGGCTGCCCAGGGAAGTGGTGGAGTCACCATCCCTGGAGGTATTTAAAAGATGTGTAGATGTGGTGCTTAGGGACATGGTTTAGTGGTGGACTTGACAGTGTTAGGTTAACAGTTGGACTTGATGATCTTAAAGGCCTTTTCCAACATAAATGATTCCATGATTTTATGATTATCTGGTTGTTGCACACAATTTGTAAATATAAGCCTTTTTCTCTCCCCCCCTACCCCCTTCCTCTGGTCACATAGGTGTCATCCTTCTTATTCAAAAGCAGAGCTGGAAAAACACCTCGCATCTTCATCCTAATTATAAACTACTTGATTTTTTTTTCCTCATTTTAATATTGTACTCTAAATTCAGACATTGAATGTTGACTTCTTTGCACTACCCTAGCTCATACTCATGTTACAACAATAAGGTATTAGTCACAGAGAAAAAAACAGCAATAAACCCTGCCATCATTGTGCTTCTGCCCTCCATATTTCTGTAGAAAGATCTGAACTGTGCTTTATCTTTGTGGTTTTGATTTACGTTTCATTAAGTCCACTTTATTCTGTGCAAAAGTACTTTCTTCTCCTTTGCATAAACATATACATTGCATAAATAGCATTGACTACAAAGGAGTCAGCATAAAGGAGACAAGAATTATACATATTCAAAGCAAGAAATTAATAGGTAAGGGGTATTATATCTCTTGAAGGGGAAGTTTGCTGAAAAACTTGAGTTTGAGTTTGTAGATTAGTGCCGCCCATGAAGATAACCATGAGAAATAGTGTCCAAGATGCTGAGAGAGAAATGTCACTACAGTAGGCAAAAATGTGCCCCTTTTTGGGGGGTAGTGCTGATACACTAATTAGTCTCTTCTTCCCTTTTCTGAGGTAACTGTATTTCCTCAGCTGTGGAGAGGGGCCAACCCTCTGCTCCAGCGCTATGCTCTCCTCCCCATGGGTTTGATGCCTGTCCCAGAAACAGGGGGGCTTGTCAGCAGCTCTGCCCCGCCTCCACAAGAAATGGTGAAAGCACTGACAGCAAACCACCTCTCTCCTTTCCTTCCTTCATCACGCTGCTGTTTTGTGGGTGTTGATTCCAAATATGCTTTCACCCTGTTTAAGAAAAGTCTTTCTACAGAATTACGAGCCCATGTAAACCTTGCCCTCTGGTGACACAGCTAATATGAGAAGCCTTTAATATAGCTACTTTGCGGGAGCAGTGCTTGATTGTCTGAGAGGAGGATGGTACATGTGAATCCTGTCGTTCTTTTATAAGGAGGCTCAGTTTTCTTTTCATTCTTATGACACACACATTCATTAGCATTTGTGTGAAAGCCCATAATGTCTAGGGCATTTACAATAAATTAGTGATTAAGTTCTTTGCACAGGAAAATTCCCTGCATTAGTAGAAGACGACGATGTATTTCCCAGTGGGTAGCTATTCAGAATACAGGTCCTATGACAACTGTGTCTTACGAGCACTGTTCTTGGAAAGTTCAGTAGAGGGAATGAGATCTGAGTTCCTGAGATTATAATGAAGCTTAAAAAATTGGTTCTGTGTAATTTGGACACGGTTTCCAATCAAAGCTGTACCTGTCCTGCATACAATTGCTACTTTTTGTCACCTCTAGTCAGAACATAAAAACTGTTCATTTCTAAAGAAATAACATTTAGAAACATTGAAAATTCTCATGTCAGAATTTAGGATTGTTTTTGATATTCAGAAATTGAAACTTTTCTCACATCATTGAAACACCAACATTTGGCAGACTTTGTGAGACATACACTGTTCAGCCGGAGCAGTAAATCTTGAATTATAACTTCCATGATGCTGCAGCTGAAGAAAACACAATGATTTCTTATGAGGTAAAATAAATACTTCCACCTTTTATGGAAAAAGTCCACCTATGATGAAAGCCATTTTTTACATAAAAAATTGTGCTTGAAATCTGTATCCATTTCTATTCAAAATTAACATTGCTTAAAATAATTTGTAGACTTCTCTAAATTGCTTCATAGGAGAGTTCTGACATCCATGCCTGTGCTGTTTTTGTCCACAGGCACCTTAACTAATTCAAAATAACAAAAATTCAATACTCCTATTATAAGCCAGAGGTCAACATCCATTGCATTTTTTTTATTCTTGTCACTGTTCTTCTACACAGAACTGATTTGTTTGCCAAAATTAAGACTATATGTGTGCTATTAGACTATATACAACAATATAATTAGACATATTTGACCAGTTCAGCATATTACCAGTGCCTTGTCCATGCTGTTCCTCTGCAATGCACCTTTCTTATGTTCTGCAACTTTCTAGTTTATGCAAACGCTGTATTAATACATTTGATGATATTACACAGTACTGGTATGGCAGATTTCCACTAGAATTAGAGGAAAAGAATAACTGGCATTACCCAAGTAACTAAACAGATAAACTTCACCAGGTTCAACAAGTCTGCTGACCTGAAAGTAGTTGGGGACAAGAGAAGAATACCTAACACCTAATGATGATAATAATAATAATAATACCTAGAGAATACCCTAATTTGCTTTTTTCTAAGCATATATTTATTGCCATCATTGGAAAAAAGAGCCCTGGGCAGGATGTTCTGAAGCAGAATGCTATTCCTGTATTCTGATGATAGAGGAGAGAATGGTTGTTGCATTGACTGGTTTTGTTAGAGAGTAGATGGGTCTTCTAAAAAGGGAGGGGACTTTCCCAGTTATCGGTTGGAAAAGTTAGTAAGTCTGATGAGCAATACAGGATAGCTTATTGCCGTTCATAGGAGAGTTTGCAAGAAGAATGAAAACCAGTTTCTCAGAAAAATAGAAGAAATAAATCAGCAAAGTTGACCAATCACCATCTAGTTCACTTTTATTATTTTAAAAATTATTCTGCAAGCAAAAAGCTTCTACAGAGTGCACATATTCATGAAAAATTATGCCTTAGAATTATGATTTATTATTGGAAAAAAACTTCTTTTATGCTTTTGGTTGCAAGATGAACCATGACCTAAGCATTTATTTTGTGTGAGAATGCACTAGTTTTTGCACTAGTGTATTGGACACATTTGTCAGGTTGGGCTAGACAAAGCCTATGAAAGAACCTAAATAAAAAAAAAAATCATTTTCAACGATCAAGACTTAAAAGTCATCCTTTAGAAGATTAATTTATATGTGACCTCCAATGGAAAATGATACCTCCTCCCTAAAATGGCTAAGAGTTTCATGTTTTTGACATCATAAAATTTTGTATTTTTGACACTATTTTAAACAGATGTCTGAAATGCAAATCAGTTACCATACTGACAACAACTTTTTAACATTCAGTAAAGAGAGAAGAGGTTAGAGGTTTCTAGGGGTCTCTAAGGAAGGATGTACAATTACTACCAGCAGCAGTTTTCACTATGTAGTCAAAAACTAAAAAAAATCAAAGCTTAAATAAATATCAAGTTAACAAGTTAATAATAAAAAAACCAACCACCCCCCAGATTAGTTTGCATTCAGAGCAAAATAATTCTGTTGTATGAGACATTTAGTTCAAAAAAGAATCTGTTATTTAAAAAGGCCCCTGAAAATGTTCCTCCCTTGTATTTATTAATTTATATTCCTGTCTAGATTTGTCTTACTGTGTTTAGACCCTGTCAATAGAATCCATTTATGCTTTGTGTATTTAAGACACAGGATTTGTAGTCATATTGAAAATGAAACAAATTAGTTCTTGACATCCTTAGGCCACAGAAAAAAATATCAGCTGACACATAGAAGCGTGAGGAATTAAAAAAAAAAAAAAAAAGGCAAAAAAAGCAGACATCTACAATGATATACAACAGGAACTTCACCCTAAAGACTTTTCATCAGAAGCAATGCCTGTATGTGCAAAACCTCAATCACCATTTCAGAACATTCAGGGGACAAATTTGATTATTGTATTTTTTTTCCCTTCCCCATTTCAGACATGTAGGACAGTAAAGTCTCCTTAAGTATGACATAGGCCAGTTACTTGAATTCCTAACTAAATAAATGTTTCATTTTTTACAACGGAGATTAATACCAGATTTGGGATATTGGCTCAGCTTTGAGATACTGTCACTCTGTTGGGAAGAATATCAAAATAAGACATGTCCAGGCTTGTCAACTGTTGCAAAATTTTCACAACTCTTACGCATTTCCATGATGTAGAGAAGATACATGAAAGAGCAAATGGTTTCTGGTGAGGAATTTTTGGCTGAGCTTCATGGAGGTATATGAAGTGTGCCTTGTTCAGGTACAGCAGAGGCAGTTTTTCAAAGGTTGTTCTTTATACAAAGAACTGTGTACTTTGGCATACATTTCTGCCCATAAAGGCAAGTAGTTATTCAGCCACATCAGAATGACATCTAGTTTTTGTGTACTAGACCTAGCTACTATCTGTTCTGCTGCTGCCCACTTTCTAAATGGGATTGGGACAAGGAAAGGTGACAATGAAGAAGCTGTGTAGCAGCTTTAGTAACCCTCAGGTAAGCTAGCGGATGAATGTGCACCCTCAGTAAGGGTCAAGAAAGCGCACTAAATGCTAGGAGTTTCTAGGATTTAACGGAATAGAGGACGAACGAGGACATCATTAGGGTATGTATTGGGTCTAGCTGAGATGGAGTTAATCTTCCCCATAGCAGCCCTCGTAGTGCTGCGCTCTGTATTGGTAGCTAGAACGGAGTTGATAACACACCAGTGTTTTGGCTGCTGCTGAGCAGTGCTCCCACAGCATCAAGGCTGTCTTCCCGACATTTCCCCCCCTCACCCCAAAAGGCCACTAGGCTGGGGGTGGGCAAGAGCTTGGGAGGGGACATAGCCGGGACAGCTGACCCAAGCTGACCAAAGGGATATTCCATACCATATGCCATCTGCTCAGCAATAAAAGCTAAGAGAAAGGAGGAGGAGGAGGGGAAGGCATTCGTCATTAAGGCGTTTGTCTTCCGGAGCAACCGCTACGCATACTGAGGCCCTACTTCCCAGGCACTGGCTGCACATTGCCTGCTGATGGGAAGTAGGGAATAAAGCTGCTTGTTTTCCATTGCTTCCGTGCGCGGCCTTTGCTTTTTCTTATTAAACTGCCTTTATCTCGTCCCACGAGTTCTTTTTCATCTCATTTTTTCCCCGCCCTGTCCTGCTGAGGAGGGGAGTGATAGAGCAGCTGGGTGGGCACCTGGCAACCAGCCAGGGTCAACCCACCACAACGGCCATACTGCCCCACCCTTCCATTGTCGGGGGGGGAGGGGGGCAGGACATATACCATATAAGGCCATACTGCCCCACCCCTCCATTGTGTGCAGGGGGCCCGCACATCCCATATCAGGCCGCACTCGCCCACCTCTGGCCCACAGCAGACGCTGTCTCTGCTCCTCCACGGTGAAGGCAGGCAGCAGCTGACACGGGGTCAGGGGGCTGCCGCCCCTCGCGGACCCAGGGAAGGCGACCATTGGTGACTGTTGGCAGCAGCGTTCCGTGGCCAAAAGCCTGCTCCCCGTGCCTTCAGCCATGAGGCGGGACGGTGCGGGCTGGAGGCCTGTGGCGCGCAGCTGCCCCTCGCCCCGCCGGGGCCCGGCGCAGGCCCCCGGCAGCCCTGCGCAGAAGCAGGAGCGCCGGCGGGAGCCGGAGGTGCTGCGGGCCGAGCTGGAGGGTGAGCGTCTCCACTCCCCCGAGCTGCGCCGCTGGGCCCGGCCTGAAGGCCCTCCTGGGCACCGGGGCCATCAGGAGACGCAGAGCTCTTGCTCCCCTGATGGAAATGGGCCCCAGGCCATGGCCGCGGCCAGCCGCCACATCGAGCCTCGCTCTTTCCGGCTGGCACTACAGGAGAGACCCCCCGAGAGCCACAGCGCTGGGCAGCAGGCAACACGCCAGGCTGTGGCGGACGCTCTGCTCCAGGTGCCAGAGCCCGCGCGGGAAGACTTGGTGCTTCCTGGCAGCGCACGCAGCCGGCTGCTGGAGCAGAAGGCCCACCTGCAGCGTGCCCTGGGCGACCTGGAGAGGCACCGCGGTGCCCTGGAGATGGAGAACCGCCTCCTGAGAAAGGGCAGCTCTCCAGAAGGGTGCAAGGAGGCAGAGAGGCTCCAGCAGAAAAGTGCAAAGCTAGCTGCCCTCACCGAGCAGCTGAAAGAAACATGCAGGCGTCTGCAGGAGACCATCGAGCGCCTGACGCATCCTCCAGTGCCGCTGCCCATCCAAAGCCCCGCCGAGGAACCGGGCACAAAAGCCTTACCTCAGCAGAGGGCTGGAGAAAGGAGAGAGCTTGCCCCAGCTTTGCTGGCACAGGACAACCAGAATGAAGCCTCACGGGAGGCGGCTGAGGAGCTCCAGGCCCTTCAGGCTGCAGACTCGTATTACGTGAGCACCCTCAGACAAAGGTGCGAGGAGTCAGAGGGGCAGCTTATGGAGATGGCGGGTGAAAACACCAGACTGGCGGAAGAAAATTCTCGCCTCCGTCGGCAGATGCGCTGGGCAGAAAAGGTTCAAGCTGAAAATGCTGACCTGAAGGCGCAACTGGCACGAGTGGCAGAGAAGCAAAATTCTGCCACCCGAGCCATCAGCTGTCTTCAAACCCGACTGGAAGATGCCGAGCGCAAACTGAAAGCCATGACAGAAATGGCCGAAAGAAGGCAACAGCTGGAGAAGGAAGGCGAGGCGACAAAGTCAGCGCTGCGGAGGAAAGAAAAGGAAGATGAGTTTTTGCAGCGTGCTCAGGCAGAAGGAAAAAGGCAACACCAAGAAGCCACGCAACTCTTTCGAGCCCAGGCGACTGGGCTGGAGAACCGGTTTCAGAGCCCCTCAGAGTCAGCTTGGGCAGAGCACAGTCCCGGGTCCTGCCTTCTTTCAGAGGAGGACCCCGCAAGTGAGACAGAGGAACCGGTAGCAGACAAACTGTCCGTCATCCCGCAGGCTCTGCGACCACGACTGGGAAAGCTTCGAACATTCATAGCTCGATACAGCTACGATCCTTTTGACGGTCCCAGTCAGCAGCCCGAGCTAGAGCTTCCTCTAACTGCTGGACAACACGTGTACGTCTTTGGACAGGTGGATGAGGACGGTTGGTATGTGGGAGAGCTGGCGGATGGCAGAAGAGGATTCATCCCCTCCAATTGTGTCAAAGAACTTTCAGGTGACGACCTGGAAAACAAGAACTGGAATGATCCTCGCTATTACCTTTTCAGTCTCTCGCCTATTTTGGAGGAAGACGAAGAGGATCTAGATGTGGGTGTCGGGGGCTAAAAAGCACACAAACAGTGGATCGTAATAAACGTAGCCTATACGACCCTCCCAAATAGCTGCAGAAGTCCTTTTGTACTTGAAAGGCATTTGGTTTAGACTCTTAGATTTGTTAGAATGGGGGACCTCCGGAGGGCAGCAGGGGCCTCCAGCGGGCCCCAGCAAAGCCCGGATAAGGCCCCGGGCCACTCTGGAGGGTAATTAGGGCCCTGCAAAGGCCCCTGCAGAGCCCAGCAAAGGCCCCTGGGGCTTTCCAGAGGGCAACTCTGCCATGACAGAGTGCCACTGCTGTTGGCAGCGATGGAGACCCTCCTGCTGGGGCCGGTTCCTGTGCACGTCCTCGCCGTGGCGAGCAGAGAGCGGAGAGAAGTGAAATAGCGAGTCGCACTGCCCAAGGGACCATCCGCACTCGCATCGGCCACGTGCCACAAAAGGATCTTTGCGGGGCACCTCCAACCCTCTGCTGCCCCTGCATTCACAGCCTGGAAGTGAGCTGAATGAATGGGCTGGGCTTGGCCAGGGCTTTCCAGAGCGTCCCCGTGCCCCTTCCCCAGCCCAAACCAGCCCTGCAGGTCTTTTGGCTCAGAGATGCTTCTGCTGGCTTCCCACAAGTGTTGCCCATGAAAGCACTTCTGAGCGTGAAGCCTGATGCCTGCCCGCATGACTGCTAATGGAGCACACCTCGTCCGCACGTCTGTGCGCGTGCAATCGCTGCTCACACACAAAGCACCCAGACGAGCACGTGCTCGAGGACATACCCTGTGCTTGTTGCTTGTGCTCCTTGGGAGCATTTCACTGTCTGCTTCTTCCACAGGCTGCTTGCTTTCAGAAAAAGAGCCCGCCCTGGTCTGCCCCTGTTGCTCTCCCGAGAAAATAAAGAGCACCCAGCCTTTCCTCCTTCCTGGACCATTGCACACCATACTCCTGCGCGGCCCCTTTCCACGACCTTCTTCTTCATCTCAGTTTCTTCCCTGCTGTCCTGCTGAGGAGGGGAATGATAGAGCGGCTGGGTGGGCACCTGGTGTCCAGCCAAGGTTAACCCACCACATTACCTAACCGTGTTATCCCCTGCTTTTATTTCTTTTATTGACTTCCCTAATTTCCTGTTGCAGTGGAAAAAAAAATGTAAAGACTGCCAGAACCACCTGTCTTACTGCTTTATTTTTTCTCAAATTCGCTTTCAGTTAATAGCAATACATAAACTAATAAATAGTTCTACAGCTCTGCAGAGAAGATTGAGTGCAGTAAATGTTTCAACAAAGGGAAATGATACACTCTAACAGTGTGTTAGAGTGTACCCTCTCAACTGAGTAATCCAAAAGAAGAACTCGTTTTAGTGGGGCCTTGAGCAACCACAAGCCTTTGAGCAGTTCAAACAGGAGATAGCTCGGGCGGTAGCTCTTGGGACCGTCCGGACAGGACCGGATGTGCAAAATGTACTCTACGCTGCAGCTGGGGAGCATAGTCTCACCCGGAGCCTCTGGCAGAAAACATCAGGAGGAACCCGACATTGACCATAAGGGTTTTGCAGCCGGGGGTATCGAGGATCAGAAGCCCACTATACCCCAACTGAACGAGAGTTACTAGCAGCATATGAAGGAGGTTCGAGATGCTTCAGAAGGGTTTTTTTGTTGGGTGTTGGAGACCAGCTATTGAATACGCTGCTTCTCCTGTCCTGAGCACCCAACTTGACAGACGGGCCCAAGTCATAGCCTCTTCTTACACACATTTGGAGGAGTACAGGAAGCCCATGGAACGGGAGAATAGTATCTATTTGTTAAGGGACGGGGGATAGCAGTTAATGAGAATGTCTAAACCTGTATGTGGGTATAAAGCTGGTTTAGGAATGTAGCATAAGTTCTAAGTGTTAAGAAGGGATTTCAGTAATGAGAATTAAATACAATGGGCTGGTGAGAAGATCTAGAAAGGCATTAAACTATGTGAAACCTGAGCATGACACAAATGGTATGGAATAAGGGGTGGAGATTATATTGGGTCTGACTGGGATGGAGTTCGCTTTCCCCACGGCAGCCCTTATAGTGCTGGGCTTTGTACTTGTAGCTAGAAAGGAGTTGAGAACACACCAGTGTTTTGGCTGCTGCTGAGCAGTGCTCACCAGCATCAAGGCTGTCGCTCCGACATTTGCCCCCCTCACCCCAAAAGGTCAGTAGGCTGGGGGTGGGCAAGAGCTTGGGAGGGGACTAGCCAGGACAGCTGACCCAACTGACCAAAGGGATATTCCATACCATATGACGTCTGCTCAGCAATAAAAGCTAAGGAAGGAGGAGGAGGGGGGCATTCGTCATTAAGCGTTTGTCTTCCGGAGCAACCACTACACGTACTGAGGCCCTGCTTCCCAGGAAGTGGCCAACATCGCCTGCTGATGGGAAGTAGGGAGTAAAGTCTTTTGTTTTCCATTGCTTTTGCACACGACCTTTGCTTCTGCTTTATTAAACTGTCCTTATCTCGTCCTACAAGCCTTTCGTTTTATTTTCTCCCCGTCCAGTTGAGGAGGGGGAGCGACGGAGCGGCTTTGGTGGGCACCTGGCATCCGGCCAGGGTCAACCCACCACAGGGTACTACATAAATCCATGGTGCCCCCACATTTCGGTCATTCTGTGTAGTTCTGATTTCCCTATTCAGAGCTTCTACAATAGAAAGGGCAAAGGGGAGGATCAAAGATAGGGAGCAGCTTCTCTAGGAGGGATGACTACTTTGACTAGGATGTTGTTGGCTGGAAAAGAGAAAATGACAGAAAATGTGATAAAAAGTCCATATAAATCATGTGAAGGCAGCTATATGACACCTTGGTTTATAAAATCATAAGAGGGATTGCAAAGGTGAATGGGGGAAAATCATTCACTGTCAATTCCAAAGCAAGAGCTCAGGACCATCAAGGGAAATGCAACAAAAATGCCCAGAGCTGAGGACTCCGAAGCAAGAAGATGCAGTCTGGAGGAGTTTGACTGCAAGGGAGCCTCTGTTTCAAGTATGTGGAGACAGGCTGTGGCACCAAGTATATCTTTGGTTTGAACTTATGAATGGCCTTTGCTGTGTTTTTTTTTCCTCATCTAGCAGAAGTCAAGAAGATAGATCAAGTTTTCGGTTTGGATTCTCAGAAATAGCAAATAATATGGAATAAAGTTTGTGTGGTGATACCAGAAATACTGTCATAACATGGCTCTGTACATGGCTAGTCTGAAAAATAGTATAGAACATAAACTTTCAGTGTACAAGGCAAGAAAAAGTACTACAAATCTAGGATTGGAAAATAGTGCTACTTCAGATCTTTTCAGGAATCACTGTTCTTGAAAATGTATAAAATCAAACAATTTTTGAAGGCATATCAGTCAAGAGTGAAAAAGAGCAACAGACTGAAAAAAAGTTAACCAAATTTTAATTTTGTACACTTTTTAATTTAAAAGCATATGACAAGATTTATTAATAATTCTCTCTGAGAAAAGAAAAATGCTTAAAAAAATTAAAGGACATAAAAATTATCCTTGTGTGAAATTCCAGATTTATGTTAAAAGTTGTATGAATTCTTGTAAAATGCATAAGAATATTCAATAATTATGTGTAAGGCAATTTATCAAAGTCATTTGCTTTGCTGGAATGCAAGTTTTAATATGCAAATGTAAAGTAAAATCACTACTACAGCTGCATATAAATACTATTGCTCACTTCCCTCAAGTTAATTTCTATCTTGACAATAGAGAAATAAGGGTGCTTTTTATTGAATATAGTTCATTTCATTATGGATATTATTCAGCTATACCTTCTAAAATGACAGTTTGATTTGGTTTCACTTGAATATTTTGAAGCTTTTTGAACTGTACAGCTATAGCATGCACCAGAACAATGCTTTAGCTTCATGTTAATATTCAGTATTATGCTCACAAATTGAATTAGTCGGAGAGCTGCAACTCCCATAGTAAAGCTTCTTGGTATAAAATGTACAGCTTAGTGCAGATTTTATGCTATCAAGCAGTTTTACTGTGGCTTTGTTTACCAGTTCTTCTATTTCCAATATGTACCTTAAGATGACATGTCAAAGGCAATTCTGCTGGAGCAGCATTAGCAGAAGAAACTGCTGGATGTCTTTTGAAAATATAAAAGCCATTGGTATTGGAAAAATGTATTGAGAGAGCCTGAAATTCAGTGTTGAAAAGGAACTTTCTTCTTCTGAGCTAAAGCCCAGTGAATAAAAGGAAATATTCCATTTGGCTCAGATGGACTTGGATTCAGGCTTCAAAATAGTGAAGAGTAATTAAAAATGTTACTCCTGAATAAGGTTGTAGTAGACCACAGAATAGGGGCTGAGCTTTTATTAATTCTAGACAGCAGCCTGTTCCCAGGGGAATTCTGCTGCAGGTTTAACTCAGTGCAGGCTGTACTTCCAGAAACACTTCAGCAGTGATGGTGTCTTGCAGTAACACAAGTGTGGTTTTTTCCCTATTTACAGGAAAGTGAAAAAAAAAAAAGCCAACTTTGTGGCAATTAATTAATGAGGAAAAAAACCCAGAAGAACTGTGTAAGGCATGTTTATGAAGTGAGAGGAAGAAGATGATGATAAAATTGTTTATTTTTTGTTTTCCATTGCTTCAGTTTTTTGGGGGGAAAAATGGAGGTAGACGAGAGAAAGGCATCATTGAAATGGTTCCAGAGAAAAGACTAGAAATATGGATGGGAGAAATGATGCAATTAGATTTCTAAAACCACCAGCTTGATTAATCTTTTGAAGAATATATTTTCATGGTCAGCAACAACATGTTTTCCATTTATTTTAAGAAGGAGAGGCAACAGCTTATGCAATGAGTAGAACAGATAAACTTCATCAGAATAATTTTCTGTTGGGAATGAGGTTTGAAAATCAATACACCACCAAAGTACAAAGCATGATTTTCTTATTGGAAGCAGATTTTGTTTCTCACACCTTAAGGTTCTCCTAATCTTTTCTATCAGTTTTTCCACTTTCCTCTTTCACTTCTTTTCTTTCAGTGTCTGTTTTCCTTCTTTCTTATATTCATATTTTCCATTCCTTTTAAAATATCAAGTTCTATGATAATTTGATCATTCAATATGCATATCCAATGGATAGTCAATATTTATACACTACATACTAGATCCTGAATAATATTAAACACAGTTGGGTTGCCTTAAATGTCCACAGTATTATCTTTGTTTGAGAAAAATGTGTTTCTATGAGCCTTGTACTAAGCATGATAGAAACACACTAAAAATGCAGGTATGCTTTTTTCCTTACCATATTTTTCAATTTTCAACTGTAAATGAAATGAAGTCAATGAGAGGACACTAGCAAGTAGATAAAACATTCTCGTTCGTGTGATTACATATGTGTATATGAATGCGTGAAATTTTGCTTCTGAGGCTAAAATGTCACTCTTGGATTTGCAGGCTACTATACCCTTAAAAAGCTAGCTGTAATCTGTATTGGCAGACAAGTGCCAGAAGACATGGTTCTTTTCCCAGCCTGTTATTGGCAAGGACTCTTTCTGTCTTACACAGACACACATACGTAAACCCTAAACCTAATACCACTAACAACAAAATCTAATAAATCTTATTTCACTTATTGTTGCTTTGAAATATGCCTATAACACAGGTGCTGGCCAGCACACAGATTTTAAATAGCTGCCTCAAATCTTTGCATCTCACCTTTCCACAATATCAACATATATTCCTTATCACTTAACTCACTAGCACCTAAATATTCCCTAAAGGAAATGAAATGAGTTTGATGAATCATTGTGACAATTACTTCCTGCCCTTGACAATTAAGAGGATGATGATTTTAGAAAACATTGGATTTGTGATACTAAGTCTTTATTTGTTTGGAGACAAGTTGTTAAAGTGATATAATGAATCTACTTCCTACTCGTGTAAATGTTTAAGAAACCAAATTTTAAAGGAATAGCAGCAAGGGCTTCATTATGTGGCAGTTACTGCATTTCTGACAGCAAATGAGGATGTGGGAGGGGGCAGCACGTAGCCCACTTCCCAAGCAAGGTTCTGGACGAAGGTGCCTGGGTGGGTCAGTAACTCCTAACAGCTGCCCCTGTCCTTCCTGATAGCAGTTCCCTGAGGTTTCCAGCCACTCCAAAAAGGCTCAAGCCCCTCTTAACAGCTCTGCAGAATTACTTAATCCTTTTAGTCACCTGTCACCCTTTTCAAAGTCTCCTTTTCACCTTTACAGGTTCTAGTCAGAGACCCTCCCAGCCCTCCTCTCACCCACTCCAAGGCTTGACTACAGTCTGGTTCTAATCAAGCCGTGCTTCCTGTGGGTAATTTGCTTTCTAATTATCCATTCCAAATCTCTTCCCACCTCAGAGCCTTCACCTCTCATGTCAGAGCTAGGCCATCCACTTGTTGCTGAGCTCTAAGTTGTCCACTCAGATGTTTGGTGCCAGAACCCAATACTGAACTGGTTGCCAACATCCATGCGATCCTCACAGTTGTCATGGACAGTGGAGTTCACCATCCTCCCTCAGAACCATCCCTGTTTTTAATCTCAGGTATAACCCTTGATTGGGGGCGGGAAACAAACTGGGGTCAAAATAAAAAGAAGCAAAAGTAGGACCATGGTAGCACTATCCCAGAGCATCTGCATTCTGCTACATGTATCATCAACCTCTTTTCCTTCTCTTTCCCTGAGCAGCCAAGTCCTGTCCTCTGTAGCCTGCCTCCCACAGGGACGACAACGGAGACCACCTTTTTCTGCTGTGGTGAGGTCCTCTGAAAGAGTTCCACCAAGGTTACAGAATCTAGTCATTCAAGGTAACAGGTTTCGTGGGGGCTGATTTTGAACTGCCAATCTAGAGCTGTAAGTCTCTTCTCAGCACCCTCATTCAGACAGTCTCTCACATCATGTTATTTCCTCTTTTCTCCAGAATGCCTGTGCACAGCAAGACTCTAGTTTCAAACTGTTCCCTCCTGCTTGGATGCAATTTCTGATGCACTATGGCCAGATCAGAGGAGTGCTTCTCAAATCCATCTATTCTCTCTTGTCTCCAAGAAGATATGTATTTGTACTTGTATAGAAAGATAAAGAAAATTATCTTTGAGGACTAACTATCCCCTCTTCCCCCAGTACTACAATATAATTAAAGTTCTGTAGTAATTCAGTTTTAAAGGAGGAAAACTGTATATGAACTGCTGTTTCACCAGTCTAGCGGCACCTCCATTTGAGAAGACTTTAGTTGCAAAGGTCAAAAAAAAGATAAATGCAATATTGCATGTGATCAACCGATTGTCATCTCATGGCTATTCCACAGAGCATGTTCACCACTAAACACTGGAGCTACGCATTTAGTTAAATACAAACAAAAAGTTGAATATGAATGACTTTATTTTAGAACATAACTTCTAAGTTAATACGGTATATAACTGTGACTTAAATTCCTAGGAACTATATTATAATGTTTAACCAGAGATACAGCTTTGTACTTTACTTAGTCGCAGAAGATAATTTAAACATTAAGTAGAAATATTTATTCTGGGTGCAAAACGTTGGTCTGTTTGAAGACAACCTGATGTTGACTGAATTTTCAGTAGCTAGTGATTGTGGTACTGTTATCATATGGTAAGTTTCTGAGATAATTTTAAATAATTCAGAAAGCATTAAACCCATGTACGATTCATTGTTTTGCTTTGAAACATTACATGTTATACGTTTATTTCATGTCCTTCATGTTCAAAAAAAGAAGGAGTTTCTAATCTAAATTAAAAAGAAACCATTTTCTCAAGGTAAGATTATTCTGCAAAATCCTCGCTTTCCTTCCTGGGAGCCCACAGTTTTAGCAAGAGCTTATAGAAAGACTGAAGTGAAGTACACTACCTTCTTTACAAAATGAACAAGAGGTACTTAAACCAAGTTGCCATTATATACAGAGAACAGCTATACAAACTGATGTCTTTGGGGTCTTATTGCTGGAGAAGAGTTAAATAGTTGGAGATTTAATTGCTGCACAAACAGCGAAAAGACCCTGTATTATGCTATCAGCGGCAGGTGCGCCCCTTTATTATAATTTGTGCCACTGGGTTTTAAAAAATTCACATCTGTAGTGTTAGCATGATCTGAACATTTCTGCATCCATGTTTATTCATAAACTTCTACCTGGCTGTATAGTTGCTAAAAGGAATGAAAGCGGTCTCATTTCCACCATTCTCACACCGGTGTATCTTCAATGAATTCAAGTTTTAGGTAATTTTATACTAGACAGACTGAGAGGAGGATCAATTAAATGACTAAAAAATGAAACCTTATTTCCCAAGGGGCAAAGAATTATCCCATCAATTAGTTTAAAAGATCACTGAAGACATCTCATCTTAATGTATACAAAGAAAATTATCCTTTCATACACATAATTCTTCTGCTTAATATTGTGTAATGAAAATTAGCACTGCAACTATTACATTTATGGTAACTGATTTCTAGGTTTATCTTAAGATCTTTAGATACGCATCCACACGCCAGATATTTTACCTGTGTGTAGCCCTCACATCAGTTCACCTGTATGTCTGAAAACTACTAGTGCTTTAAAATAAATAATCGGAAACTTGCATTTTAATTCATAGGCAGATCCCACTCTGTATTTAGTTGAATATTTTGATTTGGTTTTTTTTCGATTGAAATATACATCTTCAACTGTTCTCTGACTCAGAAGGTAAGAAAGGGCTGAGTACTAGGAATGGGTGGTTTGTTTAGTTTGCACTGCTTGGTTAGGTTTGAAGAAGTACTGATCAGCTGCAACTCTGCAATAAGTCCTAATTTATATTCTGTTCGCTTCCTGTTTAGGTAATAGAAAAAATTACTGGTCATTTTGCGCAGGCATCAAAATTGTGTGAGAAACTTTCTTGTTAAGTTTTGTTTGTTTTTTTAGTAATATTTAAATTTGGAATCCTAGTGTATGATTTCAGTGCAGCTTTTACGAACGAGTGATTTTTATAAATTGTCAGCTACTTATTTGCTTAAATCAGGATTTAAGCATTTAACAGAACAATGAGAAGAACATA
Organism: Gymnogyps californianus; assembly: GCF_018139145.2. Taxonomy (NCBI): domain Eukaryota; kingdom Metazoa; phylum Chordata; class Aves; order Accipitriformes; family Cathartidae; genus Gymnogyps; species Gymnogyps californianus. The sequence continues at coordinate 113,237,562 of NC_059471.1, read as the reverse complement.
CCAAAACAAACAAACAAATAAAAAAAAGAAGCTGTAAAGGATGCAGAATGTTTTCATGCACCTTCAGCTAGTACTAGTCACTACTGAAAAGACCAATTCTGGATTTTTATTTCTTTCTTTTTATTTATTCCCAGGCTAGTTTTAACTTGCACGCACTTTACCACATGGCCACCCAGACACTTCTGCTGAAATGAGAAGGGGGGGACAGAAAGGTCATAAGAGCAAGTGGCAGCAGCTGAGAGGTGTCAGGGACTGCTTCTCTTGGTTTCAATCCTCTTGTATAATGTACAGGAAACTAGCCGAAATAGACTGCTGTTAATAAGAAAAAGCACCTCTCCGAATTGTGCTCTTTATATTAATTCTGAATAGTTTGGTTTACCCTGTGGCTGTTTTAATATTTAAATTTAGCCAAATGTTTTAAAAATTCTTCTATTTCACTAAACCAAGTTACTGAATCAATTACAGAGCTGCAGACCTCCTCATGCCTTATTTTAGGTATCCATTATTTAAAAAGTCTTTAATCTGCAAACTAGCTTATATAGTTATAAATGCTTTCCATTAATTTTCTTTTCCCTTGTGTGTGGAATAGGAAGGACATATCATTTGTGGAGAGCCTAGATGATTTCAAGGGCTCAACATTTTAACAATTATTATTGATTGAAAACTCTTGCTAAATACTTATTGAGGTATTTGCTTATAAAATACAATTCCATTTTATGCAGTGTCAGTAATGCTTCAGACCTGTTTGTTTGTTTGTTTGGGGTTTTTCTGTTACAATTCATGTCTGAGCTGTAATAGCTGAAGATATAACCAGGTCAACATCTACATTACCTCTACAGTCTTCTGTTATATATCCATACAAATCAGCAAATAGAAGTTAATCCTCCCGTTGTGTTGGGAATTAATGAACATAGCCTTTTAGACTCATGTCAAATAAATCTAAGTGAGATCTCAAAAAAGGATAGTCATTAAATGGAGCTGTGATATTGAGCATTATTGGAGTTTCTACTTCTCATGGATATGTGTAGCACAGAGAACGTTGGGAGAGCAAATGATGTTTTGAACTGTGCAATATTACTGTCTGAAATACATTAAAGAATAATCAAAATCAACTTACTCTGATGCTAATGTCCCTTCACCAAGGAGAGCTCAAAACAGGCAAAAGAAAACAGATATGAATATCTGTGTGCCTATATACTCATACACAAGTTCAAACTGTGTATATTTTTTTTTCCCCAAAAGACAGAGAAATTGAAGCTAAAATCTGTGGTCAGCTAATCATTTTATAAAAAGCTTTTAATTAGATTAATATTGAAGATTTTGATTCCTCTTAGCTGTTTTAAGGTAGAATTGAACATATAATTGCATACAGTTAAGAATTCACCAGCATTATTTATTCCATCATATAATCTAAATATTTAATTTCAACTGTAATAAATTAAAGCTATATTTGATTGTGGATTTTGACCATGTGTTACTCTTGCAACAAATGAATCATTTCTTAATTAATTTTTAATACAACAGACAGTAATATTTTGTGATGACAGTTTCTTAGTAATAAGATTTCATCTTAAAAGGTAATTTGCCATTTTAGGTTTTCTTTATTGGGATATTCTTGACAGTTTGAATTGTCTAAAAGTGGCATGAAAAGTTGAAAAATTGACTAAAATCACTGGTGTCTTAATTTTCCTGATTTTTTAAAATGTAATTTGCTTTTCCTCATTTTTATAGTATAATGATTTATTACAAATATAATGAAGCAGAACTTCCATTACACTGTCTTTAATTAATATTATTTATTTTGTTGAATTTTGCATGGGTAATTGTCTTTTTACAAAAAGGAAAAAGAAAAGTAAGCCATATCCATTTTACTTTTCTTTAGAGTATACTGGAAGACCAAACACTGGAATATAGAACTTGTGAAAGAGGGTACACTAAAATAGAAAAATAGTTTTGCATACCATATTCTGGGGTAGAATGCAGAAAATTTTGCATGCAAAAAAAAATTATTATGGTTTTTTTTTACTTCACTGAAGTCCAGAAGTATAAAGAATTGCAGCCTAAATTTTATGGTCTTCACCTGAGTTTCTCTCCCTTAATGTATGTTCACCCATTGCTGGTGCTGTTAAAGTATATGCAGTCTTTATGCCTTGTAAGAGCTGCTTTGAGAAGAAGCTAAAGGAGATGTTTCCTTTGAGCAGAAACTTAGTGGAAAAAAGGCATGGTAATGTCCCTTTCCACCGTGGAGGCACATCAAGATACCATCCAGTATCTCATTTTGAAGACAGCTTGAAGACAGCTTCTAAGATACTTTGAAGTAACTCATGGGATGCAGTAGAAAAGGATAACAGGAAACGCAGGAGGAAAGGGTAGCAGTTCGTGCAGTGAGGATCAACTGTGCAATTTAGCACTGTCAGAAGCAGCACTCTTGTAAAGGTCCCTACTTCACGCTAAAGGTATGACATAGCATCATACTCCAGTGTGAAATTATCATTGGACTTAAACGATTCAAGGGTAGCCTTGAGGAGGAAGGAAGAGATTAGAAATTAGTCCAGATATTCCTGAATAATAATTTGTAAAGAGTTATGGAAATGTCATTGGAGAAAAATACAGTATCCAAAGTTGCAGCCGCTTTACCTTTCATTCTCAGGCAGACATATAGCTCAGGAGCAAGTAGAGCACTAGCTTCCATTTAAAGTTACTATTAAAGAAAGTAGGTGTAGCTTACCATTAATGCAAAAAGGAAGATGAGCAGCAACATGTTATTGAGGAAACTCTGTCTTTACAGAAGGCATTTCTACTATTGTTATTTTAAAATGCGAGTCCTGCAGTAAATCTCACAGACATTCAAGCACAGAAAAATTCTGTCCTTTAACCAGGATACTTTATTCACAGTTGGTATATAAAATGTTCCTGTATGGAAAGATCTCAATGGTCTTTTGTGTGTTTTAATACTCCTTTTTTTTAATCTGTTGTAGTTCCTCCTATCAACAGCTGATCACTTTGTCACAGCTATTCTCTAATATCTGTTCCTTGCCTTGTTTTCGAAACTATAAAAAAAAGACATAATCCAGTTACAAAAAGGACTGCGGAAAATATACCATAATCCTAGGCTAATGTTAGTTAAACATTTTTACATAAGGTTAGAGTGACCTTCAGCACCCACAACATCCATTAGCAATTGAGGATGAAAGAAAGTCCATAGAATAATCTGATTTTTGCTAATGTTAGCTTTTTTGCTTTCTTAGACTGTCATTGTTCATTAATCTTTGACAATAAGATCAACAGCAGCTTAAATGGTTTTTGGCTTTTGGGAAATCATCTTTTTTCTTTTTTTTTCCTTGATAATTTTTGCTACTGCAAATGAAATTTAGCCTTTCTTCCCTTATGTCAATAGTAATCAATACTTAATTCAAAGTTTATGATCATCTCAGTGTTTTTTATGTTGCTAGAATTGGAAGCAAAATGTAAAGAAACTTCATTGTTTCAAAGCAATTGAAAAGTGCTGAATAAATAAGTCAGCTGAATAAAGACTTTTTACCAGAAGATATGGGGAAGCAAAAAGGCAGCAGGACTCCAAATTGCTCTGTTATATCCAACTAATATTCTTCAGTTCAGGTACATGCAACTATATGAACTGAAAATTTTGTATATCGTTGAGAGAATACTATTAAAAAATCTCCTAAAAAAGCAAGGGAGAGAGAAACTTTGTGGCATGGATGATTTTCCACTGTGAACTGAACTTTTTAAAGTGGCCGAGCTGATGACTTCATTGTGTTGTATTTATTATAATAATATTACTAGATACTGCTTATTATAATAAATATTTATTAGTTTTACTCTTTTAATAGTGTAACATGAACGTTAGGCAAACTCTTTACTGCTCCGGCATACTGCATGACGGCAACTGTCATCCATGAACCACAATGCAAGAGGGTCACTGTGATGGTTATGTCTCTTTTCTCACTGGAGCTAAGCAAATGATTTACGGAAAATAATGCATTCTCCAATCTTTCCTTCTCTTTCTGATTATCAATGTCAGTTGAGCAGATCATGATTTTCTTGGCATATTTGTTATTCTAAATTATTGCACAGATTATCTGTCATTGTGGTTGAAAGATGCCTGTCATTCATTTCTGTCGTTCACAGCATGGAGTTTCAATCCTTAATTACGTTTGGAAAATTTTATTCCTATTATGGAATAAATGTTTTTAAAACGTCCTGGGAAAATAGGAGTGCATATAATTCAATATTTTGCTCACTTTGATATTTGAGGAAGGAAAAGTTGTGATGTTTGCTTACTTGAAGGTTTTGAAAGTGCCCAAAGCATGATCTTTCCTTTTTCTCTTGTTCAAATGTCCTGAAAGTTTCTGTATTGAGCCACCACCCAGATAGATTGTGTTTTTTCACTGGGACACAGTGCCACCTGAGATTTGCTGGGAGAAAGGACGTAAGAAGGTCTGGAAGGAACACAGACTATACTCCCTGTTCCAATTTGCCAACAATACATCATCCCAGATGAGAGAAAATCAGAAAATCTCCAAATCTACACTCACAGTTATGTGAAAATCCAGAGTGTCCACAAGGTGGTTTGCTGCAAATTCAAGTTTTACTGAAATGATTCACAAAAAAAGTGATTCAAGCTAGCTGGATAAAACACATGGAATCAGGAAGAAATGTTTGATTTCCCTAGTGCAAATTTGAAAGATGAGATAAATCTAAAATATCACACTAAATATTTCCCAAGCAGACCTTGCGTTTCTGTTTGTTTGTATGCTTTTTATGTGTTTGTTTTTGCTGTTTTTCTCGACTACATTAGCTTCCAGAAGGCTTCAGGGTCCTGCTGTGCTACTGCAAAGTCCAGAAGTAGAAAGCCCTGTGCTATAGCTGTGCAAGGGGCGAATGGTTCCTGCCCCAGAGAGCTCCCAGGGGAAGACTGAGGTATGTAGTAGCAAGGAGAGCAGCAGGAGTTACTTTGGTGTGGTGGAGACAAAGTCGAGACAGTGATGAAACTGAGAAAGTTAAGCAGAACTCTTGCTTTTCAATGTTTCTATGCTTAAATTTCTATGTGAGTAACTGGTATGACAATGTTTGCCTTTCAAGCTCTTTGTTTGAAAATCAGTGTGAGAGATGTGCTGCCGGATGAATTCGGTGCAAGGAACTGTCTTTTTTTCTTATCATATAAGCAGGTACCTCAGCTTTCTGATAAAAATACTCACATTCAGATGTTTAAAACAGCCTGTGAAAATTGCCTAGTATTTGATGAAAGTAATAAAGTTTCCTTGGAATTCCTGTGAATAAACTAATTTGCTTGAGTATTCATGTAAAACAATTATAAAAAGGAAACAACTACAAAATGAGTATTTTATTGATATGGAAATCTGTGAAAATCCTTATTGCAACATCACTTCTGTTGCTCTCGTATTTTGATTGCCTGTGGGCTTATCTAAGCAGTTTCTTTTTTAAAGAGACTTCTAGCATATTTACTATTTAAAAGCGCTAGGTTGTAAAAAGCATAGAGTCGTAATTCTTTGATTATAAACATCATCATAGTGTGACAGAAGCTAGCAGAGCTATTCCACTTTGCATCAGCTGAGGATCAAATATACACATGAACCCTTGTTTATCTTGAATTATGAGAGCAGACCTCAGAATATAGCAGGTAAGCAGGTCCATGCTGTGCAGTTAAGCTGCATGAATCTCACTTTGCATTGCTACATCTACTTTCCATGTAACGTTTCTAGCAGGCTTGAACATTCTGACACTTTTTATACAAAAATCCAATAACAAAGTAAAATTTAATTTCCTGCTGTGCTGAACTAGTTTGCAAGGCCCTGAATTGCCTTTTATTGCTATGGAACTTCTTAGAGACCTAAAAGTCTCATTTAGATTTGGTGTTTGTCATTCGTGTAGATTTAATTTCACTTGTTTCTGTAGACTATATATCTAGCAAAATCCAGTTTTGATTTTTAAAATTTATTTATTTTTTTAATATAACAACATAGTCAATGGCCCTTACAGCTTAGGTTTTAAATTAGCTTAATTAAATATAAAGGAGGGGGAAAAAAAACATTTTCTTGTTATATGGTAGTTAATATCTTCTTGCCTGGTAAATTGTTATCTTGTTTTCCCTAAAACAAAAAATGTCTCTGCTGTCTGCAGTACATATGACATGTCACTGAAAGCATAACCAGAGCGTATGCCCTTTGTGTCTCCGTAAGGGAGATGCTCCAAGGACCATTTCTTCATGTTTGGTACTGAGCTCAATGAAAATACTGCTAATTATGGCTGACCTAGTCTGTGACACTATGAATTCAATCACACACTTTCAAGCATAAACTGAGCAACAAGCTGTATCATTATACATCTCTTACCCTCCTCCTTGGGACACTGGGGGAGAGGATTAAAGCCACAACACATTTGGAAGGCATTGTGTGTGACCTACAAACCTTGTAGTTAATCTCTATTGTCTGAGGAGCAATGAAAAACCTCTCATAATCTGTATTTTTTTAGCTGATATCATTTGTGCTGAAACACTATATACAATATGTTCTGCTCTTTGACTCTGGAGAAAAAGGCCTATAAGGAGAAAGAGACAGAGAAGACAGTATTATAAAACTGATCAGTCGTATAATTGTAACTTCCATTGCCCAGGCAAGCAGTGGGTATCACCAATAGTAAATGCTGCTGATCATTGATTTTCTTTGTCACAAGACTATATATTGGATTTTTCACTGGTCTTTCCATAGCTATTGTATAAACAAAACAAAGCACTCTTCGTTTTCCCCGCCCTGGTTTTAAAAGAGATCTACTAATTAGATAATTTGTGGCATTAGGGCAAGTCTGGAGATTTTTCATTCTTTAAAAAAAAAAAAAAAAAAGACAGCTCTTTTGCAATCTCTGCGTCCTTGGAGACTGTTGAGAAGGTTATTCCCTATCAGTTTAGCAGCTTTTCAAATGCTTATAGCAGGGTTTGGGGTTTTTTTAAATTTTACTATGCAATTATAATCTTCTTCTGTCTTTTCTATAATAGAATTGTATTATATCCTTTTTGTTCATATTTTTCAGTGGTTGAGGTTATCATGCTATTGCAAAACAACATGTAATAGCATTGATTATTAACTCATGCATGAAAATATAAAGCTTACTTTGTTCTTTTTTAAAAGGTATTTTGAGACCATGTGAGCCTTGACTGATGTTCACTAGCATTCTTTCTGATCAGACTGGTTAATTTCAGTAGGGACACCTGATGACAGAAATCAACAGAAGGTTTAAAACCTGGATTTTATAACTATAGCTGGTATTTTACCCCAAGCAAAAAATAGCTTCATGTGGCTAGACTTCCCCTAGACACGTTATACTGGAACATGAATGATCTTGCTCTAATTTACTGATAAAATTGATAAGCTCAAGCCTTAAACACATAATTAATTTTTTTCCACTTAATTTTAATTTTTTTTGATAGTTAGGGAATGTTTGGTTGCCCAACTGCACTTTGTATTCAGTTGGGAAGTTTGGGTTGAGTATTTCAAAGCATACACATGAAGATAGGCACACACACAAAAAGCACACCTATATGTAAAATATACATTTATAGTATATATACATATATATATGTAAATATAGAGTAGTATATCTTCGTATATTCATAACATGAAGTTTCATAATGTCTTTGAGCTAGGTAGTGTACATCTTTCACAGAGGAGTAAAATGAAACACGTTTCATTAAGCAAATTTTTTTCAAAACTTATAACAGATTTTGCTTGCCTCCAATTTGGGTGTCCAACATGAGGTGCACCAGCTGTGATTTTTCAGAATCAAGAATATATAGCTTTTCTTGGCTTCATGTATAATAAGGGTGCTCTCAAAAACCTATGAAAGTCAGCATGAGGAAGATAGTTTCAAGAATACAGTGACAGGCTCCAACACAGTGACAGTTTAGTCAATGCTGGCAACTTCAGGATGTAGTGCATTAAGAGTAAAATTGTGTCTTGACCTCAAATTTCTGAGATCAAATTTTAAATGTTCCATCTACAAGAAATTTGCACACAGACTATTTAAAAAGGTGGACTGTTGCTGATTATTTAATAAATGATTCACATTATTTCAGGTTTTACTTAATAAAGTAAGCCACAAATGGAATTTTAAAAAATTACTTTTTTTACATTAATGCTTTTGACAATGAGTTCTTATTAAAAGTATAAATAAAACCCCCTACTTTTGTTTTATTTCTTGCATTTTAAATACAATACAAGCACACAAAAATTGTGCAGTTCACTTTTCTCATTTTGACTAGTTTGCCCAGGAATTCTGCCTTTCAGTCACCAAGGTCTTAAGATGGGGGACTAACCTCTTCCTGGTTGCTCTCTCCTCCTCCACTTCACCAATCGTATGCACTATCTTCAATAGTTCTCTGTTGATGTAAAAATCTCCTGAATTTAGTTAGGAACATAGGAATTTATAATCAAGTGCTTAATCAAGACTGTGCTTAGCACAGTTCCTAGCAAGTTTCCATGAATATTCCCGTCCTTTTGGCATGAAATCATAATACAGCATGATGGAACCGTCTGACACTACTACTAGTACTAGTACCACCACCACCACCAAGAACCTTTATCCAAAAAATAAATGAAAAAAATGAAGGTATCAATTGCATTTAAAGGAAAACTTATTCAGCAGAAATATTCTCCCCTGCTTTCTCATTCCTCTGCAACTATTTGTGTATTCTCTAGCACTAGCCTTGGTCCAAAACTAGGACTTACTGACTTTATAGTAATGCGAATAATCTGACTGGCCTTCTGTATTACGCAGCTACAAAAAGAAAATTGATTCTTCCTCACACTTCATAATACACCTTCACATTCTTTAGGAGATTTTAATGTGGACATGGCCTTTTAGCCTCTTAAAATACATTCTTGGGCAGTTAGGTTTGTGTTTACCTAAGATCATCTATTTATTTTTTTATACTGATTATCCCAGATCCCATTATGGTGTTTCTCTTAAGCAAATATATTAAGAGAGTATTAAAGCTCTTTGTTTCATCTCAAGGTTGTTATTTGACAAAGGGTTCTAATAGTCAAACCTTTGCCATTACAGCAAAAGTAGAGGAAATTAATGGTCAGCTCTTCCATTGAAGAAATTAATTTAAAAAAGAAAAAAAAAAAATCTATGAGTTAGACAAAGTGCCACCCACATTCTGTTGTTTTTTTTCTTACAGCTTGAACACTCATTTATATTGTCTTTTGATTGATTTGTCATTTACTGGCAGCTGAAGTATGTTTTCAGATCTTTTGTATAGATTTAATCTTGTGATGGAAATCATGTTTGATTGACAGTGATAATTTATAATAACTGCTCTTTCAAGAGCAACTTTAAGCTTTTTAGCTTTAAGTTTTGTTATTCTTTTAGTTTATAATAAATTTAAGTGGTTTTGCATGAAGACAGACTATTAATGTGTATAAGAAGTTATTCTCTTGAAGCACAACAATAAAATATTTTGCGTTCAATATATGGGACAAAAATGCATTTAAAATAATTCCATTATTCTCTCTCCCTCTTACAAATAAACACATCAATACAAATACGATGAATATAAATACGCACGGTGCTAGAAAACTTTCTGCTTCACATACAATACATTCTAATGTACAATGTTATAAAATTAACCCATAATTTAAGAAAAGAAAAATCTGATAATGAAGGTAGATTTTTTTCCCAAACCCAGATGGAGTTGCAGTTCCTTGATCTTATAAATTGCTAATAATTAAACAAGTACTTTTGAAATTTTCCACATCAGCTCCACAGTCTAAAAATAATTACTTTTTTTTTTCCTAGGCTTGGCAGAGAAAGTCCTAATTATGACTTTGCTAGAATTTGGATACATCTTACAATAATTTGTTTTCTTTCAGCTTATTACCTTTTCTATAACTATGGTGTTCTGTAACACTACTATTTGTTTCCTGTGGAAAGCCTAAAGGTTTATTTCCTTCTTACTGAGAAATAGCTGTTTTTTTTTAAGGCATCTGCTTCTCACTGATGGAATCTGAGCTGCCAGTCTGAAAGGATTCCCAAAGTTACTGTGAAAGATCTCCAATATCTATGATGTCCACACCACTGTAATTGTAAATGTAAATGCTGAAAAGTTGAACACAAGCTCTCTTACATGTGTAGTGAATTTATTTTCACTGGAGTGAGACCCATGTACCCCACTGGGTCTGTTCCTGAATCTGCTGTGCATTTGCACAGGTACTGACAACACCAAGCACCCTTACACCAATCCTAGCACAGGGCTGGCATAAGGGGTTTCCCAATTATTTTTTTGATAGCGGTATGCCTACGATGATGTTTATATTCTTTTCACAAGCCACAATAAAAAAAAAAAGGCATGTTCACGTGTTCTTCTGTCACAACTTTTGCTGGTTACTTATTCTGTAGCTTGAGAAACTGAAGATAAAAGTTTTTTCATAGGCAGCTGTTACAGCACTGTGCAGGGTTGACCCTGGCTGGACGCCAGGTGCCCACCAAAGCTGCTCTATCACTCCCCCTCCTCAGCAGGACAGGGGAGAGAAAATATAACAAAAGGCTCGTGGGTTGAGATAAGGGCAGGGAGATCACTCACCAATTACCACCACGGGAAAAACAGACTCGACTTGGGGAAAAAATTAATTTAATTTATTACCAGTCAAGCCAGAGTAGGATAATGAGAAATAAAACCAAATCTTAAAAACACCTTCCCCCCACCCCTCCCTTCTTCCTGGGCTTAACTTTACTCTCAATTTTCTCTACCTCCTCCCCCCGCAGCAGCGCAGGGGGATGGGGAATGGGGGTTTGGGTCAGTTCATCACACGTTGTTTCTGCCGCTCCTTCCTCCTCAGGGGGAGGACTCCTCACACTCTTCCCCTGCTCCAGTGTGGGGTCCCTCCCACGGGAGACAGTCCTCCACGAACTTCTCCAACGTGAGTCCTTCCCATGGGCTACAGTTCTTCATGAACTGTTCCAGCATGGGTCCCATCCACGGGGTGCAGTCCTTCAGGAACAGACTGCTCCAGCGTGGGTCCCCCACGGGGTCACAAGTCCTGCCAGCAAACCTGCTCCAGCGTGGGCTCCTCTCTCCATGGGGCCACGGGTCCACAGGTCCTGCCAGGAGCCTGCTCCAGCGTGGGCTTCCCATGGGGTCACAGCGTCCTTCGGGCATCCGCCTGCTCTGGCGTGGGGTCCTCCACAGGCTGCAGGTGGATATTCATACAACTCCTTCAGTCTGAAAAGTACTGGCTACTTTAGAAGGATGTTTGAGCTGGTTTGCGCATGATGTGTTCACTGAAAGAAAGTGCTTGGCTTGCAACAAGGTTTTACGTAATTAATCTGGCTCTATTTGACAATGTTCTCAAGAGATTTGAGCTACATGGTCTGTTACTCAGATGTTTGTTTGCTCAAAAGTTCTTAACTGCTCAACTAGTGCTATGTGAGAGGAATACGATCACGACAGGCATGAAAGTCATGGTAATGTGAATCTTGCCACTGAAATCTTATATGGAGGTTTTATTGTTCAGAGCCATCTCTCCAGAAAGCTCTACTGTTATACTGTATGTAATCAGAATTTGTACGGAAACTTGCATAGAGCTGCAGACAGGTTGATATTTATTCTGAAAATGCTATGATGTAGTAATCGTCTGAAGATGCTGGTACAAATCAAAGGAAATTATATTCTAGGCTTCCTAAATACTACTTCACTGTTATTTAATTAGCATTAACTTTTGTCAACAAAAGAATTCCAGCACGTATAGATGAGCTCAACATAATTTTGAGTGTCTCTGCTCACTTTATTTATGTAGTTATTTTTAAGGTGTATTTGATTTTCTTGAATATTCAAGTCATCTTAAAATAGATTTGACCTCCTAACACAAGCCAGGGTGCAGGTACAAGAGACTGTTCTTCTCTTTTATAGTATTGGTATTTCCCACAATGAAGTGTGAAAGAATAAGAGCCAGACTCCTGTAAAGACAGAATTATTTTGAGTTCCATGAGCTTGCATTATTTGGTTACTTCTGAATAACATTTCAAAAAGCTTACTGACATATTAATTTGCGTCAATAGCATGGCTAAGATTTTCTAGAAGGCAAAACCCTATATTCCTACATCCACATTTTAAACCCTGTGACAGAACTTCGATGTTCAAAAAAAAAAAATCATAGACACTGAAGTGGATACAGGGTTGGGTTACAGAGGAGGAATTTAAAAATATTGCCTGGGGGTGTAGGGATGGTCTTAGGAAAAACAGAGCTCAGCTAAGCTTAGGACTTGCCAAGGGACTTAAAGGTAACAAAAAGACCTCCTACTGCCATGTTGATAGTAACAGGCTGAACAAGAAAAACTGTGGCCATTGCTGAATGAGAGGTGGTGGGAGATGATTTAGTAGCAATGGACGCAGATAAGGCTGAGATCACAGAAAAAGCTGAGGTACTCAGGCCTTCTTTGCATCAGCCTTCACTAGCAAGGTGTCCCAGGCCTCTGTGCTCAGAGATAGGGTTCATGGAAAAGGTGGCTACCAGCAGTGTCTGAGGATTGAGCCAGGGATTGCTTGCAAAAATGTCACCTCTAAGAGTCCATGTCACCTTTCCAAAACAAAGGCACACGTTTAGGTACAAAATTTTCTTAGTTTTGTCACCATACTCTAAATCAGAACTAATCCCTGAAATGCCAAGTTGGTCTCTTTGCCTCCTCCCCCAACCTCTTTTATTTGTCTGATATATTTATCTATTTTTTAGTATCTTTTGATACATCTTAAATTCTGAGAGAGAAAAGATTGTAAATTATAGTCATGTTTAGACACCCCACCTCAGGCAAAAGTACAAAATGAGTCAGGGAAAAGGGTGTAAGTTAGCTAAAATTAAAAGTGCCCTGCAAATGTCAGGTGAAAGTGAACACCTGTGAAAGGGAGGAGCTTCTGCACTGATGCTCTGCTCCTGACCCCAGTACAAGGGGATAAAGAGGAATGGTTGTGTAGAGGCAGTTCTTTGTGTGCTGGCTGCTGCTGCAGGTAAAAGGTCAGTTTCAGGTTCTACACCGATTGGCTACAATGATTTTGTTTATTAAATTTAAATTCATTACATAATTGGATGTTTCTAAGATACCGTTCAAATTCTCTTATGTAGTTATCTGACCAGCTTTGATGACAGTCTTATGGGTTTTCTTAAAGCAGAAATGTAAAACAACTCAAATGTAATTATTTAAAGACAAATCAAGATTTAAACTCTTGGGTTTGGGTTTCTAAAACTTCACTTTCTTAATTCATTGTATCCCAAAATATATATTTGGGAATATATGTATTTTTATCTTAACACTTGTACAGAGGTTTTTGGTTTTTTTCTTCTTTTTAGAATATTACAAGCAATGAATGCTACATCAGCTGGTACATTTAAGCATGTTTCTTGCTTATTGAGAAAATCAAGATTATAATTACAAAATTATGAGATAAGCTTACAGAAAAAGATTTTTAAAAAAATTAAAAGGCTATCTTTGTCATCTTACTTACATGTACAAGTATTCAAAAACTGCAGGGCTAAATTCACCTAGGACTCCTAGTACTATGTCAAGCAGTAAGCATCGCTACCAGGTATTACATGTATTCTGAAGATTTGAACTGCGTGTTGGTATCATAGTCTCTGGTGATCTGACAGGTTACACAGAAATTAAAAACTGTACTCCCCCCCCTTCCTCCTTGCTTTCTTCTTCTTAAAGAACTTCCTCACAGAACTCAGCCCTTGCAGATATCAGATTTTGCAGTGATTCCTGGTGCTGGTGAGCCTGATGGAAGGTTACTTCCATTGAACACTGTAAGTGAATTTGTAACCTCCACATAACTGAGCTTTGGATTTATTAGCCTGATCTGATGAATCTTTCAACAGCATAATATTAAATAAAAAAGGCTGATTTTAACAAAATAAAGGTTTAGCTCTTGGTTAAGACAAGTTTTTAAAATTTGGAAAAAAACCCAAACAAACACGGTTTTATGCTTTGCACAGTATTTAGTTTCTAAGCTATCATTTAGAATCTTTGAAGTCCTAAATAGTCATTGGGACTTGGGGGAATTACAACAGCCACTGGTTTCTTCCTACATGAAAGACATTAGTGAACAATGCATCTTTTGTTTAGGGAAAGTATTACAGTTACATATTAATCTTACTATTTCTATTTGTTTTAAGAGAAATGCACTTGTAACTTTATTAGTGTTACTTTCCAATTAGTAGATGGACACATCTCAAAGGTGGGGGGGAAAAAACAAAGAAATTTTCTTCTTTGCAGCAGATGACAATGGAAAGATTTCTGTCAATATTTGCAACAGTCCCAGGTGAGGTAACATTGTTTTGGGATTCTTTTGATTCATTAATTAGAAGAATATATTTGATGTGCAAACTATGGAAACCAGACTAAAATTTGATTTTTTTCTTGCCTTTATTCTCTTTATACCTTACTTTATTTTACCTAAATCAATTGTCCTTTAAGTATATTTCTTAATTAAATGAAAAATCAATTAATAATAAAGATCCTGCTGTTAAGCAGTGCAACGGTTCCCGTGAAGTCGTACTGGAAACCACTACTTTCTATTTTCTTCATGGGGGAAAAAAACCCACAAAACTTGTATTGCCTTTAAAAAATACAGTTACATCCTGTTGTGGGTGTTTTTGTTTGGTTGGTTTTTTTAAGATTAAACTCTTTAAATATATTTGAAAAAGTATCTAAACATTCAATACTAGTGGAAAAATGTAAATTTTATGGATGTAGAGTTCATTGAATATTCTACCATACTTTGCTTTAATAAGTACTTTGCTGGTAATACATCAAGGAATGTATAATTCACTTTACAGCTCAGCATGGATTTTCAACTTAATGACTTTTCTCTGGTTATGAGACTGTCTATTTCAAAAATTATTTGTTTAGAAACATAGTAATTCCTTCAGTTTTAGCTCACTTTTGTGTTACTATAGGGGACCGAAGCATCATGAGAAGCTTCAATTACATATGTTAGACGAGGCTGAATACTCCTCGTGCTGTTTCCACATTATTTAAATGTGTTTACTATGGAAGGCTTTTTATTCAGGTTATTTTCACAACATAAATGTAATTGTAGCATGTTACAACTGCTTTTCCATGAACAACAACCTACATATTCAGTTAGATAATCTTCTGCAGAAATTCCTGTGACATAAGAGAGAAGGAAGAGCGTGCAGAGCTCTGACCAAATATAAAGTACTGGAGCTCAGTTCAGCACCAATGAAAATCTAAATTACATCCACTTGAAAAGTTTACAGCATTGCTTATTCAATCAATTTCTAAGACAATAAAACTATCTGTATCCTCAAATGGATCTTGTCACCTCTTTAAGATGAGTACAGGGGTGAAAGGGATGTTTAGTATACCACCTCTGAGGAGTTCCTCACCAGTGTCCAAATTTCCATTGGGTGCCACCAGTAGATCTGTCTGTTCTTCTGGCAGCTTGGCAAACTGGGGCTTATTAAATGTGCTGCGGCAGTCTCTAGATGAGCTCATGCAAGATTTGGGTCCCACCAAGTGGGGAAAGAAAGCAATTCTGTGTCCAGCTTCCAGTGGAAGTTCAAATATGAGATTTTCTCAGAAGTAATATGACTGAACTTTGCTTTCTGTACCTCTGTTTTTTTAAAAACTTAGACTGAATGCTGTGCTTCCTGGCAGAGAAAGCAGGAGAACTACTTTCAATATAGAAATGACCATGTAAATGGCAGACGTTCCACTAAGCCTAGTTTTAGTGGTTATTCTGGTTTTAAACATGCAGTTAAGTCTGACTTAATTTAAACATCCACCAGTAAAGGGATGTCCTTACCTTGGCCTGAGCCAGGTGGGAAGTACTTGCAAACCCCAACCGGTTCTGCAGTTAGGAATCACTCCTGCTGCCTCATGCCGAACTCCCTGCAGAGAGGGTCTGAAGAACACTGTTCTATAGGGTCCTCCTGAGACCGTCTGCAGGAGGACCCACTGTTAAGCATTTGGGGCTTTCTTGCCGAAGGTATTAAGTATGTGCAGTGACCATGATCTGTCACCTGCTTACATGGAAAGGTGTGACTCAGAACAGTCTTAAGTATATCAGGAACTGGGTATTAATTGAGACAGTCTCCACACTAACTAAAAGCTCTGGTTTTAGAAGTACATACTGAAGAGGAAACAAAAATTCTTTTGAGAATTCATGGTTAAGGTTTTGTTCGTTTTGTCTTTTGACTATAGCCTCTTTTTCTGTCATGCTTTAAATAGTTATCAGTTCTCATTTTCTCATAGTCGTAGCTGTAAAATCTTTGTTGCTAACTTTCTTACTATATATTTAAAAAGTGAGATGATTGATAGTTTAAAATAGAGGTTGCTTTCCTGCCAATGGCAGCAGGAGCAATCCTGTACTGTCAGTACATGCGGATTCTCTTTGAACATGCTTAATGGTTTCTCTGACAGTATTGTCATGAATTTCATTGACTGATCTAGCCTTCCATGTTTGCCAAAAATGAGGCAATTAAAATGTTCTTACAAACAACATGGATAAGCTTTCAGAGTCTGGAGCATTTGTGGCCTAGAAACCAGGGAGATGAGTTCATTAATGAAATGAATCATTAGATAGTAGTCTCCCATGAATTTTAAATGGAGTTCTCTGAAGTTCTCATGGGTAATAGGATGCGAAGTGACTTGTATTGACTTATCAAGAAAAATGCAAGGTGCTTTAGTAGAGAATTAGCTTAATAAAAGAATTAAATTTGTAAATACACCTCTCCAGAGTTAGTTTGCATTAGCATTCTAGTTTAATTTCTGTTCCCACAGCTGATGTTGCTCTACAAAGCTCCCACTCTTACCATCGTGACACTCTTATCAACAAGTTACAGCCTGAGTAGTGGTGCTGTATTTCACCAAAGTAAATTTCCCCTCAACTTTCAAGTGAGGACTAATCATTGCTCATCTTAGTTCAATCACAGCAATTACTGAAATAAGTGGGCTGACTGCTGAGGCTTCTAATTCCACCTTTGCATATGCAAAGTCTTAAAGAAGTCTCAAACACAAACTAAAAGAACCAGGATGTGGCCCAGAGGATCCGTCCTCAGGAGAAAAATAAGCAGGATTTAACTCTTGCGATAAAATTCGTCTTCACTTCTCTTTTCTGGCAGATAGCATTGCTGCTTGTTGATAACATTCATATTTCATGTGATGCAACCATTTCAGAATGTTATAGATAACAGATTACAACACTTGATGTTGGAAATTTATTATTAGTAATAAGTCAATGCAAAATTAAGTTCATAGTGTTAAAGAACTGTACTACAGACATGCTTTAGAGGAAGAATGAACGAATGTGTCCTTACTGCATTCTGAAAACCTGGGCTTTTTTTGGTAGCATATACCCTTTCATTTCCACTGAATTTTGCCACCATATGGCACAGAATTCCTTAGGAATTTTTTTTCTACGCCTTTCAAAGAGTGCCCACAATAAATAGCATAGTACTGTATAATGAAGAAAGTTTTCTAAAAGAAAATGTTCACACTGATTTTTTTTTTTATTCAGTTTCTTCTTATAGGACTCTCAAGATCTCTTGAAGTGAAGTAAAGTTATGCTCTGTAGCCAGTAAGGCAGTGCATATTAAATGAATAAGCATATGAAGTCTTTATCTGGAGAACTGCGTTGTTCTAACCTGTGCATACTGCTTTATGTTTCAGTTTCCTAATTCAGCTTTGGTTTCTACAGTGTCTTTCATACTGGAGATGAATGATTGACTTAAAAAGGCCAAGTGAATGATTTGTTGATGGAAAAAGTTATTTTGAGGATTTATGGAATATCATTGGATTTTACATCTTAGCTAAATCTTATGAGAATAAATGTAGTTTGTGATCACAGGTAATTACAGAAACCAGCAGAACACCAGAAACTGCCATTTGCCCTCTCAGCTCTGAGAATCAAAATTTCCAACTCAAGGCACTGTACAAAAAATGGTTTTGCTGATGAATTTGAACAGAACTACAGCAGAATCCTGCAGCCAGTTAGGTTAATCAGAAAAAATGTTATTACCTTTTTCCCCAAGGATGCCATTAATTTAACACTGGCAAGCTATCATTAGTGCTGTGTGAAATGACTAATTTTCCCTCAGGAGGTGTTCACATATGAGGCATGGGGTTTTCCATAAGCGTTCACAAGCCTGTGTGAATCATAGGTGAGACTTTTGCTGCAAGTGTTAGGAAAAAGCTGCATATGGATTGTTGCTTTTGCTTGCAGTGTTGTGACCTTTGAAACACTTCACGCAGTACCGGAATTAAACCTTCAAGACTAACTTGAAGGAAAGAATCAAACACCTCTACATCTCCAAAAATGCTTGCTCTTTCTTGTCCAGCTCCTACTTAGACCTGTGTAACACTACCTCTCAGAAGACCCTGTGTCTCTTTCATGATCCAGCTCAAGTTGAGGACAACATTTTTTTTGTTGTTTTAAAAAGCAAAACAAACCCCAAAACACAAAGATGAGGTGATTTTTTTTCACTAGAAGGTAGAACACTATGTCCAAAGAATAAACTTCTGATTCCTGTTTTTCAGCATTATTATACTGCTGGTTTTCCACATATTATATACAGAATACATGCATACACATAAAGCTGGTTTTTTAAGGATTCATCACAATAGGAATTCAAGTGCCGCAGCTGAATTAGTAGACTAATGCCACTGGAGCAATCCAGAAAGGATTCGAGACACTTATTTGCAGAGGAAAATCAAAAGAATCCAACACTAACTTCCATACCCAAAGCTTCTTTTTAAAAAAAGAAAGAAACAAACAAACAAAACCCCAACAAAACCAAGCCACACAACTCACTTTGCATATCAGTAGCAAATACTTGGAGGAGGAAAAAAAAAAAAAGCCTGTGGTCTAAAATGAGATCAATTGCCTGAAAACACCTATGATTAACTCTTTACCCATTGTAATCAACATCATTTGTTGAAGTTAGGATGGTAGTTATACGGCCTTTTATTGGCAAACTGGTTTGTAACAGGACAAAAATCTGAACAGGGAGAAAAAGAGATCTGAAAGACCTATTTTTGGGGGGGGGGGGGAAGTTCCTTTTTGGTGTTTTTTTTTCTTTTTTAGTGAAGTTTTGCTCTGTTGACATGGCTTTGCAGTGTTCTGTTTTATTCTGTCTGCACGCAGTGCAAAGGGCATGCCGTAATGTTTTGGGTGCACGCTGCTGGACGTCAGGAGGAACGTGTTTGCCTTATCTTGCTACTTTTCTATAACACGTAGCAGTAAAACAGCCATTGTGCTTTCAGTCTTCAAATTATCTGACACTCTTGTGGAGATACGGATGGGCTTATAAACTTGAGTGATTTCATGCCTTGTCAGGAGACTTGGCTTTGTGACATTTCAGAAGTTATTTCAACTTTTTAGTCCTCTTGATCTCGTCTCTAAAATATTTTAAAGGGGAGCTATTGTCATCTGTATGTTTGTTATTTAAGCCAAATAGCTCCTGGACAATGACTATATCTTCACAGAATGTAGGTATAAGAAATGAAAAATAATACTTAAATTCATATATCTTCATGTCTTCCCTAGCTCTTGCATATTTAATTTACATGGACACAGAGATACAAGTTTGTCATTTTATGCACATTGCCACATCCCAAGCCCTCCATCCCCACAAAGCCCTCTTTACGTGTAGGTAAGTTACTTCTGCCTCTTCCTTGTTCTGTAGAAATTCCTATAAAATTTTGCCTTTCCTAGAGATGATGACTGGATCAGCTCCTCTCTTTTCAGCTGCCAGCACATTAGCTCCTTAGCTGAGCAAGGAGGGTTTTGTGGTGTTGCGTTTCCTCTGCCCATAGGTCGTCTTGAAGACATTGCCACGATGGCACTCTGCCTTGGGGCTGATGAATGAGTGATGTCCCCAAGCTAATACAGCATCACCCCACCTTACTAGAAGTGTGGATTTTCAAATCCAGTAGAAAAATACATATGGCTACATGGTTTCTGGTACGATCTGGTGGGGTTGGGGGGGGTAGGGAAGGATGTTGTTGTTGTTTGGGGTTTTTATCTCTTCATCTTATCCTTTTTGTCTTGTAAAGCCTGCCCAATCTGCTTGTAATGGTCTCTTGACACAAAAACAATTGCAGAAGAATGAAAAGGGTCACCACATAAACTGGTGAAATACCTGACAAAAAGTGCCTCACAGTATTTGAAGATCTTTAGTAGTCCTGATGCTGTGCTCCCAACCAATTCTGCATTGCACTCAAGTCCTGTTAAACGCCTTCTAGAGTTTCAGTGTGGGTATATGACACTGTGAACCAGGGACTGGAAATCCACCTCATGCTGATGGAGTTCTAAAAATAGCAACAAAATATTAAGGAAAATCTAGATTACATCCAGCTCTGTTTGAAAGGACAAGAGTAACACTTGCAGTGAGAGACTGCCAACATCAGAACAATTAGGGAAATAAAGCACTGTACAGCATGAACACAACTGGAGTTGGTGGGAGTTTTGCCAGTGATTTCTGCAGAGCCAGGATGTACATCTAATGTAAGGCATGCTCTGATGGTCATAAAAACAGTTTAGATATTCTTTAATTCCCCCTAACACATGCTGAACTCAGCAATGCTTCCTGAAAAGACTAGTGATACAAATTAATATTAATTTAACTGAGACTAGTTGTTTTTCAATGCCATACTCCAAAATTATGACTAATGACAATATTCATCAACTTTAAAAAAAAACCCCAACCCTAAAATACTCCCTTGGGCTTCAGGTTAACACTGAAAAGTTGTTTTACACAACCTTTTAAATTTCTAACTTTTAATATTATTTGACTTTAAAAAGTATATTGCATTTCCGTTCTTCTGTCCATACAGTCGTGTTGCTTCTATAAAGATCTAACTTCAAAATATTTGAATTTTTAAGTTATTTTTTGTGAACAAAAATAACAAGGATAACTACAGAAATAGGACAGAGGTAGTAATTACATTATTAATTTAAAGAGATTTTTTTCTCACTCCCGCTAAGTTCATGAAATTATAAATAACCTCCTACTGTTAAATACAGTGCAAAATCAATCACGTGTATATAACTGAATAATTGTAAGTACATTTTTAATCCACTGAATTATCTTTCCAAAGGGCAGCTTATTAAACAATCATCTTTAATTCCCCCCCCAAATATTTTTATACAGATAAACAATAGGCAGTTCAAGGAAAATAAGGTATATACTACTCAAAAGTTCTGCATGTTGAGTAGAAATACTTTTGTCTTTTTAAATGTGAACACACATGACATGGGATATACAGTTGTAAGAGCTGTGATCAGCATAAAGTAATATTTTTTTTAAAGTCTCATTTCTATGGAATTACATAGAGATAAAATATTTCACGTAATTCTGTCCCCATGTAAGTATACTTACAGTTCACAAAAACGACTGCAAAACTAAACCAGGACTATTCAATGATAACTTTGAATAATTAAAATTTTACAGGTTCTGAGTTTCAGGTTTTCAGCACCAAAGGACAGATTGTTGGCATTTCTCCTGACAAATTTATTCCACATCTAGCAGCAGTACTGGACCATTTAGTGTGGATATGACACTCCTGAGAAAGTAGCAAAATGGAGTTTAACAAAGTTTTAGAAACTTTGGATATGGGATTATGAATCCTGTAAAATCTTGTCGAAGTGCTTCTAGCAAATCCAGGCTCTGCTTTTGCCAGGGTAACAGAGATGGAATTTTTTCTACTGCCAGATACAAACCACTAGAAGAAAGCACAGATATTATTTAAAATAATTTACAGTAAAAGGCAAATCCCCCAAATTTCTCACATGAAATGAGTTCCATTTGTAAGTTCACTTTCAATAACTTCACATTATTCAAGTCTTTTGGATATTGTTATTCAAGTCGCTCCTTATGTTGCTTGCATACCTTTCTTTACAGTGACAGCTGCCTCTTGCAATTGTGTGTGTGAAGTTTTTTTTTTCCTGAAAAGAATCCAGGATGAAACAGCAAACCTTTTGATTAAAGCCCTGTTTAGCATAGTGAAAGAGAAAGGGCACGTGTAAGTGCTGATTACCAGAGGGACTGAGGGCTCATAAAGCTGTAGAAAAGCCTGGAGAGAGAGTAGAGATCACTTGCTCTTTCCTCTGGTACATGCAGAAAGCCAAAGGGAATGGGAGTCCTCCATTTGGAGAGACTCAGGACCTGAGGAGCCCATGCGCAACCCAGCCCTGGGGGTGGCTGGTCTGGTCTCTCTCAGCACTGTATGGTCATGGGCAGGGAGGGGTGTGCTCCTGCCTGCGTACAGCCCTGCTCTAAGAATGGAAGATACTGGAGCTGTGCCACTCCAGCCCCTTCCCCTGACTCCCACCTCCACCTCCCTGCTGGCCCACAGTGAGTGGGGCAGGGCGAGGGGGAAACCTGCCTCCTGCCTGTGCCCAGTGCAATTCCCACAGGTGGCCCCAGGTCGAAGCAGCTCCAAAGGATCACGCTGATGGTTAGTGCCCACAGGGACCATACTACTGGGTCTCATGAGATCTGGACAACGTCCATTTGCTTTCACCTAGCTGGAAACAAAAATATTTTGGTATTTATTTTCTTGAATTGGAAATACATTTTTATATGCAAGAACCCCGCTGTGATGAAAGGTTGCCCTTGGGATGGTTTCCACTTCTAAACCATATTTACAATAGGTCCTGTGGAAAGAGATTACATCCATCAAGTTAGTTGCTGTGCATTTGATCAAAGCTGAGTGCTAGATTGTGTGGTGGATCATATATACCAGTGAAAACAGGAAAGAGCATTGAAATAATAGAAGATCGGATTTTAAAAATCATGCTGCTCTTTCCTGTGACAATATTGCTTTTCTGTTCCATAGTGGTAGTTCCTACATTATTTCAGTATTAGGAGACTTAAACCAATGTAGAGAATTTCTGAATGTTGAGATACTGTTAATAAAGGATCCTACAAGCTGGGTCAATGTGTATTTAAATAATTAAAATAACTCTATTACTGCATTTAATGAGAGAGATCACTGAACATCTTTGTTCTATAGAACTTTGGTCATTTATCTTGAAAATATAAATTGACTCCCAGGATACAGTATTGAAAGGTAAGCACATCTGGGGATCAAACTGAAAGGCTTACGCTTCTTTGTTTAAAACTATTCTTCAGAAACCAACAAAAGCACTGCTAAATCAAGCCATAGATCAGTAATGACGTCTCTTTCTGTATTTTTAGCATTGTAGATTGCACTGATAACTATACAAAATGTGAAATTGCATGGTGTATCTGTTGCATGTAATATTTAATCTGATTCATTATCTAGTTACATTGTGAACCCCACAAATTTTGCATACGAAGATAATACTGGAATTCTAGTGAAGGTTTTTTTCCTCAGGGAGGATGATACTGTGGGTAACTATGCATTAAAAAGTTTATCATAAACAGACTAACTGCCTGTGAAATATTACTGAGAGCATACTTAACAAATTGGGTATTGTATAGGTACTACCTTGTGAAAACCTTGGCGCTAATGTAATCTGATAAATGCTCCTGTAGCTTGCCGATTTCCAGTCACAGGCAATGAAAGCACAATGCTTGGTTCAGAGACAAACACTGCAGACCCAACAATATTTTATCTTAATTTAAACCTTAATCCATTTAAATAGAATCTGCACTGTAATAGTAGCGTTAAATCACAGAAACGGGAATAGTGTTAACAGCAGGACATTATCTTTTATTGAGGGCAAGCAGCAGGGTTGCTGCTAATGAGGACATCATCAATTTATCAGTTAAAGGTCAATCTAAAAGGATTTCTGCCCTCTGCCCGTCCCCCGCCCCCCGTGTTTTTTGCTCTATACTATTGCTGTCTGGACCCTGAATCATTTTTATCAATCATTCTGTGCTATGACAGGAGACATCTTAATGCAATGTCTGCACAATGTTTACAAGAAGTACAGATGTGCCTAACTGGGAAATTCTGCTTCCTCCTCTTTTCATCATTTACCAAGTTGCTAAAATATTTCCTGCTACCTTTCTATTTCAAATGTTAGTTCAGTATTTTTATGTCCTGCCATTTTTCCTTAAATTGCTGGTCGCTTTTAAATCTTAACACAAAAGAAATGTTTGATGGTATGAATTTCTTGGTGACCGATATGTTTTACTGCAATAAATCTTGCAAAAGGATTCAATATCCTTCACATATTATGTGGCTATCAAAGACAAGAGCTTCTTAGTTCAATATTGAAAATTACTGGTGCATATCTTCAAAAGGCTTCTTGATTGCAAAAATATGAAATAAATAAGATATAACTCATTGCTTACAGTGGTAAAGATTAGAGCAATTGAATCACAACTTATTCCATAGTAAAATCAAATTTAGATTTTATCATAAGAATTTAATTATTTTTTGCCCCCCTCAAGCTTGTGCCATGTATTAGCTACAATGTGGCAACCAGAAAGCAATTTTATATTTCTTTAGTGGAGCTGTTAAACTCACATGATCTCTTTTCACAGTTCATGCTGTCTGGTGTGGTTTTGCATTTGCCAAGGAATGAGACCTTGGGAATCAACTAAAAGAAACAGTATGCTTTCTTGCACCTAATTGGGAAAACGTTGTTCTGTTTGAAGTTGCAAATGGGCTAGTTACTTGTAATTTCATTATCTCTGGACATAAGGCACTTGGTAATGGTGATACTTTTGCTTTTCCTATTGTCGTAATTTGTTTTAATCCCTTAGAAGCTTAAGTCTTCATGTTGATTCTTGTAACACTTTTTTTTCTTTGTAATTTCACCATATATGGATTTGTAGTTAAGAGCAATTTAAAAACCCTGACAAGCAGATTGCAAGTTATTTTACTCTTCCCACCAATTCAAAACATTCTTTGAATTGGTCTAAAGGTCCAAACAGGCCTTTTTTAATGTAGAAAGAAAGTTTAACATTTCTGCACAGACAATCCGAAATGCAGGAAATCCAGTATTTAGGACTGTAGTTTTAAAGTAAGGCCACACTTGTACGCAGATTTGCCCTGTTTCAATGTTACAATTACCGTGATTGTACCCGGGAGTCCCTCTCAATGACAGCACCCCCATTATGCCAGATTGTGTGTAAGATCCAAGTTACAAGTTTCAAAGGAGACAGGAGTTTGTGCAAGAAATGTGGCAGACGGACATGGGGTGCCAGACAGGCAATTACCAGGAAACAAGAAGACAATAGTGATCATCATGATAAACGCTAGTCTCAGCACGTGTTGTTAAATTATTAGGTTTTTAAACTAATTTACTCAGTGGATAGTCTTAAACAGGTTAAAAATGGATGATATATTGATTTTGCTTAATCTTGTGAGGAATCAATTTAACCTAGGCTGATGTTTCAGGTTTAAACAATTTAAGAGTGTCTACACAGGAGTTTTGCACCACTTTAACTAAATTAATCTTGAACCAATTTAATTTGGGCTGGTATAATGTTTTGGACAGGAAACACCGTATAAAATACTTAAAAGTAAGAATAAAGTGGTTCTAATCCCAAATTAATGATCAGACTCTGCCTCCAGTTACTTGAATGTCATGCTCCATTAAAATTAGTAGGATTACACTATATCTGGGAAAACAAACTTCTGCCAAAGCTTTGCCTTATTGGAAAACCACTGCTTTTTTGAGGTGTAACTTCATCCAGATGACAGGTGATGAGTGAAGGCTTTAGCTTTTTTACATGTAGATAGATCTTCAATTTAATGCTCCCAGACTTCTAGGTGAGTATCAGTAAATGCCACAGGATGGGGGGAAAAAAGATTAAAATATAATGACAGGCTATGTGTTTACATTCCAATTTGGGCTGCTTCTTGGCTCTTCCTTTAATCTTTAGGTAGATAATCTATTTTGTTTCTCAAACGTACTACAGTGATCCTGAATCGGCCTTGCTTCTATCACCTCTTCTGAAGAACGCGTAACATACACAGACAGTTCTTATACAACCTCTGCTTCAGGTCCAGCTTGTGTGCTGTCTCACCGACTTGATGCAGCTCTGAGGTAACAAGTCATCACTGTGCGTTACACCATTCAGTGAGCATCCCCCTCCTGGGATGCGTTCATTGAAGCTTGGTCCCGATTTCTTTCAGAAAAGAGACCTATGCTCTAAGCACAGCCTAGCTTAGAACTGCGTCCTTCAAATTCTCTCTCTGTTATTTCTTTCTAGCCACAAAAGAGTAAAGGGCAACCTTACTTTCTTGCTCCTGCCTAAGGGTAGGCCATTTCACAGTAGTCTGGTGTCTAATCTTAAAAGAAGTATACGTGTAGCTAGGTAGATAGCATCTTTCAGGAGCTTTGGCACTAGCAAATAATGTGGTACCTAATGCTGAATTTGTTCTCAGACGTACTCATGCCCATGTAAGAATGCATAGTTGGAGATATGCCTTGCAAAAATGCAGGACTCCAACATCTTAAATATATTGGTGGTATTGTAGAAACTGCATGTAGAGGATTCATGGTTTTTTGTTTCGGTTTTTTTTTTCCTTTTGTGCAAGGCCAGGAGCATAAGTGCTGCTTGATAAATCTTAACGATAATAAAGATCAATACACATGAGTATATTTATTGCTGTTTGTAAACAAAAAATATAAAATGATATCTCAACTGCTGTAAAAAGTGTTGATGAGGCCCATTTAATTCATGGATATTGCTGATATTTTAATTCAGTGGTAGCACTGGGATGATAGAAACATATATCTCTTCTTTGAATTTACGTTTGCAGCAAAATGGGAGCCACCAGAAATATGGTTTAAGAGCAAGTCTGCTGCTAGTTTACAATAGCAGAATCCTGCTTTCACTTGATTCATAATGAGAAAAGCCTCAATTTAAAAATTCAGTCCTGTAGTTTATAGTTTGTCACAAATGCCAGAAAAATAACATTGCAGATAAAATTGTGTGCCAGTGTCCCTATAGGCACAACATTACAGAATAAATATGAGTGTAGCAGGTTTGGTTTTAACTTAACAGTTTTAGAAAATTTACTGTGGCAGGTCCACTTGGGGAGATTTCTCACCTGAACCACCCAAAAATTGATAAGGGCAAACATTTATAGATACTGGGGTTAGAAGGATGAGTTTTCTTTTAGACTCCTCCTCAGTTTCCCCCCCACCCCCAAGATATTTTCTTTGTTAAGAAACAACTGAAATGACGTGAAATCACATTGTTACAGCAGTCATATTTTTTCAGACACGTTTCCATATCTGGAAACCAAGTGTCATGCATCTTCTCAATTGACTAAATAGAGAAGTTCTTAAAACCTACCATTCAAAAATAAAGGTCCAGTGAGAGGGAGAGATAAAGTTGCTGAAGTTATTAGCAAATAGTTTAAACTTTCCAAGCTGCTTCAGAGGCACCCAAATGTTAAACCATATGGACAAAATTCTACTGTCAAAATCACACATGCTACTTACTGAAAAATTAATTTAAAGTAAATATGTTATGGGCCAGAATGTCTACTTGATGCTCTATGGGCTTTTTTCCATGTTCTAAAATGTGCTTTGCTCCAGATCTCCACGCTTGCTGCAGACGGTCAGGCTTCAAAAGGGGCTTAGTTTGGCCAACAAGTGGTTTGCCAGCCACAATTTACTTTCTCCTTGCCTGAAGTGGCATGAAATTCACCTCTGAAGTGGGCTCTTTCTGACGACCATGTAAACACATTTCACTTGTTTGTTTTTTTTTTTTTCCTTGATACATCACATAGTGAGCTGATGCATGTGAGATTTGTCATGGGGGAAATTTGTGTAGTTATTGATGATACAAACTGAGCGTAAAATTACTTATGCAAGTTTGAGCTGGTGTAAATAAGGACAGAAAGTTCACCAGTGAATCAGATTCCTGGTTTGAGGCAGTGGGACTGGGCTGAGTTACTAGGTGTCTGCCTTCACCTTACTAACTATGCTGGCCTCTTTCAAGAATAATAGAAGTCATTTTAATCCCCTTTTCCCACAGCTGGACAAGGGTGGTTCACAGAAGGTGATTTCCAATACTTACAGTCCCTAGTTTGAGATTTTTAGAAACATACATAACTTCCTCAGGGACCTTATGCATGTCACATTCAGCACCAATAAGAACAGCTTTTTGGTTTACTGCATTTGGTCTCCCACTACTTTATAGCTCTGTTTGTCGTACTAATAACCATAGCTTACAGTTTGTCAGATTTTACACCGTTTTTGGTTATTTAGTTAGTTTTATGTTCTGTTCTCATCAAATACCAGTAGCTGTTGTGAAACAGTTGGGGCCAGGCCATAACAGAAGTTGAAGCTGCAATATTCCATGCTGCTGAACTAAATTTTATGTATCTATTTTCACAAAGTTTCTTCAGCCCTAAGTCAGGAAACTCCAGGACTAGGCAAATAAGCCATTGAGTGGCAGCTGAACTCGGACACTGGAAAAATAATTCCAGCATAGTTTAATACAAATAGAGTTTACCTCTCCTTCCTCTTCCCACTTCCCTGAAATGAAAGCCTGAAAAATTATTCTTCTGCATAGAAAGGAGTAATTTTAGACTTTTTTGGGGAAAAAAAACCCTATTATCTTCCTATCCCTTCCCTCCCCCTGAAATCTGAAGCTCCAGAAAGAGACAAAAAGGCCTACGGCCTCTCCACATGGCTTTGGGATTGCCCTCTGGCATCCAGCCCTGGAAGTGAAACTAGCTTCCACTCTCTGCCCCAGGTGTTTTAAACCAGCCTCTTCTCTCACTCCTGCCTAGGGGTGCTCCCCAGGCCACTGACATCCCAGCTACTCTCCTCCAGCCACCATAAACTTCTCTAGCTGACACTGGTTTGTTCTGTAGCACGAATGTTCACAGGGAACATAAACTAGCATCCCCTGTAACCTGCACTTGTAACTTGCTTCTCAAGTGAATATCCTACTCACTGCAGTAAGTGATGATGGAGTAAATTATACAGCATGAAACAGTTCCAGCTGGGGGACTGTGCAGGGTGCCAGTTTCAGCCTTCTGTTTAAAGGTAAAACCCTTTTCCTTGGGTATAGATTTCATCCCCTTAGATTAATGGTATCATTCCACTGTCTTTTGAGGAAGGATACTCATTTTAGGCGAGCTTCATCTCTCTGCAGCTCTACATCCTGCACATAATACATTAGAAAAGGACAATTAAAAAAGCTATCATAGTAGATGAAAGCGTTGCTCTCTGCCCTCCTTTACAATACAAGAATGCAGGGTAAAGGTATTTTCCTGGAAACTGAATATATGAGTTTAATCTACTGAGGGAAAAGAAGGAACGGAATTGATATTTTCCTTATTTCTCTACTGAATTTCAATGTGCTAATGCATTATCTGATCCATTCCAAGCACATCAGGGTTATAGCTCATGTGCAAGCCATCTGTGTGATACATGTGCAATTTGTTCATAGCTTCCCAGATGTATTAGAGCCACTGCACAAGAGCTGAAGCCTAGGCAACAGATCTGCATTTGGACATCCATATGATCTTTACATGCCTGTTGAGTATTTGACTGAGATTTCTGGAATAAATTCAATCGAGTACCGCCTGTAAGGAATCCCAGAGGAAAAGACAAAGGCTGGAACTCAGATAAAACTTTCCAAAGATAAAATCCTCAAACAAAAAAAGCCCAGAAAAACAAGAAAACCCAAATCTGCTGACCTTGTTGCTTAATCAAATTTGCACCTAGTAGCCTCACTTCTCAGAGCCCAATCGGTACACCCTGACCCCTCTGCATTTCTTAAACGACTTGGCTCAGGTCTGTGATTCCATCTAATGAGTGTACCGCAAAAGGCAGGTACTAGGTTGTAGAGATTATAAAGGGGAGATGAAACTGAAAAAATGCTACGTATTGTAGAAAGGGGGTTGCTATTGCATTTGAGGAAAAGTTTGAAAGTATTATTTTGGACAGAGCCTTAGCAATGAAGGGGAAAAACACCTCTCTCTTCGGTGAACTAAAATTTTATTGCATTCTAAGAATTCTCATTCATGCCTAGCAAGCCTAAACACAGGGAATCAGAAAAGAACTGGAGAGCTAGAACAGTAGGAACAGTTAAAAGAATTCAATCTGAATTTAATTCATTTCTGGCATGTTCAATCTTTCATGTTTCAAACATTTCACACATTTTAGGGTATTTTCTTCTTTCAGTAGAAAGTAACTGAATCGATCAGTTCTGTTCTGTGTATTTCTGAAATTGTTGCTGTTTGGAACTAATACATTGCAACTGTATGACAGCTTCTAAATGAGACCAAAAATAAATCAAAGGTTTGAAGGGTTGCCTTGGGCACCTACAGAGGTTGGATGATTAAGTGGAACGGAGTGAATAATATGTAGTGAATAATACACTCAAAGAATTTTTATCCTTTCTCTCTACTATTAATGTAACTGCAATCAAATCGTGATTTGTACAAGTTTGCTATTCATCTTAGTTGGCTTATTCTTAGCAGTAAGTTGGTTTGTTATTTTATGGACAAATCGTAGTTGCTACTGTAGCACATAGAAATCTGCTGTAGTGATAGTTGTTAGTGACTGATCACTTAGGCCTGTATTTGTTATTTTCTTTGACTACGTGTGACTTAGGACAGATAGCAATAAAAATAATTAAAAAAAAAAATTTTGATTAATGCCTTTGTAGAACATACAGGATTATGCGGTGTCACCTATTTATGAAACTAAGCGATACCAACACCAGTATCTTCAGAAACAACTGCAATCCAGTTGTGTGATCAGAAGCTTGAAGTACTACAGCTTTAGCATTTTTGTCTACGGTTTTGTGCATGCAAATTTCCTGGTCATGAACATGGCCCAAAGCGTTTGTCCTGTCACTGAAAAAGACCAATGAGATGTTCTTTGGTTCATACCCTTTGATGGATAATGGAAGTAAGCTGTCTACAAGCACCAGCAGTATGCCCTTTCTTCATATAGATTAGTAAAACTTGACAACTTTGTTGGATAAAAGTAGCAGTAGGGGCTCAGAGAGAGTTAGCGGCTAAACTATTAAAAAAATCTGATCAAAAATTGGATTTGATGAATTGGAGGGGGGTGTGTGTTTGGTTGGTTTTTTTGATCCTCTTCATTTACTGTGGCACTGATATGATTATTTATATGGTGCCACAGGCATGCCAGATGTTTTATAGGCAGACAATAAGACAGGGTCCTGGCCCTAGCAAGCTTGCAGTTCAATTTAATATTCCCTCAAAGTTTGAATAAAGGTCAATGTATGGCATAACTTTATGCATTCTTAGGGAGTCAGTGAATGTAAACTGCAACCACGTTATATGTGTATTAATTAAAGTTCAAATGTTCTCTTAATTTTTTGCTCCAGGCTGAGAACAGTAAGTCAATACTTTGTTATCACTGGAGTGCAGCCTCAGAAGCAGTGCAGTCCTGATTTTAATATTGATTTCTCCATTGTACAAGAATTAACATGTGTCTTGCTTCTTGAATCACAGATCTTATTTCCTGTATATACTCACAGAAGAGCTTTGGAATAGCAATGAGCAGTTTATCATTTTACCTGTTTAAACTGGGGCTGGGCATATGGAAAGCACAGAAAATGTAGACACGTTTTCCCAAAAAATTATCATAAATGTGTTTTGCATGCTAGCTACAAGAATAAGTAATGTTTCTGGTTTGGCACAGAAATTACGAGAATTCATCTGAGTCTGTATGAGTTGCCTTAAAACCTGACTTGTGAGCAAAAGTGCATTGACTTTTTAATCTATTTATTATTTATTAATTTATGAAAAGGAGAATGCTATGAATAGGGGTTTAATATTCTGAACTTCATTCTAACTCTAATGCATGCTGTTAATCTGACATAGTTTGGTGATCCAGCTTGTTTCTCATATGCTATCAAAATGCAGTATACTGGAGAGGAACAGATTAAGAAATTGTTATATCCATTTAAGACTGAGTTATTCCTGAAAACTATCCATATTAGACTGGCATTTAAACCATTGTTTTGTAATGAGATATGTTCTGGGATAAAGATGAAGTTAGTGACTCTTGGTTACCATAACCTTTGAACACCTGGGCCTCAAAATTTTGTAGTCCATCTCTCCGCAAGGCATAAAAAACCAATACCTAATTCTCTCATGACAAATGTTTGTTTAATTTTGTACTTTTTTCTTTTCTTTGAGATCAATAATGGGATGATTCAAAATTTTTAATGCAGGTCTTTACCTGCTTCCAAATGTTCCAAAATATATTTTACCCTTTGGAATTGTTTTTAACATCAATGCTTTCATGAAGTATACTACTACATATAATGAGACAGTCCTTGGGATCCAAATTCTCTGGTAAACTCATATAATTTCTTGGTTCACTCTGCATTAAAATGACATACCTCCATATTCGGGTACCCCTCTCCTGTAACATATCAGGGTATAACTGCTTAAAAAGCTAAGCAAAATAGGATTGCTGCCCCAGAATGTAGCCTGGTTTATTGCAATTCCTTCTCCTATTCCTGCAAGAACAGCTAGCCTCAGAGAGCTGAAGGGAGGAAGAGATCAGATGGTAAAAATAAAAAGAATTGTGCTAAGATGAACCCTTTTTACTCAAATCGCACTCTCCCCAGGAGACACCAGCTGAATATTGCATCTGGAGGTAAGTACATTTGGGAGCCTAAGAGATTCCCAAAGAGAATCCATTTAATGTTTCAGAGAACACAATGAGCTCTACTTAAATCACTTGTCAGAGATACACATCTGCAGGTTTGACTGTTGAATTTCCCCCTTACAATGTAGCATTTTATAAGACATGCTAGACGGACGCTGATTCTTTATATAGTTTAACATTTCTCTCCAAGGATGTGTTGCTTCTATAATTAGTGCTGTTCTTTTGATGCATCCAAGCATAATTTTCTGTTGTATCTGGTGTTTGTTTTCATTAGGTTGCTATGGAAATCTTGGAAATCATTGACTTGTAATGGATTTCTTTGAAGTTCAGCAGCTATATAAGTAGACGAAGCATTCTAGTTAGGGATGCTTCCACTAAACTATACAATGCTACCCTCTAGTTCTTTTACAGTACAATAGCACCTTCCTGTAATTCTTTGTGCAGGTGTAACAGACTAAAAACATGTTTAATAGATCTGGACAAACTTTTTTTTTGTGTGTGTATTTTGGCTGTCTGCTCTGAGAAGAAAAAAAATCACCCTACTTCAGTGCACCTACTGTTGGAAGGAAAAGAGCTTCCAAGAGGGTTTGTCATCGAGATTAGAATGAAAGTTGTTGAAAATATTTGCTGCTGTGGGAGGACAACATTAACTTGCTGCTTGTCTTTTGCTGCTGCAAGCTGTCAGAGGCAAAACACTGAACAAATGCAGTCCTGATAGTTTGGGAGCTGAGCTGAACTGGCTATGTTGCATCCTGTACTCATTTGCGTGATAAGCATTCAGCTTTCAGATCCAAATCTTTTCAAGAATAGCAACAGGAACTAAGATAACCCACAGCCAAAGCTACCTTTTTATCTAGTTATGAAGGTGCTTAACTTGAAAATACAGTAAACTGTTGACCTAATTAACTAGCTGTATGGGTGAGAGTTCAAACACAGTGGTTATCACGTTTGACATAATCAATATCCAGGCGTTTTGGTATATTACATAGTTTCTCCTGTTGTGCTTCAGATATTGAAACCTATGATTGAAATCACTCTATACCCTTGGCCAAGATTCCCTAAAAATAAGGTTGTGACTGATTGTTTTTCCTGTTTGTCTCACTGCTCTGGACATACCAACATGGTACAGATCCTGTCTGACATACAAGTGCATACCCCCCCTAGTCAGAAAGTGCTCATTTCTTTGTAGATCACAAAACAGACCAACTGGAGAGGTTTTCAGATAAAATAACTGTGCTTGTTCAAGTTACAAAAATGACACTAAATATGGAGGGGTTAATATGGAATTACTACAGTGTCTTACATACACCTTCATTCCACAGGCTGGGACACTCTTTTGTTGGTATACAAAGCATTGAAAATGCAATAGTCACCCTTACCATAAGTATTGAAGACATCTCTTGTTCAAATCAGTTTCAGCACAACAACATTCAAACATAAAGTCTCACTACCTTTCACGTGAGAGAAGTTACTTGGAATACCAATGATTTGCAGAAATGTAGTAAACTGGAATGAAACAGAAATCTATTACTTAATTTTTGAGAGCATCTGAGTATTTAATATCAATATTTGAGATTTTAAATTTTCCAAACTTGGGAAAAGTCTAATTGTGTGGTCTGAAATACCACTGTTTGGCAGTTATGCTAGCTTTAAATAACAATGCATGTTGCCTTTTCTTCTATATATACTTCCATGTTAACCACAACATTCCCCAAAATTGAAGTAAATTGTTGGGTTTTCCATTATAAAAGCACAAAAGAATTTAACTATGTAATGAAATGCATTAATAATAATGTCACTGTAATCATTAATAATAGCTTACAGGTAATCCTCTAAAGATTTAAAATTTGGTTCAAAAGTTTACCTGAAGCTTATCCAATCTATGTAAATCTCCTGGGACATACAGCATTTTATAGGAATTTGTTCAGGTGCATCCTACATCCAGCTGGCCTGAAAGGGAAGGAAAAAAAGTTTGCTGAGTGGTATTTCAGTGCTCAAGCTCCAGAGCTATCAGGAACTTGAAGCTACAGAACACTGCAAAACTAACATGAGTGAAACAAAGAATAATGGGTGAACATTTGAAAAAAATAAAAATTAAGCTTGAATTTCAGGTGAGAGTTTGGTGTGCATTGGTTTTCCCAGTTCTGAGAATTAATCTAATACTTAGTAATGAATTTTTAGAATAGATGGACTGTCTCAGACTTACATTTTGATAATTTTTCAAGAATGGCAAAGTCTGTTTCTTTCTCCTCATTTTTAATTCCTAATGTTGAGAAATCTGGCCTTGTTGAAGTTAAAACATGTGAAAAATATGACTGCTTTGGATTCATCCATCCTTGATTGTCATTTTGGCATGGGAGGATTGTACGGGAAAGCAGCAATCAGTTCACAAAAAGAAAGATCTTGCTTGAATTATAACAAATGGTCAAAGAAAGAAAGAAGATATTTGGAATTTGGCTTTTATTTTTATTTTTCTAATTCATTTTTTACATAGATTGGACATCTGTTAAGCTGAAAAATCTTGTTTATTTGTTGTCTCTATAGGCCCGTTGTCTCCTGACACACAGTAGCATACTATGTGTGCAGAAGTGCTAATGATGGCAGGTCCACAAGCAGGAGATGCAACGCATCTTGGGTTCGAATTCTCTGGATGCACCTGCAATGTTTCCAGGATGACCGATGCTCACAAATGTGTGAGTAGAAATCCGAAGAGGTCAGTCTGGGAAGTGTGTTGCTGTGATTTCAGATTTATCTGACAAGTCATCTTTTGTGAATGAATGCTACCTCGTCTTTCACAAAATCAATACAAAACAGCACTGCCTGAAGCAGGAAAAAGAGAAACTGGGTTCCCAAAATAGACCCAAGCAAAACTTGTCTTTCAGCTTGTGATATCTAACTTGGTGAATGAAGATAGATCTTAATGTCTCTTTATATGGTTGTACACAGGGAAGTTATTTTTGTCTAATATACAAAACGATGAAGTGATAAGTTTGCAAAGTTGGCAATGAGTAAGCGTTTTTAAAATCCAGCTGCTACCTCAAGGAAGGGTGGGAGAGTGAGGATGATGAAGGAGCATGGTCTCAGGACAGCATGGGCAGCCTAATGGCTCCTCGTCCCTGGAAGAGGCAGCGCTCTCCCTTCATTTCACGCCTCTCTCTCAATTCCTGACAGCAGTCCTGTCCCCACTTTTTCTCCATATCTGACGTTCCCTTGACCCTTACATGAACCGATCTGTTTCTTCAGTATTAATGAATTGAAGCAGTCTAATTTGCCGGTATTCCTTGCAAGCTTCAGTGAGTCAAATTAGCTCACAGAAAACTCTGACAAGGGGTGGGGGTGAGCAGTGGCCAGAGCAGGGAGAGCGAAAGGAAAGAGGTGGACAGACCAGTAGCAGCAGTGAGCTGTCAAATGGCTTCCCATCGCCCTGTGCCCTATCCCATTACACCAGGAAGAGTTCTAGGGAACTCTTTCTGAAATTCTTTGTGAGTTTCAGAGGTCAGTGACTTTCACAGCAAAACCAGCTCAAGAAACCCCTGCCACCTCCCAAAGGCAGCAGCACATTTCTCCTCTCCATCCCTATCCCCTGCCTGGCACACCTCGCAGTCCCTCGCTACTCAGTTTTGCTGCCCTGAAGGCCAGCGTGGCTGTGCTGTAAATCAAACCACAGACACTAACAGGGCCATGGCTGCTGCTCCTCTCTCAGAGGAAGGAGGAAAGCAGTTCACCTGCACAAATGCCAGTGATCGAGCTCCTCGGTTCAGCTCACAGGCGGCTCGAGTAGCCACCAGAGGCATAACAGTGTGGTGTGTGGAAAACAGCCAGTCTCTGGGTTTGGAAATGGCTAAAGCGGGTCCCTTAAAAAAGTGATCCTACCGATGCAGTTGATTGTGCTGAAAAGCCTACTAGAGAAGTAGGCTTTTTTGATTTTGATTTACCATCTCTGAAATGCTTGGGGCCACTTTCAGTTTTGAAATACTGGAAAAACGTTAAGAACTTACACAGCGGGTGTAGATGCCCAGGTGCTGGCAGGGGGCTGCAGGGCGGCCTCTGTGAGGAGAGGCGGGGGCTGCTCCGTGCTGGACACCACCAGTTCCAGCCGGCTCCAACCGACCCACCACACAGGGCACAGCGGAGCCCTGCAGCCGTGATGGTGGCGCCTTGGGGGAAGCCTGTGTAAGAAAGGGCAAAACGCTGCCCGGCAGTGAGGGGAAAAGTGTGAGAAAGAGCCCAGCGAGCACCGAAGGGAGGGGAGGAGGGGGAGGTGATGCAGGTGCCCGAGCAGGGATTCCCCTGCAGCCCCTGGAGAAGACGATGGTGGAGCATGTATCCACACTGCACCCATGGAGGACCCCATGCTGGAGCAGGGGAAAAGTGTGAGGAGGAAGGAGCGGCGGAGAGGAGCTGTTGTGGATTTACCACAGCCCCCATTCCCCATCCTCATGCGCCACTCAGCATGGAGAGAGGCAGAGGAGTCAATGATGAAGGAGCAAAGGTGAGCCTGGGAGAAAGGGGTGGGGGGACGGAGTTTTAGTTTTTGTCTTTGTTTCTCACCATCCAAATCTATTTTAACTGGCAATATATTAAATTAATTTTCCCCAAGCTAAGTCTGCTTTGCCTGTGACAGTAAAAGGTAAGTGATCTCCCTGTCTTGATCTTGACCCATGAGCTTGTCAGTCTTATTCCCGGCCACCACCCCACCCCCGTTGAGGAGCAGGGTGAGAGAGTGACTGGGTAGGCATCTGGCAGCCGGCCAAAGTCAACCCACCACAACTGGGGGAGTAATTTGTAAGTCTAGTTATAAAGAATAGCGCCTAGTTATAGGAAAGAGCCACAACAATTTGCAGATGTAAGGAAGAATACCATGTACCACCATCACATAGGCAAGCTCTAAAGCCAGACTGCAAAGTGCGGGGAAAATAGTAAGATGAAGTAGTGGGTATAGCCTACTTCTGCTTTCACATACCTTCTGAATTCTGATTGTAAATAGATGTCTTTGGTATTCATACACTGAGATTTCTTCCACAGCCCTAAAAGGGACAAACAATGTCCTGACTGGCCATTGGAGAGCCTGAGAATGCTTCTCCTTGTATCAGATGCCTTACTTTATAAAACAACATCCGTACTTAATAATACTTCCAACATTTGTTGGATAATTGTCTTTTATGTTCCTCATCGTGACTGCTTTTCATAGCTCTGCTTTCTTGTACACCTAATGGACTCTTACACTGTCTATTGACCCTGGTAACCCTAATAACTTCTGAAAATCATTAGATCTGAAAGGAAAATGTATAAAGAAGAAAATAATGGGACCTTTTGTTACAGGATTGCTTGTGTTTCTAAAAGATGCTGAATGTCATTTGAAACTAAAGAACATTGCATCCTCATCTGTAGTATTACAGATAAATACACACAAAATTACATGTTACTGTAGCGTTACTTCTGTTAAAATATTTGTATAGTCAATTGCGATTTCTTCAGTAGTGTTTCAAGATTTTTTTTTTTTTTAAAGCTAATGGTTCTACATGAAAATTTCATGGGAATTGAGGTAGTGTATCTTACTGTGTCTTCAGAGACAAATGGAAAAACATGAATTATCCAGTTTGGCTCACAATTGTGTTTTAACAGTATGTGTTTGCAAGTAGTTTGCAAGGCAGTCCACCTTTTGAAAAATATTTTCATCTCAGCTGAGATTTTATTTGGACAAAAGAAGAACAATAGAACAACAATAATGAAGTACTGATTGATGGTTCAGAGCCTCAGGACAAAATCTAACTAGCAGATAATCTACTAGATAAGCACATATGAACAGAAGACAAAAACTAACATATCTGTGGAAGGAGTTAAATTACTTCACAGAATATTAAGCCTCCACCAGCGAAGTCTAGACAGAAGAAAGCCCTGGCTGTGCAAAGTGATCAATAAGAGATGATTCTTGCACCCATGGAGCTCTAGTGAAGTCAGCAGCGCAGGAGCTGGTATCAGTGGATTAAATGGCAGAATCAAATCCTAAGGAATGACTGAGAAATTGTCTGAGACTAGAAATTGTACTAAAATATTTTGATGCTGTGTTCTTGGCAGGAGAGAAATTAATTAGGGAGTTATAAAGCACCGTGAACGTCATCTCTCCCGGTCCCACAGCAGAATTTTAATTCTCATGCCAGTGGCAAAAAAATGATTTCCCATAGGCAGATGGAGCTGGGAGTCGCCGAAACCCTCTAGGACCTCTAGCTCCAAAGAAAGTGCAACACAGCCTCTCTCTGGTCTTGTCTTGTTCTCTTTCCTTTCTGTTGTTGGCTCTGCTAGTTTGCCTGAAGCTGTTTGTTCTGGTTGGTTCGTATTTGCTTTAGAGGATGTTGCTTAACACAGCTTGTATCTCGTGTTTGCTTTTTAAATTCAAACACCATGCTACTCTCATAGTCAAAAGTTGTCTGCAGTACCAAAAATTCAGACAATTCATCCTGGGGAAAAAAAAAATCCCGTTGGTTATGCTGAAAATGAAATGCCATAGCTTGTAGAGTTTAAACCTGACAGGCAAGCTCTAATTATGCTGAATATTTGTCTGCGCTGTCTGTAAGCAGCATTAACGTATAGGTAAGGTGGTATCTGGCAAAGAGAATGTGGTATTTCCATTAATATTTTTCAAGAACTGTTTACTCGAAAGCATAGATTGTATCACTGGTTTTTATATATGTGTAGCTGCAAATGGAAAAGGGAGTGCTTACCCGTTCCTTTACACTGGGGATGTCCAGCCTGTGGCTATTGCATGAAACGCAGCTGAAGAACAGTTGAGGGGCAGCTTCCGGCACTGCAGGGCCCCGGGGAGATTTCTGGCAGGGCTCTGCACACAAGGAGGGGGCGGGTGGGTGGGTGTGCTTAATCCCAAGTACAGTAGGAAGTGATCTGGCAGGAAGTGAAGGGCCAAAACCTGCTCATTTGCCCCGGGACTGAGCTGTGCGTGGCAAGCCCTTTCCCAGCCCGCAGGAAGGCAGTGAGACGGCGAGGAACCAGCCACCTCTTACCTCTGAGCTACCCTCAGCCCTCCTTGCAAACAAATGAGGGAGCCGTGTCACCGAAACTCACACCTCCTGACTGCTCTGTTAAATCTCCAACAAGTGCAATGTGTAGTGCTGTAGGCTAATTTTTAAAAGTCACGTCAATTTACAGCGCTGAGAGCTTTTATGAGCACAAAATTATTTTATGTGACCTTTCAGTCCTTTTGACTAGCTATCAGAGATTTCTTTAAATTCTTCTAAGAGAATAGAAGAGACGGATAGTCTGCCTTCAGTGTTATATGGATAAAACTTTAAAAGGTAAATTTACTCCCATCATCGGCTTTGCTGGCGGAGACATGTATCACTGATTAAAAGTAGAAAAATGACAGCATCTGTAAGCGTAAAAATATTCCTGAATCTGAAGATTAGTATTTACTTAAGACTGGAAGGACAAGACGAATTAAAACCCGGCAGCTGTGACTGCGATCTTTCTGCTCCGCCTGGCTAAGCCGGCTCAGGCTGCCGGCGGCGGGCAGCGGCCGCGGGAAGGCGCGGCCCAGCAGGTGGCGCTGTTCCCTCGAGGCGGCGGCGGCGGCGGCGCCGGCGCCCTTTGGGTGCGGGTGGAAAGCCGGGGACTGACTGACTGCGTCTCTCGGGATTCTTGGGTGCTGTTTGTAGTCGTAATATCTACCTAGTTGGAATGTTGACATGTATGAAATTCCACCTTTAATTTCATCTATTCAAGCTGTCCTATACTTCCTCCTCTTTTTTTTTTTTTTTTTTTTAGTTTTATTGTGTAACGTTGAAGACCCTCAATGTATCGTCTTAGGAAGTAAACTTCTAACTGAGAGGTCAAGTTATAGCTTTCTCTTATAAAGCCAGTTAAGTTTATGTATGTCCTTTGATTCTTCTCCATCTGCCAGTGTGCCTGTATAAATCAAATAATTATTGCTACTTGTAATTATATAAAAAAACCCAAACAAAACAACACAAAACAAAACTTGTTTTAACAAATTGTGGTTTTTTACAACAAAGTAAATGGTGAAGGAGACTTGAAATAGTTTCCAGCTCTCGGAGAATATGGGCAAACTTCGTCATTGATAAATTTCAGCTTAGTGGAAAGAAAATGTTGGAGTAAATCTGGCTTAGTCTAGACCCCAGCCACAGTGAAAAGCCTGGTCAGCTGGGGTGGGTCCTAGAGGAAGGCTTGCACTGCCAATACTGGTAGATAAAAAGACATTGAAGCAAAGTGGTTGGCTATACTTTTTTATTCTGTCCAGACTTTCATCTCCTGATAGACTTGTGTAGCTAAGCAGTACAAGAATTTTATTTGTTACATTAGGAACATTATTATTACTGAGAGCGTACTGGAAGTTATAGGATAAATAATTTAGGTTTTGATGGTGGTTTGTTTGTTTGGTGGGGTTTTTTGTTTGTTTTGGTTTGTGGTCCCGTCCCGTCCCATCCCGTTCCCCCCCCCCGTTTAAGGACTAGGAAATACTTATTTCTCTCAACATGAAAACACTACTTATCTGATTTTGTTTGATTTAATATGAGTTTGTTAGAGTTATAAAGACTGCTTTAGGAACTACTTGCACTGGATTTTTTTAAAGGGATACACATCAGTCACGTTTGTTATCTAATTTAATGCCTCTAAAATGAATTGGGTGGATGTTATAGCAAGGAATGCAAATGGAAAAACAGCTTGGCCCACATATCCACTAAGAATGAAGGTAATGACAGATAGATTTATCCTGAAGTGTTGTATGTAAGAGTGTGGTTATGAGGCTAGAAAACACAGCTCGGAAACTACTACTCAAAAGGGACTTTCTGTTCCTGCTTATGACAATATTTAATCCTTTAACAAGACAGTTGAAAGTCTTTATGGGAAACAGATAATCAGATATAAAACCTAGAAATATGTCATGTTTTCAATGGCAGCCTAGAATGGGCATTGTTCCACGGTTAAAAATTAAGCTTCCCACAAAGGGTAGACGACGCACAACACAGATTTTCTCATCTTTGTTTTTAAATGTTAATGTTAGGTTTATTGTGTGTGAGAAACAGTAAAGTTTCTAAAAATATAAATTTTATTCCCTAGCTCCCCCATCCCCCGGCCCCTAAAATCAATGTAACGTGAAAAAAGGAAGAAAATAGTCCCCATTTTCTCATTCTTCTTTTCTAACCTGTACCTTTGTACATACTCGGTTATAACTTTTTACAGAAATCCCACCCAGAATGAAACTGTGAAAGTAAATAAATTATATGATGGAATTCCGATCATAAAAAGCAAGTCTATATTAAGTCATTTTTATCAAAGAGCTTTCCCAGTTTAAATCCCATGTCATCACATCCCTCTTGAAAGGCAGAAAAGAGGCATTGAGCATTGAGTTCAGAGGACTGAAATAGGCTTTTCAGTGGGTACTACATGGAAACCCAGTTACTGACTGAAATAATATCCAGAAATCGCCTGGGAGGCAGATGCAAGGTTCTGCAGAATACCTGTGGTATTCTTATCATGTTCTAACATTGAAAAATGCTCTGAAAAAACGACATTGCATGTATGAAATATGAATTTTGGATTATTGAATATTAGGTCATGTAGACTTCATGTTAGGGTTTGATCAGCATAAAGCAATGAAAGGGAACATTTGCAGAATATCGTAGAAATCTGGTAAGTACTGTATTTTTAGATTTAAATCCATATTTTTTAACAAAATTGGGTAGCATTCCCTATGTACTCTTATATATGTGTTTCATAGAATATAGGTTGGTGTTTCAACCCTTTCTGTGTCTTTTAGCTGTGATGTATTTTTGTGTAGAATGGTATTTGGCACATCGGTTTTGCATAAAGCAAAATCTAGTTGTATGATGAAGAAAATGTCCCGAGTTCAATCATATGTGTGGTTTCAACAAGGCTGCCTAATTTTAGCTCCATCTCAAATTATCATTCTCAGTTTTCTCAGCAAACTTCTTTCAGCCTGTAGTTTGAAGAAGGACCTTTGAAATACAAGGTGAGAAGCTGATCTTGTGGAGTAGGAAGTCTATCAAAAAGTAGGAATGAATGATGAATATGTTTTTTTAACAAGGGCAGAAGACTACTGTAGAAAAATGGTGTTCAAAGATTGGTTATATTGTACATTTGTATTACTTTTGGATAAGTCATACCATTTTATGAAATATTTTCTTGAAAAAAATCTATTTAGCTATTTTCATCTTCATTCCTTTAAGGAGAAAAAAAATAGGAAAATGGCATGTTTCTGTTAAACAGAAGGAAGGGTTATCCCAGAACTTTATGCATTTATCATCTGATCATGTGCAAGCCTTGTTCAGTGCAGGGATAAACAGAGTCACGTTAAATTTGCTGTGAGCTCGAGCCTCTGACAGTGCTCATTTTATCAACAAAGACAAATGAAGGAGCAGAAATTGTAGCATGGCCTCTACTATTTCATCATTGTCAACCTTAAATACAATCATTCACTGCTAATAGGTTTTTCTCCTTCCTTCTCCCACTAACGCTAAGCTGTCAAAATCCCTCTTGATATGGTCCAGAGCCCCAGTAGCAGTGGTTAAAAAAGAAGGAATTAAATTAGCTTTTTTAATCTCTCTCTTGATAAATATCCTATTTTCAGAGAAAAAGCTCTGAAATTTTCTCCTTGTTGTTGTAGCTGCCATTTCATTAAAAAGAGGTGAAAATAAATAGTAGAGTGGTTTGATGTTAAGTGTGTATAGAAACCAGTGATTAGAGGCATCACACATTCTCTTAAAAGACAGTGAATACTGGATTATCAGTGGACGTTTATTTTCTGTAGAGATTCCACATGAAATACCATATAGAAAGATACACACATTTAGAAAGTGCCCAGTCCTGATTCATTTTACTGATAACACGCTGCATTGACAGATTGATCTAATGACTCCAAGGAATTACCTCAGGTGAGTAACAGCTCCTCAGCGTAAAGGGTCATAATCTGACCCTAAATTCCAGTGGTTGAATTCTTTTTTTTAAAGTTTTCCTGTGAAAGAACTGTTGGGTTTTTTAAATCTGTCATTTGCTAATGGGAAAAGCTGATTGACAATCTCAAGGATAAAAAGTACACAGTTTGCCAGATCATCTTATATCTCAACTTCAAACTTACATGATCCAAACAGGTGTTAAATATTGCTATTTAGTTGCATAGGGAAGATTTGGTCAGGTCACGTTCCAGATGAGACAAATTAAATTATGCAAGGCAGATTTAAAAAATACCTGTCTATCTTACCCTTGCAAAACAGGATATGATTACCCATCAGACTGTTGATGTCTTGTATGAGATAACTAATACAGAATCTGAGAATAATGATGTATTTAAACAAAAAAACTTAGAACAGTGTAAAATATGAAAAGCACAGTAAGATGAGTTTGAAAGCTCTCACACTTTGCAAGTGTAAAGAAAGGGTCAAACGATCATCCATTGGCAAAGACTACATAAGCTACTATGTCCCACAAATTCTGACTAAACAATACAGAAG
The DNA here is from genome assembly GCF_018139145.2 of Gymnogyps californianus. Taxonomy (NCBI): domain Eukaryota; kingdom Metazoa; phylum Chordata; class Aves; order Accipitriformes; family Cathartidae; genus Gymnogyps; species Gymnogyps californianus. The sequence continues at coordinate 113,193,438 of NC_059471.1, read as the reverse complement.
CATAATACCATATAATCTAATTAGTCATCATCAAGAATATTTGGAAGAATTTTTCTTCACAAGCTGAAGGATGTGGTAGTACAATAAGTACCCACAAATGACTTTTTATTCATATTCTATTTAACTAAGTTTAAAAATTACCAGTAGCTCTTTTAGGTCTTAATTTTTAGCAATTTTTATAAAGCTTGAACTGTTGTTTCATGCCAGGCTCCAGAAATAAGATCAAGCACAGTTCTACAGGTAGGAGCACAAGAGTCCTGCCAAGCTTTGCTGAACCTATTTCAAGAAAGACAACAACTGAAGTTACTGTAACTTTGCTTTAAGGATTTGCAGAGGTAAAGCAAATTAACGGTGACATTCACCTCCCAGCCTAGAAGGCTCTTAAGGCTGCACACCTCATAAATCCTTTTAAAGCCCAATTCAGAGAGTTTAAGTAGGATTTAAGTGATGCATAGACCCTGTGCAGGCCAAGAGCACTGGTGTGAATTTCGCTTTAATGACCTGCATGTCAATAGAGTTACACTAGTATGAAAAGAGAAGAGAATCACTTAGAAGGCCCTATGACACTGTAGCACTGTGTGTTATTTAAACGTGTTATTTGGCTGTGCATCTGTATTAAAATAAACAGATTCACCCCTCCACAGGATATAACAGCTATACAAAAAGATTTAAAGGGTAATTAGAACATCAGAGGGCTTTTCAGATTTGGGATTTCATTATTAATTCAGAGAACAAACTGACTTTGAGCGTGAATAAAATTTCCATTTTCAATAGCCATTATGGTTTTTCATCTTTTAAAAATTAATGTTCTGGCAAACTTTTTGCATGTTAGCACAACCTCTTGTTAAGCCTTTGGACCAGCAGCAGCCTCACTTCAGAAAGCTGGATCCTCACATTCTGAAAGGACTTAGTAACTGAATTTAAATGCAAATTTTACTGATTGACATCAGCCTAGGATTTCCAGAATTAAAAAAGCATATATACTTTCATGCAAAGCAATGTTGTTAAAGAAACGGGAGTAGAAGCAGCAGGTACCTTAGGTCATATAAACAATGAAATGAAACAGATTAATTTACTAGACCCCAAAACCCAGCCTGATATGCCTTTAATAGTTGCTGAGAATTATGTCTAATACTATGCCAGCCATTACTAGAATGGGAAGATATTCTCTTAGTCTTTCTGTGGCAGTTCAGCAGGCAAGCCTAGGGGAATAATGGATGAAAGGCTGGGTGTCAAAATGAATATGTAATCAAAGATACGATTTCTTCTGAAAAGAATAATGAAGTGTTTCAAGATGCAAGTCTTATCAGGTTTCATTGAAATGTAAGGGGACAGAACTGTGTTTTCTTACCTGGGATGGGCTGCTGAAAGTCAAGGGTTTATTTTTTTCCCATTCTTATTAGTCCAGGGACTTCTCTAAAAATATGCTTATTTCTGTGGAATCATTATCCAGGTGGAACTACCAGTAGGGTACATGAAACTGTTTAGCTAATTGAAGTATGCTGAAAATAAGGATGGTTTGTTTTATGTGCTAACTCCAACTTGCAGTCATCTCTGCAGACTTAGTTAAGTCATTAGCATAAGAAGTAATGGAGATACAGTGCATGTTTTGATCCAGTTTATATGTTTCTTTATGATAAAGGCAAAAGCGAATATACTTGAGGGGTGAAAACTTTTTCGAGTGAGCAGGTCTCAAAAGAATTGTTTGGTACTATTGTGTCTTTGGATTATTAAAATTCACTAACTGGAGATAACTAGAGATAACTAACACTGATACCCTTTGTCTCATCTTTGTATAGCAGAAAGCAGGAAGAGATCAGTGTGTGTATGGAGAGACCGATTCACTCATGGTGTTATACCCAGTTAGGCAGGACGTTGGGATACATATTCATAGAAGGTAACTGGAGGAGGAAAGCAGTTGTCAGAATTATAGGATACTTACCCTTTGTCTGTTGGCAAAGAGGGAACAAATGAGGTGCAAAACATGTAAGGAAGTTTGTAATGAGAGAAAACAAGACAGTAGTTAGAGGTATTTCAGCACTTGAGGATAGCCAGGCTGTTTTCCTTTCAAGGGAAAAAGGTGCGCTATCACAGCTCTATGTTAGCATGCATTGTACATCATAAACAACATCACAATAAATATGTCCGACATAGCCTGATTTCAAAATACTACACATCAGCTGAAAAAATTGCAAACCAAATTGGTTTTCTTTAAATGACTGTGGTGTTTAACACAGTTTTCCTCTCCACAAATGTGATTTATAAGATTTTTTTCTGTATATATTAGTCTTGTTACCTGTAAAATTGATGTGTGTCCTATGATGCTATAAATGGATAAAGACACAGAGTTTTGTAGCACAGATATTGTGAGGAGACAACGTGACAAAGAGATGAAGTGTCAGAAAAATGCAACTTTGATTTAGAGAGATCAGTCTGACTTCATATTGCAGATGGGGAACTAGAAAGAGTACTGGGAATGTGAGATGTTTCTAAACTACAAATTTACATCCATGTTTTAAATCCCATAAATTTATAGGGATTTTGACATGCCAATGTTCGATAAGGAAGATAAATTTTCTTTGGATTGTCTGGGGAAAAGAAAAAGGAAATTTTACCAAAACCATAGCTTTGTACAGTAAAAATGGGAATGATGTTGCATTGTGTGAGGAATAAACAAAATCCAATTGGCTGTGTGCTTTCATAAATATAACTGTTCTTCTTCCTGTCCCTGGTCACATAAAATGTCATCCATATTACATTGCCATTGATTCTGCAGATGTGATTTTTTTTTTTCTTTTCCCCAAGGCAAAGAGCCTGCAATGTTCATGTCTATTGATCTCCTTGCTGGAGACCCACAACCACAGCATGCCAGAGAAATTTTTTGATATGTAGCTCTGCTGGATGCTGAGCATCCTCGCCACCCCTGAACACCTACAGAAGGTGCTGGAAGGCTGAGACTTTCTATCGCATTTTAAACAAAAGCTGCCAGGCTTTAGGCTGAAACACCTAGAGAATGCCCATACACTGTAACTGAGTGTGTTATAAAGACAATACTGCCCAACAAGGAGATGAAAACAGGCAGAAATGAGACAGAAAACTACACCTTGTCTATTAAGAAAAGGTACCTTCAAGCTCTGACCTTTCCACCCTTGCTCAGCCTTTGAAATGTAGGAGACAGTGTTGATTTTGCTAAATAACAACAAAAAAGCTGTTTGAAACAGTGAATAAAATTGTGATGGTAATGATAATATTACAAAGTTCTCTGACAATGGCATTTCGGGTTAAAACTCTTAAACTTTATGTAGGGAACAGTAAGTGGCATGAAAAAAAATTTTGTGGGAAAGCATATTTTTTTTAAACAGTGTTTTTTCTTAAAATCCTGAATTTTCAGCATCTCCAAGTATACTTAACATCTCTCAAAACATTTTTTTCTGGTTTTTTTTAGCATATTCTGGATAAAGACATTAAACCAGTATTTCCCCAGGTTATTTCGAGTGGGTGATCTCTTTAATTTCTTGATCCAAACAACAACAAAATAAGTCAAAAAAGAAAATTTCCCATCCAGATTACATTGTTGTCCAGTTGTCTTTGAGTCAGGCCCTCTGAGTTTGAGCTGTGCATACCACAAGATTCAGAGATACAGAAAGAAACCTTGCTCAAATCCCTTTTCCCATTCTCTGAAACCCACCTCCTCTTGAGCACATGAATGCAACCACTGTAACTTAGATCAAGAAAATTATCACACAAAAAGATTCTTATGCAAGTAATCTATCATTCTCCCCCATGTCCCATCAACTTCTTTATCGAGGATGAGATGATGAACACATTTGCCTGAACATTAAGTGAAAGAAAACTGAGAGTATGTCTTCATTTTAATGTGACAGTGGTTTTGTTGAAGAGGGCATCGCAAAAGACAAAACATAAAGCAGCAAAGAATTATACCCACAGTTATGCATAATGATAGTCCAGTTAATAGCTAACTAAAATATTGCCCATTTCCTTGTTATTTCTGTGTCCAAGTCCTGTAAATCTAATTAATTTCAAATGCTATAATGTTATAGCTTATGTGTCACTTGTGCCTTACGGCTTTCAAAGAGTTTACCAGTGCTAGAGGAGCAAACAGCAAATAGATTTTGTTATCAAAAGAAAGTAAATATATGTAAGGTAGTATTTTCATTCCATATCTTTTCTTCTGTAAGTAAGAAACTATTCAAATACATATTAAAAACAACAGTTAAATGAGAGCTATGTAACAGCACCACATTCAGTTGTTTTCTGGGAATTAAAAATGTATAAAACATTAATTGCTTGCAGCTAAAATGTCTATATTCCTGGCTCTGCATGAATGAATGCTGTTGAAAATAAGTTCTGTATTTGACTTTGGCTTCAAACAGGACTTGGGTGGGCTCACATTTTTGTTTCATTCCAAATACAGGAGTAGTTCTTTAGCTGACATAAATTGTCATAGGTCCCCAGCTGTCAATAGATCTGCAACTGTTTATAGCAGCTGACCTAGACAGTGTATTGTAGAAGCCAGGGAAATTTTACACCTCCTCACTCACTCTCAGTTACTAATCCCTGATTAATCTAGTTCATACAATTTTTCCAGCATGATTTCTTTTAAATGCAGTTATCCAGCAGGAACATGAAAAGAATTTTAAGGAAAAAAATTGTAAGTGCAAGGGAAAAGGGCACTTTTCTCTCCATTGAGATACTGTTTGGTTTGTTGGAATATGCCTGGAGAGGCATATTCTTGGAGAGGATCTTCAGGGATTATTTTCCTTAGGTCAGTGCAGAGGTTATCTTCACCTCCCAGTCATGAGCAGCAAGGAGGAAGGGGTGGAGGTAGAAGAGAGGGGAAAGGAGACTTGCAAGAAGAGGCATGAGAGGAGGATCATGAAACTGAGCTGAGGGGTTAGTCAGGAAGGGAGATTTGATGGCAAATTGTGGGAAGAGAGGAGCCATATAAGGCGGCAGAAACAGAATTGTTGTGCGACGTACTAAGTTGTTATAAAGGGGACTGAAAGTAAGGACAAGGGACTCCAGAAGGTATGGATGGAATAAAATCAGAAGGCTTCCTGGAAGATAGATAGATAGATAGTAGTAGTACTTTAAGGGGAGGGAGGAGGATTAAAAGATATTACTCAAAGAACAGGAAAAAAAAAGAAAACTACTGCAATTATTTGTACAATTTATGCAATGGGAGTTATTTGCAAGAACATTTTCAGATGCTGTTTTACTTTCCATCTGCATTCTTCCAGTTCCACTGGGAAACATTTGAATTTCTTGTCCTTGGCATTCTGGTTTCTGTGTTTGCAAAAGTAGAAAAGTAACATTGTTTGGACTGGTAGAATTTCTTGAGCATAATGAAAAAGAGAAGTTAACTTCACAGTAAATCTGTTCAAAGCGAGACAGTTTAGCATACCCCTTCCTAATATTTGTTATTCCTAATAATTCCTATTATGTGGAATTATTTGTGCCTGCTTTATTTATTGCACCAGGAAATATTTCAGCTTTAAGGAAAGCAGCACTCTCTTCAAATGACTCTGGCTTTTACCTAATGATCCAATAAGTTAGTGATTGTTTGATGTGTACATATTGTATTTCAGGTCTCAGTGGGAAGTTGCCAAGACTTTTATTGAGTGGTAATATTTTCCTCTTGCTGGTTTTGGATTTCTCTGAGGATCAGCAGTTAACATAGCGTTTTCTGTTACAATTAGATTAAAATGCCAGAGATTTGTTTTTCCTTCATTCAATTTTTTTAATTGGGTCATTCCTTAAAAGGTTATCTTAATATAGTAAATGCACTACCTCTATGAATGAGGCATGCTAAATGATACATGGATCTTTGCTATTAGGGCTCTGTACAAAAGACTTCTTATATAAAATTTACATCCTGGCAGAAGTAATGATAAACAGTAAGTTATAGAACAAACTAGACTGTTCTTCACAAGTGCTAGGCTTGCTTGTAATCAATACCAAAAATCACAGAAATATAAAGAAAATCCTTAATCTTTTAAACTCAGTGGCTTGATCTCTAGCAGCTGTACACTGGCCTGTGCCCATTTTGGTGAGCAGTATTATGTAGGCTTATACTGGTTAAGGATCTATTCTAGGGGGCTGTGCAAGTCATCACTTTTGTTTTAGTTTTCATTGATACCACTGTAATAGACAGCAAGAAAATTTTGATTGGTGTATTTTTATACCCTAGTGACAGATTTTGAATGATTTGAGTGGGTGGTTGTCACTTGCTGGGGTTTGTTGAAAAAAAAGTTACTGAAACATTGCAAACCTTTCTGGCTTAGCCTGAGTTGCAGTTTGTTATTAGTTTGTTTGCAGATCCTCTTCAGTCTTCAAGTTTTCTCTCCCTGACAATATAAAGAAATAACTGTAGACTGGTGAAATAAACACACAGCCTTCAATAAGCAGCCTTCAATAAACAGCCTTTAATAAGCAACATGTATTATGTCCTAGTTATATTGTATTGTCCTTTTTTGAAATGAAGCCTAAAAGCCCTGCTGTAACTCCCCAGGTAGTTCAGAGCACTTAATTGTCAAAAAAGTAAAAACTTCATAGAATAAAATACATCTCTGAGCACCTCGTTTCTGGTGAAACATGAGGTTATCATTAAAAAAAAAAGCCTAATGGAAGATTTTCTTTTTAATGTGGTTTCACCTCTCTTTATATGGTTGTCTGTAGTATAAGAAAATATTTAACAGAGAAACTGCAAAACAGACAATATTTAAAACTTAGTCGCATAACATACCTTTAAAAAAATCCACTGAGTGGGCTAGCAATTCACACACTAATACCTAGAGTCTTTGTTAGCCCAGTCATCCAGTAGACCTTAGCAGCAGATTCACAGAGAGATAAAACGTAGAGAATGAAACAATACAGATACAGTAAACTACTAATGGATCAAAGTAGGAAAAAAGGTATAACCCTTGATGGTAAACCCTTTAATGCATACTAAACATTTTCCTAATTTGACTGTAAGGGAGCTAGTTTTGAGATTATTATCAAATTGTGGCAGATTCTGATCTTTCATTTACTGTAATATTTTTAAAGCAATACAGATAATATTTTATTGTCAGGTTTAAATAGTTTATGTATGCACTATTTCCTTCAGGCCCCTGTGGAGCTTATAGAGCCGTTCTGTCATATGCCATAGACATGACCATTAACACACAGTCCTTAAACGAATATTTTGTAACCGAAGTAGGCATTGAGTAGTGGAACCAGAGAGAAGAGATTGTGAAATGTTATCCCAAGGCAGCAAGGATCACAGCCAAAGAATCACTCGGATTTCTTCTGCATCTGTCCCTGAACTGCTAGGCCATACTGCTCTTGAGGGATGATTCATTCTTATATTTCATTCTGGTGTGCTTTGACACATGTAGTCACTTGTCTTAAAACCTAGGTGCTAGGTGAAAATTTCAGCCTTCTACTGAGTGGAAATTTAAGGGATATTGAAAGCTATTGAGATCTCTTATTTTAAAGCTTGATCTCTTGTCGTGGATTTTTTCCATAGGGTTTGATTTTTGCCTTTCTTATTCAAACCACGCAGTATTTGTAAATAATGCCCTGAGTAACTTGCAGACAGGCACACAGAAACAATGAGATTGTTTACCAAGCAAAATTTTCATTGGTGAGAAAAAGAGTGGCACAGTTAAGACTAAAAATATGAAGAAGATATATTTTTCATTTGTATGCTAGTACAGGAATACTGTCTGCTGTTTGTTTAATAATGAATTGACTAGATCAGCCTTAAATGCACTACTTCTCTAAGCGCTTCCAATTCTGAAGATGAGAAAAACTGTTGGCAGTCTTGACAGAAAGTGGAAACACGCAGAGTAGAAACATCGCTTGCTCATCATCCGAGGCGACCAATTAAAGCATTCTATCCATCTATTTAGCATACCAAAATTAAAGACTCAAGCTATTTAATTAGTTAATGTTGCTATTAATTATGTAGCAAGCGTTGATAGTGTATTAAATTCTGTATAAAGATGCAAAGGAAAGACATACTTCCTTCCTTCAGAGCCCACAGTCTTAACCCAGAGAGTCGCACAGGCTCCACCAGTACACGTGGGCAGCCCCAGAGGAAGGTCCACCTTAACAGCAGTCTGGGAATTTAATTTGTTTTATTTATATAGTGAGTATTCTGGTGACACAGAATTTGCAAGAGTACCCCAGGATGATTGATCATGTTGAAACCTGGATATGTAACCTTACAAGGTTGGATGAGACATGCATTAGAGCTGATATGCAAAGGTGTCTGAAGGGAGGAGAGAAGCAAAGGAGAATTTTCTCTCTATTAGACAGAATCCATTAGAAATTCACAGCTTCTAGACTAAACTATGACCCATATTGCTTGTTTTTATGTGACAATATTTACATAAAGGAGCCAGGAGGCTCTCCTTTCTGTAGGAAAGGACAGAAATATTTGAAGTTTCTAACTGATTTTACTTCAGTGTATTCTTGCACAGCAACTGCAGTTGTTTCCTGTGATTGCCAGAGAGCTACTCCATGGATACTTTCAGTAGTGGGTGCCAGAAATTAGAGTTTAACATAGTGACATTTCTCTAACTGGTCTTCCTTGAGAATATTTCCTTTAAACAGTGATGTGTATGTATATTTGCAGAGATGTTTCAGCCACATGCATACCCAAATTAAAAAAAAAATCTACATCTATTTCTGAAAACAAGGAAAATGAAGCCTTTTGAATTTCACTAAAGAATCACCTGAATTCTTAAGAATAGACTCTTAGTTCCAATAAATCATATGCCCACAGTATGGGAATTAATATTATTCACACTAGCAGAAGTTCTGACCTTTGTAATACAAAAGTGTATGTTCAAGTAAAAAATCTGGAATACTAGAATGCGATACATTAAAATCTGTGTAAAAGTTACCCTTCTTATTTTATAAATTTCTTTTTAGCTCAAGTGTTGTGACAATAGACCATATTATTTTTTACTATATTGATCCTTCTGTATTCTCTTCAGAATCATGTATCGGCGTGTAAGCAAAGCATAGTGAGTGGTAGTATTTAAGATTTGTGATAATTTAGATTACAGTATGGAAAAAATGAGAAATGGCCTCTAAATAAAAGGGAGCTGAGAGAATGTTAGATTCAAAATAAACAATCCACACTTTGGTACCAGGCCAAACTGCCTGTAATATATTACTGACTTCTCCATTTGCTGCAGAGACAGCAGATCAGTAGTTAAAAGAAGCTATTTAAGTACTGGATACAGTGATTAGAGGAAGCAACATTCTTAAATATTGATGAAGAACCAAGGGCGTGAAACACCACTTGTTTTTAACTGGTCTGTTTAAATCATAGTAAGCAGACGTGGAGCCAAGTAAAGGAAACCATTGTGTTGATTTAGGTGTGAGCCATACTAATGGTTGTTTGCCTTTATAGCACCAAGTGGTATCAGACCAGCAGGACGTCACAGTGAGGTTTGATGCATGATGGAGAGTACTACAGGATTTATGACTGTTACTAGGTGAAAATAATAACATAGCCTTTATTTACTGGAATTATGTCTGGGATTCTTACTTCTAAGCATAAAGTTGAGATCTGGAAAAAAGAGCTTTCAGCAGAGAAAAAGAGAAGGTAACTACAATGCAGAGAATATGGAAGATGCTTTAAAAATTCTTGAAGTCACTTGAGACTTTCTAGTTCATAAAGGAAAATTGGTGAGATGATACTGTCACAGGGAGAGAAGTTGGAGAAGCAGCTTAGCTCTTTTTACCACCATTTTAATTTCTCAGTAGTGAAGTCTAGAAAGGAAATCTCTCTTTTGTGATGAAAAGCCAAGATCCATCTTCTCAAAGATGCTAACTTTTCCTCTTCTTACAGAGTGTACTATATGAAAGTCATCAGCCTCATTTTAAAAGCTCAGTAACCTGGATGTGGGATCACTGATTTCTGTACATGGCGGAGGGGCAGAGGGGTCAGTGACATTTTTCTCCAATAAGCTGTTCAGCATCTGATTGTGAATGTAAAGGTTTGATGACAAATCAGCTCTCCTCTGCTTGGGCTAACAAGGGGCAGGGGTCCACCAAATAAATAAAAAAACCTCGATAATTTAAGTAAGGTGAGATGCACAGAGACCATAAAGAATTAATTAGGAACCTTCAGTGTTAAGAAGTACGGCTCCATGCCATGCTTGAGGCAGCGACCTCAGGTCCAGAGCAGAACTCAAAATATTCTTTACCAATTTCCTCGTAACTCCTAGCTCTCAATCCGGTAGTACTCGTTTCATTACACCAGGTAGTTTCCTCTACTGTGCACCCCTCAGACTTTGTAGCTTTCCATATGGTCCTGGTCTCTACCAAGCAACCTCATTTTCTCTGGCCTCCACTTTCCATATTCTCTCCAGTCTCTGCAATTTTCCTTTTCTCATCATCCACCACTTCCCCAGGTGTTTAAAATGAGGTTACACAATGCGAACACACAAAGTAATTTGCTTGGTCCTTGGCTGTCCAGTTAGCCATCATTTGTTCTACCTTGCTTTCTGATCCAGAATAGTTATCTACAGAACTAAATGTTGTGTGATTTCTGTTCTAGGAATTTCCAGGGAGATGTATTAAATTGCCTTATGAAGAGGACCTGGTCTCTAGACCTCCCCTTTAGCTAGTGGTTACACCGCCTTCCAACAATTGTAAATGAGTGGTGGGTTCTGTGGAAAATGCAACATGCAAATGTAAATATGAAATTAAAGCCTAATAATGCATGTGCACGAGGAGGGTGAATTAAAGCTATACCGGTATGTCATAACTTCTGACTCCTTAATTCTAACATACAGTTTTGCTGGTCCCGTTCATGCTAGTTTAATCGAATAAATATTCCACATCTTCCTTTATAAATGATTTTTTTGTGACTTTTTAGATACTTCTTTCTACGTCTGGCAAATGTTCAGAAAAAAAGTAAATCCTAACAATCTCATTTCATTATTGTACATTTTTTCTGCCATATATCACAGCATAGTTATGTCACAAGAGAATACTATGAAAATAAACATTTAAAAGAATTACATGTAAAGCACAAAATATCTTTTGAAAAATTCTGTAACTTGATTTTGTTTCTGATTTAAGACATGTGACTACCTTCTTTTCCCAACAGTGAAAACTCTTCTCTGTGGAGAAAAGAAATGAAGACCAAATCAAACACTCAAATCTTTCTAGTTTGCACAGCATGTTGCACTTCATGCAGAAGGATCCACTTGAAATTCAAAGTAGCACTTCATAGTTAATCACCTTCCATACTGCACAGGGTGTGCTAACATTTGTGCTTATCTAAGGAGCAGTTATATACACGGGAACGAAGAATTATTTGACGCTTATTAATACAAACTAATACCCATGTGAGTCACACAAGACTACAGCCAAAGAAAAAGTTTCTAACATTTAGGATCATGTTGTGCCTACAGGGACACCAAATTTCTACTAATGCATGAGTATTACTGAAGACAGAACTTGGTCCCCTATTTCACAGAACTTCTGCTGACTGGCATCGTATAAAAATGTGGACATGTTGAACTGTGTGCAGCTAGACTGATGTATTTAAGATTGTCTTAATAGACACAAGTGAGAGGAAAATTAGTCTGTAAACACAATGAACAGATAGAGCCATTGCTTAATTTTACTGATTTAGTCATCATATTGGATCAAGTAACTGAAAGGGTCGAAGTCCGTCTTCCAAGGGAAGCCCTAATGGATGCTATGGATCCCCTGGATGAAAATTAATTTGGACTAGGTTTGTGAAGTAAGTGTTGCCTGAACATATTAAGGGACAGGCTCTGACACCTTTATGTGGTATGCATTTGAAAAAAATCTGATAAATTCATAACAATTATCCATATACTTTTGTGCATAATATTAGATTCTATAAATAGGAACACATTAATATATTTCTTTGCCAGTGGAAGATTGTTTTATGTGCAGTACTTAATAGCATTTAATCCAATCTAGACTAGAAGTCCAAGTGATGAAATAATAGATAATTCTGCCTCTTCAAATATCTGGGCATTGTCCAAAATGTCTACTGGGGCTTTGTTAAGTTCCTTTCAATGTCTAGTTTTCAGTAATTCACCAAGTGAATTGCGTTTTCTCATATGCTTATTAAAAGATTGGAGGAAAGTATCCCTTTTATTCTGTGCCTTATTGAAAGGCAAATATTATCTTGGTCTTCCTACAGAAATCATATCTGTACTCTTTGGGATTATCGTTAACTCATTGCGGATAAGAGTATTTTTTAATATACTACACTCTCTATTTTATACTTTCTAATACAAAATGTAAATGCTCATTCCTTATCAAAAGTGTCATTCATAACATTTATATTTAATTTTTCTGCCAATTAATTCTATTCTTCTAAAAGTTTTAATATATGCAGTAATAGTTTTGAGTCTTGATGCAATCATTCTAAGCATAAAGAAACAAGAACTTTAGCTAACTTTTTCATACATCTGTACATCTCTTTCTCCCTCTCTGTGCATGTTTCAGGTCCTGGGTGGATTGAAGGTGATAAGCCCTTGAGAAAACCATAATGTGATTATCTTGCAGAGAGGTGGTAGAATAAATAAGATTATCCGTAACAAACTTAGCTACTGACGGGTTCAAGCTGTGCTGATACAGAAAGTCCTGACACAATTGTAAGGTAATAACAGAAAAAGTAGGCGTTTGCAAAGAAGAGAATACTGCTTGAACTGTGAAACCTTCCCTGAATGCAAATTCACCTACAGCCTTTTACATACAAGCTTTAGTGCATTTTCCACACTTCTTTCATAGACTATTTCCAGGGCGGGCTTTAAGTCTCCTTATGCATATCAAAATTAATATTATTTAAAGTGTGATCATTTTTAGATAAATTTACTTACTTTGAGTGACTTTAAGAGTGTTGCAACATTTTGCTGAGTTTGGAGTTATCCCGATCTGTGTTTGCGAATGAATGATTTTGATAGATTATGTTTACATGATCATGTAGGTCATAAAAATAGACCAGGGTATGTAGGCTGTCCTCCTAGGCCATGAAGACACCTACTAAATGTCATCCACTCTCATGTTACATCAGGGACAGATGACATTATGTTTAATTTGTTTGCATTTTTAAGTAAGATCCATTCTGACTGTTTCTTGCTTTAATCCATCTTTGACTCCAACAGTTCGCAAACCTGTTGCTCTTTTTTTCTCTTAATTACTCCAATCCTACTGAAATGAGTGGAAAAATTGTTGCTGTGAAAGATAATCTAATCTGCAGTACTTAATTTAGCCTTTTGGGTAAAAAGGAACATATGTAGCTGTTCTATCTCATATACCATTGTTGAGTAACAAGAAATTTTATTATGATTAGTTTTCTAATAGTACTGATGTGAAAAAAACAGCATATACAGAAATGAAAAGGTTTCTTAAGTATCAAAACGAAGTGTACAATCTCAGTATGAAAAAAAGTTTTCTAAGCCAAGGTTTTCTTGATTTCCAGAAGCTTAATTTACAGGTTTTTTAAGAACATTGATTATTTTGTCATGTCACAGTGTAGGAACTCAGAGGCAGGCGGCATTTTTGGCTAAAGAATCCAGTTTTACATAATCAGTTTAGAGCCTGAGAAAATCCTCCAGGTCATGATAAAATCCATTTTTTCTGAATGATACCTTAGGTGAGAGACGTTTTCTGAGACGACATTGCCTTGGGCTATCCACTGCCTTGTGCCAAGGGAAGAAAGTATTTTAATTAAAAGAAACAGTGGCTTTAAGGCTCAGTTGTGAGCAGATAACCAACATTAGGTATATGTTTATTATTAATATAAAACAGGTAAAATGCATACCTTTTCTAACTCTGCAGTGGAGGTGTCTGAAATAAATACCTGTGAAGAAGGTACAAGGTGCAGGTAAGAAAAAAAGGACACATGAAATAAATTGATCAATTGTTCTGTAGAATTTATTTCTTAAAAAAGAGCAAGTATAAAGAAGTCAACACCTATCTGGACAGAAAGAAGAGAACCTAATGATGCTGCATTACAGATTTTATGTCCTAGAGCTTCATCCTATTATAAAATAGCGGAGGAAATGTCTAAACTTTACAGGTAGTTCATCACAGGTTGTTATATATTGCAAAGCTGTGCTTAGCATACAGCTAGAATTTTGTCATTGATGCCGTATAATTTAAATAGGGATCATTTTGATTTCAGGCATCTGGAAGCCAGAACCCTTAAGCAGTCCTAATAACAGGGTGTAACAACCATATTATTCCAGCAGTAAAAAGGAGGGGGTTTTTATAGGTTAGATTTTTTTTCTGTAGTGTTTGTTTTTATTAGCAAGTCTGTAATCTGCATATATTAAAAAGTACTGATCCTACAGAGCTGTACCTTTTTGCATAACTATGGAATTAAATTCACAATGTTATGTTTCTTTCTTAAACCAAAGCTAGGTTGTTTCTTTTCTTTTCTTTTCTTTTTTTCAGTAAAGAACAGCATATGAATTCCTCTAGCAGTCACCAGACACATAGGGCAAACCTCTGTTGTTATTGCTTTTTTCTGTCCATCTGAAATTCTCTCTTCTGATCACATGAGAAATTAACTCTTTTTATGAATAATATTATTTTAAGATAAAATTATTGCAGAAGGGAAGGAAGCGTAGAGGAGCATTCCTTTTTTGCTATATTGCTGTGTGAACCAGGAACTGACACAATTCTTTTTGTTTCTAAAGTGGTAAGTAAAAGTACAAACCTTTAAACAGTTCATAGTAGAAAATAGAACATAATATATTCACACATGTATATGTTCTTTTTTGTTGTTGCTTAAAAAGGTATGCTGGAAGCAGTATGACGCAATGATATCTTTGCAGTTAATTTTAGTGTGAGTGAGGTCAGACTCCTCTTGTTCAAAGGAACTAACAAGTTGCTGTTAGTAGACCACTACAGAGGCTTTGGACATCGAATGCCTGTTCATTAGTGTCTGCAGAGAAATATGCGGCCATATAGACAATTGGCATCCATGGTGAGGTTACATAGCTGCCACCTGGTACTCTAATGAGATGGAAGGCAATTAAAAATAATTACTACTGCAAACTCATTAAAATTCTGTAGGTTTGTTCAACTCTGGCCCCTCATAATTGCTGGAGAACATTTTAGTGTATCTCAAAAATTACAGTGAAACTCAATGACATTTTAAATCAGGAACTGAGAGAGAGTATGAATTGCAAAGGTTCATTTCGCGGAAGATACTTAATAGCTACAAAACGCTATGGCATGGTATTGAGTAGGTTAGTATTTCAATATTATTGGAGTGTCAGGCGTTTCATCATCTAACCAAAGTTGAAAGTCTTTCTGTGTATTGTTCTGAGGTTAAAATTTTTGGATACACATGTACATATACACACACACACACACACACACACACACACACACGTTTTTGGCCCGAGTGCTTTGAAAAGTAAAACTATCAAGAAGTTTTTAAGTTTTCAAGGCAACATAACAGACAATATAATGCAAATGTTTAAAAAGGGAGAAAAAGCATATAACTTGCCATGCAATGCTTTCTGTAGACTTATTCACTAGTGGTGTCATAAGAGAATTCACAGTGCACTGTGGCATCTGTGGGAGGCCTCTGATTTTAGTGACAATGGGAAAAGAATGGTCTTTCCAGGTAGGACCCTGTTTCTAAGCAGCTAAGCAGTAAGTGAAGCCACTTCCATGGCAGGAACTCTTAAAGATCACTGCATCTCCTTTGGGGGATCAGCTTTAGGCCCTTTTGCAAATAATGCACTGGTAAATTCCTGGGGCTGTTACTGATAGGACTCTTTAAAAAGGCCATTCACCCTAGCACATAAAGACATTACAGGGTCCCACTTCTAGCAGCCATAGTCAGTCCCATACCCTGTGTTGAATTAAACTGTCCGGTCTGAAAAAGATCTCCAAGCCTAGAGTAATGAAGTTGTGTGTCATTAACAAGATCTCAGAAACATGGAAATGAATTATTTATTTTGATTTTTCTGTGTTCTTGTTCTAAAAATTTTAGCTGGACAGGAAATAAAGAGGGTACTTTATACAATATACATATACCATAGCTTGCATATAGTCTCAGCCAGAATTCAGAATGTAGCTTATAGATACAACCCTGGTAATACTTGCACAGATGCAATTTTGAAAATGAGTCATTTATGAAGACTTTAAAAAGAAACAACAAATGCCTCCCCACAGTTAATAATGAAATCACCTTTAATAACTAAAACATTTTGGTGTTGTACAGTAATCTGAAGTTTTGTGGCACCTTCTGGGAGGCACCTCACTCCTGAGATACCGCTTTCCAGAGAGCTGTCAGTGTCTGGCAGGATAAGGAAAATTTGTGCAAGGCAGGCAAAGAACCAAGATCAGAGAGATTGGAAGGACAGGAATGGGAGTTTTGCCAACGTTAAAGAGGGAGGATGCTGGCCTCCAGAGTGGACTTGACTGCAGTCTAGGTACACACTTCTTGCATTCCCTTATACGAGACGTTGAACTTCTGGCCTTTGGTTTTCTAAAGATAAAATGCAGATGCAGTAATAACCAACTGGAATGTGAGATAAACTGAAAAAGCTGCAGGTACAGTTCACATTATTCATCCTCTATTCTGGTAGAGTTACACTACTGTAAAGCTGCTCGTGGTATGAACATAACCAAGGCAGTTACAACTGGGCTGGGTACAGGATTCTGTACAAGAAATTTCATTTTTTAGTGAAATTCAGTCTAGCTACATATTTTTATTTCACATTATCTGAGAAATACTGTACAGCTTTGTGAAGAAATGCCGTATCTTAAACCAGAAGTGTAATAGGCCAATATTCAACAGCAGAAATTTTCAGATTTTAATTCCTCATTGTCTTAGTCATAATTTTCTTTTACATCTGTTTTCTTTTACAAAATAAATGAAGTCAAAGCATGTGCCAGAGGACTGATAATTTTTCATAAAGGCTCTAATCTAATTTTCTTCCCATTTCAGACTCGATTATTAATGATGGCACTATATTCTTGCTTTTCTTTTTCTTAGAAATGTGTTAGTCTTCATATTAGCAGAGACAAGTTATCATACTGCAAAAGCATGCTGTCATTTGTCATTACAGAGGACAATCGTTACATACTATAACAACTGTGTGTTTTGCCGTTGGTTTATAGGCATCAGGTATGTAATCATGTAGTATGTTTTGGCAGCCAGGAAGACAATACAACACATCAGCAGGAGAACAAAAGTGGTCTTCAGCAATATGTGCAAATTCAAAGAGTGAAATACTACTTTCTGTGGGCCTTTTGTATTTATATTCAAAATGTTGCAGCACAGTAACAATAGTTGAACACAGTTTCAGAGGTCTAATGAATTAGATTTTCCTTGGCTCTGTTGAAAATACTACATTCAGCAGTTTCAGCAATGGCAGGCCCATCTCATTAAATTAAGTGCCTTAGCCACTAGTGCCAACAACACTTCATAAGGCTTATGTACTAAAGTTTTGCAATATTGCTATTCTGGCACATGTCCCAAGAGATGATCGTATGCATTTTAGAGAACTACTCAGGTGCAATAAATACTTGAGAGTCACCAAAGGTAGACAGCAGGTTTCTGTATTGAGGTGAGGGAGGATGAAAAATGTGAAGAGTTTTCTAGCTTTGTCCCTAGAATATTTTTATACATCTATTGAAGAGAATTGTTCAATTAATATAGGGCCACATTTCATCGCTTTTGTTCATACTAAGACATAGTCACATTGGCTTAAGTGGTATTTCTCTTGCAGCAAAGTGCTTTTCCCTGTTACTGTAAAGGGAGGAATCGGTCTTTATATTATCTCCAGTATAAATATATTTGGAAAGGTAGACCCAAACGTATTTCATAAATATTCCCATGATTTTCAATCAGATGAGCTCTAAGGCAGGGCATTGTTCAGCTGCAGTGTACCGGGTGCAGGTGCCCAGGTGCTGGCAGGGGGGGCTGCAGGGTGGCCTCTGTGAGGACAGGCCAGGGCTGCTCTGTGCTGGACACAGCCGGTTCCGGCCAGCTCCATCTGAGCCAACACAGGGCATGGCTGAGCCCTGCAGCCATGATGGCAGTGCCTCAGGGAAAGCCTGTGTAAGAAAGGGCAAAACACTGCCCAGCAGTGAGGGCTGAGGGCAAAAGTGTGAGAAAGAGCCCAGCGAGCACTGAGGTGAGAGAAGGAGGAGGGGAGGAAGAGGTGATCCAGGTGTCAGAGCAGGGATTCCCCTGCAGCCCCTGGAGAAGACCATGGTGGAGCAGGCATTTCCCTGCAGCCCATGGAGGACCATGCTGGAGCAGATACCCACACAGCAGCCTGTGGAGGACCCAGTGCTGGAGCAGGTGGACGTGCAGTGAAGGAAGCTGCAGCGTGTGGAGGACCTCATGCAGGAGCAGGCACCTGGCAGAAGGTGCATCCCATGGAGAGGAGCCCATGCAGGAGCAAGTTTTCTGGCAGGACCTGTGGCCCATGGGGGACCCACACTGGAGCAGCGTGTTCCTGAAGGACTGCGCCCCGTGGAAAAGGACCCACGTTGGAGCATTTCATGAAGAACTGCAGCCCGTGGGAAGGACCCACATTGGAGAAGTTCGTGGAGGACTGTCTCCTGTGGGAAGGACCCCACGCTGGAGCAGGGGAAGACCGTAAGGAGCAGCAGAGACAAAGCATTATAAACTGACCTCAAACCCCATTCCCCATCCCCCTGTGCCTCTTGGGGTGAGGAGGTAGAAGAGTTATGAGTGAAGTTGAGCCTGGGAAGAGGGAGGGGTGGGGGGAAGGTGTTTTTAGTTTTGGTTTTATTTTTCACTGTTGTATGAGATGTAATGAATTGGCAATAAATTAATTTCCCCAAGTGGAGTCTGTTTTGCCTGTGATGGTAACTGATAAGTGATCTCCCTGTCCTTATCTCAACCCATGAGCTTTTCCATCATATTATCTCCCCCGTCTTGCTGAGGAGGGGGTGAGAGAGCGTCTGGGTTGGCCTCTGGCAGCCAGCTAAGGTCAGCTTGCCACAACTGAGAAACATCATGATCTGATTACAATGAATGACATTTCTGGAGACACCTAACCTTGTGATTGATTGAGAGATTGAGATCTGATGAGTACAAAGTGTCTGAAAACAGTGAGAAAGCTTAGATGAATTTGAGAATTGCTACTAAAAGTTGCAAACAGGATGTCATGGAAAAGGAGTTTCCAAAATGGATTGTGAGCTTAGACTTTCTTCCTGTTTGCAAGGGGAAGACTAACTATTGCAAATTCCCTGACTGTTTCTTCAGTTTGCAGAGTGTTTAACTGTGCGAGCTTTGCATGTCTGCTACACTAGCTAGGTGACTTTTAATTGGAAAGGAAAACTTACAGGTATTTGTCATTCAGTTATGGGGGTATAAGTGCAGCAGGTGTAAGCATACCACATCTCTGAACGAAGGAGTAAGTGACTGTAGATTTTAATCGCTGAAATTCCTCAACTTCCCATGTGTGTCATTACTGTTTTTAAAATACAAGCTTTACATGTTTAGCTTCAGCAGTACAGGTGTCTATATTTTTGGTTCGCAAAGGATTTCTTTACACCTCAAGTCAAGAGTAATTTGCAGTTAATTCAGCAAGAAATGTGCAGGCATCCTCAGGGTTTCATGTTGCTTCTCCCCAGCGTGGAGAAGGAGCCTATCCCAAACACCTCCACAGCGAGGACAGCAGAGCCATGTCTGGTTCGGTGGGAGGTTACTCTCAAACGCTGCCAGAGCTGCCCACTGATGCCCCACGCTGTGCCGCTGGCTGGGGCAAAGCGCTGCCGGGGCTCTCCAGCCCACAGCTGGCTGCGAGGAGCCACCATGGGCCTGGCGTGTGCCAGCGGCCGCCTGCTGAGGCTGTTTTGTTTCTCCCCATGGGCTTTATTTTCCATTTCTTCCACCCCATCACTTTCTCTGGCCGTTCTGGCAGCATGCATTTACCTGTTAACCCCCACGTAATGGCTTCTCTGCACAGCTGGTTCCAGAAGCTTCCAGGGCCTCTATCAGCTGCCTCCGGATTGGCTGGCTGGTGATTGTTAGCTACCTTGTGACTGGCGGGTTCTGGAACATGGGTGGGGCTGCCCCCACCTACTTCAGGGCCTCCTGCAGCAGCCCAGGGTCAGTGTGGTCTGGGGAGCCCAGCCCAGCCCAGCCCAGCCCAGCCCAGCCCAGCCCAGCCCAGCCCAGCCCAGCCCAGCCCAGCCCAGCCCAGCCCAGCCCAGCCCGTGCCTGCTGGGGCTGCTGGGGGAGCAGGGGATGTGAAGGGGCCTCAAAGCTCTGCCTCTCTCTGTGCAGGACTCCTGAGGCAGTGTGACACAATGGCGACCTGCTGCAGGGCTTGGACCTCATGGAGCCTGAGATTCCCCCAAAGGGGGTCTGGCAGGAAGATGTGGCTGTATGCTTTGCACACTATATGCTTTTTATAAGTACTCATTTAATCTCCCTTTTGGGTGTTCACAATGCTATTACTGCTGGCTGGAGTATGGTGATCAGGTGCAAATACTGTACATTGGTTGTTAAGCTCCAATAACATACACTAATGAAAAATCATGATTATAATAAGGAACAAAATTTATGATGAATTAAATTATAATGTGCTTAATGAATTAAATAAATAATGATAATGAATTAAATGATCACAAATGATCATAATGATAAAATACATAGTGATTAAATAACTACTTATAACTACTTATAACTACAACAGTGATGTGGTTGGTTTTTGCCAGCATAAACTCAGATATACAGACCAAGGTACTGAAGGGGAGGTCTTGTCCCCATTGTCCACCCCCAACAGTTGTTGCTTCCCACGAAAACTTCTGATAACAGCACTGTTGGGGTTTACAGGTGCAAGGCCACGAGAAGAACAGTATGAAGATAATGTCATGAGAAAACTGAAGAAATATTGTAGAGGCTTTGGGAAATACTACCTCAGCAGCTTCAGAAAGGTTATAGCAATGCTAAGTGCTTGCTATTTGCACCTCTGAGGTACCCAAATAACAGTGCAGCACAAGTACTAGAGGCACCAAATGGGTAGAGAAAATGTCTGGAAAAACTGGTCAGGGATGTTAATGGAAACCATGGCTGTATAGACCATGCCATAGTAGGGGGTCAAGCTCCTGAGGGGCATGGGGAAAGCAAAAGCAGAGTACAGACTCGGGGGTTCAAGTGGGCAAACTTACTCCTCACACCAGAGATGGGGGAAGTCCCCATTCCAGGAGAATACCTGTTACACCTGCAGATAAAAATGGAAGGAGGACAATTCGAAGACCTACTGACCTGTCAGGCCCACTTCAGTTGCTGGGAAAATAAGGAAACAAATCTTGGAAGCCATTTCTGGAAACATGAGTGAGAACAAGGTGAGCAACAATACTCAATATGAATTCATTAAGGTTAAATGATGCTAAGCAATCTGATTGGTTTGCTGATAAATAAGTTAATTCTTCAAGAAGGTAAGAGCAGAGGATGTTCTACACATAGACTTTAGAAAGGTTTGTGACATGTTTTCCAACACAATTCTTGTGCTAACACAAAGCAAGGCTCTGGTTGGCTGGCTGGGGCCCAAGAAGGCTCTGGCTGGCCAGCTGGGGTAAAAGAGGGCTCTTAAGTAGGCTCTGGCTGGCTGGCCGGAGTGGAAGAGGTCTCTAAATGGGCTCTGGCTGGCCGGCCAGGATGAAAGAGGGCTCTGAGTAGGGCTTTGGCTGACTGGCTAGGGAAGCAGGGCTCTGGCTGGCCAGCCGGGGTCCAAGAGGGCTCTGGTATGCTCTGGCTGGCCAGTTGGGGTCCAAAAGGGCTCTGAGTAGGGTCTGGCTGGCCAGTCGGGGTCCAAAAGGGCTCTGAGTAGGGTCTGGCTGGCCAGCCGGGGAAGGAGGGCTTTGGCTAGCTGGCTTGGCAACTAGGGCTCTGGCTGGCTAGCTATGGTCCAAGAGTGCTCTCAGTAGGCTCTGACTAGCCATTTGGGGTTTAAGTAGCCTTTGGCTGGCCAGCTGGGGTCCAAGAGGGCTCTGTGTAGGTTCTGGCTGGCGGGCTAGGGAAGTAGGACTCTGGGTGGCCAGTTGGGGAGTTAGGACTCTTGTAGACCAGTCCAAGCTGGAGTCCTAGAGGGCTCTGAGTGGGCTGTGGCCAGCTGGGATCCAAGAGGGCTCTAAGTAGGCTCTGGCTGGCTGAGGTCCAAGAGGGCTCTGAGTAGAGTCTGGCTGGCCATCCAGCGTCGAAGAGGGCTCTAAGTAGGCTCTGGCTGGCCAGCTGAGGTCTAAGAGGGCTCTGAGAAGTCTCAGGCTGGCCGGCTAGGGAGGGAGGGCTTTGGCTAGCTGGCTGGGGAAGTAGGGCTCTGGCTGGCTGGCTGGCATCCCAAAGGGCTCTGAGTAGGCTCTGGCTGGCCAGCTGGGGTCCAAGAGGGCTCAAAGTAGGTCCTGGTTGGCCGGCTAGGGAAGTAGGGCTCTGCGTGGCCGCCTTGGGTCAAAGAGAGGTTGAAGGAGGCTCTGGCTGTCTGGCAGGTGGAATTAGGCTCTGGCTGTCTGTCCAGGTTCAGTAAGGCTCTGGGTGTCTGGCCAGCAGAAATAAGACTCTGTCTGGCCCGCGTGGGGAATTAAGGCCCTGGCTGGTCGGCTAGGGTAAAAACAGTTGTTGCTGGCTGGCCAGTGCAATAAGGCTCTGACCTACCAGCTGCGGGGGGCGCCCTTGGCTGGTGGCAGAGGCTGTTGTAGCTGGTGCACTAGAATATTTTCAGGAAAGGAAACACATGTTTCTTTGGCATAGACACGGGGTCAGTTCATGTCACTTGATATGTGCTGATCTATGCCACATGTTGTGGTGGGTTGACCCTGGCTGGATGCCAGGTGCCCACCAAAGCTGCCTTATCACTCCCCCTCCTCAACTGGACAGGGGAGAGAAAATAAAATGAAAGGCTCGTGGGTCAAGATAAGGACAGGGAGATCACTCACCAATTACCTTCATGGGCAAAACAGACTCGACTTGGGGAAAAATTAGTTTAATTTATTACTAGTCAAATCAGAACAGGATAATGAGAAATAAAACCAAATCTTAAAACACCTTCCCCCCACCCCTCCCTTCTTCCCAGGCTTAAATTTACTCCTGATTTTCTCTACCTCCTCCCCCCCGAGTGGCACAGGGGGACAGGGAATGGGGGTTTGGGTCAGTTCATCACACGTTGTTTCTGCCACTCCTTCCTCCTCAGAGGGAGGACTCCTCACACTCTTCCCCTGCTCCAGCGTGGGGTCCCTTCCATGGGAGACAGTCGTTCACGAACTTCTCTAACATGAGTCCTTCCCACGGGCTACAGTTCTTCACGAACTGCTCCAGCATGGGTCCCTTCCACGGGGTGCAGTCCTTCAGGAACAGACTGCTCCAGAGTGGGTCCCCTGCGGGGTCACAAGTCCTGCCAGCAAACCTGCTTCAGCGTGGGCTCCTCTCTCCATGGGTCCATGGGTCCACCGGTCCTGCCAGGAGCCTGCTCCAGCGCGGGCTTCCCACAGGGTCACAGCCTCCTTTGGGCATCCACCTGCTCCGGCATGGGGTCCTCCATGGGCTGCAGGTGGATATCTGCTCCACCGTGGACCTGCATGGACTGCAGGGGGACAGCCTGCCTCACCATGGTCTTCACCACGGGCTGCAGGGGAATCTCTGCTCCGGCACCTGGAGCACCTCCTCCCCCTCCTTCTTCCCTGACCTTGGTATCTGCGGAGTTGTTCCTCTCACATCTTCTCACTCCGTTCTCTCTCTGGCTGCAACTGCAACTCCCCTGTAACTTCTTTTGCCTTTCTTAAATATGTTATCCCAGAGGCGCTACCACTGTTGCTGATGGGCTTGGCCTTGGCCAGCGGCGGGTCTGTCTTGGAACCCGCTGGCATTAGCTTTATCGGACACAGGGGAAGCTTCTAGCAGCTTCTCACAGAAGCCACCCCTGTAGCACCCCTGCTACCAAAACCTTGCCACGCAAAACCAATACACATGTAAATCATGAATTTTTGTTATTTAAGCAAAATCCTAGATCAGTTGTGAACATTACAAGACTTTAAAGCGTAAAAGAAATACATGTGAAGCTTATGAATGTCCCGTGGATGGCCATGACCGTCTCACATATAGAAGTTTTAAATTCTGAACACTTGAATTTTGCAACTTGAGAGTGTCCCTTAAAAGTGAACAGGATTTTACTTGTATAGAACATCATGGAATTCTTTAAATCAGAGCAAGTACCTACAGATTAAGAATTATATCAGTTTTGATGGTTCTTGAGACATTTTATACCACTCAATTGAAGATAAAGGGAGCTATAACCTTAAGCCTAATAAGGTCACTTTGCACTGGTGGAAAAGGAGAGCTTCAATTTTGTATTTTATGAGAAAACAAATCCACCTCTTTATGATAACAAGCTTGATGGGCAAATGAACTGATTGACCCTGAGTCCCCGCTGACTTCTGTGAGAGTTCAAGGCAATGGTCCTTCTCTTGGACCCAACATTCAAAATTTTACTGGCAAAAAAAAAATTAAGTAAACCAGTAAAAATAACTGCGAAATAAGTCTTAGGTATTGCAGATAAGCTGTGCTAAATGCCAAATCCAAGGATGATGAAACAACACTGAAAAGATCTTACCTGTATTGTCCTGCTTTAGGATTTATCAAAATAGGAACTCAAAATTAAGCACGGCTAAGGCAGCACCAAATTTTCAGTATTAAAAGGAGAAATCTTAGAGACACACCAATTAGGCTTTAAGTCTCATCATTTTACTCTTACAAAAACATATGCAGATACACTGCTTGTTTCACCAACAAACAGGTGCTACTGGTAAAATCCAGGAATAGCCCAGGAAGCACCATGTAAAAGCCTCCATTTCTCTATAAGTGAACATAAGTCTTTGGTCTGCCATAACTCAAAATATACAAATGTGAGCACTCGCAGCAGAGAACCTGTTAACTGGCTTGAATTTCACCACACAGTTTTACTAGGCATTTGGGGGAGACTGTGAGATTTGTTTTCTTTCTCCTTAGCTACTCTCACTTACCTAATTTGAAAGAGATTAGCAAAGGGTAACATTTTACAACAGCAATATTGAGAAAGGTTGACTGTCTTACTTTAGAACTCTTCAAATTTCTGTAAACTATTTTTTAAACAGTGGGTAACTAAGCAAGAATTTAAGTATAGGTCTCTAGATATTGGATAATGCTTAAAGTTAATAAAACTGCGTGCTCAAAATTAAAAACCTTACTAAAATGCAAAGGGGGGGAAAAATCTGCTTTCTTCACACTTGTTCTCCCAATATTTATTGAAAATGATAAAAAATAGTAAACACTTTTTTCACTCTCCAAAATGCAGATTTTTCTCAAAAAGAAAGGAAGAATGTGTTCATGCTACACATACACAGGAAAACCAGCAAAATGCAAGCATACAATTTCAAATATAAGTATTTCTTTTAAAATATTTTTCTTTTTGTGATCAGTTCTAGTATTTATTCTTAGACTGGACCCCTAGAATGCAAAATTTTGCTGTGGGAAATGTTGCTGCGCAAAAGCTGCAATGCTGTTAGATAGTAGTTTTCATTGTGCATTCTTTTCCTACTGGTTTACCTTGGTGAGTATAACTCAGTTACTCTCTTGGGCTTTTGGCTTTAGAACTGGGAATGGAAATTAATGAATTCACAGCACGTAGTCAACTGCTATTAAAAAAACACAGATTTGGGGACTCCAGTGGCATATGAAGGTTGCCTGGTAATAAGAAACAAACAAAAAAGTCTATCGTTCTTTGAGCTCTTTTCATGAGAGTGTAGGGAGCTAAGGTCTTTCACCATCCTCCTGGTTCTTCTATGTATTGAGTAAGCATGCCCATGTGCCAAATTACTGGCAGGGAACAGATCTCAAAGTTGCTCAGGAAGCAATAATAATTTTGGGGTGCATTAAACACAGTATAACCAGCCTCACCTTCAGTACTGTGTGCAGTTCCAGGCCCCACAATTTAAGAAGGATGTTAAGTCCTTGAATGCATCCAGAGGAGGGCAACAAAGCTGGTGAAAGGGCTGGAAGGAATGGCCTGTGAGGA
Organism: Gymnogyps californianus; assembly: GCF_018139145.2. NCBI lineage: Eukaryota > Metazoa > Chordata > Aves > Accipitriformes > Cathartidae > Gymnogyps > Gymnogyps californianus. The sequence goes on along the minus strand of NC_059471.1, from coordinate 113,167,372 downwards.
ATGGCTGAGGACTTTGGGCTTGTCTAGTTTGGAGAAAAGGAGGCTGAGGGGCGACCTCGTTGCTCTCTACAGCTGACTGAGGAGGGGAAGTGGAGAGGGAGGTGCTGATCTCTTCTCCCTGGGATCCAGTGATAGGACACGTGGGAATGGTCCAAAGCTGCGCCAGGGGAGGTTCAGACTGGACATTAGGAAGCATTTCTTTATTGAGAGGGTGCTCGAACACTGGAACAGGCTTCCCAGAGAGGTGGTCGATGCCCCAAGCCTGTCAGTGTTTAAAGAGGCATTTGGACAATGCCTTTAGTAACATGCTCAAACTTTTGGTTAGCCCTGAATTGGTCAGGCAGTTGGACTAGATGATCATTGCAGGTCCCTTCCGACCGAACTATCCTGTCCTATCCTATCCCATATAAAAAGTATGGTAGATTTTGACAAGTCTACATAAAATCTCCTGATTGCAAATCTCTCCTAAAAAGTGTTTTTAATATTAGTAAATTGCTGTTACAGCTTTCAATTATACTACTGGATTTTGAATCGTAAAATGAAGGCTATTGTGTTCTCAAATGCATGGAGGTCAAGCATTATCTAATGGCTTTAGAGAACTCTAGGAGGGTAATATATGAAGATATGCTGTAAGGTGTCACTGCTTTTGTGAAGTCAGAAAACAGTCACCGAATTTGTACTCTCTGTAAGGACATCCAAAATTTACTTTGAGCATCCAAATAAGGAAACTCCGTCTTTGAAAAGATTTCTAAATCAAGACCTACTTTTTCTCTGCTTTCCCTTTATTCGTGAACTGAATGGACTTGTATTTGATCTCAGGTTGCTAGCTTAGCTTCTGTATCCCCTTTCCACAAAAGGACATTGGAATTTCCTGTTCAAATCTACCCAGTCTCCCCTTCTCCACCTTGCTTCATGGGATCTGGCACTAAAATGCAAAGTGTTTATTAATTTTATTGCTTAATGTGAGAACTTGCAACATTAAAACTTCTCTGCCTGAGACCTCAAACACACACATTACTGTGGGGTAAGAAGTTACCATGTGCTGGCAGAGCCACAATAAATATCTATTTGAGTGTTCTTAGCCTGTGGCAAATGCAACTTAATTTAAGTTAGCATGAAAGAAGGCTAAGCAAACTCAATTTATTTTGCATTTGCCATGGGCTAAAAGAATTCACAATGGACAGTTGCCGTAGATCAGCTGCTGTGTTTGTGAAAGCAATTCTTTTGTCAGTTAGATTGGTGTGAAATCAGGGAACAATCAGGATAGAAATCTGTAATTCTTGTATTGCATAATATCAGTATCTAGGTAGTCTATTAAGTCATCCATCCCTCAGTGTGAAATACTAGACCAAATGAATTTGAAGTGAAGAAAAAAAGATTTGGAGAGGTGTTGTTTGGGGTGGGCGTTATTCACTTTTTAACTGGAGTCAGAATTTTCCCCAGAGTAGTTCTTACCTCGCCAAACAAACATAAGAAAAAGAAAACAAAAAGCAGAGACATAATTTTTGACTTTTCAAGTAAAATTACAGATTTCTAAGTATAATGAATAGGATTGTGTAAAACACCATCTTTTTCTTCTTGGAAGTCAATGCAAATGTGCCAGCGGTATCATTGTGAGCGAAGGTGTGTTCCTGTTCAGTGTCTGCTTCTTGGCTTCTCTCAGTTTTGCTCAGTGCTGCATAGCCATTCATTTTAAATCTGCTCTTGAAATTGTAGCAACTTGGAGTGCAAAAATAGGGCAGTTGTTGCTTTTCTTGCTGTCATGCAAACACATTCTTAATAACAAACATATAATATTCTATAGAAAAATTCTACAATGTGAGGCAATGTAATTTTGTGAGGGGCAAAAGTAAAATGGGGAAAAAAGGAGACTTTCTGGCTTCATTGAAGCTAATGGCTAATTTTTAAGAGCTTCAACAGGGAAAGACCATCTCCCTCAATTTTCACATAAAAATTGTTTTTTCTCGAAAGATCTTCTAGCGCAAGCATAGTGCGGGAGTCACCGTAGAACATTTGACAGCCGGTGCCAGTATGAGATGCCAGATTGTGAGTTCGTAATGGTGCTTTTCACTCTTAACATCCAGTAATCAATATGGTCGTTACAGACTTTCTGAGCTGTGCATTATGTAGGTGAGGAGTAGCATGACTTGGACCATGTAACATGTCATGCTGGAAAAGCAGGGCTGCGACATGTTTCTTTGCTGATTGCCACGCAGTTCTGCAGCCCATTCTGCTTCCCTTTGGCACCGGCTACCAGAACTACATCTCCGTTCGCCCTGTCAAGGGCATATCATGACACTGAAAGATCTTAGTTTGTATGGTGGACACAGTCTTACCTTGTTCAGACTTCAAGCCGATCAGACTTGAGCCTTTTCTTCTCTAGAAGACAGAAGAGCATTATTAATCCAAAATCACAAGACATACTAGCGTGCATAGAATATTATCTCAGACTCATTTTTATGTGAGCAGAGCTTCTGGCTGACCCAGAAAATAGAAAGAAACACTTGCATTTCTTCAGAGTACAGGCAGAGCTTTGGAGTTCACAGTTGGCTGAGGACTCTCCAGGCACCTGAGATGTCTGGGTCAAGGCTGCAAGCCGCTCTGGAAGAGGAGAATAGGGAGGAGGATCAGTTTGATATTGTTCTTTAAATATGTCTATTCCTAGAGGAATAATATACTCTGTACTTGTCAGCATTACTCCAGCTTAAAAGAGAAAATATAAATATGATTTGAACAAAGGAGAAGATGAAGTGGTTACAAAGTTGGAAAAATGTTGAAAATTTGACAAGATGCAATCTCTGAGGGGCTCTGATTTCCTTATGTACTTCTGAGCAGTAACCTGGGTGCAGCCTTGGTTGAATATACAGAAGAAATGACTCAGCTGGCAGTACTGTGGACATGGGAGGTTACTAATGAGACTAGGATGTGTCCTCTGGGAACCCATCTCTTAAATTTTACCCGGAAGGTATGTGATTTGTTTTGAATGCAAATAAAGCAACAAAATGTGTGGGAAGGTCTCAGAACTTCAATTGTAACTTAGAAGTCCCTGTACTTACATTTCCATCTGTTTTTGAAATACTGTGAGAATGTTAGTAGGACGTCCCCAAACCTGCCACATCACTCGCTTTGATACTGAAGTTTCTTTGGGATGTTACTTCTCTGTTTTCTTTTTTACCACAGCTGGATTTCAACTATAACTACCTTCACAGATGTCAAAAGCTACACTATCAAAATCTTTCGGCTTGGCAACCTGTAACAAATCACATATCAGAAATAGTCTATTGTGCAACACTTTCAATTGTCCTTTGGCTTGTTGTCTACTCACAGAGACTATATATGAAACATAATAAAAGAGATTTCGGGAAACAGGACACCTCAGCTAAAGACACTCTTTCTCCACATGCTGATAGTTTTTCATCTCCTTTCTCTGTTGTACTCACTGCAATTTTCTCTATGATACTTAAACATGGAGCAAACTTTCAGATTAACTGATAGTCTTCATCTATCAGAGCAGACACATGCAACCCTTAGGTGTCAGTCTCTGCTGCATACATATTGTATATAGAGCACTAGAAATTAAAGAAGGTTTTAAATACTAAGAAAGCTGATAAGGTTTGAGAGAGACAGAGAGATTAAGAACATGAGAGATGCCCCCCACCTTCTGAAAAGGTGATAGGCAACTTACTGCTGGGACACCACCACACACTAATGTGTATAAATTATGTTTGGATCAAAGCTGGCTCAACTTCAGCCAGCTCAAAGAGTGGACAAAACTAGTTCAACCATTGGCATCTAAGCCTTGGATCTACAGCATGCTTCTAATCTCTCTGCTTTTCAGTTTCCTCGTCTGTATAAAAACAGCATTACTTCCATTAAAAAATCCTGAATATTTGCTGTGAAAGAGCAAAGTGTTCATTGAAAAAAGATTATCCTATACAAGAAAGAGAAGGTAACTGCTAGGCTGTAGAGTAATAGTAATTTGTCTGTCTTTTTCTGCAGCTATTAAGTTCATCATTCAGTGTGTGACAGCTTCAGCAGGATGTAGACAGTCCCCTCAAACTGGAACATCCATAAATGAATGTTTAGGGTACTTTCCTGGATACAAAGATTATCCTCAAGCAATGAGAAATGATGACTGAGGTACCTTACCTCCTGAGTAAATAAGCTATTTGTCATTTGAAGTGAAGGACTGGTTGGGAACATAATACTACAACAGGGTTGGGGGGCTGGGAATGGAGGGAAATGCCTTGCTACAATTAAATTAGAAGTCCACAGAGCGGGGGCAAAAACGAAGTAAACTTCCCCATTTCAAATTTTCTGTTGGAAACCAGGAGGCTGGTTTCACTTACTACAGGTTGTTTTTTGCAAATTCCTCCTTATTTGCCTGAATCTTTTCAAATAGTCTTTAAAGGGCTCATGATGCAAGTTTAAGCATACAATTTGAAGTTAAGTTTGAAGACAGTCTAACTACTAGTTAATCATGATGATGTGGTGGCTGGAAAGTGGGAGAAGGTCTAAGTATTTTATGTATTCCACATGTATTGCTTCTGGTACAGTTTGGTAAAAGTCACTGACAAAGCCAGGATACTAAAAAGGATGATATTCAAGCCTGATCTTGTCTGTTTTTTCTGGTGTACCTGAATGGGACAAATAGATAAAATGCAATTGCTGACCTCTAATTAGAAGCCCAGCTGGTCTGAGGAGCAAAAGTGAGATGCAGTAATACTTGGATAGCCTGATGCTGCCCTAGAAAAAAAAACCTGGAAATTTTGGAGTAAATGAGAAACAACCAAAGATTGGCTTTGAACTGTGCTGCAGAGAAGCCTCAATTCTATGAAAAAACAAAATAGCAAAGCTGATAATGAGCTTATGGCTTCAGGAACGCTATATATGACTAATACAAGTTAGTGGCATCTAGTGGCAGGCAATAGAGAAGTCCCTCACTACCATTATAAATGTTGTATACTAAATAAATTGCTAACAATGGCGAAATTTTCTCTGCTTTGCATAGATGAGAGGGAAAAGACAAATGAACCTGAAATGACCAATTTGAACACAAAAAATAAAGCCAGTCATTATAACCCCTTCTCTGCACGAGTCAGAAGCGATAGCTAGGGTTTCTAGTTCATGACAGAGTATAGCTTGGGCTTAAACTACATTTCTGCGAGTGTCACCATACCATTTACTTAAAATCGGTTTTTCATGGTGGGGGAGAGGGTAGGCAGACACAGTTTCATCCTTTATCCCATTCCTTCACATTCTTCATTTTCATCATATTATTTTCACACATTATCACTTCCTGGAACAACCATGAACCTGAAAGCAAAGTTCGGTCACGTATGTATGTTTTCATATATATGTTAAGTTATCTCAGCAGTAAACACACAGTTTTTCACTTCTTCTGTGAAGATGCTCTGTGCACGGCACGTTGTTGCAGCTCTGCTGGTTAGCATAACTTTTTTCAGTCACTCGTATCAAAGTGAAAGTGTAGTTTTAAATTTCTGTGTTAATATGATTTTTATCCAGCTCGCACCTAGAGAGGAGATGGGGTGGGAAGGAGAAGGGGAAAGGGCAGGTTCTTCCTTAGTGAAGGATCCCTGCAGAAGCTTCCCACGTTGCTGTCTCTATTCAGGCAGACACGGTGAAGAGCTTGGATCCTTTTTACTTCCAAACTTCATTCTGAACTTTTCCCAGAAGTCCTTCCCGAACTTTGTCCCTACCAAATAAAACAGGCAAATCTGTATTTTACGTTGCAATTCTCCCTACCAAATAAAACAGGCAAATCTGTATTTTACGTTGCAATTCAAGAGACCAGTTAATTATCTTATTACTGTTAATCATTATCATGTTTTTTTTGCTGACAGAAAAACCAAGGGCAATATTTCATTGTGTTAAGCAGGCACTGTACAAATACAGATTGCAAATAGTATTAATTGAATAGCTAGATAAGGCAACTGTAAAAATAGGAAATGCAGCCAAAGAGGTTGGGGAGAAAAATTACTTATACATGTCCAGCCTGGCCAATGCAGGAACACCCCCTTCTTTACAAAAAGGAAACAGCCACAGCTCACCATATATCACCCATCCAAACAATTGGGGATTCAGGTACCAGAACACATAGTGGAGTATATTCACTGACCTCAAATGCAGCCTCAGAGCACGGATTAAAACTTCAGAGTAAACTAAAATATATATTTTGACATTCCTTCCATCAGAAGTCCACCTTACTTAGAGGCTAATTTTTCTCCTCTCTTCTATGTAAATTTTCACATTTATTCAGCTTAATTTTTTATTCATACTGTAACCAGAGTTACATAAAAATAGATTTGAGTACCTGGTAATTACAAGTTAATTAACAATCATTCCAACAATGAATAGATGTAATAAGCTACCTAGAGTATTGAGTACTTACTGGATAGGTAAGTGATACTGTACCAGTGTACAGGATAGGTACACTGAACTGTACACATTAAAATGGTGTATTGTATAGCATTGCTGAGAAAAACTCTTCCTGAAAAAGGTTTTATGTCATGCTCCCATATCTTTAAATATAAAGATATATTTATATATTTATATTCAATATAAATCATTGAAATCAGACATAATTATTATCCTGATGCTAACCTAATGTAGTTATAACATTTAAATAAATGTTGTCCACCTGTCTTTAAACATCTGGAAACCTATGTGTCTCCAGTCTGAGAAATACTATGATCAAAGTGTCACAACAATACCCTTGCTTTCTTTAAGAGACGGTAACATTTGTATTCAATTCACAATACCTTGACACAGAAAAAAAGAAACTGTGAAGTGTTAATGTGAGTAAATACATGACTGTCAGAAGAACAGCCAAGTTACAAAATGAGTAGGCATATATGTGGAAGTTAAATACCAATGGTGTTAACTTGAGAGCCATTTTTTAAATGTAAATACATTATGAATTGTATATATCTGTATTTAGACTTTTCAGACGTTCAAATGCTGATTCATGAAAAAAGTCTGTACTTGCATGCATGAGTGGTGGGTTTAGGAAAGTAAAAATCAAAACCACAGCTATCCCACCACACACTATATTGCTTATACTGTTATCAGTCGTTGTACTACTTGTGTTCCTTGTGGCTTGTGCACATAGTCAATGAGGATCTAACCAAGCTTAGTATTCTACAGAAACTTGCACTTAAGACAGTGTCATGATTTAACCCCAACCAGCAACTAAACACCACACAGCCGCTCGCTCACACCCCCCCGGTGGGATGGGGGAGAGAATCAGAAGAGTAAAAGTGAGAAAACTCGTGGGTTGAGATAAAGACAGCTTAATAGTAAAGCAAAAGCCGCGTGCACAAGCAAAGCAAAACAAGGAATTCATTCACCACTTCCCATCAGCAGGCAGGTGTTCAGCCATCTCCAGGAAGGCAGGGCTCCATCATGCGTAACGGTTACTTGGGAAGACAAACGCCATCACTCCAAACGTCCCCCCTTCCTTCTCCTTCTCCCAGCTTTATGTGCTGAGCATGATGTCATATGGTATGGGATAGCCCTTTGGTCAGCTGGGGTCAGCTATCCCGGCTGTGTCCCCTCCCAGCTCCTTGTGCACCCCCAGCCTCCTCGCTGGTGGGGTGGTGTGAGAAGCAGAAAAGGCCTTGACTCTGTGGAAGCACTGCTCAGCAATAACAAAAACATCTCTGTGTTATCGATCGACACTGTTTCCAGCACAAATCCAAAACATAGCCCCATACTGGCTGCTATGAAGAAAATTAACTCCATCCCAGCCAAAACTGGCAAAGACATTCATTTGGATCCTTATTTAATTATTTTGTATTTTAGGTTTGGAAGCTAAGGGAGATAGCATGTGACAGCAGCCGTGCCCAAAAGCTTCACCAAAAGGAAAAATTCTGTAATGCCTGAGAGAGCTTGAGGTGCTGAGTGACTTTATCATCCCAGAAAAGTGATAAGGTAGCTAGATCTCATCACTTGAAAATGCTTTGTCCTCAGTTCTCCCACACTTAATTTTTCATTTACTTGCTAATACTTGACCAAGCCATGTTTTAATTTAAATAGCTCATGTGAAAAATTTTCTTTTTTTAGAGCAAAGATTTCACTCATAGTATCAAGTAAATTAAAATGTAGTTCCTGCCAATGACATTTCTCTTCTCTCTGTCTCTTTTGGCTTAGACGTCTAGACCATCCTGGCTCATAGTTTCTCATGTTTTGTGAAAGATGAGAGCTTTATAGCTAATTAATTGCTACAGATTCCAGTAGCCTGAGAAAACAGTTATTTTAAATCTAGTTTCATGTACATAGTTCTCTATACATAGCCGTACATACACATATAACTATGGATACATATAAATATGTAGGTGGATGTATGTTCATTTTTCACAGCTACGCTTACATACTCTTTACATTAATATGTCAGTATGTTAAAATTATTAAAATATTTGTTCTTACAATGCCCTTGAGAAGCAGGGAAATAGGAAAGCCCTAATTATCAGTTTTAAGAAATGGTAAAAAGAGTTGATGGTGGGGGAGAGAATATCCTTAGGTTATCTCAGTAGTCAATGGAAAGGATACTCTTTAAGGTCTGTCTTAAGCTACACGTAGGGTGCCCTGCTCAGACATGGGCCTGAAGGGCTGTTCTGATAACAGGGAGCCTTAATTGTCTGAGATGTGTTTAACCTGGTGAGCACTTCCTAAAGGTGCTTGCACAGAGGAAAGGCTATAGGCAAAGAAGCGTTTTTTGATCTGGTTATCAAGTAAGGGTTGCAGTCACTGGACCATCTGTAGCTGTAATAGCTAAATAACCATAATGAAATATCATAACTAATGGCTGTCAGGTAGAATAACCAGAATTGGTCATATGAAATAGCATTAGTCTCATCCCCGTTACTGCTGCCTGTTGTTGCTGACGGTTTGCTGTGGCAGAGTTAGTACATAGCTTTTTTTGGCTGCAGGCACTGGTAGCTGATCATCCGCACAGAAGGTAGAGGTAGCTTTTGCAGGTAGTGGCTTTAAAATTGAGCCATTGCTTGACTCTGGCCGACTGACCACAGGCCCACTGCCCTGCTAAAAGCCCGGTCCAGCTGAGCTTGGCCTTAGCTAAGTTTGCGTAGGTTTCTTTTGTCTTACGGAGCCTATTCTGAAGCCGTGGGGAAACTGAAGTGTTGTCTGGCTTTCTGGCAGAGGTGATGGCTTTGAACCACTGCAGTCCTGGAGAGCTGCAGAGGAGCCCCCAGCTCCTCTCTCCCCTGCCTGGGCACCCACACCTTGCGGGTGCCAAGGGAGATCCCACTCAGGCACCTCCAGCCATGCTCGTCCCCTGCTGTGCTGCCTCCCCCTGCCACCTGCGACCCCTCGGCTCTGCTCATCTGCTCTGTGCCCTCCTTCCTCATCTGGGAAGCTCTGGCCTTGCAGCCTAACACCTCATCTTTCCCTGCAGGCAGGAAGAGTGAGGGACTTATTTGTCCAGGGAAGAATTGTTCTTGAACAGATCCTTCTGCTTTTTTTTTGCCTGGTCTGCTAAATACAGCTTTCTATGCCTTTTAGTTTTGGCCTTTTATCATGAAAATTGAACTGTTGATTCTGCTCTGAATTTAGAGACCCAAACCAAAGAAGTCGGAAACAGAAAGGGAGGCAACATCTGAGAGGTTAGCTCAATTTACTAAGAAATTGAAATTAAAAAAAAGCCCCTACATCAGAGAAGTTTTGATAAGTTACACATTTAGTCTTTTCTCAGTTGCTCAGGTTCCAGTTGGCAAGTTTGCATGTGAAATGAAATTTTATGGGCCAAATACTGGAGTCAAGAATTGTGTTTGTTTTTTTTTAAAATACTAAGCAGATGGTATTAATACAAATTAAGAACTTCTCAGAGGTATATTGGTACTTCTCATAAGCGGCAAATAGGATTGAATAGGAATATACTGGGATAAAATGTTCGTACAGGGACCTCTAATCATTCACACTGGTCCATCTTAGTTCTCCCTTTGACTACTGTAACATAATTCATTGATGGAAAACAGTAGCAGAAATTTGGCATTTAGCAAGATCTCAGCGGAACATGGATTCACCCTGATGTGCACAAAAAGGCTCTCATAGCATGCTTGCATTTACGAGGTAAGTCCATTCTACTTCCCCTGGATAGTGCCTTCCCTGTAGGCACCTGAAGTTCCCAAGCCATAAATTTTCCTTAGCCAAGTCGTCACATTAAAAGCCTGATTGTGCCCGGGGTACCTCACCTTTAGTAATGCCAAACAGCTCCCGGACTACTTAGCTTTCTATTGTAGGCAAGGTTTTCCCTCCAGATACCTTCCTAAGGGCCCCATGGGAGGTAAGGGTTGGCAAGTCCACTTGCAACCCCAGAACTGGAATCCACAACACTCTAACAAGGCTCTAAAAGTCATAGGTGGGTCTGAGCGTCCACTGCTGAAAACAGATCTTGAACTGAACTGCTGCATCCCTTTGTTATTTCAGTGTGGCCCATTAGGCCTACCTATTACTTGTCAAAATCTAATCTTTAGTGATTTTTGAGTTAATCGTTAACCACAGCCAGCTGAAAAAATGGAAATACTCTGATTTTCAGTAGATTTCTCACACAAGTCATGTCTGAAGGGACTGATAAAACTGATGAGGAGATTCTTCTTATTCTGCTTACTAAACACAACACAAAGAATGCCATACTAATCAGGAGACTATAGCTTTCCTCAAGTTCATGGATTTTTTGCTTCCAGACTTTGATATCCTTTTGAATCTCTAGGTAAAAAATCCTGGAGGAAAGGCAAGTTGTAGGTCAGTGCTCTAGAGCATGCTAAGAGGATTGTGTCTTGGTTTTGGCTGGGATAATTTTCTTCTTAGTAGCTGGTACCATGCTGTGTTTTGGATTTAGTGTGAGAATACTGTTGATAACACACTGATGTTTTAGTTGTTGCTAAGTAGCGCTTATCTTAAGGATTTTCAGTTTCCCATGCTCTGCCAGCAAGCAGGTGTGCAAGAAGCTGGGAGGGAGCAGAGCCGGGGCAGCTGACCCCAACTAGCCAAAAGGATGTTCCATACCACAGAACGTCATGCTCAGTATATAAACAGAGGGGAGTTGGCCAGGAGGGGTGGATCACTGCTCAGGCATGGGTTAGCGGGTGGTGAGCAATTGCATTGTGCATCACTTGTCTTTTCTTGGGTTTTATTTCTCTCTTTTTTTTGTTATATTCCTTTTCATTACAATTATTATTTTATTATTATTATTAGTAGTATATTTTATTTTACTTTAGTTATTAAACTTCTTATCTCAAGCCATAAGTTTTACCTTTTTTTCCTTTTCTCCTCCCCACCGCACTGGGAGGGGGGAGGGGGAAGTGGCTGCGTGGTGCTTAGTTGCTGACCAGGGTTAAACCACGACAGATTGGTAGCATGCTGGTCCTTGTTGTGAATCTATACCCTCATGATGGGCAATATTCTTTGAAGCTTTGCTCTTTTTTTTGCTGTTTTAATCAGTTTTCTTTCTTTATTCTTCTGGTCTCAGGGCTACTGACTCCTTTTTGCGGAGCATGTGTAGACTGTATAAAGGAAGAGCTGTAAGGACAGTTCTGTCAATTTTATCAAACTGACGTGGTGGTGAACTTGGTGTTCCTCTACGTGACCACGCCAGCAACCTAATCCACGCCAGCACTACTGGGTAACATCAGTTGCTTTTGATAATCAAAGATGATTGAAGTCTCTGGTTCAATTGCCTCCAATCAGTCTTGCCAATGACTTAAACAGACGTTAGCCCAGGACCTCATGGGCCACAGGTGGCAAATGGCAAAGAGATCTGCAGGGATGTGGAGAGCTAACGGTGTGCTGGTATTGATCAGGCAGGGGAAATCCAGAGATATGAGGTCAGGCAGACAGCAGGGACAGAGCTGTCGTCATCAGCGTTTCCCTAGACATGGCTGCAGAATCTGTTCAACAAGAGAGAGCAGCTGCTGCCACAGCAGGATCCACAGTTACTGGCCAAGCAGCACATTAAATCATTCCAGATGATGCCAGTGATTACAGATGTATTTCCAGCAACTTGAGAGTCCCACAGCATTTAAGCTCATGTCTTTGCAAACTTTAGGACATATAATACCATGTAACACCAACAGACACTCTTAGGATTTCTCCACTTCAAAACCAGTGATTGCTGAGTGTTTAGACTTCCTTGCTTTTCAGACCGGAATCCTTCCAAAGGCTTACCCATTTGCCTCTGACAAACAGGGCTTCTGCCGATAGGGCATGCTGATGCATTTCTGTGGTGGAAGGAAATGAATTTATTGTGGAGGATTTAATGGCATCAGATACAAGTAAAAGCATACTTTGAGAATCATGTGTGATCACTGCAAGTGATCACAGTCTAGACCACATATGAAAATTTTAGAGAAAAAAGTTATTCTTTAAAAGACTCTGGAATTTAGGAATATATATCTACTTTTATAAAAAAAAAAATAATTAGTGAAATATTGCCTTTAATGGCTCAGTTGTCTATCCTGCTTAAAATGCTTCATGCCTTAACATATTTATGAGGCTTTTTTCCTTAAATTTTTTTTGAATGATGTCTCAATGATTTTTGGAACACCTTGAATAAATTCAAGATACACATTAATCACTTTGATATACTGCAGAAGTGGAATTTGATTTTAAATGGATAAACTTTTGAATTGGACCAGACTGTTTAATTGAAGGCAGCTTTCAGTAACAGTTATTATTGTTGTGAGTCTTTGTTCCTAATGGTGATAGAGTCAGATATGGGACCAAAATTTGTAAGTGGCCAAGTAACTCAGGAAAATTAAATCCCATGTAGAGATATGACATATACCATTATGTATAATGTTACTCTCAGGTTCCAGTGTTGAGAATAAGGATCCCATCTGCAAACGATTTGTATACCCCTGGGTAGGCATGATTAAGAGATGATGTGTATACCATTCGTTTTGACCGCAGTCTAACTTTTCCTGCAGAAATTATACGCTTTAAATGCAATGTGAGTCTGTTACCACTAAAGAAGCAAAATCAATATTGAAATACTATAAATTAATAAGTACGTGGACAGTGGGAAGATAAGCGTTCCTAACAAATATTTTCATGGCCTTATTCATTCAGTGTAGTTGACAACAAGCTCTTTAGTTTCTGTACAGACTGCAGAGTTTTACACAGGCAGCAGGAACCAGATTTCATTTCGCTCTTGGTGTATTTTAAAAGAAAAGTTTCTAGAATATATACTATTTTCTTAGCAGTCTACTCAGCAGAAATTATTCTTGCTGATGCTGCATGCCGTTTTAATGGTTTATGGAGTCATTGAACTTAATCCGAAATTCATTTCCACAATTATTTATGTGTACTTTCATTTTTTGTGGAACACAAACTAGTGGTCCTACCAACCTGATCTATACTTTCTCTCCTTTTCCTGCTGCAAAATGAGAGGGAATCACTCACAGATACTTTGGTTTTATGTGTCATATTGCTCAACATAAAAAAAATCATTAAAAACTATTTGAAACTGAAAAGTCAGCACATATTAGAGCCAACACAGATATCTGTCTCACTGGCACGTCCATAGAAAACATTAATCAAAACTTAGAATGTCTATCAGAGTGTAATCACTCAAGTATTTATGTCTCTGTCTAGATTTACTTCAGTGAACACCTGTTTTACAGCAAGTGAGACTACCTGTGTTAGAGAATCTATATACTCGTATAGTGCTTGCAAAATTTGGACATACTTATATGGTTAACAAAACCATTATCTTCCAATGCTTCAATAGGCCGTACATCACGGTCCCAGACTATTTCTTCTTGTCATGTTGAGCTTCATCTCCCTTCAACTGTAAACGTGTGAACTGAAAATCCTCCTTTCTCAGGAAAGACCAGAAATTTACCATTGAATACTGCAGAATCCAGTATATTTCATTAGGAAAATACCACAAATGTTGTTTCTTCACCAGCATATTGAAAAGCTGGATACAAAGCCACAATTGCAGCTTAGAGAAAAGTGCTACTGCTGCAGCAGCTGTTTCTCAGGTCTGTACTCCTGCCCAAAGAAAAATACTATGAGCTAGTACAGAAAAGACTTTAAGGCTTAAAATGGTGCTTAAGATTTGGAGTGTGATACCTAAACTGCTAGACCAGCTGCTGTGTTTAATTTAGAACTATTGAATATAAAATATAGGAGCTGTTTTAGCAGAGGAGACCAAACCTGCGTCTTTTCTTCCTTGGATGAGATAACTTCCACCTCTGAATTAGAGAGTTGCTGCCAGATTCTGGCTGGTTCTGGACTTTTCTTCTCTGGTATGCTTTAGCAAAGATGGAGAGTTCTCGCACCTGTGGATTTAACCTACAATCAGTTATCTCTAGGAAGATAAGACTGACAAGTGTTAATCTGTTCTTCATCTTTCAGTCAGGAGGATGACTGGTCCATTGCAAAGTAGAGACACATCAGCCAAAATAAAAACAAATCTTACTGCTGATAGATCTTTAAATGAAAGGGCTTCTCAGTTGTGGATCTCAAATGAGCAAAAGTGTCTCTACTTTTCCTGTCAAAACCTTTGTTGTTTTTTTTAAGGCTCTCCAGAAGCCTTTAAATCAGACCGGTTCAAATCTGACCACACATACAGTACAGACTTCATAGAACATCAGTATTACAGAGAATAAAAGAAGGCCTGGGCTTCAGTTTAAGAGATAAAAGGTCAGCGCAAATAAGTGTAGATCCAGTTATGATAAGCAGAAGGAAATTTAACTTTTAACGTGGAATAAATTTTGATGTTGTCTTAATAAGAGAGGACACTTATTAGAAGGATTTTTTGTGATGGCAAATCTCATAGCTTTATGAATGGTTTCCAGATATTTTCTGATGGTAGTATTAGGCATTGAAGGAAGCTTAAAGAAGCTTCTCTGTCAGTATGTACATCAATGAAAGGTCTCAGTGTCGGCAGGATTAGCTTAGTGGGTCAGGATTTATAGAATCAATGCAAAAAATATCTTTCCTTTTTATGGGGCCACTCAGTTGTATAAGGCTTACTTCAGTTGACAGCATTTTCAGTCTACCAGCAAACAAGGAAATGACATCTACGAAGTCAAAATTATAGTAATCAAAGATTCCAGTTACACTAGAATGGGCTGCTACTGTCAGATTGTCCACAAATAAATAAAACAGAAACTAGTACAAATTTCATAATGGAAAAGAACTCTTCTGCACTTCTTTGCCTCTGATCCTGTCACTGAGCACCACTGAAAAGAGCCTGGCTCCGTCCTCTTTGCATCCTCCCTTCAGATACTTACATACATTGATAAGATCCCCCCCGAACCTTCTCCAGGCTGAACAGTCCCAGCTCTCTCAGCCTTTCCTCATAGGAGAGATGCTTCAGTCCATTAATCTTCTTAGCAGCCTTTAGCTGGCCTCTGTCCAGTATGTCTATGTCTTTCTTGTACTGAGGAGCCCAACACTGGACCCAGCACTCCAGGTGTGGCCTCGCCAGTGCTGAGCAGAGGGGAAGGATCACCTCCCTCCGCTTGCTGGCAACACTCCTAGTGCAGCCCAGGATGCCTTTGGCCTTCTTTGCTGCACTATAGATATAGCCTACACTTGTAACTTCCTGGTAGTTACGCTAGCTAAACTACTGTAATCTGGATTCAGTTTATACCAACCCAGTAAGTATTTTTAAAGATTGAAGGGTCTTAATATTGTTTTTAATGAGTTCCTTCAATAAAGAACAAAATAATATAAATAATTTATTTGTTTGTTTTTTCAGGTCTTTATTTTTCAGAAAGAAGGATGAGAAAAAACAAACATAAAATCCTTACTTTTCTTCAACAAGCAAGGGCTTCGTAGGAAGGGATACGATACTTAAGGGGTGGGTGTGTGTATCACACTAGTTTAAAAGTACAGAATGAGAAACACTGTTCTGTGGAAAAAGGAGAATTCTATTCCAGGTTAAACTTGTAGCTTCTTGTGAACAAATTTAACAGAAAAAACTAAACTGTGGATATCTTTTTGAATTTCAGAGGGTTTAGGTCAGTTCTGTTGCTGACCATTGAGGGTCTGATTCTGCAAACAGTAATGCATTAATTCTAGATTAATTCTAGTGTTTACAGACTTGGGATGAGATATTGTTTTTATCATGGAGTATTAAATACATACTGTAGTAATTACTTTTCGGAATTCCAGTTGCCCATTGAATTACCTTTCCTCAAAAAAAAGTCCAGACCTCAAAACACAAGAAAGTTAAGTTTTCCTAGGCCAGATCTATAAGCGATAGTACTATGATAAATAATTCTTCAGGAACAAAATTGTGGAAATTGGTTGAACCAAAGTACCCTGCTCAACATTGAAGTACCTTAACTAAGATGTAGAATCCAAGTCTTAGATTTTGTGACAAGAAACAAGAGGTTACTTTGTGCATATGATGGAAACTGGGGGAATGAGTCAGGGGTGTGTGTGGTGGGGAGCAACATCCCATGTTGCTGGCCAGATTGACGGATGAAAGAATGAATGTGGAAGACACAAATCACTGTAAATATGAAGTATTTCAGAGTTTTCTTAGCAGTCCCACTTAATTTATGCGAGGCACTTGCAGCTGAGTGGCCAACTTGCCCTGCAAATACTGGTAGGCATTTTGAAGAGTTAAGCTGACTTTACAAAACTGAATTTGATAGTACAGTAATTTAGTCCACTTACCTTCTACAAGACAAGGTGAAGTGCTAACCAGGTCAATAACCTTTACAGATATTTTCTGCTTAGCTGACCCTTTCATTTTTTGTTTGTGACTTTACCTCTTCACATTTGATCTCTGACACTTCAGTGAAAGCAACATGAAGCACATCTCATGCAGAGTGAGACCCGTGCCTTGCTAGTGAGTTATTCAGGCTTTTAAATACTAAATAAAAAACACTCTGAAAATATTTGTCCTCAGTGCAGTTAGAGACCTGAATAATCCTAGATTTGGCCAGGCTGAGATAAAATTACTCAAGAATATAAGGTTTAAAATGTAATGGATTTATCTGTGTTAGGCCCGTAGTTAAAAAAATGCATATGTTGTTATTCCATGCCTGGCAAATGAACTACTTTGGAGCTGTAACCATCTAAGTGATAGAAGTGTCTGATTATGTGGCCAGCAGGTCAAGGGAGGTGATTCTCCATCTGTACTCTGTTCTTGTCGAACCCCACCTGGAGTACTGCATCCAGTTCTGGGGTCCCCAGCATAAGAAAGACATGGACCTGTTAGAGTGGGTCCAGAGGAGGGCCACAAAAATGATCAGAGGGCTGGAACACCTCTCCTATTCCAGCCTGGAGAAGAGAAGGCTCCAGGGAGACCTTATGTGGCCCTTCTATATGAAGGGAGCTTACAAGAAAGAGAGAGAGAGACTTTTTGCCAAGGCCTGCAGTGACAGGACAAGGGGCAACAATTTTAAACTGAAAGAGGGTAGGTTTAGATTGGACATAAGAACTTTTTTTACGATGAGAGTGGTGAGACAGTGGCACAGGTTGCCCAGAGAAGTTGTGGATGCCCCATCATTGGAAGTGTTCAAGGTCAGGTTGGACGGGGCTTTGAGCAACCTGGTCTGGTGAAAAATGTCTCTGCCCATGGCAGGGGAGTTGATCCAGATGATCTTTAAAGGTCCCTCCCCACCCAAACCATTGTGTGGTTCTGTGATTATACCTGTCGGGGCCCTGAGGGCACCAGCAGGCCTTACTGCCCAGCCTCCCCTGGGGTCTCCCCAGCCCTGCCTGTGTACGCAGGACCCCATTTCAGCTGGGCCCCGGGGCTGTCGGTCCTGCCCTGAGTGCCAGTAGGAGTGCCAGTCTCCAGCCCTGGCTCTGGCCCCATTTGCTCCTTGCTGCCCTCCCCAGGTGACCCGGTTCATCCCCTCGCTCTGCCTGGGCCATCTAATGGCCACGTTACCAGCACCGGCTCTCCCCTGCAGGGCTGTGCCCCTTCGGTAAGACCCTACCAGCGCTAGGGTCACCTCAGCGCCTGCTTGTTCCCCTGGTAAGGCAGGCTGCTTTCCCTGCGTTCTGACAATAATTAAGTCCCTTGAACAGGTGCTGTTACCTTCACTTACTAAACATTGGTAAAGAACTGCTTAAAATGATGAGAAAAATCTTCCATGTCAATAGGAAGAAGTGGGAGTAAAAAAGAAGTTGTGTTCTGCAAAAGCTTACTCTTCCTTTTTTTTCTCTTTTCTCTGATTACTAGGTTGCTATTTAGATTAGCAACTAATTCAGGCATCTCTCACATTATGGTGTGACTGACTGATAAACCCCTGCCATGGAAGAAGGCTCAGAGGAGCTGGGCCAGGGCGATGTGCCCCTGGTGCTCGGGGACAGATGCAGGGTGTGAGTGACCACAGCTGGTGCAAAGCAGCTGACTGTGTCCCAACACAAAGGGGAGGGACCGGGGGTGGCCTTTGCTTGAGATAAACAGCTCTGTCAGCTGAGTGGATCAGCTGGTGGCTGGAAATGTTTCTCCCCGAGTTCATTAAAAGTGTGTGGACGTCTCCCTGAGTCAGCCAGGCCACCATGGAGGCAGTGTATGCATGGCTCAGCCCAACACAGAGTATGAAAACTGGACAACTGACAAAAGAATTTAGAAGGGAGTGTTGGGCTTGAGCTGGCTTCAACTCACGTATACCTTCCCAGCATCACAATTATAGAGACTGGTATGTGGATCGCATTGGTATGGTGATTGTTACGGTGTTATCTTCACCATCTATGGTTATCTTCAAATAAGTATATTTGATATTAAACATTACACCTTCCATGCGCAGAATATCTAAAAGAAGCTGGTCAGAGATACTGGATCTTGGCATATGGTTGACATGCAAAATTTCAGCAATACAAGGAGCCTTTTCCTGGTTCACTGAAAGTAGAGACATGTAGATTGATTTACTTATTAAATAGATTAGATTTTCTGTGCAAAAACTCATACAGACTTAATCCTTTCATTTTCTAAAATGCATTGAGACTAGCTCTTTCTATAACATTATTGGAATATCGTAGAAGTCACATAGACACCGCTTGCATAGAGATCACTTACTATAGATCCTAGCTGAAAATTTTGCCAATGAATTTGACTTGCTAACTTCAGTACATTTTTGTAGTTTAATGTGCAAAATTATTTTTGAGACAATACTGTATTTAGTAAGAAGTGAGTAATTTGTACTCTATATGGACCAACAGTGTGTTCAATGGAGAAGAGGATGAAAGAATTTGATTAAGATGTACCACTTTAATTAGCAGAATGTCCCCAAGAACAGAAATAGAACTGTTTTAAAATCCCCTTCTGATTTACAGTCTGAGGGGGATCGATAACATTTTCTAACAAAAGGTATAGACTGCTCTAGAAAGTGTCCCTAACTCTGCCTGTTGTTTGTATATAGTCAGTATCGGTGAATGACTACTGGCTATTTTTGCATGTGTCAGAGTATATTTTCTCACGGAATTAGTGAAGAGATGTTAAGAACTGGATTTACAACATATATCTATTTTAATGTAGTTCAGTGCTCCTGACAGATCTGAATTCTTTTCTTTGCCGCTATCCTATTTTGCAGTGGCCAGTGTGGAGTAATATGTGAATATTTCATTTTTGGGCATTAAGATCCAAGCACAATTAGTTAATAAGTATAAATGAGTACAGTTATTACTTTAGTCCATAAACTGTTGGCAATCTGGATGAGTGCCAGGGCTCTGGATTTGTAGTGCTGTCACATTTCAGGATTGCAATGCTTTCAGTATTAGAGGCAATGCACTGTCTGCACAATCTCTGTTAGTGTTTTTGGTTCAGTTGCAAAATCTATTTTAACAATAGGGACGAGGCTGTAGCTTGAATATTCCCTGTGCAGAATCCTCCATGGACTGCTGACTGTAGGAACGGAAATTAACCTTGCTAAACTAAATTAGTCTTCATGAATACAGCCTTTCTGTCCTCTGTCCTTCATCAGATCACAACCGTAGCTTACGTGTAACCCAAACTGAATACTCAAGCAAATGCGAAATATTATTTTTCCTTCCAAAAGTGATGGATGCTTATCAAGGTACTGCTCTCTGTTTTCAGTAGGGTTGTAAGAGTAACTGGCCCCTTAAGAGCCATGAGCTGAAAAGTCGCAGTCCCTTTAAGACTATGTTTTCAGTTAAGAGTACCTGAGAGTCCTGGTCAAAGTATATTAGCAACTTGATTAAATTCCTCTCTGTTTCTCTCAGACAATGCCCTTAACTGCTTCTGTTGGTTTACTGTATTAAAGGCTCATCAGAGTTATGGCTCCTGACTTAGTATTAATCACCACTGGAGAGCACCACCAGGGTACATTCACGACACCGACACACTTCTGCTGCTGTGTTTTATGAAGAAAGTCAGTATTACCTTTATGGCGTTGGCATTTGTAGGACAGCAGTTCTGCCCTAAGATTTTTGAAGTGCTAAGGACCTGACATGACTAACTTGATACGCAGTGACTGTCTCAAGCTTCCCTGCAGGACTTCTCATTTTAAGACATCTACATGTCTTTAAGGCACCTACGTGTGGTCTAGGAACAGTAGTAGTTTCACAGATCTATTAGACTGTTAAAAGAGTGACATCATTATTAGCTATATACATTTTATTTTTTCCTTTCATTAATATTTAAATTGGTAGAGACATATCCACTGATACAGCGGTAAACAAAAAAGTGGGTACACTTACCTGCTTTATATTCACACCGGTGAAAAATCTGTTATCGCCCAAATTGGACATGCATAAATTCTATTTACTTATATTTAGCCTGACTGAACCTTTAGCTGTAGCAATATAAAATGAATGTGAAAGCAAACCCATGGATTATAATTATAAATGAAATAGGTGCGCATAACATAAACACACCTGACATATATCCCTGATTAGATAGTAGATATGCTTCTACTTTTTATAAAAGATATATTTCTTTTTGAAAACACATAATTATTTGCTATTCCTGTTTAGAGTGTAAATGTATCTGTATCTATTAAAAATATTTTGTAGATATAAGCCTTCAGAGAAGAGGTATGGTAAACAAGTTTATAGTTACTGGATTACTTGGGAAATGATTTAATTTTGCATTTGTAGATTTTGAGTACTTATTTACAGTGAACAACAAAGCTTTTTTTCCCTATCTTTTCCATACCTTCCCTTGTTGTTTATCTATATGCAGTCATATAATTGTATTTAATGATTAATCATTTGATATGAGCCAAAGTGATTTTTTTTAGTGAGCAGTAGCACTGTTACACATTGTTTTATGCTTTAGGATGGTAGGTCATTTTTTATTTATTATTTGCTTTCATAATAAAGGGTTCAGAAGAGATGTTTATCAGGACAATTAGTGACCCTAGGGTTCTTTGGCTAGGAAAGCAAGCCAAAACAAAATTATAACATCCCAGCATGCCTTCGATCAGCTGCAGCACGCTCTCTGTGGGCTCAGAGAACATACTTCTTTGCCAGGAACATCTGGCTTTTGAAAAGCTTATAATAAGTTTGGGAGTTCTGTAACAAAAACAGAAAAGAATTACAAACCCAGGAGTAACTTACATGGTTTTTTCGAAGTGGAAGCAGTTTCATTGTCCTTAGGGATGAAGATCAGGATGAGAAGGACTTGCCAGTAAAGCTTGCCTAAACAAATTATTCAGTAGATACACACTGCTGCAGCTCAGAGAAAACTTGATTCCCCATACTTGTCCGTTAGCTTACTCGATAACGTTAGCAAAGGCACAGAAATCCTGGTAAATACAGGTAGAAGTAGTTCTGCAAACACCAGGAGTTTTGATTCTAACCTTGATTTACAAAATATGTTGGCATCTATACAGTACAAGCATGAAGCAACGAGAGGGATTTTTTAAAACATCATTTTGAAAGGATCATATCCTGTTCTGTAAGCGGAATAATTAAATAAAATCATTAATGACAAAAAGAAGCTCTTTTTCTTTAAATTCTCTAGGGATTGACTCAACTAGCAGTTTAAGTACATGTCTAATTTCAAAAGTATTATTAGTTTCATAGTGGGTTTATTCATACGGTTTAAGTTCTGCATGTACTAAAGTAATTTGCTGAATTGGGGTCGATGTCCTGTGCATACAACAATATCCATACTGGTTCCATCTGTGATGCAGACATTGTTACCTGCACGTTATAGGTAAGTGGTCTTTTAAATTATTCCACAGTGCATTATGTCACCACCAGAATTTAATACATTTTTTTTGTTTTTCAAATAACTTAGATTTTTAGACCATTATCAAGTGCAGAAGTGGCTTATCAGTGAAAGAAACAGACTTAATAAATTGTCTGTGCATACAGATGAGTGATTCTGTAGTGCAAAGATGTATGCTAAGTAGTACTGAAAGCATTATCGAGTCCTCAGTACACGGGAGAACTCTGATCTTTACTCTGTGGGTATACAGGTTTGTCCTTGCTAGAAGCTGTATCCTTCTGCCATGCACCACATAGTTATTTGGGTAGCAGTTAGGAGACTGGCTGGAGTCAGGTTGTGTGCACAGCAGGAAAGCTACGATTTTGCTCTTCAGCCCCAGAAGGCTGTTAGGTGGGCAGTGGCAGTCCTGGGGGTCGGAGGGGGGGACACAACAAGAGGAAGACTGAGGCAAGTGTGATTAAATGCATCATCATTTATATGATGGGACTCCAACTCTTGCTTGTGCGGGGGTAAAACCTCAAAGACCTCAGTGAAATTTGTAGTCAAATAGCTGTTGTAAATTAGCAGTAGCTTGTGAATATGGATTTTAATTTTGTTCGTTGTGTATGTACTTTATAAGTGTGTTCATCTGAAACATATTAGCTGTTAGCTGTTTGCAGATATGAGGTGCATCTTGCATTTGGGAGAATGTTTAAGTCTGTTAGTTTTTTCACCAAGTGATAAATGTAGCCTGTGTTAAGAGGATTTTTTTAGTATCCAGAGGTAGTTTCCTTGTTGTTTCTTTGCTTACCCTCTTTTCCCAATTACACAACATAATTCATTGGGGTTTTTTCCCCACAGAATCACAGAATGAAAGTCAGTAAGCTGCCTCCCTTTTGGAGATCTATATCTTCTTCATTTACGTAATAGTGAACTATGGTTTGTGGCATTTCAGTAGGAAAAGACCTTATAAAATATTTACATTTTGAGAGATTTGAAGAATTACAAACCAACCTCTAATTAACTTTCATAAGAAATATTATATTCTGTGATGAGCGTAACACCAAGTTCCTTAATGGTACATTCCCAATATAATTGTTATCATTCACTGTTTTCATCCCATTACCTTTTTTCTGTTTTTCATTTCTACTTTGGTCATTCATCTTGACAAAGTCTCAGTTCAGCATAGCACTGGATTATCTCATTAGCCGGTTGCACTTCAACTCATACTAACAGCCCCTGGTTCAGGAATATACATAAATACACAATGTTTTCCTAATCATGATGGAATGAATGGCTCAATGTCCTTAACATAACCCTTTCATTAGGCCCTGCTAAGAAATCTAACCAGGTTTGATTTTTGAAGTACTAACCTGGGCCATCAGAAGCCCATGGAAAAATAGTATTCATGACAGACTTTGATAATATAACCAGTAATGCAGAGTTAAAAAAAAAGGAAAAAAAACCCAGCAGAATATTAAACATGGGGTGATTCTGCAAGACAAATTCTATCAAAACCCTTTGAATTTTTTTTTCAGAGAGAATGTATCAGTCTGTAAAGTGGCCTTTCTTAGGTGATGGTTTCATGACCTGCTGGCTTTAGCAGCAATACCGACTCATGAAATTACAGCCCCTGGTTATTTTTTCCTACCCCACAGTGGTTAACATAGTTGTTTGCAAAATCACAGATTAGACCGGATCGGTGTGCAGATTCCAACCTCAACCTTTTATTCTGATTAGATTTATTAGCTTGGCCACATAGTGTTCTCGGCATAGCTAAATGGCTGGCAGTTTGAGATGTGGAGACGGGCATGAGAAGCATCAGGTAAAGGAAAGGAATTCATTATGCTGGCGTTACTACAGAAGACAGCCTTAGTGGCAAAGCAAGGGGACATATTTTTTTGCTTTCATCTTAGAGAGTCCACTGTGATGCCTACTCTTTGCTTCTTTCAACAAAACTGTCAAATGCAAAGCAGAAGTGGAAGGAAACCCAGCATCTGTTGACAGTGTGAGGAAACAAAATTAACTGTTCACGCACGGCTTTCTTATTTGATTCTTTGGGACACAGCCTCTCATCCCCAGTTTGTAATACTACCTGGCTCGACAGTCACCATCACTGATCATCATAGTAAGGCCAGAAGAACCTAAGGGTGGCCACACTGGGTTAGCTGAGCCAGGTATGCCAAAGACTGCCCTGTCTCTGGCAATAAGCAATGGAGACAACTAACAAAGAGTGTAAGAGGACGAGGATGTTACGATACCTTCCATGAATACTCTTTGCAGTCTTCAGTAAACTGTAGTTCAGAAACTTCCAGGACCAGTGGTATTTTTGTATTTTATAGCCCTAGGTAGATGCTTCTTTTACGATGTTTGTCATTTTTTGCACAGATATGCTACACAGTACCAAGTCTCCAGACCATTCAGAAACGAATCTCAGGTGCAGCAGGTGGAGCCTGAAGGCTTATTGCACACTGTGGCCTTGAAATGTACCTGTGAAATTATTTTTAGAATGAAATAAAGATCTTTTTAAGGTAATAGTACCTGTTTCAGTAATTGAAGGATTGTTTCCTATTTCGTCTTTGCAGTACTTACCTGTGTCTCTAAACATATATTGGAATCTAAAGTATGTAATAAAAATAGATGTAGTACATAATAATCGTATAGGATTAACGTACCACAGAACAATAATAACAATAACTAGTGATATGTAATAGTAA
This sequence comes from Gymnogyps californianus, assembly GCF_018139145.2. Classification (NCBI taxonomy): domain Eukaryota; kingdom Metazoa; phylum Chordata; class Aves; order Accipitriformes; family Cathartidae; genus Gymnogyps; species Gymnogyps californianus. The sequence goes on along the minus strand of NC_059471.1, from coordinate 113,142,523 downwards.
TACAAACTGGAATGAACAAATGTCAGGCTTTCTCCTGGCACTTGTACACCACCACTTCAGATTTTGAATCTGCAGAGAGGAAAAATTCATTCTTCCCAACCTGTACTAGTGAGAGGGAAGTCAGCTTTTGTGATTGTGGGAGCAAGTGACTGATGATAGCATTGTCTGGAGCCAAGTGTAAATTGAGTAGCTGCAATGCAAGCTGCCACACGAAGTACCAGTCTATGGTTGTGAACTATTATGCTATATTACAGCCATTTAATGGCAATTGAGTGATGAGAACAGTATGTTATTTGATGCACATACAGTGACACAGTGGCTTTTTCTAATTAAGGCAATATTAGAGGACTGCTCTTTTGGTTAGTGGCAAAGGGCAATCTTTAATGTGGGATATACCTAGCTCCAAAAATACGTAATGGAAAAAATGATTCTGCCTCTAGGCATATGAGCTTTTTCTTTCATTAGGCTCTTGGCAGTCTGGCATTTTTGAGTTAGTGTCGGAGGTTTTCTGTGGGGACACTAGAGGGACCCCAGGGGCAGTGTAAGAACAGCCTTTGGTGGCATCCCAGAGTCCAGGGACATGGGAATCTACAACTAGAGGTGCCATGCTGAACGCACCCAGGAGGTCCTGAGCACTTAGTTGCACCCTTAGTTTAGCAGATAATCCATAGCACTCAAGCAGCCCTTCTTTCAGGAAAAGAAGCCTCTGTCTGACTCAAATTTACTGATATTTCTTAAAAAAAATATAGCACTTCTTCTGCAGACACAGTGTTGAAAATGACAGATATCACAATGAAAGAACTCGTAATCTGAGATTACAGTGTGAGCCATTTACAGTAACATGCTGAATTCTACAACACTTCTAATTTCCTTCGTGAACCATTTTCTTCTGTGCTTATTCAGTTATGCATTGCATCCCATAGCTGGGCTGAGCGGGTTAAGAAGCAGAAGCTTTATACACAATTCAGAATATGACTGCAAAGTTTCACTGGCTGTCAGGTCCTCCTGAGAAATATTAAATCTTTAAATAGGTTTCCTATGCTGCAATTTTCTACGTTACAAGGTTTGCATAAAAGAGGCTATTACTGTAGAAGATATTTTATTCACAATATTGATATATTGTTCTTCCTCTCTAGCATTTCAGTTTCTTACTAGAATCAGTTAAAGAAAAGAACAGAAGAACATTACAGCTTATTTCAGCCTGGAGTTCACTTTCTATTTATGTATTATTAGATTAGCATGGTAGATTAGTGAGAACATAATAGGTGGCAAAATTAAATATATATAAAAATATGTATAAAAACTATATATGTGTGTATATATATACACACACAGGTACATACCCACATATATGTATGAAAGCACTAGATACCAAATTTAGGGTAGACTTTTTTTTAAAGAAAAAAGTTCCACATTTTTTCTTGAGAAAGGGAGGTATTATTTGAGAGGAAGGGTTGATTAATCGTGTTGACATATTTGAAACTGGTCATAATAACGATTCTTCCACACGTACTGTGTGTCATTTCGTTATATTTGCAGAATGCACCCTAATGCTTAAAATGTGTCAACATTTGACTTAATCTCCTTCCTCTAAATCCTACATTAAAATCGTAAGGTGTCCTGTGTATACTACATATTCACACAACTTTCTGTTAAGCTGTATTTTGTTTCAAGGGCTGGGGTGTGGGTTATTCATTTGTTTGTTTTCTATTATATGACAATATTGCAAGACTCCAGGTCCAGGAGGTGATTGGCTTCCAATTCCAGGAGGTTTTCAGGGGAATATTTTCTATTTGTGTTTACATATATTGAATCTGTGCTTTCAAAATAATTTTGTCATCTGAGTATTTCCTTCCATTCACTTGCATGTATTTCTTCCTTTGTAATGACATACTTTGACAACAGAACCCAAAGGGACATGTACAGCTAAATAGTAATTTTCAGATAGAGAATAGAAAGCAAACAGGAACTTGCTAAAGCAAATCTTGATTTAGATATTGCTTGAACTACTTCTGAAATCAAAGGGGAAAAGGCATGCATTAGGTCTTTCCTCTTCCTGTTAAATTACTTGAAAGTCCATCTGCAGGGTCAGCCCAGAGTCTTGCTAGCAGATGAGCAAGCCATGTTCTACTGAGTCCCTTTCTGAAGATATTTTTGGTAGTTGCATGTTTCTTTCTTTCTTATGGTATGGAGAAAAGGAACATTCTGAAAGAGGATAATACAAAATACACAAAAACCACTGCCATGTGATTATGAATGATTTAGTAAAACAGTGAGTTGCATGTGATGCACTTGTTTTGCTCTCTCTCGTATAGTATAAATCAGGAGCAGTTTCACTGCAGTAAAAACAGCCCAGAAAAGTGAGGGCGTGTAACATTGCAAATATGCTAGTAAGGTAATGAACCTACACCAACTGAGCATCTAGTGAGTGCAGAAAAGCAAGTGTGATTTACATGCAGAACAAACAGTAGCAAGAAGAAAACAGTGGCATGATTGTACCATTCAAGGGAACTACATACCTCACTGTCAGAAACCTTTTCCACCCCATTTAATTCTTCAGAGTTATGAATATTTGCCACTCTATAGGACTTGAGTGACTATCTTTATTATGCATGGGCACGCTATTATTTCTGAACTTGTAGATGATAATAGTATCGCATACATTTAATTTCTGCCAAATTAAACCCCTCTCTTTTACAGAGATCCACACAGCCTGGAAGTGGTATTTTTCCTAGTGTTTCTTGAGTTGGCACAGAAAAGAGAAATCTGTTAAACCAGATAACTGACTGTAAGCTTATAATTAATACAGATATAATTAATCAAGAAGTTTTAGTAGCATGGGCTGTATCGTTCTGAATAGTGTGTTGAACTGTAGCTTGAAATTAACCCGAAAAAGAAACACAGTTTCATATAGGGTTTATTTCTAAAGGAAATGTTTCTACTTAAACATCAAGATAACACTAGAATTTCTATACTGAGAAACTATGGAAACAAATTTAGCAGTTTTGCAATATGAAATGAGGAGCCAAGTTTTTTCTATCTGTATAATAAATATACATGTAATACCACATGCTTTGGCCTTGTCTTCAGCCTTCTCTTATAGATCCTGGTAAAGAGTCCCTGAAAAAATAACTGACTTTTAGACAAAATAGGCACACAAGATTGTTTCTGTAGATCTGGAGACCACAGTTCAAAGAGCAGCTCAATCTTAGACAATCTAATCTGCTGTTGAACTGCCAAGTCTTTTCGTCTTAGCCTTTCTTCACCTTCCAGAGTCGGCGTTGTAGGCCTCCAGCATACATGTTAATTGTTGGGGTTTTTTTCATTAGCACTGCTATACAGAGAAGTAGGCACATTGCATCTATGTGTGCCACACCTGGAAAATTCACACATCATCATGGCTGCGTGCTCCAGTATAGCCACAAAAATTATCTTTTTTCATCAGCTGAAACCTGGACAAAATGTAAAGCTTTCCAGGGCAGGGAAACTGAACTGGTAACTCTGAGCAGTGTGCGGGGCATCCATTTATTCAAGACACGAACACCAGTATTTCACTTGAAAGCATTTTAGCAGGAACAGTCGAAACACAACTGACATAAGCCAATATTTATCTTTCCAGGTATCAATAGGCTCTTAAGCCGTTATCGCTGGCTCCAGTTTTAAAACTACTCAGAGTGGTCCTCGGATTTCAGCTTTGGTTGCAGCATGGCCTCTTTAAGCTGACTGGGCTCTTTTTGTTACCCTGGCTGAAAGTTAGGCTTTCTACTCAGACTTCTGCTCAGAACAATTTATTCTTAACTGTACATAGAAGTTAAATAAACTCCATGATGCTCACTTCCATATTCAGTTATCAGGTTGCTTTTGGATTTTCTTTCAGTTTTTCTAAGCTCGGCATGTTCTCACAATTGGCACAGCTCTGTCAAGACATAGCGGCAATAAAATATCCACTTGTCTCTAGATGGATGAAGTCCTCCACGCTGTATTTTCAGAGACAGAAAAGAAGAGATGAAAGTGGAAATACCAAGGCACAGACAACCCCCGCCCCGAACAGTGGCACAGAACCCCAGTGCCACATGATGTGATGGGAGGCTACGTGCTGACAGCTTCCACCCTGCACATCTGGGAAATCCTGCACATAATGACATGTAGAGACATACCAGAACTGCTGCACCTGTACAGGGCAAATAGCCAGCACGTACACAGTGAATCTGACACATCCTGATCATAGATTGACTCTACAAATAATCTTCTGTGAAACTGAAGGGGCTCAAGGGGTTCCAATGCCTTACACACAGAGCTAGCTCCCCGCTGCACAAGGCGTGCGTGGCAGGACAGGAGCACTCTGGCACATTTCTGTGCACACGCTAGACATTTAAACTCTGCCATCTGTTCAGGACATAAGGGCTTTGAGCAGTCTGACAGGGTTTCTGAACATCTGGAAATTTTGGACTAAAGGGCTGAAGTGGATGGTGTTAATAGCTAAGAACTACAGGACCCTTAGTCTTTGCCTCGATCTACAAAATTCTGTGCCTCTACACAGGCTCAAAATGCTCTATTCATAAATGATTCCTGAAGTATGAGATAAAAAATATTTTTTTTCCTTGTAAATGATTAGAATGAGGGTTTTTTTGACAGCTTACAAGCATTTCAAAAGTCATGTCACTTCAAAACCTATGCTTGTTTTATAATTTATGAGGCATTACATCTCATTATTTCCTGATAAGATGCGTGAAGAGACCAAATCCTCTGAATAAATTCTTCAGTTGAAGCTAAAAGGATTTAATTTTTTCATGGATAACCTGACCTTAGAAATTCCTTAGAAAATTCCCTAGAAAATAGGGATCTATATTCATTAGCAGAAATTTTTCAAGGCTATAGATAGATCCGAATGTTTAGTCTCTTTTTCCTTTTCTTGCTTAACATCCTCCAGGTCTACAGAATGATGCTAATTTCTGTTAATATTCTGTTGCATTCCTGTCTAAATACTTCCAAGAAATATGTCCAGTGTTTTCAAGTCTTCTTTTGTATGATGATGAGTGAGCCCCATATACATGTAATACTTAGTACTGATGGGCCCAAACATCTCAGGTCTATAATGGGCCCTTTGACTGTACAATATTTTCAGTCTACATCTTGGGAAACATGGAAAATTTACACAATAGTGAAAGAAGTCAGGACAGAGGGATAAGAAAGGAAATCTTGACTGAAATCAAGGCTCAGCCAGAAGGTGGCTTAGTATATCCATATCCGTACCACAAATGATCCATAGCGGAAGGTTATGGCTAAAAAAATGCCAAGTAGAACTGTGATAGCCTGACCTCAGGTGTAACAAGAGCCTCAGCCCACATTTCCTGACCTGTATGATGTGTTTATAATATGAATTATCTCACTAAAGGATAAGGAGTCAACAACTTTGTTCAAATTGCCCATCAAAGCTAAAAATGATTTGAAAAGTCTAGGTATTGAATTATGCAGTTATTACAGTTTGTTAAAACTCAGCTCAATTTTTTACACTTGCAATGTAAAGGTTGTTTATTTATTTTTTCCAAATCTTTTTTCCAAATCTGTTTTCTTGGATGATTCTAGACAGGAATGTAGAGAATGGGATTCCAAGCGCCTTTTGGAGCAGGATCTTCTGGAATTTAGTAGATCAGTTACAGATAATCTATCTGTACAGTTACAGAATAATCTAGTTATTCTTCTCCTTCTTATCTTTTGAAAGTTCCTGTGAATTGTCAGGAGTTTGGTTTTCTTTAAAGGATTTTAAAGAGTTAGAATTTAATAAAAAGTGTCTTTGTTTCTGTCATCAAACCCAACTAGATAGTTGAAGTAAATCAAACAATGCTACATTACAGAAATTTCAGTAGAATGCTTACAACTTCAGGAGGTCTTCTATCGGTTTCTTTAAATTACATATTGCAGATTTTTTCCTAATCACTTAAAGGTAGATATTTGATTAAATATCACAACGTACCTGAGAGTAGGGTCAGAAACTGTAGTACTAAACCTAAAGAACAAGTTCTTTTCCATCAGATTCTGCAATAGTCCGTACTGTATGTGGGAAGGGGTGGCTAAAATCTGTGTATGTCATGCAATCCATTTATTGGCTGAACAGTAGTGAAGGAAATTAGTAAAGAAACAAGATTATTTTTTTAACTCTTTCATTTACATGGAATTATGTATAAACTGTCACTCTGAGGAGAGTGAAACCACAGAAATTGTTCAGTGTGGAATAGCTCCTCTTTGAGGTTTGTTTCAGATTCTCAATCCAGAGAGCACCCCTAAAGTCAGTTAAACTCTGGCATAACTCACTGACTTGTTAGCAGTGCTGTACAGTCTCCACTTGCTGGTTTGATATCCAGGGATGACCGACAAAACTTGCCTGAATTTTCATGTGGCAAAATTGGCCTGCACTGTTCTCCCGAGGTCTTGCTGGCAGCCAAGTGGATGCAGCTTTCTTACCTCCAGCCAGCTGGCCCACCTGGCAATTACGTGCTAAGATGGTCCCAGGGACTTGCTGGAAGCGCTTGTTAGAAATTTACCCTGTAAGTGAGGAGAGGACCAGGGTCACATCTTTCTTTTTCATAGCACATAATGGATCGTCTCTGCTAGAGAGGACTTCTCCCAAGGTCAGAAATCCAATTTGACATGTGTATTCAAAAAATAAGAAACTCCAAGACTTGCCAGTGATAAGGAGGTTTTTATAGCAAAGCGTACCTGGAGACTTTCAAGAAATAAGTACCATTAACAGAAATAGCTGTAAGACCAAAACTTATTACTGATGAACTGGAGACAAGAAGGATGAATGTCTAACATTTCTCTGGACTTGAATATAACAATGAATATGTTTGATTATAAAGCAGTGGAATAAATATTAAATTACTGTTTGAACAATAGAATTGAATGAAGCAGATTTTTCTGTGGGGAAAAACAGACAACACACAGATTGTAAATTATGTAATTATCTCTCAGATAATTGGTCTGTTAAAAGAGAAACAAAACAAAAGAAAAAAAAATAGCCACTTAAAAGACTGATCTCAATAGACAGACACATTTAAAACTCAGCTGAGAAGGATTAAGAATCACTGAAGCCCTGAAATGTATTTAATCAATTTTTTATCTCCTGCTGGCTGTTATAAACAGACATGACTTTCATTCCTAAAGGTAGTTCGTGTCAGGTTTTCAGGGACTAGAGGAGAATCTTTTTATGCATATATTTCAGTATTCTCAGACACAGCTACATCATTAGAAGCATTTGATCAATTTACTTAAGATAATAAAATTCTGCTTGATAGTTGTAGGAAAGAAAGAAAAAAACTGATATATTCCTGAGGTATGCATTTATATGCTAGGCACTATTTTTTTTATTATATAGTTATTTTAATTAAATAGCATGTATATTTATTTCTTTGCATCCAAATTTGTTTCTTTTCCATTCTTTCTCATGTACACACTGTTTTGGATTGCAAACGGTATGGCAGTATCATTCCAGTACTGGCAAAATGGTTTGTCTTTTATTTATTTGTCGTGTTTTGTTTATAAAAGTAAATTTCATATCAGTAAGACGTTCTTTGTTTTTCAGTATTGGAAGAAACTACTTAAGGTGAAACATTATTTCCAATATTGAAATTTCCCACCACAGAATACTTCAGATATTTAAAGTACAAATTAAATTATGTTTACTTCAAACTGTATCTGTATGCAATGCATGCACTTAAATATATTATAAGGAAAAAGCTATTTATTTCATATGTTTAAATATTTATGCAAGATCTGGGCGCCTTTTTTTTTTTTTTTTTAAAGTATAAATACACTAGTCATTTAATAGCCTAATCTCACACTGAAATGCTGCACTACCTGGAACAGCTTTTTATCATTACAAAGTTCTCTCTCTAAAATGACAAGTATCTGACCAGCTAAAAATTATGAGCAATATGATGATACTGATTTTCAGTGAAGAACCTGAACTCAGTTCAATAGCATAAAATGATGTTGTATTAAAAAAAATGCTTTATGATATTTCTTGCATATAACAGCAGACAAGAGGCATTTAATTTTTTTTGTTTTTTACAGTTACTGGTCTCTATTATTTGCATTTCTTAAAGTATGGGAAAGAGAAAGGTACTAGTAGTGTTTCAAATAAAATTTGGGGATGTCTTCAGCCTGACTTTCTCTTCCAGCTGAACTGGTAGAGGTGTAGACCTAGCAGCTTGTGGAGTGGAAATTATTTTTATAATCATTTACCATTTCTATAGATGAGACAATGACAATGAACATTTTAGTTATAGCAGCACAGCACATACTAACTCTATGCTGTCCTTAAAATGCTTTGTTTTTCTAGCAAAACACCTTACCAACTTTGAAGGTATCAAAATGTTTTTAATGTTAAAAACATTTTAGTGTCTTGTAGACTAAGAGGCAAATTTTTGTTGTATTAGAGAAAGTGTAATTAAGACATTAAACTTCAATGAATAAAGAGGAAAAAAAGGATCAATGCTAGTTGAAAACACATAAAAACTTTTCATTAATAAAAAAAAATAAAATGGATTTACATGGTTTTTAAAGTAAGAGTTATCTCTTCACCATAAAGATTTCCCTGAAGTTTGTATTCACCCATTCTTTGGACTCCTATGTACATAGGTACATCAGATGAATACGAAGGATTTCTACTGAACGATTTTGAACTTTGAGCTGAAGTAAAGGATATCATGGACGTGTTGCATATAACAAACAGGATCTATGGTAGCGCATAAAATATGAGACTATAAAGATGAATTATCAGTGTGTATTTTAATTTATCTACAAATCTTTGTTAGCAACCATAAGTAGTGTTTGCATGCAATAGATAAAATGAGTTAATTAGAACTATCCATTTAGTAAACATAGTCCTATGGAGCTAAAATCAATAAGCCAATGAAATTCCTCTCCCTGTCTGTTACATAGAAGCGTACCTATATGTGCATGCAAACACACATGCAAATATTCTTTCTAAAACGTTTGTAATTAAAATGTATATGGATATAAATTATATTTCAAATATAAGTTTTTTCACATGCTAGTTTTGTAGGTGTAGAAATGATTCACAATAGTTCTACTCATACAAGTCACCATGTTGATTTGGCTTTCTAGCACTTGGATGGATTTGATAAGCAATTGCATATGACAGTTTTTCTGAAAAGATTTAAAAAAGCATGTAACAAGAATGCATTGATTTAGAAAAAAGCAATACATAACCCAATTAAAATAAATAATATTTCGAAGTCATAAAGTACAGATATGAAAAAAGGAATGTGGGAAAAGACAGGGACCACAATTCACAATTTTGTGTTGGAAAATGATGTGTTAGACACTGTCGGTCCTAGCCTCGCCAGGTATAAATCCAGCTAACTCCACAGGCAATAATGGACTGTTCCAGTCTGTCACAGCTAAAGAGCTAGCTCTAAATCTTTTCAAGCAAATTTTCCTCTTTTAAACTTGTGCTGTGTGAGCACTTTTAAATATGACCATCTGAGGAAAGTAATTTCTCAAACACAATAGGTTTTAATTATGGCAGCTTAAATTAATTGCTCAGGTAAATTAAAGACTTTGCTTAATTCCAGATAGTTTCCTGACTCAGAACCATTTCTACTTTATTTGAAAAATCCTTTGCATAGTGCTTTGGTGACGTTTAATTTTTTGTTTGTCATCATCAACCAGTTCTCCAGAGCACTGCAGAAACTGTCCTCCCACTTGTTGTACGCAGAAGCCCGAAGTATTAATCTTGCGCTTATTGTCTAGAAAAGGACTTTGACAAATTAATTCCAGGGCATCTTGCTCCAGCAGCTTAAGGCAAATACATAGCAGTCTGGTCCGCTGGAGATTACCATGCTGGTGGCAGAACCAGTAGGAGAGACCTTCTGCCCACGGCTCACCTGCTTCTGTGAGCAGTCTGTGAACCTCCTGTAACTGATGCTATTATAATACTCTGAAATCCAATATAAATAAATTACAGTAAATGATGATGCACACAGCAAGCCACTTGTCATAACTGCAAAGTACATACAGCCTTCCAAGTGAAAAAATGGGGCGAGGGTTATGAAGAAACCTTTAAATTCAGTGTTTGAAGGGACTTACCACAAAATGGAAGAAGAGGGACTATTTTGTGCACGACTTGGAAGCATAAACAGCAGAGGAAAGGAGAATTTATGAAAATACATAAAACTTAGACTGAGAGGCTGTGGAGGTTATGGAATAGTCATAAAAAAGAAATGATAAAAGCTACTGCATTTGGTGCTTTAAAATTAGATTTTACAAGATAATAGGGAAGGAAAAAGAGGCAAACTGATAAAAGGAGCACTCTGATTCCTTAATCCTGAGGCTAGCTGAGCTTCATTTATGCATCTTAACAACAGTCACCTAGGCTGATCTAAATTACATTGATAGCAACAGCTCCCAGAAGACAAGAGTTATGCTCCCTGCATTGCAAGGCTGACAAGAGGAGGAACAAAAGATTTTGAAATGAATGTTAGGTTCACCTAATTTAATTCAAATAGATTAGCTGTTTGAGAAATGTTTCGCTCTCTCAAGGAGACTGGAAGTACTGGAACAAATTTCTGCTTTAGTGTTGCTACCCTCAGTAGAGTTTTATCAAGTTTAAATTTGGGCTGCACCAGAGAGAGGGAGCAGCAGAGTTTTCACAGTTTGCTCTGTGGTGGATCAGTGCTGAGTTTGCTCAGGCCTTTGCTGGATTAAAGGTTACTTTCCCTTTTCAATTTATGTGAAAATATTTTGTAATCTATTTTTTTCTTATTTTTCCATTCTGTTCTTTAAAGAATTGCTTGAAGTTTTATCAGAACCTAGGAAAGTTTGCAGAAATCCAACCCAAAAATGAACAGTTATATTTACATGGCTGTTACTTCTCAGAGGGCCACCCCTGCTCTGTAGCAGCTTTGTAGCATGTGTAGTCTAGGTGTATCTTTCCATTCAGTGAGCTGAATGAATAGCCAGTATAGTTTCAGAAGAAATCATGATAAGTTATCATGCTTCACTGCTTCACTAGAATAGCTTGCAGAGAAAATTTGATTGTTGTAGGAAGAAAGAGAATGCAATTTACCATACTTAAATTTTCAAAAGACATACTATAAATTACAGTGAAAAATCAGTAAAAGATATCAAACAGCCTTTATTAGACCAGAAATTATTTTTACCAAAACCAGAGCATGGTTTCTTTTGAAGGACTGCTTCTTAAATATGTGTGGGACCAGTGAGTTCACTAAAAGTTACCAATATTTTTCAAAAATTTTATTGTCAAGGGTGCAGTACATTGACATAGAAGAAATGAGAGGATAAGAGAAAGGTGACTAGAGGCTCAAAGATAAAGAGCAAATTGATTAATAAAATATTTTCTGGTGGAATTGCAGAACTGGTGAAAAAGTTCAGGTTTAAATCAGTTTTTATTATTTATAAATTTCATGCGCTGCTTGAATAAAAATGATGTAAAATTCTCCACTGAATTGTGGTTGGCAGTACCAGCCAAAGCAGGTGCAGAATATTTTAAGCAGATAGGAGGTCCAGTGAGATTCTTCTTCCTGGTGGTTTAATAAAATGTATAAAGAGTGTGTTAAATGCAGATAAGTGGAGAATATCTTTCTATGTCTCTTGGAACTCAGAAAGATGATCAGATTTTTTTTCAGACTGCTAAGTGCCCAAAGAATATATCCAAAAGCTAGTTTCAAAAGTGATCCATACCAAAGTAAGTGCATAATTGCATTTGTCCAAAATTTACGATTTTTCCCCATTCAGTAAGTTTAAATCAGGAGAACATTCTGATATTTTAAGTAGCAAAAATTGCTGTTAAATAGTGCCATATGCACAATGATCCTATTTATTTAATCGGTACAATTCATGAATCAAAGTTCTAATCAAGGATAAAAGTGTTAGTTTTGACTAGCAAACATGAATAACAAATTAGACTATCAATCAAACATAAATCACACTTCTTCAGAGGTCAACTCTTATTGAATAGTTCACGCTGTCAACACCAAGAAGAAAGGGGAAAAAGAATGAGATGTGGAAATAGGTAGGAAAAAGGATAGGTAGAATGTACTCAGATATTTTGGATATTTTCAAATGGTACTATTTAATGTGACGTACTTAAGAGAAATAGTAAAATTATCTAAAGCATGTAAGAGCTCTTAGGAATTCTGAAAGAGTGGAAAATTGCAACTGTAGGCTGTTTTATTTTGCAGGAAGAAAGTAAGATCATCAGAATTACATTTTGCTCATCTTCAATTTCCAGTAAAATGTTGGACAAATACTCAAGTAAACTAGTCACATAGATGGTACCTAGGACATGAATATGTGCCAATACGGATTTATTGAGAGCAAATTATGTAAAATCTATCTGGTTTCTTTCTGTGGTAGCTTATAAGAGTGGAGAAGAGGAGTGCGTGCTATGTATCTTGACTTCAATAAGGCTTTTGATGCTGTTGCAGATTGTATTCATTAGCAAGATAAGAAAACACAACCAACTGAAAATACTAAAAAAAACCAGCTGGAAAAGCATACTCAAGGGGCACTTAATATTGTGCATTATCAAACTGGAACAATACATCAATAATTCTTAAAAAGTCTGTTCTGAGCCTTGTACTATTCAATTTTTTTTTAATGAGCTGACTGATAGAAGAGAATAGGCATATTCACTTTACAGATGCCACCCATTTTGGAAAGGTGGCGGCCCTCTAGGAGATGTATTCAAATGTAAAACGATCCTGACAGACTGGAGAAATCAGTCAAAAAAAAAAAACAACACATGGTTCAATTTTAAAAAGTCTCCCCTTGCATAGGCATATAATGAATTCTTACGTTGTGAATGGGCACCGCCTCAAAATTACTGGCTGTGCAGAAAAGACCTATAAGAAGCGAATGTATTGAAAACTCAGTGTGACAATGTCACGTTGTTTTCAGAAAGACTGACATGCTACTGGGATGTAAAATGTGAGTTTGTCAGTAAAACATGTGGCATAACCTTTCCACCGCACAGATCACAAGTAGTCTGCCCAGCTCTGGGACTACATTTGAATAAAAATATCAGACAATGGTAGGAGAATAGCAAAAAGACTGATCAGTGATCAAGAAAATATGGCTTAAAATGAAATACTGAAAGTTTTGGAGTTGTTAGAGAGAAAAAGGAGACCTGAGGGAGGGTGTTAGTCTTCCTTTATGTAAATGTTGGTTGGAAGGAAGGAAAAAGCTGTTCTGTAGTCCTATCTACATGTTAATATTACATGTATGAATTGGTAATAGTCTCAGTGCTGTTAGTCCTATTTCTGACATTTGTTAGAAAGTGGCATTTGTCGCTACAAAGGTCCTAAAAGATGTCTGTGTTGAAAATGTAGTGCACACTATACATAAGAAGTACTTGCCCGTTCTTGGAAATCTTAAAAAATTTTAACTTAAAATGTTTCTCTTTCTAGCACCTATAGTAATGAGGGGCATGTAAAAAAACGTTAGAAAAATAGATGCTGTCAAATACTCATAAGGTGTAAATTGAATTAGATTTATTGAAACTACAGAAATTAACACAACCTAAGAAAATGGTCATTTAGAATTTTTCTGCTGGAACAACATTTTATTAACGGGTACAAGTGCATGCTTGTTAAACTATTCCATTCTAAGAGATTCATGCTATCAGAACTTGGACAACAGTTTAGTAAAGTGCCTGCTTACAAAATCTAATCATGAGCAAAACCTCCAAACTGGGAGGCTAGTTTAGTAATAAAAATGGTACTAAGCAGAAAAAGCGAAGATGTTATTCCTATGAGGAGAAAATGAAAATAAACAGTAAAAAGCTAGAAGAAGAGATGCAGAGCAGAAGATGATGGGTGGTAAAGAATACTAAAAGGAAGTTACAGGGGCGGAATGGGCCATTCAGGTTTCTCTGCTAAAGAAAGATACTTGCTCTGCAGTAACCAGCGGTTCTGTAACTCTTCAGAACCTCAGAAACTTGGAGAGCTATGAATTTGACCCAACTTCTTCCAAACTGAGGGATTACACTAGTCATAAAAAACCCACTTCCTTTCTAGAAAGCATTATTCTTCCTGCTCAAGCAAGCAGGCAAACCTCTGTTTGCAGAGCTGGAAGAATGTGGCTGTCGTGGTTTAGCCCCAGCCGGCAACTAAGCCCCACACAGCCGCTTGCTCACTCCCCCCCGGTGGGATGGGGGAGAGAATCAGAAGAGTAAAAGTGAGAAAACTTATGGGTTGAGATAAGGACAGTTTTAATAGGTAAAGCAAAAGTCGCGCACGCAAGCAAAGCAAAACAAGGAATTCATTCACCATTTCCCATCGGCAGGCAGGTGTTCAGCCATCTCCAGGAAAGCAGGGCTCCATCATGCATAACAGTTACTTGGGAAGACAAACACCATCACTCCAAACGTCCCCCCTTCCTTCTTCTTCCCCCAGCTTTATATGCTGAGCATGACGTCATATGGTATGGGATATCCCTTTGGTCAGTTGGGGTCAGCTGTCCCGGCTGTGTCCCCTCCCAGCTCCTTGTGCACCCCCAGCCTCCTCGCTGGTGGGGTGGTGTGAGAAGCAGAAAAGGCCTTGACTCTGTGTAAGCACTGCTCAGCAATAACAAAAACATCCCTGTATTATCAACACTGTTTCCAGCACAAATCCAAAACATAGCCCCATACTGGCTACTATGAAGAAAATTAACCCTATCCCAGCCAAAACCAGCACAGTGGCCCAAGAATCCTTTGAACCATAAAATTAACTTTTCTGGTGTATGTGGGACTCAAGACATCTACTCCTGCAAAAGATAAAAGTACACATACACACACATAGATAGACAGGTAGATATACCGTTTCTCAAAATAGACCAAATTGTGCAGATGGATGATGCACACACAGTCCCCTTCCCTAAAGTCAGTGGACGTGCGGCCAAGTGAGAATTTCCAGGATGAGTACACAGTACACTTCCCCCAGCAGTAACTCCAACACAGAAAGCCTAGAGACCTACTGAAATTGATAGTGTCTCGGTTACTTGTAATGCTTGGACCCTAAGTTACAAGTCAGAAAATCTTAGTTCTGAACACCTTTTTAAACTTTTTGGCTAATCTAATTTAAGGACTTCTTGAAGAATCATATTTAGAAAGCACTCCTAATTAGAAAGAAAATGGAAACATTATTTTAAGCATGTTTGCATCTTCTAAAAATAATAAGGTAGAAGTATATATTTAATGTTCTCATAAACTTAAATACTTTACTAGATACTTATAGTACAACTTTAAAATTAAAAAAAATATGGTAAGAATAGCTAGAAGAAAATCAGCAGTAGAGACATAAGCAAAAACCTTGTCAAAAATTTTGGAAGCTTGTGTTCTGATAACTTCCTTCACAGCAGCGTAGATCAGGATCTGCTCCACTCAAGTCAGTGGAAATAGATTCAAGTGTAAAATCAGGAAAAATTATATTTGATTTTGCCCCAAGTTATTAACTATTCTGTAAAATGAGAGTAAATAAGATGGGAACAGTCTTTCGCACCTGCTAATAGAAGAGTTCTCTGTTATCTCAGGGCCTTCTTGAAAACCATTGAAGGTAATTATAATCTTCCCAAGAGCTTTAGTGCAGCTGGAATTATGTTTTCAGGAAGGAGATGCCTGAACGATTACAAATGTACAGAAAAGTCAGATTACTCTTACTGTGAGGGGAACATGCCTTTTGCACATTTTTCGAGACTCTCTTCCTTGCGTTTGCATTATAATGCATGTATTTCATCAACGTGCAATTGTAAATATACCCTTCAGAAAAATGACCTATTGATGGGTTCCCCAAAAAGCCTCTGCTGACTATAATGTGTAATTTAATTTCAATTTCTATCTGAAATTAATTATAAGCCCTGTGAGACATCATAGAAAATTGCATTTTCTGTTTTGCCTTTTTTTTTTTTTATTAGTGGCAATAAATTCATGCCGATTCTTTTTGAATTATGTTTATGGTTTTACTGATATGAAACTTTAACTGATAACACTAGTGAGGCAGCAATAAGCAATGTGAAATATACATGAATGCACTTATTCATGGTTTATGGTTAACCATAAAAAAACCTAGGTTTTTGAACAGCTTATCTTTTTCTAACGTCCTTTATTGTGTCTCCAAGGCTTGGTATTTTATATATTAGGTAAAATATATGCTACTCTTACCATGAATAGAAATTAAAACTACAATTTATTTACGGGACATTTTTATAGCCATATGTATGTGTACTGCTGGTCATAACCCTGTATGAGGCTGAACGAAAATGATTTGACTGTAAAATATGTTACACCTGATATCATATGGTTTGCTACAGTACTGCATAGGATGCATAAAAAACAAGTCATCTCCAATGCCCACAATATTTCTAATATACAGAGGAATACATTTTCCATCTGTATAACTTCTTTCTTACTGCATCTTTTACAAGCTTTATGTTAAGAACTTGGACTTCAGAATATCAAACATAATGGTTTACCAGTTTTTTAAATAGCTTTTGTTGCAGCTCCATCTAGTCTCAGAGCTTTCTTTTTCACTTTCAGATAGCCCTAGGCTGAATGAAAAATCTAGGGTCAGGCTTTTCTCTCAGATTGGGTAGCTTGACTTTGCATCCAATATCTGATATACTTCAACACTAGAGAAGACCCAAGCTCCTAGACTTTGAAGTTCTGTAACACTTGAAAGAAAGCCCTAAGGCAAATACCAGAGTCAAAGAAGTTAAATCTGTTCTGGATAGGTGAAGCAGTATCCCATAGCTACCAAGGGAGATTTAATTAATAAAAAATGTTACGTTCCTGTTGTTCTGCACCAGAATATCCTCTCATGATCTCTGTCAAGAAATTTAACAACAAAAATTAAAATTAAATCCTTTATTCAAGACATAACTTCTGTTTAGAAAACCAGTTTTGGTACTTTGGGAATTTAAAAAACAGTTATCCAATGTAAGAGAAAGTAGCAGCTGAATGCCTAAGAACCCCCTCGGATGCTGGGCAAAGAGGTATAAATCAGAGCAAGAAGGAGAACCTTATCTCTTAAGTGTTCTGCCCTTTACAAAGCGTATCATTACTCTGCTTAGCCTCTTCAACTCAACGGTCCATGAAGTCTCATGTAGTTTCCAATTTCTTGTAGAAATTGCTGAATTTCTACTTGTCCATGGCAAAACACTGCTCTTGGGGAAAAATAAATAAATAACATATTAAATTTATCTACATGGATAATGTTGGAATAGAGTTGGTCATCCAAAAAGAAACTTCTTCTGAAATATGTCCATTAGGCACTTCTGTACCTTAGTGTCCAGAGTACCTCTGTTTTTGCACACAAGTCCATAGAGAAAAATATCAAAATGTGAAAAGAGTTGCAGTCAGATTTTAATTTTTTGTTGCTCTTCGCCTTCTTTACTGCCTTTAATTTTATTCTTCTCCCTGAAATTGTTTTTTCTTCTGCCTTTGTCTTCTCAGTTTATCAGGTAACTTCATCATCTATTTAGTTTTACTTGTCTGTTCTCTTCCCGCACAACTATTTATCAGTCTTTTGTCTCTGAGTGTCATGTTACTAGTCTTTCAAGAACCATATAATCAAAAAAATTTCATCACGTTATACCGCCGAGTGAAGTTTCTGGAATATGATTAACAGTTGCAAAGGACTTTTTTCTTATTCTAGGAGCATCATTTACTTGGTTTGCTAAAGATACAGTCATATGTAGAAATATAAATTCCAAACATTCTGCCTTCCCCCTTTTTTTCCACAGATAAATACACACACTTTCAGCTCATATCAATAACAACTTCAGCACTGGACATTTCTTTGGGGTTAATGACCCTTTCTAGGGTTGTGGATCATTGGCTCCCAGGAGGTTGTTAATTCTCAGAAAAAGCCCTGTTCCTCTGCTTTTATTGCTTGAATATATTGTGTGTAGAATTGCTCACTGCCATATAACATAAATACTGGAGAGAAAAAAATAAGGCAAGTTCCCCGCTGAGCAGAAACTGATATGGCTCAAATTGACTTTATCTTATGCTAGATGACAGTTGGATATTAGCAAGTGCATCCACTGCTCATCCTTATTTTAATAAAAATTTCAGGGTAAAAGACTGCCATTTACTTTTTCTTTATAAAGGACCTGAAGATGAATTGTCTTGAGAGCATCAGTTGCACTTTTGAATCATAAAATAAATAAAGACTAACAACTTACATATAATGGTTTCTTCTAATTTGTACCTCCCAAAAAATTGCATTTTGGCACTTTGAACTGAAAGTAGATCTATAGTTTCAACGAGGCACTGATTAAGTTGAGTTATTAACCCCTCAATAACAGTGTTTATAACGAAAATATGGACAGACCATTAAGTATAGTGCCTATTAAGAGCAAGATCTAAAACGTATTATTGGGGGGTTTTTTGTTTGTTTTTAACAGTGTTATTTTTCTTTCCTTTTAATTTGTAGGCATCTCTATCAGTCTCATGTTTTAGAAAAGGACAGTCAGAATTAAACCATTGCATTTATTATAGCCTGAACTGGATTTGGTGTTCAACATGCAACATTTAATTAACAGGTGAAGCACAGTAGTAAAATAGACTCAGGTAGACTCCTACAGTTAAAAAAAAATAATTAAAGACAAACTAATAATAGCAACCCCATTAGATTTTTCTCTTACGTATTTCTTTTGGAGAGACCGTTTTTTTTCAGTTTAACTGGCTATTAATTTCTCCTTTCTTCTGAGTTGCTTTTGCAATGATAAGGAAAATATTGAGAAAGTGCATTAATGTCTTTGCTGTATAGATCACCAGGTCATTAACATACAGCTCATAGAACAACATGCAGGATTGAGGGAAAGTAAGAGATCAGCATCATTACACTTTCAAAGGTGCCAAACCCCATTCTTTCCTATATCAAAATTTCTGGCATACCCTATAGAGCTCTGTAGCCAGAATTGAAGGTATGGGCAAGAAAAGCAATTTTATCAATTTTTTTTTGTTCCTTTTAGATTTTGCTATTTTAAGTCCAGCTGTGTTTGGCCAGCTTTTGTCCTGTCGTGTTTTCATTAGCTTGGATACAAGCTCTTACTTAAAGTTTTATAAAAAGTGAAGGAGCTGAAATTAGATCCTACTGGAAGCCAGAATGCCAAGTGAAAGGTTACAGTAATTTATTTTCATCTAGATTAGCATGTTCTATGCTAAATTTTGATCAGTTTGACTGCCTTTTGGACTGCTGATTCACTTGCTAGAGAATGATAATACATGCAGACAACTGAGTCAGTCATCTAGATCTAAGCTATCATAGTCCTTCTGGCAGCTGAGTAACCAACTAGAATTGCTTTTCAAAGCTAAGTGGATTGCTCAGCTATGCAGTGAAGATGTATATGAAGCCCCCTGAGCTGGGTATTCCACATAAATTGCTGTTCCACACTTCCACAAATCACTGTGAACTACCCTGAAGATACTGAGCAATGGTAAGTTAGACCAGTGTATTGGGTCTGGCTGAGATGGAGTTAATTTCCCCCATAGCTGCCCTCGTAGTGCTGCGCTCTGTATTGGTAGCTCGAAAGGAGTTGATAACACACCAGTGTTTTGGCTACTGCTGAGCAGTGCTCGCACAGCATCAAGGCTGTCTCTCCAACATTCCCCCTCCCCTCCCCAGTAGGCTGGGGGTGGGCAAGATCTTGGGAGGGGGCAGATCCAGGACAGCTGACCCAAACTGACCAAAGGGATATTCCACACCGTATGACGTCTGCTCATTATAAAAGCTAGGGGGAGGAGGAAGAAGGGGAAGCATTCGTTTGTTTACGTTTGTCTTCCAGAGCAACCACTACACGTCCTGAAACCCTGCTTCCCAGGAAGTGGCCGAACATCGCCTGCTGATGGGAAGTAGAGAATAAAATCTTTTGTTTTTCTTTGCTTTCACGCTCAACCTTTGCTTTTGCTTTATTAAACTGTCCTTATCTCAACCCACGAGCCTTTCATTATATTTTCTCTCCCCTCTCCAGTTGAGGAGGGGGAGTGATAGAGTGGCTTTGGTGGGCACCTGGCATCCAGCCAGGGTCAGCCCACCACAGACCAGACGAAGAATCAGTTCTGAAAATATTTAACAGTCAAAAAACCTCTTTTTCCTGGTGGTCATGAGATATGCAGCAGCGTGCCACACATAGTCAGATGTTCATATCCTATCATATGTATGTTCATATCCTATCAAGCAATTGGTTGCATGCTTAAGTAGTGTGTAACTAGATTGATGTCATGCAAAACCTTAAAGCAGCTTGTGTCTGACCTGGGGCGTGCCTGGAGCCCTTAGAGGCACAAGCTCTTCAGCTGCCTCATGTTCTGCTTCTGGGTGCATGTGTGACTTCCTAAACCCCAAGTCCTACAAGCAGCTAAATGTCTAAGCCCTATTGGGAAACCTAAGCAAGGTTCTCCCCTTCTGCTTCTCCCAAAATGCTCAATCTATAGACTTTCTGAATATATCTGACAGATTTGAGGTCCCATAATTCACAACGATAATTTACTTAATTAGAAACATGGCAGGTCACCTCCCTCACCCTCTGCTAGTTATTTAAACAGTGGCTTAGTGGTTCAATTTCTCACTTAGAGTGCATGGACTCCTAGGTTCGTTTTCATTCTCTGTATGACAATATCCAAAAAACTCATTTCTGGAAAAGTGCTCAGGCTACCAGGTGAGGTTTCAGCTTTGGAAAATGTTCCCAGCTCCTCCTTTTGAAGCTGGCACCTCTTTCATTACTGAACGAGATGTTTTGGCTAAAGCAACCCCAGCTGCATAGCCTGATGGTTAAATCCTCTTCTCGGTAAGAAGAATGAAGACAATGGTTAGCTGTTCCCAACTCTGTACTTTAAATACAGGAATGAGTATTCGGGGCAATTTTTGAAGAAAGTTTTCAAGACTTAGACTCAGAAGATGACTTAAGGGAAAAGATCACAGATACATCTTGGCTTTCCCTTCTCAAATTCTCATTCTCTCTCTCATATGGAGCCTAGGTACACAATTTTCACTATCTATGATCTACTTTAAGATTAAGGTACCACCATTTTTTCTTCAGCTGAGTTTAAGGTCTTCATTCTACCCCCATCCCCAATATATTCTAGACCTCTGAGACTTTACTAGATCTAGGGAATCATGTTGTTTGAGGAGTTCTTATTAGGGAGTTATTTTGGGGATTTTCAGAGTAAGAAATAGTTCATAACCACAATAAAATGAGGTAGGAAAAAAAACAGATCTGAGTGGAATAGGACTGATTTTTTTCCTTTTTTTTTCCCTCTGCAAAATGACAGTATCAAAAAACACAGCTCAAGTCAATCCCCAGTAATTCTTCCGTTCAGTCCAACATAGGAAAAAAAAATTATTACTGGGTCTTAATTTTTTTATTTTAAATATGTCTCTTTATAAACAAAAATTCTGTTCTGTGAAAACAGTTTCTCAGCTTTGCTTTGGTTTAAAAAATAACCATATTCTGTCAGATTTTTTTTCTCAGTAAATATATTTTTTTCCTGAGATATTTACTAATTCAGCGTTTATTGCCATACATTACAATTATGCATGATCTTAAGTACACATAAAAATAGATCCTCCCATTAGTGCTATTGAAATGTGCACAACTATTACTCAGAGAAAAACCTCACTTTTGAAAAATCACATTTTTAACAAGTGCAATTTCCAAGTAAGGTATGGTTCTGGCCTTTGTTGCAATATTAAAAGGCTTTAATCCTTTTGATGAACTGAATGATGGCATTGGACAAAAAATTTTGGCTTTTTTCACATGTACAAAAAGCTTTCCAGACAAGTCCAAAATATACTTTGACAGTCTCTAATACCAACAAAGAAAAACTTTACTCAGCAATGACAAATATTTCTGACCCAAAAAAGACTCAGCTTTTTCGGTTTCTTGCAATGTTACTGCTTTTGCCAGTATTCTTTCCTCACCAATATTTTTCATTCTTTGCTACAAAATCTAATTCCTCTTAGACAAGCTGCCTAATTAAAAGTAATCTTTAGTGCACACATGAAAAGGAGCTTTCCTATAGCTACCCTTTGCCTTTCTGCAGAAGAGAATGAATGTAATGATGTACATCGTCTATCTAGCTCATATGGCTACTGACAGAAACATTAATTCCAAGCACATTTCTGCTTCAGCCACTTATTTGCACCCCATTAGTGCATGAAGAGCAATATTTCTGTGGAGTTACGGTGACATCAAGTGGCTAGCTAAATGATCCCTGCAAATATAGTAATATCGCTATATACTCTAGATGTTGGAGTAGAAGCCAAGTAGAAGCCAACTACCAACAGGCAATATTAAGAATATATTACTTCTTTGATATATTAGTGAACATGCAGTTCCATATGATGGATTAAAATCTAAATTTTACATGTATCATCAGGGTGTGTATCATTAAATGCCATTAATGAAAACCAAACTATCATATTTCATTCTTGAGGTAGAGTTCAAATGCAAGGGACTGACACTGAGATAAAAAACGGTGCTTAATACCAAATCATCTGAACTACTCTCTTTTACCTTGTGCTAAAACATACCTGGGTTACTCAGTCAGCTGCTGTGCACTCGTTAGGAAAATGGAAAGAGTGATAATTATCTTCTGATAGGATTTTTGTGATTGAGTTAACAAGTTAATATCTATAACTTTAATTGCATATTCCGGTTCAATGACAACACAGCCTCATAAAGGTAACAAAGTTAAACTCGTTCTACAGTAATCTGATTTCTTTAAAATTCTCTACTGTCAAAATTTACACTTCCAACCCTTTCCAGACCATGACTGGTTCATGAGTATGAAGGTATACATTTTAAGAGTCTCCAGTGAGTGCATTTTCTTCACCAGCTTGTTTTTCACTCACTTTCTTAATGGGATGACTTCTGCATTGCCTCTCCTACAGTCAGATCTTTCTTCTGTTTGCTACCCTCAGCCCCTCAAAACCAGTGCAATGACTTTGATCATTCACCGTCCTCCTCCAATGTCACGTCAGAGTTTCCTACTTCAAGGCTTGCTTGAGCCCACTTGTTTGGATGGCCTCCAAGAGAGGTTAGCTGGGGAATAAAGACTCAATATGAAATCAATAAAAGATACAATTTCTGTGGACCAAAGAGGAACTACAGAATTCAGACTTATCAGAATATTGCCAAAATGGTAGCTGAGAAGCACAGAGGGAATATTGGATGGAGTTTGTTTGAATTTATATGTACCAATACAAAAATAACAAGTTAACTTGCAGTATAATACAGTGGCTGTATAATACTGACCAAAGTCATAGAAGAGATGTCAGCTCGTTTCTTCAGTTTGATGAAAGCCTTTAGCATTGAACATCTTACTTGACTAGTCCACATTTGTCAATATATTCTAATGACTTCACCTTTGTGGGTGAATCATATTTACCTGAAAGGATTTATATATATATATGTATATATATATGTGTAGTTGTTGTTGTTGTTCTTGTTGTCATGTGATTCTCAGAGTACAAATGATTAACTCTGGTACACCAAGCCTTATTTGCAAGTTTAAGATACAAATACAATTTTAGTAAATAAAGAAAAATTCTGACATGAACTGTATATTCTTTAGTGGGGACTCTCATAAGAATATTATGTATGAGAAGCAATACGGGACAAAAATCACATGGCTGCATTGCTTTGGAAGAGATACAAAATAAAAAGCATTAATCAGTCTGCTCACAGGACTATTTAAACCAGAAATCCCATTAAGTGTTTAAATTGATTTACTCTTCCCTCCCCCAAAATGATAAAATAAAATTCCTCAAGTGTCTATTAAATCAGACAATAAATAAAGGTAGGTAGGTAAAATCCTTGGGGAAAGGAGGGACCTTAAGGCCATCTGATTCATATTTCATGCCTCTTCCATTTCTCCATCTTTTTTTTCATCCTTGTTGAAATTCATACATACACAATGTCATAAGCTAGTGTTGGTTTGGATTCAATTTATTTTACAAAAAAATAAAAAAAACAATTCATGTGAACTGAGGCCAAAATAGTCTAGTGAAATAATGTTTTTTTCATTTATATTCACTGCCATGTCTCTCCACTGAAGTTAATGCATTTTCCCTGAAAGGTAATTCATTTCAATTTAAATCAATACAGTATCTTTGAACTAATGCCTTCCAGAGATGCCATGTTTGAACAAACAGTGGTATATTTGTGTAAATTACAAATTTTATTGGTAATTGCACCAAAAAAAAGTGCTCAGGAAAAAAACTTTTTGCTTCTAAACAATACAGAGCATGAACACAAATAATCTAGATTTTGTTTTGTTTTGACTTGGTATTCAGGGGTTTTATGGACTTTGACATAGAGGAGGGAAGGAAAAAGCTATTTATATATCTAAATACAACTGGATATAATTCTTGCCTAAAAAAAAGAAACAATACTTTCATGAAAGGAATGACTACTTTTTGAGGTTTTTTTCCTTCCATACATTTCAACATACCGGGTAAGACTGGCCCAGACAGGTACAGGGATAAAAATCCACGTTGTTTTAAACCTACGCTTCCTAACTGAACATAACCTCTCAGGTAACACTTTATGGGGTGGTACAGGGATGGGAAGAGAGTGTTTTTAATTTGTCCCTTCTTGTTTAGCACAGGCCGGTAATGTGTGTGGTCAAAAAAAGAGGCAGGAGAGCCCCAATTTATAAAATATTTGACTGTCGTTCTCAAGTTCCTCTTGCAAATAATCAGAAAGAATTTTCCTTTGAGCAGTGTTTTTCAATCTGAAAATTGTCATCCCCTTTGAGGCATCAAAGGGATTATAAAACGCTGGAAAAAGTCACGTCAGTTGCCAATTGTTCAGTTCCTTCAAGGGAGCTGAGGAAAGCAGCAACGGCGTTTGCTGGCTGAAAATGCACCAGCTGGGGAACTGGTAACCGCCTTGGGTTGCTGGCAGTAGCTCAGCCTTTTTATGACAGGGGAAAGAGAGGGTTTGCTTTTTTTTTTGCCAGATTTGGGGGTCACTAAGTCATCAGGTGAGTGGGATAAATTCGTAACTCATAATCACTTGGACGTACAGGATAAAAACACCTAGTGGTCATTTAACTTTTTCAGAAGCTGTAATATGCAAAGAGTTTGTCCTGACCAGGAAGCACGCTGATAGAGATATTTTTTAAGGAGAATATGAGCTGCAACAAGGGTTTAAATTAAGGTTTGTTTCATTTTCTTCTTGTCTCTTCTGTATTTGTAATTCTCTAACAATAATGTATGAGCTGTGGCTTGCTTTTTGAAACCTGATCTAGCAAAGCCAAATGCCCCTACTCATAGGTTACTCAGCATTATTTTGCAATTATTTGCAAATGGGTATTTCCAGATGTGGATTAAGGGAAGGGACTACTGGAAATGCGATTCTGCCCTGCTGTGCTGTTTCCTTTCTCCTGCTCCTCTGAAGTATCACTGATTCTGTCTTGTGATTCATGCTGGGAAACTGCAGAGATGAAGGCCATAGTCTTTTTTCCCTCATTCATGCTGGACTTGCATCATAATATGGATTTTTATATTTTTATTTTTTAGTTTAACCCCAAATTTAGCCCATCCTTCATACACTGCAAAACAAAAGCCTATAT
Organism: Gymnogyps californianus; assembly: GCF_018139145.2. NCBI lineage: Eukaryota > Metazoa > Chordata > Aves > Accipitriformes > Cathartidae > Gymnogyps > Gymnogyps californianus. The sequence continues at coordinate 113,116,917 of NC_059471.1, read as the reverse complement.
CATAAGTACAGTTTAGAACCCAAACTCCATCTTCCTCATGTCAGATGTTTCATGTTTGAACAGGACTAGTCACTGGAAAAGAGAAACAGTTTTAGTTTATAACTGTGCAATACAATTCAGTCCTGAGCAGAAACATCTGAACTAGTTCTAAGTAGCTAGGCTGAGCATCAGTAGCAGTAACATGGCATTAGCTGTGAAAGTTAGTTTATCCTCTGTTTCTATACAATGTTTGTGCTACATATTTCTGGTTTTAGAGACTCACGGTTGCAGGAAAAGTGTGGGTGGGTTATAAAAATGTTACGTGCTTTGGTTCTAGTCTTGCAAATGAAAAGGAAGACCCTTCAAATGTAGTGCATACAGAAGTATAGGACAAGATTCTCTCCAAATGTTGATTGTTAGCAACTGGTTTGTTTTGAGTTCAAACACCTGAATGTAAAGCATTTGTTTTAAGACCAGTGATATATTCGGAGGAGTTTGCCCAGTGACCAGCCTAAGCATGTAAGAAGTACAGGAGTCCATCTGTGGACAAGGCAAGAGACCTATACCTGAAGTAATTGCCTTCTATAAGACCAGAAAGAGGAAAGAGTATGAAGCTAGTCTTAACAATCACAGCTTAGTAAATAGCACTGCACAGAGTTGATGGCAGTGACATTAACATTTTCTGAGATACCTAGATAAGGGTAAAAGGACTAGAATAAGCATGTTGCCTGTGTAACAGTGTATTCTACCATCTTTTAGGTGGCAGTTGTCATACAACCTTTCCATGCCAGTATTGTTCAAAATGATGGAACGACCCAACTTTATTTACCTCAGATGTTTTGAAAGAAGATCACCCAGCCTAATGCTAGGAAGTTAGCTGGTCAGCTCATCAGATATGACAGTCACTCAAAGTCTCAAGTATATGCTTCATCCTCCTTATTTTTGTACTGTTATCTCCTTTAACCCATCATACGATCATCATCCTTTCCTGAGAGAGATGGTGCAGAGGGGTGCTGATGTGAGACATATTTAAGAATGTCACTGTAAGTAATTTTTTTTCCATTACTCTATTTCTTCCTATCACTCTATCTTTCTGTGTCCAGTTCACTGTATGGATGGGTATTGATCTTTAAATACAATACCTCTAAATCTTTCTGTATGCTTTTGACAGCTGCCTTATTTATTAGTTTTACTTTTTTTTAGAAGCCAGGAGCACTTAACACAGTTCTTCCTTGAGATATCATTAAAATATGCTAACTAAGGTAAATGTGTAAGAGAGAATGCAGACATTTCTAAAGGTTATGATCTATGACAACACTTCTTAGCTTTAAAGTTAGTTTAATTGAATTAGTTGTAGCATCGAAGAAACTGAAGAACAAAGAGAGCTCTGACTCTGAATGTATTAACGGGAAATATTTGACCTTTTCAATATGTTACATTTTGATTGGCACTCCTTTCTGTTGGAGCCCTCTTAATAATAATTTCTTTATTTTTTCCCCATGAAAAATAAGTTAGGTGTGTCAAAAAGCCAAAGTACAGCTGAGATAATTGGAAAGATCCAAGATGGAAAGTGTGCAAATATATGTGTACACACTCTTCCATAACTCAGAGGACATTAGCAATGGAAGTTTCATTTTGTTGGCAAAGCTTTAAGCGAAAAGAAAAAGCTAGACCAAGATAAGCCTGATTTGTCATATTAGAATGCTAATGTCAGGCTTATTTTGGTTTGCAGAATCTTAGAGAGGCCTTTCTTCCTAAGGTTTTTTCCTCTGATAAAGACTGTTCCTTGCTATATATATGAGAATAAAAAACATTTGTAATGTCATTCAGGTTATTTATTAATAGATCTGTCTGAAAGGTGGAAGTACCTTTTAAATTTTTTTCCCTTAGGACATTTTTAAACTCGGTAATATTTAATCAATTTTCTCAAAAAAGCAGCAGGAATTTCACATGTCACGATATTTGCCCCAGGATATAAACTTTTCTTCTGCCTCCTCCTTCACCTTCGTTACTGGGTACGTGCTGTTCCTGTTCTCATCTTGCATTTCGCTGTGTGCAGCCTGTCCAGCTCCATGACCCTGCATTTATATGTTACTCGTTCCACAGTGCCTTGATGTTTTCAGGTCTCTTGCTCCTCATTGTTATGTGCGTTACGTATCAAAAGTTAGGTAAATGGCCCTTCATCAGCCTGGGAGAGTTAGCCCTTTCTCCGTTAGAGTTTATATAGCCTTGCTACAAGACTTCAGGAATAGCTCCCACAATATGCCATAGCTGCTAAGGGAAAAAATCCAGGTGGCAACTGTCTCTCTAGCCTGTGCACTGCTTCTCTTATTTATTGGAAAACTTTACTGCTGAAAAATTTTCCATTTCGCTCTTGTTAAACGAAAAAAAAAATGAAAGAAGGTAATGTGAGAGTTCCTGAAGTTTACTCGTTTATTGAAAATACCCAATTTCACTTTACATGCAAATCTTCCCTAAACCCTCAGAGGTTAGGAAAGGTGTAATTATACACAGCCAATATCTCTTTCTGTAGTGCTGTAATTCTATGCAAAACCAAAACAGAAATTGTTTTTCTTACACAGATTAAAGCATGCTTGAGGCAAAAATCTGGGCTTGTTTTCAGCTGATGAAGAATTTGTTTGTAGGCTACATAAGCACCATGTTTCTGGGCTGCTGCTGCATCTCTTTAACCTCCCTGTAAATTGTTTGGAACGAAATACTCAGATCTTCAGCTTTGATATCTGATCAGTAGTTTCCCCATGAGAAGTTAAAAGGTCAGTAAGTGTTTTGAGGTGGTTCAGCTGAATTTATTGATACTTCATTTCAAATTGTCAAAACATTCACAAAAAGCCTCAAAACATGCCTTTGCCTGTATAGGAAGATTAAATGTATTGTAAATAACTTTCTAACCTCATTTTAAATTCCTGTCTTCTGGACTTCGGTTTTCTAAGTAGAAAAACACTTCACATTCAGCACATCACCAGATCACTTTAACCTCTTTGAAAATGCATTTCAGGAGCCTTGATGGATCTCTTGCTCAGCAATTGGCCTTGGGAAAGTATACTCTTTATGGTAAGCTGAGTGCCACATGGAGTAATCTGTCAGAAAGTGAAGAGCAAAAGTAATGGCAGGTTGAAACAGATCATTTAGCATTGTGACATTATATTTGTGAATTTGGCACAACGAGAGAGATTTTTGTCATGCATATGGTTGATGTTGATCTGAGGTTATGAACGTGACTGTCTGTATCCCCAGTGTCTAAAGAGTTTTGAAGCAAAACTTAACCTGGAGTTATCTCTGCCTGCCTCTGCAACCTTTTAAGACTGGGACTGATAACATCTCCCACATAAGGTGCTCCACTGAAGTGAAGCTGAATGGTTGCAATGCCTTTCCAATTGCCTACAAAGCAATTTGGAAGGAACCTAGCTTCACTTTTATTAACCCCAGAGGTCTCTCCATTTGTTTGGCTTTTCCAGTCTGCATCTTCCTTTCACTGTCCAGCTAAATTGACAGAGCACAGAGTCCTGTTCCATATAGCATGCGTCTTTGTAGGAATCCCTTTAAAAGCTTTAGCACTTAAGAAAAATCAATAGCGCATATGATGTCTTGCAGGCCTCCCCTCTCCTGCACGCTAAATTCTCGTCAGCCTGTTATTAGCTTGCCTTGAGTTACTGTTGGAAAAAGAAAGTAAACATTGCATCTTAAAAGCACTCATGTGGCATTGCACTTGAATAACATTGTCTATCGTTCCTTAATGAATGTAGTGGAACTGTGTTGTTGGTATATTTAGAAAGAAGAGCTGTGCAAAATGCATTGCAGGCACAGAGCCAAGTATATCTATTATATACAAATCCACTATGTTCATTGAAATAAAATGAGCCCATAGAAATACCGATATTTTAAATAACTTTAAAATATAAATGGTCATGAAGATAATAAACTATATTTTTCTCCAAATATACTTTAAATTTAAAAAAAAAGAAAAAACCCTGCAAGATTAACCTGTGATTTATTGCAGGAAAGAAAATGTAGAGATAAAAAAGGGCAGTGAAAAACTGAAGAAAAAATTACATGACTGAGCTACACTAAGAAAGGTATTTAGCAAACAAAACCACTGAATGCAGAAACACCCAAGTTTCAAACATCTAGTCCCCAAGTGTTGTCTTATGGTTCCTAGGCCTGTAGAGAGTTACTTTGTCTTGGAAAGGGATCTAGAAGAATGTATTTTGGACCATGTTCCTCATGACAGGAATTAAAAGCAGAGGTTTCTACATCAGGATGGTGAGTAGGTTTACCTGCTATTCACAGTTCAGCCTCTACTTGTTTGTCATGCACGTACTTTGCATTTCTATATGGATTATAAACATGATAGGCTTTTTTTAAAACAGGAAAAAGGATGGTCTTTTTTCCTTCTTTTTTTCTTTTTTCTCCCCCCCCCCCCTTAATGTAGTGTCCCAGTGGTTAGAACAGCAATGTGGAGTATATGGGTCCCAGTTTCAATCCCCTGATTTGCTTAATAGCGTCAAATGTTCATCACCACAGAAACCGACCTAATTACCAGAGTACTGGCTACTTCAGCAGTGCTTATACACTTCTCGAGGGAGGGTGGGGAAGTTCCTATTCTGCATGTCAAAGTTTTTTTTCCTTAAAATAAAAATATTAAAGATGTTTTTATTCCAGAATGAGAGTGCAAGCGTGTGTATGATTCTGTAGTCTAGTGATGATGACATTTCCTGAAGAGGGCCGGGTTTTGGTCATGCAACATTTCTGAATGTTTGTAATCATCCATAATGATTGAACAGTCCTTGGAGATGAGCCTGTAAGCTGAGCCCCTGTCTTCTTCCAGAGTTAGCCCTGTACATCATACTGAAGAGATATGATCACTTAATGAATCTTGATTTTCTTTATATATTTATTTTTCTGCTTAGTGAGATGGGAGTTGTCCTTCCCAGGACAGTTTGGTGCTCTGATCATGTTTTGCCAATATGAATGGGGGAAGGTTAAAATTCACTGGGCATAAATGCAAGGCACCTGCAAGGTGAGTGCTCTGTCATCATATAGTAGTAGAGAGACCAGTCTGCCTCTATTGAGTTTTAAATGAAAGCATTTGTATGAGGCCCTATTTTAGTAAAAACACCTGTCAGAGTACACACATATCCTCAGAGGAGACAAGGAAAGGAAAGACTAGTTTTCTGATCCATATTGGTCTTCTACTTGCAGCACTAGGCACCAGGTGATGTATACAGCAAAAGTACATTGAGAGTCCTGCTGAGCCCTGTCTGTTCGTACCTGCAGAACCATTGCACTTTATGACTTTATCAGTCATGCTGCTGCAAGAGATACTCTGTGCTCTAAACCTGGTCAGTGACATGAAAAAAAAAAAATAAAGGGGGGGGGGGAAAAGTCCTTTAAAACAGATTACAAATATTTACATTGGCATAAGTGAGAAATTTGAGGAAATGGCCCTCTGTTTGGTAGAGAAAAGACATATTGAGCAGGCTTCACAAATGAAGAAGCTGTAAAGTGGAATGACACCTTCAGTTTATTTATAGCCTAAGTCTAGCATATTTACTGCCAGACTAAAATATAGGGTGAGTTTTCCCTCTGAATCTGCTTCCTGTGGAGCAACATATTTTTTTCTCTGGCTCATTCTACTTTTACCATCAACACTGACAATCTTTTACCCTTTCTTAAACACAGAAATTAGTGCCATTTCACACCTACTCTGCAAAATCAGTGGGTTTTGGCATTTCCTGTGCCAAAGAGTGTAATGTGAAACATGCCCAAGAGAGTTCTGGGCTTGTAACTACAAGGAGTGTGATCTTTCCCTTTCCAGTCACTTTTGCTGCCCTATAGACAAGAAGACTTTGCTTTGACTTCAGTAGCTTTAGAATCAGTTGCTAGTTCCTTCATATGTCATCTCATTCTTTCCTATGTAATATATAAACTACATCACCTCAGTGTTGATTTTCATCTATTCCATACTACCTTCTGAAGTACACATGCCCACACTGGTCTCTGTCTTTGCTCCAATGTCACACTGGTCTGCGACATTCCTGACCATCTCAGATTCAATTTCAGATCATTTTACGCAGTACCTTAAAAAAAAAAGTTGACTTGTTCTTCTTTATAGAGTTATTTGAATTGTAAGTACTCTAGATAAATCTGTTCTGTGACAGAATATAAACATGCTAACATTTCTGAACCTGTAAAATAAATGTAACCACTCAGCTAGTAGGACAGAACTGGAGACCAGGGAAGGCCTGGCTTTAATTACTGGTATTCAATAGCCACAAAATCACCTAAGGGTTATTCCTGTGACTTAAAAGAAAAGAAAAAAACAATTTTATATAGTATACAAAGCAGCACCTTTGGGGGAGAACGGTACATCAAAAAATAAAGTGGATTGTGAGATCTTAAACCATAGTTCACTGTGACCAATGAAGACAATGAAATCTATCAGACAGACAAACTAATTTCTTTGGATATCAAAATCCAGTATATCCTTAAAATCCGTGCCCCACTGTACTCATTCGGATACTTTCTTTTGATATCAAAAAGACTTAGGTTTTCGTCCCAGAAGTAAACCTTGTGTAAGTCAAACAAGAAAAGAATAGACACCTCTCAAATTTTACATAAAAAATTTCACTGTTTATGAACACAGTTTTATTACTTCTAACTCCAAATTCACAGCATAGTCCTCCTAGCCTCAAAAACTCATTTTCCTAGGAAAGTCTGACTTGCCTCAGGTCAGACTACATAACTGAAAAAAAAAATCTTGCTCTTCCTCCGTATCATCGCATCGTATTTATGTCATCCAACCATGTTTATTTTTTTATCCTTCTTTCATTGTTAGTATTTTAGGGACTATTATAAGGTAAAGATTTCTTCAAGATTCATCTTCTACATGTACAAGAATCATAACTGCTCTGTCAGTGTGGCATGAAAAGATCTTTTTATGATGTATAGATAAATGTCTCTCCAGATAATAAACTATTTGTCCCTCTTGAAACAGCTTCTCCAAATTAACTTTAAATCAAAACACGAAATAGGTTTGTTTTGCTCAGATTGATACCTAGTATCCATATCAACACACAATTTAACATGATGGGTAGTCTTTGTTTAGAGGAAACTGAAGTATATAGCTGAGGTATATCAGCAAGGATGTTCGAGGATAATTCACCAGTGTCCAGTGATATCAACACATCTTTCATAGTTTTATGAGAGTAATAGAGAAAAAATAATAAGTCAGAAAAACAAGAAGAAGCTGCTTTTTCATATGTAACATCTGTGTCTCTGTTTTTATTGCATTCAGTGCATATATTGGTTAAGGTCAAAGACTGTCAGTTTAAATTTTGTGCAAACTGGCAAGCTGATTTAAAAAAAAGATTACTTTAAAATCTGACAGGCAGACAGTAGGCAACCTAATGCATCATTGGAGAACATCACAAATTGTGACACAAGATTGTGTGAAGGGGTAAGCCATGTATCATTTTCCTTGATGTTGTGCTATAACATAAACAATTTACGAAAATACCTCTCAGTCATTTTAGTGGTAGTGGAACAAGCTGGTCTGCATCTTTTCCGATATAGAAGATGTGAATTCTCAAAATGGCTTTTCAGAAGGTTGTGTTGTATGTATATATATTGTACTGCAGGAACAGCAACTTACCTCTCGGTGACCGACACTGCATTTCCTTTACAAATGCTTAGGTTAAACGGAAGTTATTAACCTTTATTCATCCACAAGTCTTCTAATCAGATCAAAGACTGACCAAGAAAACCCACCCAAATCCAACCAAAACAGAAACAGGAAAAGCTCCAAACAAATACACAACAGACAGGGAAATGAAATCCATTGGGAAAACCTTGTTTGTCATCATCTGCCACTATTCTGCTCACTCTGATGGGTAATCATTTTGCGCAGTTCCTTCAGATATCTTTTGCCCTGTGGGAGAGATGACAGTGCTTTTCATCCAGTCTCCAACCTAGGAAAAATTGTGGTCAAATATTCACAACTGCCGACTTCAAAGCAATTTTTCCATGGCAACCATACCTCAAAAGCCTGGAGTTGCAGAACTTGCCAATTAGCAACTCCAAAGGGGGCCATTAGCTCCTTCAAAAACATAGCGGACACTGTTTTTAATCACCGGTTGTTTTCAGCCTTACAGCAAACACTACGCGAACACTAACTGTGCAAGTGTAAGGCTGACTACTTAGAAAGAAGTTGATGATGCATGAAAAGAACAACACATATCAAGCTCCATTTTTTAATAAAGAATAATTATCCTCAGTAAATCATCACTTCTAATTTATTGTTGTTTAATTAAAGCAAGTCGTATTTTCTCATTATTGCTAATGGTAAACCATGCATAACAGCCACAGAATTTGCTTTCAGTAGGAGTCCTCAGTTATACTGCTGCTTGGGAATGAACAAGTACCATAAACCAAGGAGTATCTGCATAAATATGGACCTGTAGAAGGGACTGCCTAGCTGTCTAAGGCTTCTGTTCATAAAGAGAAGGCAGACTGGGGAAAATAAACATGTAAGAAAGAGAAAACAGAGAAATCAAGGACACTGGCTCTGTAGCTCGTAAAATCTTTCTGACTCCTTTGAAGTCTATGGAAAGTTATGTCATTATTAGCCATGAAGCCTAGATCTATATTTATTTAAGATTTTCCTGTACATATAAAGGAAAAACCAAACCTTTGTAATTTAAAAAACTCCTATATTTTCATTAGCTGTTTTAAAGTAATTATTTCTTTATTCGCATAAATGATGTGCCATGTCCTTTAGAGGTCACATGTATTTCAGCAATAGTAGTAAGAAAAACATGAACTTTACCCATTCTTTTAAATAGGATGTCATCTGTGAAGCTCAGTTATTCCCATTGCCATTTACACTGTAACCCTGCTAACTAATTTATCACTTACCATCCTGTCATAAAACCCCAGTTATCCAGCTCATCTTGTGTTGCTGGCTGTGTTCATGCCACTTTGACATCTGGTGCATTTGAGAGGAATAGCTGTGCAAATTTTGAACACGTAACCAACTTGGGGACCTCTCCACACAGCAGAGAGGCATTTTCTTTTACATAAAATTGGGATCATTTTGGAAGAAATGAGGCGCACAGGATATTATACGAAACCTGCCTGACCTGTCTGAATGCCGATGCATAAGCTGGCTGCTGGCTGAATGTCTCTCCCAGAAGGCGCTACATGGCACAAAACTTCACAGGCTACGATGCTATACAGTGCTGCTGTGCTGTTACTGCCCCATGAGCCTAAATAAAGCAGCCCAGACTCCTTGTCAAAAGCGTGAGAGACGCAGGCCATGGCAAGAGGCTACGTAACCAGGGCCAGCTGAGCAAACCCCCAAATCAGGGCATGAGTCTTGACAGATTGGGAAAGCAATGGGAGCAAAGTAAGATTATGTTTTAGCAATTTAAAGACGGATTCTCACACACACATATTGTTCTCTCTCCAGTAAAAGCCTAATGAACTCATAGCGGTATTTGTCAGAAATGGTGCTAATTAAAGTTTCTAGTACACCTATTTGAATAATTCCAGTCTCTTAAAAAGAGGTTCAGTGGTTCTGAAATACTATCTGAGGACCAAACCCAAATAAGTAATACTTCTTTTATTATCATCTCTAAGTAAGCCAGGAAGTTTGGGGTTACGAGCACCTCTAAATGTTATTATGTTTGCATGTGCTTGTTCAGCGTCCACCAAACAAAGCTTGTTTTATAATATTAAAATCAGCTACATGCTCTACAGGCAGGTTTAGCTGCGAAATACTGGTCATTGCTTTAACACACACACACACACACACTCTAAAAGGAAGCTGATGAAATTTCATGGCATTTCAGCTGGATAGACAGTGCAAATTTTCTTGTGTATTCCTTACTAGCATTTTACCGTTAGCTGCCTAGCTTCACAGAGGATGAGATATTATTGCTAGTCCAGACCACAGGGTTTTTTTAAATACATTTCCTATAAGCAAAGCCTGATGATGTGCCCCTTCTCTGAAGCTGACATCTGGTACTGGAGTCAACAGCTATGAGTAGGCAAAGGATGGATAGCATAGTAGTACACAGGCTGGAAATTGAAGCCTGAAGTCTAGGAAAAAAAAAATGCTTAAGGGGAAACATTTCTCTGCTACAGATACAGAACATATTTGACTGTTAATTGTATGATTTTTGCAGTGCCCTGGCTTAACTGCACTTTGTGATAGTACACTAACAGGGCCCTTGCCGTATAAAAGTAGGATGAAGATTAACTTTAGGGAAAGGCAAAAAATGCCTCATAAAGGCTTCCTCTTAAATGAAGTTCCTAACTTATGTGAGCTAGTCACTCTGACAGGAGATTAAAGAAATGGTCAATAAAAGAGAAGAAATAGATAATTCCTTTTTTCTCCTCACTTCTTTCTCCTCATATTTGGTTTTCTTTGTATGTTTTTTCTTTGAAAGAACAGGTTGAAAAAGACAGTAATGAAATTTTCGAACAAAGAAAATACTGTCACCTGTTTAATATGTACAAGACGTTTTTAAAAGTAGCAGTCACGAAAAAAAACCCCCACAACTCCTTGCAAAACCAACAAAGCTAAATTGATAAAAGATAGGATCTTTTTGTTTTTTGTTTTTCTTTTCCTTAGCACTACGTGAAAATCCACAGCAAAATTATTTTCCTAAAGGTATGCTGCTTACATAACCAGTGATGGTTACGGATGCCTTCGTAGTCCAGTTCTGTGTTGTCTTTATAAGTCTGTTTTATACATGATGTTGCTTCTCCTGTACTGTGGGTGTCTTTCATATCCCGTGGCAGCACTGACCAAATGAATCCTGCACTAACTACCACATAGACTGCCAATATGTAGGTAGATAAGAAGAAATCTCTATTTACCACACCACCATCCTCTGCTGATAACAGTTCCACTCCGGACCCAACCTTATCTTCCCTCTGTATGATATGGTAGAAAGAAAGAAAGATGGAATATATTCTGAGTGTGGTATTTTTGCCAAATACACTCTCCCCCCCCCCCCCCAAAAAAAAAAAAGAAAAAAACGTTATATCAAAACTACTAACAATGTCATGTCAATACAGACGGGCATGGACAGATGTGTGCCTTCTTCAGCTGTTGCCTTGAAACTCTCTGTCAATGCTTCTATGAGGCTGAACCTTGACTAACGTGTCATAACAAATTCAAGGTGCTTTTCCATGAAATATTTAAACACTTACTGGAACAGGACTAACAGTTGAGTGTCTTAAGTATCTCAAAGGAATGACCTAGGTCCAATCTCACACATCTCCTTGTGCTTCCTTTCACAACATCTGTTCAAGTCATTTGTGCCAACGAACAGTTTCCCCCAGTGACATGGGAGCACACCCTGTTTGGTGGTAGGACATGCATTTACAGTCTGGTCCCAACTGAACCAGTTATCTGTTATTCACATAGCCCTTGGGAAATCCACTGGAAACCTCTCACATGGTCTTTCCATCATCACACTCATTACTCTGTCTAGAGAATATTCATTTGATACCTGTGGTATGAGGTTATACAGCATTACTGCTTAAAATCTATCACCACTAGTTCCTTGAAAAAGAAACTAAACAGAAACAAAATTAGCATGGTTCTATGCTGTATTTTTACCAAGTAATTCCAAAACAAATGCATCCCAACACTCAACAGGGGCATGTACTACCACTCTAGTCCCAATGCACAGGTAGCAATCATCTCCTGCCTCCACAGTGTTCTCTTTTCCCCTTTTCCCATTCCTAGCAAATGCGGGCATGTGTGTTACATTTAGCAGTGTGCTATCTCCTTTTCTACTTGTGCCCTTACACCTTATTTCTTTTAACATCTGCTTCATTTATAGCATAACTTTATAGCAGATGTAACAAGAGCCAAATATTTCTAAACAATTCTCATCACTCATGTGAATTCCTTCACCATGAATCAATATCAGAATCAATCCGAGGCCATTTTGAGCTCCCTCACATCCTTTTATTTCTCTTCGGACATGGTGCCAATAATTCTATTAACCTTGCAAGAACCATGTGGACTCACTATCACATTCAGCACGTCTTGCACCAAAAATCTGAATTTCAGTTACCTTGTGGGGCAGAAATACGCTTGCTAGGGACACTGTAACAAATCAGAATTAAGACATAAACATATTCCCTGTAGCTGTATCCTTGACCTGTGGTCTCCCAGTACAGTTTTTATTATTTTTTTCCCTTGTTGCTTCTTTCTCCAGTTTCTATTGTGTTCATTTACTGAGTCACACTGCAAAGTGTGCACACAGTGCAATCAAGACCCTCCATAGTGCTCTTCTAGGAAGCCCCAAAAACTGAGGGTCAGAAGCACTTTCCAAGTCATGATCCCATCACAGGAACTGAGAGCATATGGGTACCATGTTGTTCAGGTTCTTGGAGTGAGGAAAGATTGATTAAGTCTCTTCAGACTATTAAGGGCTCACAGGCTCCAGCTCACCATGGAGAGGGGGCTACACAGTGTGCAATGAAGTCACACCTTCCTTCTTTAGCATCCTGATTGCCTTAAAAGGGACTTTTAGGCTGAGGACCACAGCTTTAAGCTATCCATTCCTTTTGTTCCAGTCTTTTAGCACTTCAAACTCAAATTCCCATGCATCACCACCAAGGATTTAGTTGGGTTCATTCTTGCGTTCAAAATGCTCTGAAATTTTTCCTGAAAGCTTTCTCTCTGCGTTCCCTCCTCTCCTTCCCCTCTATCTTCTAGTCTTTAGTTCCAACTCCATGCCTTCATTCCTTTCATGAAACAAACGCAGACTTCCTCCTTGCAAATTGTCTGTCACTCAGTTCCTTCTTCCTTAAAATCATGCATTCGCAAAACCCTTCTTCCATAAAATCAGTCTCCGTATTAGTGTAGTCTCTTCAACTTCTCTTGGAACTGATGTCTCTTTTTTTAGTTGATTTTATATGTAGTTTTATATTTGGTTTTAATTATGTTTTTGTCTTCTCAATGCAGCACAGTTGTGACTTGTCAGTATTCTTAATCACTGTGTACACACACATATAATCCTGTAGGTACTGACAGATTGCTAACCTGTGTTTTTGGAGTGTTACTTTTGAAAGAGACAGGTATTTAAATAAATTCTTTCAGTGGTTACCCCCTTTTTTCATAGCTTTTATGGACTCAGTTACATCTGTACGTAACTCAGGTTGTGGGTTTTTTTTAAGTGAGTAGTGTTTTTATCTCACTTATCTCTCTTATCTGTACTACATATATCTCACTTCTTCCATGTGATGTAGATAAAAATGTGAAAAATGCATGCAGTGTCAGTCATAATAAAAACTCAGCTCCTCAGGCTAAAGTGCATCACACATCCTACACACCTGGGTGGTACACTACTAGAAGACTCCCTAAACTATTCATATCATTGGTGTTAAAGGATAAACTGTATTTTCCTAGCTCTCTAATTTTTTTAAACACAATTTCTATTTTTTATAACATCACTATCTTTTAAACATCTATTTTACAAAGGCCAGCAGGTGATTCAAAGCTAAAAGTATTTCTCGTTCATCATATGAGCGTCACACATGATCCCGGCACTTGTAATTTCACACACCTTAATCGCACACCTTAAAGCAAAAATTCCATCTTCACTGTGTCAGAGCTCATTATCAACTGCTTTCTGATAGCCTCATGCACTGCTACTGTCAATACTGGTTCTTGAAAACATGTCCATTGAACAAGATCAGAAAATCCTACATTAAAATTATTATGTGCAACTGTGAAAAAATATACTTGTTTCCAAGCAAATGTGCTGACACAAATTTGTAAGGGGCCTGCTTTGACTTTATTAATTAATGGCATTTGTCCATTGTCATTATCCACTGTTAATGGACAAGAAATATATAAATTCATTTCTGATACACAATATCATTCCTGTCAGCGACTTTATAAATGTCATATATATGACAGCACCACTACCATGTAAGTGAGAGTTAATAAAGGAAAGCATCACTAAAGCTGCCTAAATTAAAACTGGAAGAAATAGCAACAGGATGTAGATGAACTGAAATATATTTATATGCCTATATTACATGGAAAAGCCAAAGGTAGCCAACTACAAGAAAATTCGCACATAAGTAAAATATTATCTGATATTTCTACAGGATTATTACAACATTTTGTTGCTGTTTTTTCCATGCCTATTGGTATAATATCCCAAGCATCTGATCATTTCTGAAGTGGACTTTCCACTGATTTACTTTATAAAAATGACACAAAGGATTTCACAGAAAGTGAAAACTCCATGATACACCTTACACCATCTTTGGTAGCAATAGCAGCACTGCATTATTACTATGGGTTAGAAGCCCAGATGAAGACAAATTAAACAAACTTGGAGAAAATACAGGCTAAGCTATATTTTTAGGTTTATTATTAGAATATTACAAAACTCCAAATAGCCAAGTTGTATCACCTTGCTTTTCATAGCTTAGCGCCTCCCCTCACTAGGATTTCATGAGTGCAAAGGAGAATTACTTTAGCTACACTCACTCCGGTGTGACTGGATGAATCTGGGAAGAAGAATCGAGTCTATTGCGGAAGTTCTCCGGATTCCTATAGAATCACAGAATAATTTAGTTTGCAAGGAGCCTCTGGCCGTCTTCTGGTCAAATCCTCCCTCATGGTTACAAAGGTCAGGACATGTACACATTACAGGCTGGGGGAGTGCAAGGTGAATCAGACCAGTGAAACGCCCCAGTATTAAACAACTCTGCATGATAGCCGAACTATGAAAATATTGCACAGTTAGGAAAGAGTTGCTGGAGAAGTGGTAAACAAGAATGTTTTTAGCCAGCATCTTTCAGAAAAAAAGAAGAAAAAAAGAAGTATGTGGCACTATTCATTCAGTCGACACCTGGCGCATACTATTGTTCTGCTATCTTGATTTGCCACTACAGGCTGAAAAATTCATCAGTCATCTTACAGAGATATCACGTCGGTTTTAACTTTGATTGTGACAGCTTAATTTTGGTTTGCAGAGATGATGACCTCCTTTCACATTTTACCTGATTATTTTTTCAGACTGATTTAGAATCAGTTTCTTTCACTAGTTGGAACAAGGAAAAGTAAAATGACATTTTAAATTTTTTTTTCCCAGGTTAGTATTTATCCTTTGTCTAAAAATGCAAAAGAATAACAATTTGAATATATATATACACACACATAATCTTTTACCTTTACAAAAATCTTGGGTGCTCAGTGATCCTGAATCCCTCACCATCCTTTTCTTCCACACCTGTAGATGTTCCTGACCATTGAAGATTTATGGTGGATCTGTTGACTGTGGGCAGTGCAGGACACAGTTAGTCCATGCGGAAGATCTCTGTGATGTATCAGATTCCCTACCCCTACATATTCATGCATATTAAGATTTAGGGGGCAAATATGTGGTGAGAAGACGAGTGTGTGGAACTACTGAAGACCCAGAGCCTTCCATGATTCTTTTTATGAAATGAAAACAGTATTTATGTATATTCACCTGCCTCTTCCTGACGTGGGATAGGCTTTCCACAGCCTCAGGGATTGCTTTTAAGAATAAGATAGTATTGGAAGTAGCTTGGGGGGGGAGAAAAAAGAAAAAAGCCTGCTTTAAAGAAATGGACTCATTCTCTCTTTTTAAACCCCTAAAGGTTAGTTCAGGACTTGCTATGTGTTTGTTTTTATTTGTTTGGTTTTCTGAACCTTAATGGAATAATGTAGACTAATTTCAAAAGGAAGAAACAAACAGCTAAAAGAAGGGATAGTCTGGAAGATGTAGCATCACAAAGAAAGGAAAAAAAAACCACAACCCACAGAGCTATTATCTAGGAAGATCCTTTCTTTTTGAAAGATGATAGTGAATTATAAATTGCATAATATTTGTTAAGAGCCAGCTCAGTTAATCTCCTTTTTTTCTTCTGTTCTGTTCTCCTTCTCACTGCTGTGATGGAGAATCAGCCTGCCCTTATTTTCCCACCTCAGTGTTATGCCCTTCTAGTGAAACTGCACTAGGTCGAAACATGTTTTTTCCTTCACTTGCTATTCCTGTTGGAAATCTCTTGCACCTGCAGGCAGATGTATTCACAAGTACAAGGCAGTTCTTTCCCTGACATGTGCTGAACCTGAAGGATGTATAATGAAAAGCGTTAGTATTCTGCTTTTGACAGAGAGTCCCTAGGAGTAACCTTCAAAAGGTGCAAACATGTAACTCACTGGTATTACATGGCTCCCCGGGGACCACACTACGGAGAGTACGGAGATTGCAACAGAGCCCATGGAGCTGTTTTAGTTCAAACTGCAGCCTTGCAGGATCTTAACTCTGGGGACCCACAGCCCACGCCCCAGCTGGCCTAATGGTCACCGTGCAAGCCTTATGGGATGTAGCCTAAATATTACTCTGCACCAAAGTGCTGCTGTCTTGCTGCTTTCTTTCTACCCTCAGAAAAATTCTGGATCACCTAAAAATGCTGAGGATCACTGAGACTCAAGCTCTTCATGCTCTGAGCTCTGCATTTTTTCATAGGGCTGACAGGCAGAATCCTTTCATGGACCAAAGCCTGACCTGAACAGTCATCAGTGGGCTCATACTTTCCTGAGGATCTGGCTGTATCCTGTAAACTGTATTGTGCTAATACCTGTAGGAGTCTCTGGGAACATTCACTCCATGTTATATGACCCATAAATTGTTATGTTACGGTTTCTTATCTGTCTTGTCCTAAAACCATCAAGACTTTACCTTGTAAAATGAACTTACCATTTCCTAGAGATTCCCTAGATTGGGTGGGTCAGGGAGATGAATTTGATAATGTAACATTCTACTTGTGTAACATCAGTTTTTTCATTACAATAGTTATTTTAGAGAGAGAGGTTTATTCACTTTGTCTACCTAAGAGTATCTATTTTTAAGATAGTGTACAAATGCTTTAATCCGTTTGCTTTTGGAATGCAAACTTACTGAACATAATTCATTTATTAATGAAGCTACCATTGTGCAGACAGTAGTCTACTGAATTGAAACAGATAGATTCAACAGATTTAATATAACTGGCAATATAAGACTTGCAGATGCAAAGTGAATTAACACATAAAGTCAAATCCTTCATTTAAGTTTTCAAAATTTTACTTCCCATCTTATATAATTAAGTCTTTGGGGGCTGCAGTAGTGGTGTGAGACAAGTACAAAATCCATACCTCACCTGTGGATTACATTGCCAACTATGGTATTTTCGGTAGCACAGGCTAAGCATTGTGTGTGAAAAGAAAACACTTTTGCTTAGTGCCTCAGATATGAGGATAAATATTTTGGGACATATATTTGCTGCCTTATGAGAGAAAATATAACATTACGGATTATTAGTTAAGTAAACCTGAGCCATAGGGCATGCCTGCCTAGAGCAATGGACACACACAATACAGATGCCTGAGATAACACTGGTGTCCCTGTGTACTGAACCCTAGCAGTTCAGCCTTGCTTGGTAGCCCGACCGTGGCTTTTGGACTATGGAGACCTGAGCAAGTAGCTTCGTGTGGCTGTGTAGTGCTCCATGTGGCTAGTGCTGCGCTCCATGTTATGACAGACAGCTTCAGTAGAGTACATGAGAGACAAAAGACGAGTTATAACTTTGAGGAAGATAGAAATTTACTTCAGAAATGTTCAGCCATGCAGAATAACCTATAATATATATATATAACTATAATACAATGTGCAATAAGTCCAAGAGAGAAAGAGACAGCACGCAATACAGTACAAGAACAGCTTTTCATTTAGATGTATGCAATTAAAAGACCCAGAATAAAAAGTGAGAGGCAAAATCTGAGTGGAAGAAAATTGTTCTGGGACGCCCCAGGGTTCAGAATATAGCTGTGGAAGATAGCCAGCGAAACCTCATTTCAAATATGTGCAGAAACAGGAAAGGGGTTGTCCTGGGTCTCACTGAAAAAAAAAAAGAAAAAGAAAGAAAAAATCACAGACAGAACACTTCCAAATGCAGAATTAGGAGTTTCAGCACTGTCTACATTTTGAAGAACAAAGGAGTCACAAGGAGATTTAGACAAAGGCCAGGGTGTCCTTAGGGAAATCTCAGTGAAGGAAAACCATGGCACCTGGTAGTGAAGCTTATTCTGCATATTAAATGAGGTCATGAAAAAGCAATTTTGCCAGTGATCAAAGCCTCTCTGGAGAACTCAAGAAAAAGCATCAAAATGAGGGAGCAGAGCTACTGACCAGACTAACTAAAATGTTAATAAAAATACTTTACTGTTCCACAGTAGAGGTTAAGTGTTCTGTAGGTGAAAACTAAAGAAAAGTCCTAGGACAATAGTTGACCAGGAGCACGTTCTTCTCTGTAGAAATGACTAGTGATGTGCAGAAGTTTCCAACTACCCACAACCTTAAAGACAGAAGATACCAGTATTGAAAAAGCCTAGTCTTCACTGGCACAGTCACTCAGAAATGTGTAGTGTGGAAAATAAAATTTAAAAAAATCCAACAACTCAATGTCTTTTATTTAGTTGATGGGATAAAAAATATGTCCTGTGAATGGCATTTTTTTTGGATAGGCCAACTGTCTTAATCAGGTATGGGTATGTATAGAGGCATATTTATATTTATACATACGTGTGTCTATAAGTGCATATATATATATGAGAATACATTTCTTGAAAATCAGGTGAAAAAGTCTACTGAACTGGTTACATAAAGACAAATACTTCCAGCCTCAAGCAGACCTGTTACTTCTAAGCTTTGAAGTATAGGTGTACATAATCAATGTTTCAGGACAGTGGAGGCATACCCTATGTAAAAAGAAAAATCAAAGTACTTAGGAGAACAGTAGGACAGCAGAAGATAATACTAAGAATGAAAGCATGGCCATACTGTAGAACTGAATTTTTGTCTAATAGGATGGTTTTAAAGAAGTTAATGTGACAAAATCCTAGATTGTGTAATTAAACTTTTCAAATATAAATACAATTTTGATATTCAGCACATCCCCCCAAAAGGTGAGGTAGTGACTTGTTTTATCAACTGATAAGTCACCATTTAGAAAGACTGCAGGCATTCTGTCTGTGCACTTGCCAATTTCTGTGCCATTGCAAGTGATTTGCAGCTGTGATGAAGTTAGACATACCTACGATTCTGAGGATAACAGGGATTTTTCTGCATGCTAACCATAAAATAGGAAGCTCTCTTTATCACCTTTCACATGAGTTTAAATCAATCAATCAATCAATCAATCAATAATGTTTGTTTTGAATCTTATCTTCATAAGACTTTAATTGAATAATGAAAAAAATAGTGTGACAAATGAGACCAGATCTCAGTGTAAGACCACCACTCAGGGCAAAAAAAAAAAAAAAAAAATTCATTGTTGCAGCATAAAATTGTAGAAGCTGTAAGAAGGGTATTCTCACAGCCTTCACTCCTTCTGTGGAATTGTGCATTATTCCCATTTTACTCATGAAGAAATTGAAATGGAGAGTCCGTGCCATCTTTCAGAACAGACTTAACAGACACTGAGCAGTAAATTGGATGAATACTGCTTTCTCAGGAATTTAGCAGAGGACTTCTCTAGTAGTGTTCTGAACATGCTGTTATAATGATGTTTTCTGTTGCTCTTTCAGACTAGAAAACTGGAAGACTCCTATGTAGCCAGGACCAGAAAGAGGAGAAGAGGATAAAAAGGGAATGAAGTCATAAAGACAAGTCAGGACAGCATCTAAACAGCGCAGTGCAATTTGGAGCAGATTTGGCTGCCTCGAATTAACAGTAGCTTCCATCCAGAGATTTCCGCACAGCTGAGCAGGATGGCTCTGCAGCCTGGGTCACTCCAGGTAGCACGTGAATTGCAGAGTGAAGCAAGCATCCAAGCGAGCCCCTCCAACGTTTACTGATTCTCACCGCTTTCAGTTCCTAGTCTAGATATTCAAGATCAAATCGTTGACACCGCACTCCACGTGAACTTACCGTTATCAACAAGTGATGTGTGCGCAATACCAGCCAATCATGGCACTATCCTGGGAGAAACAGATTTCCATAGTATAGAATATAATTACATTCTGATTGACACAGGAAGCGGCTATTCCTCTTACCAGGAATCTGGTTATCTATGTCTGTATCCCATGGTGGAAGAGCTCTTTTTTTGACAGTTTCATACTTTCAGATTGAGAGGAGGACACATGCAGTTTTCAAATAATCCTAGCAACATGCAGTATGTGTGCTCCTTATAAGAACTCCTACAGAAGCAACATCCTGTTGGATCCCTAAAGGTGTTCTATTTATGAATTGTTTGCACTCATACAGATTTAGAACCTGGAAAAAGTAGGTAAGTGATAGACACTACATTAATGGCATTGGATGGTAGTTTTAATTAGGAAAACATTATACTCAAAATACTGCAAAACTATCTTTGTTTACTTCTTGCAATAAAAAATTAATAAAACCTAAATTTTTTAGTAGTTTTTTTTAAAATATCTTGGATCACAGTACGACGAGAAATCTAAAAAGCCTCACTCTGCCCAAATTTCACTTCAATGAGAGTCTAATAGGAGGAATAGAAGCTGAGAAATTTGAACAATGGCAAGTCATGACCAGCTTGGGAAGCAATACCATGTCATCATAACTATTTGAATTATGTTTAGTTTGATCATGCTTTCTTTCCCTCAATTTTATTTTTGGCAAAATAACAATAACAATCTACTGCCTACAAAGTTACTTGATTTAGCAGATAACAGGCTTGGCTTAGTGTCTGTTAACAGACCACAACTTGTGAGCTCCCAGTATCGAGTAGTCTCTATGATGATGAGTGTACACCTCCTACCACCAAACTGGAACATAAGAGAGGGAAGAAGAGGATAGGATGTCCTAGAGAGATCCAGTTTAGCCCAGGAAAGTTAGTCTATTATTGATTTCCTGAGAAATGAACTACATTTATGTCACAGAAATTGGAGAATAAAGAAGAAGAGAAATTTGATGCCATGGTTACATTTTCCAGTCTGAAGATTAAACCAAGCAAGGTTTTCATTACTTGCAAAATTATTTTCTCCATGTTCTCACTTGTATTTCCCATAGATAAAACAGATCAAGCACACAATTCATGTCCTCTGCTTTCACAAAGAAAAGATCAGAGGGCAAAGCTGAATGTTGTTTTTCTTACATGTGAAAGAGTCAACTCTTGCTAATACCACTTGACAACAGCTGAACAAGTTAATAAGTTTTGCCATCTTGCTGAATGTACCATGAGAACTTATTTTGAAGTTCTAGTTTTACACCAAATTTTGTTATAGATGTATTAAGCTCTTGGGGCCAGTGTTTTCTATCTGGCATTTTTGTTCTTTCTTCAGAGCATAAGTGTAATTACTTGTATGGTTTAATATAATTGCATCCTGTATGAATACTATCAGGCTACATTCATACTTTTGTAGCTCTTGGCATCATCTTAATTAATTGAATAAAAAAGTAGAGATATTCTTCCATAGTAAGTACCCAATACACTAATGTTCCTAATGGAGAAATGACATATTCTTTTTTAATATAATAGTTCCATTACTCTAAAGAACATCAGTTTAGACCTCTGATATACCATTTACACATTTTGACCACAAGTGATTATCCAGTTAGTGCCCTGTATACAAAAGATAACAAAAAGCACTTACTATGTTTCCCACATACAAAAAGAGCATAATTTTCAAAACCAGATAATTCATATGTTCAAAGTCCTACCAAAGCTGTGAGAGAATCAGTTAAAAGAGGCAGATTAAATAAATTGTGCAGCTGTTGCTGTTGGACCAAGAATTCCTTTTCCCACATGAATGACTTTATCACAGACTCTGGAGACACGTATCTCTCTCTGGCTCTCCTGGAGCTTTTCTACTTCATCCGACCTATTTAAATCATAAGGAAATGTCCCAATCACTAAACAAAGGAATAATTTTCTTCTATAAAAATGTTTTATAAAAAATGGAACAGCATCAAAAGGAAAGATAAAGGATGGGATTTTGCAGTGCCTAATAGTCTGACCATTAAAAGACTTTGATGAGAGCAGTGGATTCAAGACTCCTCAAGTAGGAGAAGAAACTGAACCAAGGTATTCCAGACCCAAGATGAGCAAATTAAATAGACTCCAGAAATCCCTTTGCCTACTTTTTATGTCAAAGTTGAAAATAACACCAAAATAGTTACTCTCAAAACCAAAAACAATCTTTGAATTTAGGTAATAGAAAAAAACACCATTTTAATTTAGTGCTAATCTCAACTGATTTTCTTTTCTGTACTATTTGGACAGCTTTCCTCTTGCCCACACCCAATTGCATACTCCACACATTTAAGCATAATCCTACAGTGTCACCCTGTGATGTCCTCCGTGAAGAATAAATATAGCACAGTAGGAAAAAGATTTTTAGCTTTGCTGTGTGAATTCTAGACTTATATTTAACTGTAAAGAATGTACATTAAAATTTAACTGTAAAATCTTAATGTTAAAATAATACTTGTTTTATGTATATAAATGTCCCATTCTGAAGATAAACTATTTTGCAATTCAGAGTTAAACAAACAGCCACATTACACCTGTTCTACAGTTGAATGTTCAATTTCATTACTGTAGCAGCCCATTAATGTAGGGTTTTTTATAATATTACAGGTTAGTATGTATATAATTATGTGCGTGAGCTTGTAGGTATGTTTTTGTTAGCTCTGTTGGTTATTTTTATGTCAGAATAACTCACCTTGACAGTCATGGCTACTGCAATGAGAGCACTAAGAGACAGTATGATCACAGTGCAGTCTAGATTGCAAAAGTTACTTTTTTATAGCTACTAACTTCTGCTTAGGCAAGACAAATGTTCTTGATAGAAGCCCTAATGATGACACTTGGTGTCTTATTAAACAATTGCAGTGAAAATTAACTCTTCAAGCCTTTTTAATGAGTGTATAAATGTGATTAATGTGTCCAGTTACCCTTATGCAAAACATAATTTATGTTTATTTGTAAGCCTTATCTATTGTGTTTATATCTTTCTTCTATATTTATAAATAACTGCACAGAGTCAGGACAATCTTTGGTTTGTATCAAATCATGACATGAGTCTATAGCAGAAGAGAAATGGGCAGGTATGATACCATGGAATGGATCAAATGCTTTGCTGACTAACACCTGACATTCACATCTCCATGAGTGGGAGTTGTGGGTTTATAACACCCTTTCGGGCACAAAATGTAATTTGCAGTTATATTCTGTATTTTCACTTCAGCTTTCAGGAGATTGTCACATAAGGTTTATCATTCTTCTTGCAAACATGTTATCTGCAAGTTAGTGTGGCTTTTTCAACAGCCTATCCATGGTGGGTAACGAGTCCATGGTATTTACCAGTCCACTGTCACAGGGGATGGAAATAAAAGGACAGACCCATGCAAACAGAGAATCAGTGTTCATTGCCCACATGAGAAATGGTCTTTGAAGCAGAGAGGCAGGGCGATGAATATTATTAAGGAATACGATTCAGCAGGTTGCTGTAGTAGACTACTTACTCTCAACAGCTGTGAGTTATGGTGTCCTCCATGTCAGCAAACGTTTAGCACAGACTTAACATGACCCAGGCCCAGCAGGCAGGGTTTATTCTGCTGTTTCTCCACAATGGTTGCAATAAATTGTTCTCATATCTGAACAGAAATCAAAATTTTGCTGAATCTTACCTACCTTTAGCCCCACAACTACCTGCTCTACTTGTAATTCATTCTCTCTTCTTCTTCTTTTTTCATAATTTTAGATAAACAATCATGTTAGGGCCACTGAAGAAAGAATCTAAAAAAAAATCACATCATTAAGACTATTCAGGTATTCATGAAGTACTGAAATATGGATAATGACTTGAACGTGTCAGTAAAATGATCATCTGTCCCCAATTAATATTGATGTATTGCAGTTGTGAAGGCTTTTAATGATCACATTACTAGGAAATTATTGCTGCTCATATAATTTGTCCTTATAATCATGTATTTATCATAGATACAAAAGACAAGTTCCCCAAGAGGACTATTAAAGCCCATATTCTGCTGATGCTTAATTGGTAGAGAAGACAGTCTTTACACTTATTTGGGAACAACTGTCTTTTTATCAACATGAGTGTCTCTTTTTAATTACAGTATATATATGCTACACATACTATATGTTTTATGGGCATGAGATGTAACAACATTTCTGAAAAATATCTGTATGTGGTGGAATAGATAACCAGTTAGGCAAGAATCAGCCTGAATAACTTTCAGAAATTGTCTTTAGAGAGGAAAGTGATGAACTAAAAATATTAATAGTTTTTCTCAGCCTACTTTAGGGACCAGTTCTGTATGAGGTTATTCAATCACACAATACTTCTGTAGCTCATGGCTGCAGGAATTGGATCCCAAAATAATGCCACAGGTATCTGAATGGT
This sequence comes from Gymnogyps californianus, assembly GCF_018139145.2. Taxonomy (NCBI): domain Eukaryota; kingdom Metazoa; phylum Chordata; class Aves; order Accipitriformes; family Cathartidae; genus Gymnogyps; species Gymnogyps californianus. The sequence continues at coordinate 113,092,475 of NC_059471.1, read as the reverse complement.
GTGTTCAATACACTAGATGATAGATTTCAGACCACTGAATTTTATAGGCTTAAAGATAAAATGAGGGCACCATGGCTAATCAGTAAATCTTACTCTGCAAAATGAGTTCCCTTGTCTAATATAATTGCCTGACTGTCTCCATAAACAGATTACAACTGAATGTTGTATCTTCCATCTAGTTCTGTCTGTAAATTAATAATATACATGGCCACTTGGTATACTTTTTATTATGATTAAAAATCCTGGAGTCCTGAAATTATGGTTTGTTGGCTATGTAATTTAGAGAGTTCTCTGATGGATCCATTTCCCCTGCAATTACAAAATGTGTCAGACTTGAGGCCTACTACATATGAAATTCACTGGTTTTGTTTCTGCACTCCTAGGGCAGGCATACCCATCAATCTTAGAGGGTATTTTGCTTATAAGGACTACAGTGTCACACACAGCTATAAAACAAGAACTTTGAATTGTGAAGCCATTTTTGCAGCTGCCCTTTTCTTTTGATTGACTAGTGTAAGAAAAAGTTAGTGGTTAAATTCTGCTCAGACTGGTCTAGTGATATTGATGGTTGCTCTAATTATTAAAATTAACATGAAGAGAATGCGGTTCTCTATTAAGCTTTCTAATTGTGAAATTTCCCTTGGTTGCATGTTCACCATGATTCACTCGGATCGTTTTGTACAGAGGAGGCAGCAAATGCCTTCAGTGCAAACCTGAAAAGTGGATTAAGGCTGCTGTTTGCTGAGGGATATACACACATACGAGGGAGATGGGGAGAGAGACTTGGCAGGTCTCAACAACATCTTGGGATGTTCCTTTTTGGCATGTCGCAGTGCGTTAACATCACAGCCGCTCCAGCTTGGAGAGCCAGGAGAAGATGCCTGCTCTCAGTGCTCTGCCTGGGGTTATTGGCAGGTGCCCATAGTCAGCGGTCGCCAGAAATTGGCCCCATATGAACAAGCAGTGACAACTTGTCTCCAGTTCTGCTTTATTAGTTATGTATGACAAGCCAAATGATAGTCTTTGTATCTATCCTCTCCCTACCCCTGACATTATTGCCCAGACAGTGCTGTATAATGAGACTATATGTACCTTGCTCTGCAAGGTCTCTCATGAAATTACCAACTCTCCCTTAACCCTCATAAAGATTGTTTGGAAGATTGACTGCATCTTCTTTGCCTTGGGTTCTGTGCTTTTATTATACAATGCTCAACTTTCTTTTTTTTTTTAATATAGTTCTTTATTATAAAAAATACTTTTTTATTATTATGTTTTTCCTTGGGGATGTTTTTGTGTTTACCTCTAATTGTGTGTCTAGATTCCCCAAGGGAACTCGAGTGGGCTCTCTTATACAATATGTGTCTAGCTTTATAAACTAAGATTACAGGTCCGTTCTGTATGGTACTTCTACCTAGGATAAGTTACTTATATGCAAGTTTTTACACACATACAGAATAATTGCCAACTACCATCATTTCCTCTCCCTCAAAAGTTGTCAGGGTTGTTTGGGGTTTTTTTCTTTCATAAAATATATCTGTCCTGACAGAAATTGCAATCTTCCTTTGTAAAAGAATCAAAATGGCTGATGGTCTAGTAAACCCCAATGAAATCACTTAAAGCTCAGCAGAAACCTAACCCAAGTCACTGCAATTATCATTCTAACTAACATGGGCAAAATGCTTGCATGATGCCTGAAGCTGGACAATAGATTTTACCTTCCAAGTGGAAGTGTGAAAATATTCCTAAGTATATTAACGTATGTTTCATTGAATAAAATCAGTAACTGGACTGATACATTTTCCTCTTTTTTTGTTTTCCCCCTCTCTCAAAAAAACCCCATAAGACAACAAAACCAAACAAACAAAAAAAAACCACAAAAAAAACCCAAACAAAAAACAACACTGTACTGAAAACATACCTCCTTTGACTAAAAATGAAACTTTTCATCCCCAGGCAATTTTTTAAAAAGTGAATAAAACAAAGGACTAGAGTCAGAAAAAGGAGGAAAAACTATGTGACATCACATTACTGTGCAGCATAGGACAATCAGAATGTTTGTTCCACTAGAAGGATTTTAATTTTGAGGATATGAAACCAAGCATATCATTCTCAGACTTACCAAAAACATGTTCTTACCCTCCAGTCACAGCATAACCTAGGTCAGCTGCTCTCAACCTTTCCTGCTGACACGATAATTCAATATAAATAGTTAAACTCCCAGGTGAGGATCTCAGTTACAAGGTTAAGGAGTCATGCTAACTTGTTTGCTCATGTGTTCAATTAACACATAGGTATATTGTGTATTATGACCCATCTCCAGCAGGAAATGTTGCAGCTGTCCTAATTCTAAATACTCTGAAGTCTGTTTCTTATGATAGTTATCTGGGGGCAAGAGATCTTGGGTCAAATCCCTGATCTGAATAAGATATCACTTGCCTCCTCTTGCACCGGCTTTTTCAGAGACTTGCTTCTGTTGCACAGTCTGAGATGAAGCTTCTCTATTGCTTCTTGTTGGAGATGGAAAATATGTTAAGTATGCATTGAGCTAGAGAGGAAGCTTGAGGATGACTCGAATCAATGGCTGGTACACTCTCTGTGCAGATTAGCCAGCAAGAATCTAATCTTCCCTCCTGGAAAGGCAAAATCAGAGGAGTAGCAACAACAAAGTAATGAGACCCTTTTCCACCCCACTTGATAGTATCTCATTCTCACAGGAGCTGCAGATTCAGGTGACTTTAGGCAATTGGTATTCAAACTGTGAATTTCACAAGATGTTTTTTTAATGTGCCAGGAAATGCAGTGCTGTGACACTCAAAACCTAAGTTTCCTGTAGGTGTCTTACCACTATATTCTTCACAAATTTCTTCCAAGAGGTGAAAGATCAGCTAGATAGCCTAGATAGATGTTGTAAACACTTTCTGACTTTGTCTCTGATGTACCAAAGGAGTCTTCATTCATCACATATAGAAAAGTGGAGGCAGTGTAAAGATAGGTGTGAGGAGACAGTCCCCACCTTGGTGTCCATAATATACCTGTTTACCTGGAAAGGGTGCCATGTGTGGAGGAGGATCTAGCAGCTTCACGAGGCCTCAGAAGAGTACTTCAAATGTACTTAAGTGAGCTGATGTTTGCAGCAGAACGATCAGGAAGGAGCAGAGGAAGAGGTAATCGCTCTCAACAGTACCTGTACGAGGGAGTTGTGACTATAATTGCAGTTTCCCTGTCCTTCCTCCTTCACACAGGCCTGGAATAAATAGTCTGAGTTTATATGCCACATTTCATGAAAACCGTGTTTCTTCCTTTTTTTTCTTTATTCCCCCGCCCCCCGCTCTTCTCTTGCTAGGTGTTGCATCTGTATTGTCATAGACCTAAGAAAAGAATATGGTCATCTCTTGTTTTCCCTGTGGCACAGCAATGCAGGGATCTGAGTTCTACTGATCTCAGCACTAAAGACATCACTATGCTTCTTGAGTCAAGTAGCTCACTAACTAGATTTTACATCATAGACAAATAAATGGAGAGAAAAAACAGTAGTGAGAAATGTTTTTTCATCTGTCTGGCTGAAGACACAGATTGACACCACCTTAATAAGTGCAGAGTTGACCTGAGCTGCAAATTTTGAATTCATAGCCTCAGCTTTCCTAGAGTCCAGGATACACTGCATAAAAAGTTGTGGTATTTCCCTAAGTCTTAGAACCTTTCTGTTCCCCTGAAGTGTCTGTAATGACTAAAAAGCTTTTAGCTGTATTAAAAAGGCAAAAGGGTTAAATGATGTAAGGATTTTTATTTTTTTTAATGAAAGAAATGGGAAAAAATCTCCTATAGCTGTCCTGACAAGTTGCATGCCAGTTTTAGCTAGATATGATTTAAGGCAGCCAAGTTATAAACCCTGAAAAATGGGGTTTATCATGGGAACAACTGACCCTGAACTTCCATGTCATGTGCACAATGCTATAATAGCTGCTACTTGGCACTCACTTTCCATCTCTCACTTCAGTCAACAGATAAAAAAAATATGCTGCTCATTTATTAGCTTATACGTTAGGTTGCCCATGCATGGGCATTCAATTTCTCCTCTTCCTCTGGCTGTTGCATAACCTACCTCTGAGATTCAGTGACCACAAGGACTTAGGCTTGACTTTGCTTCTTCTAAAGCCAAGGTGGCTGCTTTGCAGATTGTCAATTTGCACATAAAGTTTTGTGGACTTGGAAGACTTTTATAGATCTGGCCAACATTAAGCAATTTGTTTCCCAGACCTTATTCAACAGTTCTTCAATAAGAAAGCACTCTATAAAGAAATATTATGCTGGTATTACTCAATATCACAGTGGGGTAAGAGCCAGGATGCTTCAGTGGGAAACAGCAATCTCCCAGAAGTGTTTACCTAGCTGGAATAGCCTGGGAAAAAAACCCTATGGCTGCCTGTCTGTCTGTCCTGCTTTTCCAGCTCTTGGGTTATGGGCAGCCACCTAATAAGCAGGGACTGCTCTCTTTCTGTCACATCAACAACCTGACAACTTTCCCAGAAGGAGACATTAAGAACTAAGCAGCTTTACTTCATCCCTTTCACTACCAAAATACATGCAGTTTCCCAGCTGGTCTGCTCCCTCTCCTTTCTGGCCTGCAGTGTCACATCTAGGGAAAGTGCAGGGTGAGGTTGCTCCTGCAGCTTGCAAGGAAGGAAAGGTAGGTTGTCCTCAGTCTGCAAGAACAAAACTGAATTTTCCACTAGGAACACAGACAAAGAAGATGGAGCTACAGAACTGGTGGTCTCTTTGAAAGGGTACACAGTAGGAACAAAGTGGAATGCTGTGGAAAAGGCAGAAATGGTGGGTGAAAATTAATATAGAGACTGTGTAGATAGGATTGATCTAGATTAGGAAACAGAGCTGATTGCTGGGGAGAGAAGAGCAGGCAGGTGAACGCGCAAGCCTCCACAGGCCTTCCTTTCTCTTAAGTCACGGTATCTCCTATCAACTAATTGCTAGTAATTTCAGGAGGCTCAGAGCCTGAAAAGGTAAACATGGTGTGTATCACCACCACTCTTCAGCAGAATATGCAGAATTGTTCACAGTCAGGTCAATGGTAAATTCCAATTGAATTAAAAGAAAATACATCAGACTGTTAGCATGGATGGGGGAAAATGTCCTTTTGCAAAACAATCTTCACCTCTGATTTGGTAAAAAAAGTATTTGGAAGTTTTGAGATTTTAAGACGCAGACATCATCTGAAAAGAATATTAAGATGGTCTAAATTAGTGCTTTAACCTCACAGCAAAGGAGCCATTAATTGGGCCCAGAGGAACCCAGAAATTCATTCAGAGAACTGAAAATAATAAGGGCTTAAAACTGCTTTCCAAGCAAAGTGATTTTCAGCTTTTTCTCTCCGTACCTATTACCCCAAAAAGGTATCTCTGTGTTGGACAGGTAGGTGAGACATATTTTTATTCAAAAGATAGCTTTAAGCCAAAAAAACTTGGAAGTTTTCTTTCCTGTGAAATAAGACCTTTCGGACAGAGTCTAAAAAAAATACCTCTAAAACATTTTCACTTTCAATGGGACAAATTAGAGCTGGGCTAGAAATGTTAGCTATTTGCCAGATATAGCCATGTCAAGAATGTGGAATACCACCACCCCGTTAGGATTTAACAGAACTCAAGCTTTTTAAGAACCCAGCAGCTTTCAGACTTCTGAAAGAGGCACAGCAGGTCATATCTACGGATGCTATTGACTGGTACAGTGTTACTGGCTTCAGCTGATTCATGCCATCATATTATCAACAGGATCCTATAGGAGCAGGGAACCTGGAGGACATATATTGCATCTGTTGAAGATTTGACGATTATTTGAGGAACCAAACCACAAATATTCTAATAAACCAGTTATTTTGTCCTTAGCTTTTTGTAAAAAAAGGTACTTGGGATAGGAATCTGCATAATGTATTGGTACTAGAGATACCAAAGATATTGAAGGTTTCAAAAAGGAAGACTGCAAGCTTGTATTAAGCCTCTGTTTCAGAACAGAAGACACAAATACAGGCTCAAGACTGGGTTTTAAAATTTGAAGGAGTAATGTGTAGTTCTGTGCACCTAGAGAAGATCTGTTTTTAATCAGGAAGGCAAAGCTAATTTCCAAATAATACCTCAGAGCAGTCCTGCTCATTAGGGGGTTGACCTTTTCCCAACTGAAATTAGAAAAAGGTCTGTTATCTCCACACATTTATATACAAATGCTGAAAATCTGGTAGCCTTTATAGTTTTGAAAGTGTACGTGTACTCTTCGTGTCTGTGTTATCATTTTTCACATGAAGTCAATACCTGACCCAAATGACACTGAATGGAGAAAAAAAAGGAAAAAAGCATATCCCTCAGCACAAACAGCCTAACTTTCAACATTCATCTCTAGTGCACCCTTGAAAATAGAGAAGCCATTAAATGTTCCTTCCTGTAAAGCAGAGCAATTAATAGCAGTTACATTTAAATACTGCTTACATTGTTTAACAGGCAGTCTTTTATAATGTTAAGTTAATGAGAATGCCAATCAAGGAGGAATACTGTATGTTAAAATATGCAAATGAGACATTAGCATAGTGAAGTTACTGTCATCTTTAAATCATGTGACATGGTGCCAATCTGTGAGAACTTTCTCAGGAAATGGCCAGATTTCATGAAAAAGACAAACTTAAGTGATTACTAAATTCACAGTGTTTGTCACTTCCATGACAGCTGAGGGAAGAAAGCACAGCCAGAACATGCTCAAGCATAACTTTATTTTGTGTAATCTGAACAAAAAGCACAGTTCATGACATCTTGAACAGAATGTGATTGTAATCAAGTAATAATTAAATTTGAAAAAACTAACCAGTGATCTCTGAAAGCCATGAATTACAGAAATAGCTTATAACTCTGCTTTTACAGGCACATTTTGTTTGTATTGCAGGAGCTGATTTTTTTTTTTAACTGAATGCTGAGTGAAAGTGGAAGCAGCATAGCCATCCTCTGCAGCAAGGAGTCAGGAAAATCCCCTAAGCTTAACAAAGCGGGGGCTCTGGTGGAGCCCTGGGCTTGTTGGAGGTTGTGCAAACAGTTTTAACTAGAAAATTCTTTCTCCAGGCTCTGCACAGAGTTATTTATAGTACTGTCATATAATAATTAACTGTCAAAGTTAGCCAAGTTTGCCCTGGTGAACAGTAATTGGGATACCTCATCTGCATCCTGCTACACTGGACCTATGTATTTTAATTTAAAGATCTAGTCCTGGTTGGGTTTTTTGGGGGGTGGAGGAGGGTTCTTTGGGGGTGAAGGGAAGTGTGTGACTACTCTGAAGACCCCTGTGGCTTTAGAAAGGTTAACCTTTCTAGGCTTTAGGCTTTCTAGCTTTCTAAAGGAAGGCTTTAGAAAAATAACCTTTTGGTTCAAAGGGCCTGACGTATACCAGTTGCAAAGCTACCTCTTCCCAAAAGTTCAAGACTTGTGAGGTTCTTATTTACATCTTTAGAGCACTAGTATCCAAAGGATATCTGTGACATACTATACAGCAATTTTTACTTGGCCTGACCTGGTACTTTTCTTTGGAAAATATTTTACATTCCAGGAAATTCAAATTTACTTAGTTGACTTGGGGAGTTTGTCTGAGTGTTTGTTTTATTCTGCATTGAAAGCTCAAAAGTTACTGCCTTTCTTACTTGCATTTTCACCTTGAAAATCTGTTTCTGTCCCTGATCTATTTACAATTGTTTAAGGGGAATGATTTATTTTAATGCCACCTAAGTTCAGCGTGATTCATGTTCTAATAAATACCAAAAGGTATCCTGATGACTGTCTTGTTACCTTAAAGAGTTTCATTATTATAAAAATTATTTTAATATGGCCTCAAATGTAAGATGCCTAAGGCATATGCCATGTACACATTGTACGTATTTAATTCTTTGACGTAAATTTTAATTTAACAGCATTATATTATTCCCTGCTTCAGCCACACATTGTTCTCCGACGCTTCTTTTTTTAATATAATAGGAATTTTAGGAATAATTTCATTTTCTTACAACATTGATGAAGAAAGACTGCTAAATCCCTCAATGCATTCCTTTCTTTCCCTGTGGGGGAAAAAAAAAAAAGACACTTATTATACAGTTTGTAATTCTGTTTACATTTCTGGTCTCATCAAAGTGGAAAAGAAGGTTTCTTCTGTGCTTTTTAAAAAAAAATATGTCAGTAAAATAAAACATGGGAAGAATTGGAATGGCTGCAGGGCCTCTTCTATAAAAATGTGTCTTTGGAATTTTCTTTCTCTTAACACAGGCCAAAATTTAGTTTTTTACTACAAAGCTGAATATATTTTATCAACTCTTTTAATATTTGCCAGTACGACCTGAGTTAATTTAAGTTCTTCCCTCTTCCTTCATTGTACTGGGGAGGCTGTGAAGCCATGAAACTTTATAACTTTTTAAAGTTACAACTTTACCATCACATTTTAGTAGGGCAGTGTTTTTGGTTTTGTGGGGGTTTTTTTATATTGAAAGTAAGCAGAGCTTAGCCCAAGCTGCAATCCTTCAGAAACCAGTAAGGAATGTGCCAAATAAATGCACAATGATGAGACGGGTTGAAGGGCTGAACCTCCCTTTTTGTGCTGCAACCCACAGCAGCACTGAAAAGTAACTGGTAGCACTTGGCTTTCTTGCTCTCTCCTTTGCCCCTACCCGAACAGAAAGTCTCCCCAGGCCACTGCAGCTTCTTGTCTTTACAGCTGTCGAGCCCCTCACCCCAGCTCCTTTGTATGTTCAAGTGAGATATATTTCCTGAATGCTGGGAGTCTGACTGATTGCCTGCTCTGAAAGACTAAAAGTGAATTATTCCCACTGGGCCAAACTGGCTGCGGTAAAGCTTTTTCCTCTTCTTTAAAATATTGGGAGGCCCTGCTGAAGTAAAGAAAAGCAAAATTTAGCATCTTGACATTAAAGGAGGTGGCACACTTCCAGTGCAGATTAAGAGCAAAATTGCAGACCCCTAGAAGTAAAAAAAACCTTGGGAGATTACTTAGTAGACCTTTTGCTTTCAGAGGGAGGTGTCCCACATTATTGCCTGAACGGCACCTTGGGACAGCATGTATGACACCTGGTAATAGGTTATTGCCCTTGTGCCCATAGAAGTCCCTGTTAAATGACCAGTGAGCGAGATGATGTTTTTATATTAACCTCTTTATGTGTCAGATTAATACAGATATATCGTAAAACTCATTCCCTTATTTGTCTTCTATCCAGCTATGCTTCATGAGCAATCCAAATCCTGTTTCAAATCCTGTAGGCACCTGACTGCCAGTGAGTTTCCTCCTGCCGCTGAAATTGTTCATTTCCATAAATCTGCAGTGACTTGGAAACCCACAGAGGCCATCACGGAGTTCATTTGCAACATCCTTTCTGGTGTAAAATATCTATTTTATGCTAGCTATTTTGTTTTTTTCTTTAACATAGCATTAATTTATTATGCTTTTTGGTTGTTTTTGTTTTTTACTGTTGTTCCTGAGATTGCTTGAGGGAAGACCCTGCTTATGCGGTGTGTATCCTTATTAGGAAATAGCTTTTTAAGAGTAAAATTTTCTAGGAATCAAGAAAGTGAGATTCTAGATTCTTCTTTTTCTTCAAGAAACATGTTGCACCTGAGATGAAAGGCTCTAATTAGGCTTTCTCCCATTAGCACTGAAATATGACAGGGGTTCAGAGACTGTAGTTTGATTTTTAACAGAGCTAAACTTGAAAAATGTATTGCTTTGAAAATTGAAACCCTTGGCCTCAACTGGCTTGGGAAGCTATTGGAGGAACTTGGATAAAACCTTGCTAGGTTTTGGATAAACTCTTGGCAGCCAAAGACATGGGAAAGAAGTCAGAGGTATTCTTAACTACAGCGTTCCTAGGCATTTACTTAACATTTAATTCACAGGTATAGTGAACTAAAATTCACCAGGCAACTGAAAAATAGATGCATTACTACTGGCTTGACAAATCCATATTTGTGAGGAATTGCCACATTTTCTAGCAAAGATGGAATTTAAAGAATTGATTGTTAAAACCTAGTCATGGTAGTAGTTTAAAAAGCAGATGGGATTAAAAGAGACTATGAGGTTTTGCACTATTTAGATAAACAGAGGTTCTATCTTTTTAATAGAAGGTGAGGCTAATGTCTCATCTGATTTTGAAAACTTTCCACCTTTCTAATTAGCGTGACTTACATCTTCTTTCAGTATTGTTTGAAACAGTTGTTGTTTCCAATCAAGTTGATGATTTGGTATAGTGGCAACTGGATCAGCTGAAAATCAACAAGGAAAAAGGTGTTAGTAGCATATTGCTGTCGTCTAAGAATATGGCATCTCACCAAGTTTTGAAAGTTTTCTGTACTCACCGCGGAGCAATCGCAGGATGCCATAAAGGATTGCCTTCAGAGCAACAAAAAGTAGCCCTCTCTATTCTGAGCTTTGTTAGAGATGTGTGGAGTTTATGGGCCACTGTGGCAGTATCTCTCAGAGTTAAAATTTAGGCTCACCCACACCAAAACCCCATGGACAGCTCCCCAGGAAGGACTTTAGGAGCAGGTAAGTATCCCGGTATCCAGGCATGAATGATTTAATGACTTCTTGAGCCAGAGGTTGTTTCTTTGTGCTGAGTAGCCTGGATGGACTTACATAAATGCATTCCATTTCTTTTTTTTTTTTTTACAACACATAAATTTTGGCATTGCAAAGTTGTTTGGCAAGGGTTTCTCCTGGATGCATTAGAGGCAGATAAGCTTTGGGAAGAGAAATTCAATGGTAAGACTACAAGAAAAAGTCAGGGAAGTATTTGTAAAATTTAATGAGTTTCATCAGGAAAGGACTGTCTCTGAAGAGTATGATGTAGGTTCAGAGACAGGACATATGGGAAGAAAAAACCCTTTGAGATGAAACAGGATTCTTCAAGCCTGTCAGTGTTTAAGAGGCATTTGGACAATGCCCTTAATAACATGCTTTAACTTTTGGTCAGCCTTGAATTGGTCAGGCAATTGGACTAGATGATCCCTGTAGGTCCCTTCCAACTGAAATCTATTCTATTCTGTTCTATTCTATTCTATAGCAGAAGATCAGAAACACAGGGAGAAGACAGTTCTACTTTTGATTCTAATGGAAGTATTGTAGGCCCAATTTTCTTTTCATTATTTAATTTAGCCAAGAAAAAGTTCTCCTGCCTACTTCAGAGTAGTAAGGAGTATCTCTGGACAGATCCCGTGTCCCAGAGAAGGTTGTGACAGACCTTTACCAGTACCTGCTGACCTGCAGGTTAACTGTGGGTTAACAGCTGCAGAGCTCTCCACTACCATGAACACTGAAACAATACGCGTGTGGCTGGAAGTTCACGGTCTTTCCAAACTAGTTGGAATGATTTGAAATTGAAATTATCAAGGATGGGGATATTGGGTTATGCCACACAGGAGGGACATCACTAAAGCGTTAGTCTGTGCGATAGGAACCGGAGGATGGAGACTGGTCGGTAGTTAGAGGTCAGATACTTACCGTATACTGATCATTTATTTATATCTATATGCATATGGGATTTTCTTAGATTCTTCTGAACCCTTTTTAATTTTAAAATGGTACTTCAAGAGTTTAGTATTGTGTCTTGTTCAGAAATTTTTATTTAAAAGATCACCCCTTGCCTAATGTTTCAGTTTTCAAACTAGTTTCCAGCTATTCTCAATGATCTTTGAAATAATCTAGCGCAGGATAACAAATAAAAGAGAGAAGGATTTCAGTGGTAAGAAGCCTACAAATGACGACTTTGAAAGGGGAAAAAATGCTAGCATAGCCTTTTTTCCTTTGATTTCCATCGCTGTGTAAAAAAAAGATATGAATGTTTTTGAGCCCATGGGCATTTAAATATTAAGCTGATGGTAGACTGTAATGGGAAAAGAAAAGTCCGCCTACAGTCTTGTTCTTAATTCCACAGTCTACAGTGGATAGAAGCAGTCTGTGATTCATTAGTAAAGTAAATATATATTCTTTAAATAAGACGTGATGCTTCAGTAAAAGGAAGACAATTCCTATAATAAAAGCTGAAGACTTGAATCTGATTCAAGCAATCACAACCACAACAGAGGAAAGGAAGGGAGACTTCATTCCACTGACAGTTTTTGGAAGCTTTCTGTCTCTGGAGCACATGGGAAGGCAGAATGCATTTGCAGCATTCACAGAACAGATGGACACTCTCTGATTCAACTTGAATTAGACAAGTATTAACTTTCAGGGAATTTCAGGTGGTCCCTTTTTTATGTTTTTCTAGTTTTGTCTTTGGGTGGGGTTTTGGCCTGTTTTTTGTTTCACAGAAGCAATAATTGGCATTTTTTTCATAAAAGTTTTGAAGTGTGGTACTTCTCTCTAGTTCTACCCACATGAATCCAATGGAAAGATTTTCTTTGTATTTTCTGGAAGCAGAATAAGGAACTATATGTGATTGGGAAAGTACAGGACCATCTCATAAGTTCATTTCTTTTATATGCATGGATGCAATTCCGAGACAGTCCTTTCGAGAAATACAAATTGAGAGTGAGACTCTGGTGATTAAGATGATGCTTTCGCAATGCTTCCTTCTCTGTTATCTTCTTCAAGTTTTCTCCTAGCTATACTTAGGAAGCCTCTAGCAATACAAAATAAATTTAGAATTTAATGGTGACAACCCTGTCTTTGAAGCAGCCTTTTTAGTAGAAAGACCCCCCACTCTGCGCAGCAACTATTGAGAGGAACCAAGGACTTTCACACAAGATGGTCAGATAGCTAGAGTTTATTCTCTTGGTGTCTCTTCCTCTAATTTGAGCAGTCTGCATACCTTCTCAATAGCAGCTGTGTATAAACCCGCATAAAAACACCTGCCAGGTTTAAGTAGAGGAAAATCAAATTCAGAATTGAGAAAATCCTAGATTTCAGTTTTCCAGTGCAAACTTACATTAAGTAATTTGTGTGAGCCTTAGGAGGCAATTTTTAATTAGATGACTACCTTGTTTATTTTTCCCTGAGGTTCCCCACCTCTGCATACAAGATAAACCTGTGCTGGTGATTAGGGAGGGGGTGCATGGTGACGATGTGGTCTGGTTCCTTGCTGACAGGAGAAGAATATACTTACAAGTCTTGGCTGCCATTCTAGGTGCCGAAGAAAAGTGTCCTACAGTGTACGCATATTCTGCTTAATTAGCCTTGTCTTGTATCCATCCACCCACCCTCATTTCAAGCTCTACTCTTTTCTGTCCGATCTCACTCTTTAGTCCCTTGTTTCTCAAATATTTCTAATGCCCTTTCTCAGTCAGCTGGCTATAGTCTCAAGGTCTCAGTTATCTACATCAAGGAGTTTCTCTCAATGTTGCAGCCAGGGTATCTCACTTTCACCTGGTCTAGCTCCACTCTTTACAATCCCCTATTTCCACATCCTAGTCTCTTGCCAGATTTGCGAGCCCTTCTACTCTTATTCCTCCATCCAGTTCCTCCCCCCGCCGAGGGACTTCATCCTCACAACTGAAAAATCTCCAATACACTTTTTTAATTCCTCACCCCATAAATGCCAGGTCATCACTGTCCCAGTCATCCTTTATTGTCTTCCTCTCACCTTCCTTTCACAAACCCTACAGCCTTTTCTGTTCTCACTTCCAGTGAACTACTATTTTCTTCCTTTCCATGAACTATCTACCTCCTCTCTCTTTTTTTTAATAATCACTCTCCATCATCCTGCAGTGACTATCCTGCCTGCAACAAGAAAAGGACCACTCAGAGGACAGAAGATACAAATGAGAACCTAAACCTCTGCCTCCCATAACTCACAACATGTTTGACTGTCCTGGAAAATGACAATTTGGACAATGAAACTGTATGAGACAGCAGAAAAAGTTTGCTCTTCTGCATCACCATTCAGCACTTGTTATGATACTAATAATATGGAAAGGAAAACTTGTGCAATTTTTCTACAGAGAAAGAAAAATGTGGGTGCTGAAAGCCTGCTACGCTACACCTGCTGATCCATCCTGCGTTTAATTTTATTTCTATTTATGCTCTCCTTGCCAGTGGGGAAGGCTAAATAATGTCAATGTCTTCTCAGTCATCCTTATCACAAATGATCGTTCTGTGTGGCCTATGTTAATCATTCTCACCCATCTCTATCTCTCACTATTAGATTAATAGTTGCCAATTATGCATAGTCTCCCCTGCACAGCTATTGTTTACACATTCTCTAATTCTCTTCATTAGACCTGTGAGTGGGCATAATTATGGTTATAAGTTATCCATCCATTTCTCAAGGACAGTGAGAAAAGTAGTACAGCAAGTGTTTGGTTCCATGATAACATCTTGAACTAATAAAAAAGAAACTCAGGCTTTACAGAGCCCCGTACATCCAGTGGGAACATTAATCTCTTGCTCGGCATGTGTGTTCAATGTGTGAATTCATTGCAGTTTTAGAAATTATATACGGAACACACAAAGAAGAGGTGCATACTGCTGCCTTGATCCTCACCACTTGCCATTTTAATGAGAAAAAAATATGAATGATAATAAGTTTGGTTTTTAGCATGTAATAGCTAAGAGATAATGAGTAGTGGCAAGGTGCTCAATCTTTCTCTCAGCATTTTTGAGAAAAGCTGGAGGCTAAAGGTGATAGAAAGGACACACAAGGGGCATATTGTTTATTAACTGAGATGAGCAATCAGAAAACTCAATTACAGTTTAACTAAAAATCTCAGTGAGTTTTAAGCAGCACTTCTTAAAAAAATGAAAGATTGCATACCATTTTCTTTCTGGTCCTTTAAGTAAATAACTGCGGTCATCTGCTCTATAACATGACTCTGTTAAAGGTGTCTAAAGAAAGTCTAACTTTCTCTGTTTGTTTCTCCTTACTTAAGAAAGGAATAAATTCCTTATTCCTGAAAAGATACAAGTGTGGCTTGTCAAAGACAGAGAATAAGCAAAGCTCTCTGTTCTGTAGGAGATGCCTTCATAAGGGATCTATTCCAGTAAATACAAGCCAAAAATTTTGTTCAGTATCTCATTTATTCAAGAGACAGTAACAACAAACATTTGGTTCATATTTCTCATTAGCAGATTTTCTCAAATAAAAATAATGAGGCATATTGAACAATTAGTTAGCAAGTGGAAATCTCTCCATAATTACAATCAAAAATTTATTTACAAATAAGATGGCTTGCCCAGTCCAGGAAAAAGGGTGAATACTTTGTAATTGATTACTTTTCATCTGAAGCTCTCATTTGATCAACATATACAATCATAATGCACCAGTAAATGAAACAGCATGTAATAATCCTTTTACAAAATGGGAAGCAGATTAAGTTTTCACGTTAACTACTAAATTAGTACTTTTAAAAAGTCATCCCTCTTATATTTAAGAAAAATCTCAATCTATTAACCTTACATTCTATTCAGTTTTTAGTCTTAAAGAGTTTCAACTATCTTCTCTCGTTTCCTATTCAAATAAAGACAGTGGCCCATATGCTTCCCCAGTAAGCCAACTTCACCGCTGAGCATTTGTGTGGTTTGACTCCTGGGAGGCTCTTCAGAACAGACACTAATTCTGGAGTTTTAAGTTACTGGTAATTTTAACAGTAACTTGTGCATGATGTAGAAGGATCATGGTGCAGTGGACAAAGCATATGGAAAAGTGTGTCAGGGAACCACTATTCCAGGGAAATTAATGGCATCTAGATAGAAGTTAACTATCCCTACAGATAGGGTTATATAGAGAGTTGCCAGCTGTCTGCCTGAGACCCAAAATATGCATATCTGATCAATTATTTCTGGAATTTCTGCTGTCATAGGCTGTATTAGCCACATTCATTGGTAGTTCAAACACAGCATTTTTCTACTATGCCTCGTTGCCCCACATATACAGACTTAGTACTTCTGTGGCACTTTTTGTCTTTTAGTGTGATAGTTTCCATGATTAGTTTCCATGACTGCAAACATTGCATTTGGCAGTTCTCAGTAAATGCAAAACCTTGAATGTTTCATTGGAGCTGACTACTTTGGAGGTGAAAAAGAAATACAAATAAAATGACAAAGAAATAAAACGTTTAGGATATCTTCTGTGCCATCTATAGTGATTAAAATCTTGTCCGCACAAAGTGGTTCACTATCTCTTCTGTGATCTATGGTCTAGACTTTCATTTAGAAGAGAAGATCCACAAGGATGGATCCCCAGCAAGTCTGAGCCTGAAGAAGACCACTTTTATTGACGAAAGCAAGGATAGCTGCAGGACACAGAAAAATGTCAAAACTCAACACAAAAAAAGTAATTGATCCAAAGCACTAAGACTAATGATGTTTTTATTGAAATGAAAGGAGAACACACAAATTCACACTGGTAGACTTATCTAATGCTAAACACACTTGACATGCTCAACAAAAGAGTGATCATTCTGTAATCAAATAGCTAGGACCGAATCTGAAGGTATGTGCAGAAAGAGGTGTTGGAGACAAATGGTTAAAAGGCATGGAAACGAAATATCCCATAAATTAATTTCTAATTCAAGAAGCAATAAGTACTGACCAATTAAAGATGCTGGTTGGAGTACAATTGTGAGTTAAGTAGCTAGTATTAATTCTGATGAGGTTTTTGCAAAGTAATATTTTAGGGTATGTAATATATGTGATAATATTTTGATAAATACTGCGTTACTCTTTTCAGTTTATTTCGATTAGCAGAAACTCAAATAACTTGCAGCTGAATAAGGATGGCATTCAAAAGAGGAATTCTGTCTTGACAATAAATCCAGGCCTTCTGTTTTAAATGACGGGCAATGTTGTAATTATCTCAAAAGTGTCTTGTGGGTTTTTAGGATTTCTCCCTGAAATTATGTATTCCATTCAAGCACTTCCAGTGGAAATCTATATCAAGATATTACAGCTGCAAACTCCCTTTTAAATGTTATTTGGGGCAAAAAGATCCACGGGGTTAATTAAGAAAGCATTATATAGTCCACTATTGAGGAATGGGCTAATGACTCCAGACCGTAGGGGACAGAACCAGTTACACAAATATAGGACCTGAGAGGATGGTTTAATGGGGGCAGCAATAAAGTGAGAGGAGAAAAATTTTACTACCCACTGACGGTCAATAGCTTTCTTAACACAACATCTGCGACAGCTTTGATGGCTGTGATCATCAGCAATCACCCTGAGTTAAAAATCTGGCTGAATAAGAGTCCCAGAAATCTTTTTTCTCTAAAGCAAAGAAGTCACTCTGAACTTCTCTCCATGAGAAACTGACTCTATTCTGTAAAAACTGTTGAATCAAATAATTCAGCTCAAATTATTCTTTACAGAGGGATTGGAGTCAATGAAACTATGCTGATTTCATAATCTGAGTACCTGGTTAACTAATTCAACCCCTGGACTGGAAACAGGCTTTAAGACCACTCTTAGAGCTTGAACAGTTGATGTTGAACTCCAACAGCATCATTTCAGAGCTAATTTAAAAAAAAAAAAAAAGTGAAAATCATGGGCATTCAAAAACAGAAGACTACCTTTGACGCAAAATGAACAGGCAGTAATTTCACATAAATCTATTTTGACAATATGAAAAGACTAAGCCTGAGAAATATTGAAACTATGTTTTCATCTGAAATAATTACAATCATTGGCTTTTTATTCCGGTAAGACCTGAAATTTATCAGGGTTATGTTTCTTGCAGACACACAAGTTTGAATGTCAAAAGAGAGAGCAAACATTACATCTGTGGTAACAACACTAGTAATGGTATGCTCAGTATCTGTTACCAATTTAAGAGGAAGGAATTGGATCAGATAAAAAGCAGTGAGCCATAATAAGAAAGCAAAGGTAGTAACGCCTTTTGATGAAACAGAGATTGAAGAATCAAATATTCTAGTCAGCATGAGCATCATCACTCTTTCTGTCCCATCAAGTACATATGGCAGAACTCAAATTGTGTCAATCACTCTTACCCTGATTTGTTTTTCTAGTTCTTTTATTTTCAATTAAAAGGATGCTGCTTCAGACATTATTACTATAACAGTGCTGCTGACTAAGAAATGT
This sequence comes from Gymnogyps californianus, assembly GCF_018139145.2. Classification (NCBI taxonomy): domain Eukaryota; kingdom Metazoa; phylum Chordata; class Aves; order Accipitriformes; family Cathartidae; genus Gymnogyps; species Gymnogyps californianus. Next base: position 113,074,406 of record NC_059471.1, on the reverse strand, counting down.
TCGTTTAGGCAGACTATTATTGGATATTCTCAAATGATTTCTCATCATCTGAGAGATCAAGAAATATGTGTATTTCTTTTTCTATATTACTTGTAAGTCATTTTTAAATATTGTATACAGATGCCAGAATTGAAATTTGTTCAATTTATACAACATAATCTTAGGAAAGAAGAGAAATATTAAATTCAGTAGCGTTATAGCTGGAGAGAAAATTATTCTTTCTCATTAGGTTATGCTACTTTATTAGAAAGGAAATAATTCCAGGAGTACCAAAAGATGTGAGGACTGATTTCCTATGGATTCAAGGTCATGCTCTTGTGCATTCTTTCCCATATGAAAGTAAGCCTGGGGCTGAGCCTTTCTTTCACTAATGGTAAAGATAGAGCCTCTTACCTTTCTCCATCTGTTTATTTTTCTGGAACTTATAAAAAATTACTATCTTTTTGACATTTGCCACTCTATCAAATTTCTTTTACATTGGTGTGAGAGATACTGTAAGGAGAAGATCTCTATGCATGTTCACAGATTCACACAAATATATTTACATGCAGTGTTTGCTTTCTCAAGCTTTGTTTACTTGGAAAGCAGGCGAAGAGGTAACTGAATTTCCTATTTTTTTAATTAATTCTTAAGGAAGGTGAGAATAAAAACATGAATTGATGGTATAGCCCTAACAGTTTAAAATTGCATCTGATTTTGTCTACTTAAGCACAAAAAATGTGATAATGTTAAGCGGAGTATAAACAAGGATGATAACTAGTGCATCTGTGTGACGATGTGTCAGAAATATCACAAAGATACCAAAATATGTTACAGCATTTCTGTCCGTTTTAAACTATTGTCCCTGACCAACTACTCTTAAACGCATACTTAACCTATCTCCTTCTCCAGACCATAATATCACAATCAGTTAAACATAAACACAAGTGTACTTTGCAGATCATATACACAAACAAATGAAAAAAAGAATTCAGCCAGTGGAAAAAAAAATAGAGAAAAATGCCAAACGGCTATAATGGAGCATACCCTAAAATGCCTGATGGGTCCCCCCAAGAAGGTCTGCAGTTTATTCTCCACCAGCTGCCATAGCTGCCTGGAGTTAGGGGTGTTCTAGGGCTTCTCCTTACCTCCCCCGCCCCCCCGCCCCGCATACTTATTTGTTTCATATGTGCTACCATTAAAAACAATAAAACTGTTTTGGTGGCTAATTTATTATTTATTTTAGCAATACTCTATCAACTTCCAGGGCAGGAATCAGTTGGCTGCATTATAACTGACGTCAAATGAGTGGGATTTCCCTCTCCAGTGTCCCCCTGCTAAAGTTGTGACCTCTGTGATCCTCTTCTGTTCAGCTGTTGGGATTAGCTTGTCAAGAATGGAAAGGTTAAAGCAAACCTTTCACATTTGCAAAGTTTGGCCAAAAGCACACAGAACTCACTGGACAAAAATGTTGAAGTTTTACCAGCTCTCCTGGTAAATTCCTGAGATGTGGTAAAGGGTATAAATCCTTCCACAGCATAAAAAATAACAATGAAGCACTGACCATGCTTTTAAAATGACAGATTAAAACAGTTAACAGGCCCAGAAGGGTCTAGACGACATCTAAATTTACTATGAGCCTTACATACTGATAATACTTGCTGACTACCACAGTGAAATTGGTACAGGAGTGTGCAGCGGCAAGATCAGGGCAGTGGCATTGCAGCACCAGCTCTAGGAGGAAGTGTCTAAACATCCTGATGTATTTGTGTGGGAAGGGAGAACGGTGTCCCAGTATAAGCGCTGGCAAATACAACATATTAAACAAACAGAGCCACTCTTTTTCCTGATTTATAAAACAGAGGTCCAAATACTCTACTATTAAAGTAGTGCATCTTGTCCCAGGTAAACCTTGGATCATCTTTGATTTCTTCAAATATTCTAATTAAAATACCACTTTATCTTTTAAAGTACTTCTAGAAAAGAACCAAACCAAACCAAAACCCACAGATGTTTCCTCCTACAGAAGCAAGTAGAGTCAAAATGTTTGCCGGTATCTAGCACCTGATCTTACTCCTACTGAAGTTAAAAGGAATATTGTCATTAATTTTTGAAGTGGACTATTGTTTTCAGTTATGTCTAAAGATAGTCGAATGAGGTAGACATTCTTTATACCTATCTGCAAATGAGTAAAATAAAAAATTAAAAGATAATGTTGAAAAAATCACAAAATAATCCCAATTCTTTCAGTTAATTCCAGTGCAATATTAGGGTTCTGAGGATAGAAGGTTATCTACTTTCGATTAGTAAATTCCCTAATTTATTTATTTTTTGGCTTCCATGATCCTCCTGTAATATATGTAGGAAAATGTAAAGATCCCTATAGTTCCACTGCAAAAAATGTCATCTTTTCTGTGTGTTAAATATATGGAAAATTAATAAGGTTATTTAAGTAATCTGTATGATCACTGTGCATGTTGCAGCTGACCGATGGAACACCCTTATTGAAACTTATGATCAAGTCTGTATCACTGTATTTTATATTTCACTCCATGAATTTTACCAGTAAAGCAAAATTTAACTGAAAGTTCAAAGTCCCAAAGCTCAAACATAAAGTGAAGCTTACAGTTAGAAAGCTCAGTTCAAATCCCATTGAAATCAGTGAAAAACCCCTTCAGAAATCACTGAGCGTGGAATCAGACCCTTACTGACTTATTACCCATTTGCAAATAATAAACAGACCTGTTTAAGGAACAGACAGTCCTCCTAGCCAGTGGACCAGAGTGGGACCAGAGCTGTCCTTGAGTGGCTGGAAGCAGCACAGCTTCATTAACGCAGTGCTCTACCCCAGACAACGGCATCTATTTGCCCTGGCTACCTAATTCTGTCTGCTCAGGCAGAACTTCAAGTAATCCTGTCTTAATGGCTTCAAGCCTTTGGGCTGGCTTATTCACAGGTCACTTCAGTAGCCCTGGATTGCAAGAAAACTTGCCATTTTAATGCTTCTTTCTTGGAGCAGCAGCTCAAAAATTCTTTCACTGGCTCATTCATAACAATTCAGCATCAAAATAACAGTAGCAGAAAACATATATACATATTTCCTTAAACATCACTTACAAACATCTGCAACTGAAAAGTAGGAGGATTTGCAGTTGTTATATATATATTTTGGCCTTCCATATCCCACCACAAATGCTAGCAAAAGACTGTTTTGGAAGTCTTAGAAAGAAAACTGTAATCCCAAGGCACCATGGTGGTAATAACAATTCATTCCTGACACTAGCTGTATTTCTTGTCATTATAACATTTTGGTGGGTGCGACTGTTGAAGTTCTTGCAGCAGACAAGCACGTTCTGCCTTCTGTACTTGCGATTTGTGTACATGACACAGCTGTTGGCAGACTGGAAGTACTGCACATCCAGGGTTTGCACAAAGATGATCCAGATATTTTGTAAAGAATAGAGACAGACAGAAAATATTCCACAAAGAAGAAATAACATAAACATTCAGTAGCTGTGAGTTTGCCATACCCATTCCTTGGGTTGAAGAGGGAATATCTGTCATTTTACATGTTTGTACAGCTCCTAGCAAAATGGGATGCTGTGCCATTTGGCCTCTAGATGGTACCAGAATATAAAGGTTTAATAATACATTATTTTTTGTCTCTGGAGTCAAGGTTTTCTTTTTAAAATCTCCTCAAGTCCAAAATTCCTCAAGTCTGTGCCTCTTTCTTTTCTTTTTTGTAGTGTTCTCTATCCCTCATTCATTCCTAGTTTGCTACCAGTATTTTCTCTTGCTTCAATTAGGCTTGTTTGCTTGCTTTTTAAATGTGAAAATATTTTGGCCATCTAAGAACAGTTCCTGATAGCCACATTTACACATAACAGAACTCAATTAACACAGTTAAAATTAATTGAATGTTACCATTTTAAACATTCATAAAGTAAACTACTTTCTTAATTTTATAGACTTTCTCACTGTGAAATAATCCCCAAATCTTATAGAGTAAAAACAAAATAAAGAGCTGAATTAGATGGTGCATGATTCTGGGATAAATGTTTTCACACTATCTCCATGCTTGTTGCATTTGCTTCTTAAAACACATCCTAAAAATTTTATATTATCATCTCTGTCACACAGAGGCCATCTTAAAATTCTCATTACCTAGTCCAGCTTATACCATTTCTGGTTTCGTTTCTTTTGTTTTTATCTGACTCAGTATGAAGTCTTTGTTTCCACCAGTAGCTTTCGGCACGCCTTTTGGTTCAGGCACGTTACACTTTTCACCTGTCAATAGCAACTGCCTTTAAGCATGTACATCGCTGTGGCCAATTTGCTTTCAGAGTCCACCAGCCCATGTCAATCTTTAATGAGTGAGAGTGAGACTAAAGAGAAGTGAAGTAGTCAGCTTGATGTGTTAACTTTGTTTCAATCAGATAATCATAAAATAAATACATATTGTTTCAACTGCAATACAGTGATTGAGTGTCTTACAGGATTTTTTTTTTAACAGAACATTGTACGTGTTAGATGTTTTAATACATTTCACTTCCTCAAGTGGGTAGTTTAATAATATTTTTCCTCAGGGACAAAAAGAAACCTGATCATCCTTGTAAATCTGACCTGACATACTGAGTTACCCACTTACCCTGAGTAAAGTAGGAAATGCACTGGAACCAAAATGAAGTTAAAAGAAAAATATTAAATGTCCTCAGATTTGATGGCTGTGTATTTGAACAAAAAAAAAGTTTCAGGTTTTGGAGGTAAAATGTTCTTCTCTGTTGTTCAGCTGTGAATCAGGAGGAACTCCACTGGTTTTAGTGCAATCATTCCACATTTATACTCTTGTAAATAACAATAGTACCTAGCCTTTTGTCAAACTGTAATGACATGTATGGATCTTCATCTCCCACTGCTTTTTCCTACCCTGAGCAGGGCAGCCTGAAAGGAGTCTCATTCGGAACAGGCACATTCTGGCTTGTGCAAATCTCTACTACAGCTCCCATTCACTAAATAAAAGTCAACACCTTCCCCCCCCCCCCCCCCCCCCCCCCCCCTTCTCTTCAGGATAGGAAATTCATCTCACTGTCAGTCAGGATGCTTTCAAAATTCCCCATTTCGACATATCCCTGCCCCTCCTTTAGAAAACCTGAATTAAAACGCCAAGATATTTCCTTTAATTTGAAAGGTAGTTTTTCCTTAGCAAAAAGCTCAGGGACGCCATATGTATTTGAAGATAAATATCATTTACACAGAAATACTTAGATTTTCTTATCAGTTGCCTATTTTGTGATTAAAGTCCAGTACTGCTTTAAAATAATATAGTAATTTCTGACAAAAGCATTCTATGTATATTATCCTGGAAAAAACTCCACATAATACGTGCTTAGTTTGCTAGTGAAGCAAAGTGCCCATTTCTTTTCCCAGATCAGTTAACTCCAGTTCACAGATCAGCTGATTCTTAATTGTGATATGGTAAAGACACTGTTGGATGAAAGCTAAAGATGGCATATATCCTAGTTATCCTAGAGATGCTCTCTTGCTATCATGAAACTAGATCCAGATGGAAAAAAAGAAATAGAGCCTGTATGTGGGACATCTGAATACCTCACAGTCCAATTAGACCTGTCACCATGATTACATTGCTAGGTGTTCAGCAAAGCAGGACTTAGGGGAGAGCTGGACCTGTGCACACAAAGTCCATGGCACGCACAGCTGGTTGGCACATTTTGGAACATCTCTGACGTAACACATTTGCACTGCAGGAGCAATGGCCTGCAAGGTGTGCCTTAACTCAGCAGCTTGCACTGTGTGCACGTGCCAACTCTCTGTGCAACACACATATGCATTTGATTGTCCAAACTGAAGGAAGTGTGAGTATCCAGTCCTGAGTGTCTGACATCCAGGTGATTGCAGTGCGCTGAGGCAAGCTACACAGATGAAGCTGTTTGACTGTCCATGAGAAATCAGTTTACAAAAGAAATCTGAATCTGTAATCTCTTTGAGTGGAGCTCGTTTGTTTATTGCCTATTTTACTGCAGATTTACTGTGTTTCTCTCTGAGATTCTAGGAACAGAAAACCAAATTAATGGAGGAATTCAGGTGCCTCAAATTGCCAATAGGCAGATAGGTGTAGAATTTTTGAACCTAAATGACTGAAAAATTCTGGTCATAGCACATTGCTGTTATTACATCCTGGAACACATAGAACAATTTCAGATATTATTAGCTTTGTTCCTCTGTGGAAAGAGTTTCACATTCATATTTTGATTAAATTTACCACCAGGACCAAAAAAGCCCTATTTTGCTAATCACTTTTTCATTCCTGTTTTTCTGCCTTTTTTCGCCATGTAATTAAGCAGCTACTCTCTCACCCTTTCAGATGAAGCCCGAAGTATAACAGAGCAGGTTTGCTTAAAATTACAACACCTAAAAATCAGAAGACATTCAAGAAAACCTTTCAAAGAAACAAAGGAACAAGCAGGACACTTACATCAGGTAGGCACAAGGAAGCATATCTGACAAATGTGGAGGGTGTATAGCACATGCTTTATCAGTGTCACTCTTTAGCACGTGCTAGTGGCTGCAGAAAGGACCTGAGATAGAGTACTTTGCCATGAAAAGGCAGCAATACACAAGCAAAAGCAGATATAGACATCACTTTGTTAATATTGTATTATCCTTTTTTTTTTGTAATTTAAAGTGCTGTCCTAGGTTTCACATGTTAGATATTGATTGTACAAGAATACTGCACAGCTTTTGTCATTTAATAGTCATCCAAACACAGATACTGCAGATTCATTTTAGTGTTACATTTATGGACTGAGTAGCAATGTAAACTATACAAACCCAACAACTACTAGAAAGCCTAGGGCATTTCCCCCCTCCCCCCTCCAATGGAGAGTGTATTATAGATTTCTGAGAAAGAAACAAACAACCCAGGCAGGAATATAATTGGGCCAAGGAAATACTCTGAGGGTGCAGAAGAATGATCGCCTGGCAGATATATGCGATGGCCCCAATGATTGATACTGTGTCTGAGATCAGGAATAGGAGACGTCGGAAAAGAAAACCTTTGCGTACTCTCATACTACAAAGAAAAAAATATATATGTAGGATTGATTGTGAGTGGTTATGAAAGGTAAGAGGGAGCTATGGCTTGGAAAGTGACAGAGCAGGGAGAATGATGGGACGTGTATGTAGGTATAATAGGTTTAGTTAGAGGAAAGACGGTTAAGAAAAATTCTTTTAATGGTTTCTATATGTTCCTCCCTTTTTATGACTGACGTGTATATGAAGTTCTTGTTCCACATTTAGCATTCAAAGGACTAGCCAATATTAATCTACAATAGATTTTAAAAAATCAGGTCACAGTCATACATATTATATTACTTGATTCAGAACATTATTTAAGTCTCTATCAAATCAGAAAAAAAAGTATGAAATTAAGCATGGGAAAAAAGAGCTGAAATGACACATTTATATTTATAGACATCTCTATTGTTAAAAGCTAGCTGATGACTTTGGCTATTTATTAGGTTACTTAAAAGACTGTCAATTTATCTGAATGTTCCCTAGTCCCTTCAGGGAAAAAAAGCCCTGAAAAATAAATAAAAGAAAGTTGAAGAAGCACATCTTAACTATGTATTTTTCCACTATATAAGTTCATTTGATTTTCCCTCTCTCTTGAAACCATGCTGTATTATTTTCTTCTTTGCTCAAACAGCTTCCAAATATAATGAAAAATATCTCTCAGTTACAAGCAATGCTTCAACAGCAGATCAATATGGACACACAATAGAAGACAAAAGATTTAGTTTAAAAATTTCTAAAGGATTAGTGATGAAATACATGCATTAAACACTATGAAAAATGCTAGGATGCTGTCAATATATCTAGCATTATTTTCACAGCCTTTTTTGCCTTCAGACTAGTAGTAAAGACTTTCATTTATCAATTTGCATTTAATATGGCAGTTCTGATCACTTGGGTCCTAGTCGTAACAAGGCAATTGACACTAACTGTCTGCTAAGGGCCAATACTGTCTCCTGGCTCAGGAATCCCCATGAAGAGTGCCTTGAGTGCACCTAGTCCCCAAGAGTCACTCTTTCTGGGAAATCTGTGTGTTTTAAGTTAATGCTAGAAGTAAACCTCTCCTAACTCCTCATTCATAACTATGCAAACGCCCACATTAACATCTTTTTATCATATCCTACCTTTTAAGAACCTGTAGTTAAGCAGTGGAACAGCAATACCTCACCCATATGGAAAGATTTTCTCTCTCTGCTGGCCAGTAAATCATGGGAAAAGTCATACAATATACGTTTGTACTTCTGTTTGTTTTTCGTATCCAGTGCTGACAGACATGACTTAGTTGAAGTGACTCACAGACTTCAACTTTTTCTTAAATTTACATCCACTCTTAAAAAAAATCAAAGGAAATTAAACTACAGAACTGATATTGAAAGGTCTGTCAGTGTGTTATAAATGGCTGTGTATATTAGGACTATTTAAATTGCAGCGCCAGTCCCAGTGATAGCTTTTCTACCACTCCTGGATGGCAAGACACCCAGATGTCACTTTAATAGGATTAGTTAGCATGGTTTTCTCAAGTTTTGCTTTTGTCCACCTTTTGAAGGCTCATGCTTAACAGCTTTACTTATGCAATATATGGTAGATATTAATTGTTCTTGAATAAAGATAAGCCCCTGCCTCATTAATACCTCCTCGGGCTCCTGTGGTGCTACTTACACGAAGTGAGTGAGAAATGTTCAGATAAGAAAGATTTGATGGGCTCAGGCCCTTAAGTGTAAATTACAATGCTTAAAAATATCTTAGCCAATCAATCCTTGTTTTGATCACAAAGCAGGATTATAGTATTTTCACTTTTTACTTCCCAGATGAAAGCCTGCTTTAGAGATCTACTCAGGATGACTACTTCACTTGTCACAATAACCTATATAACAAAAAAAACCATAAAAAATGAATGGCCAGTAAGATATGACAATTGACAAAAATACACTTTTATGGGGCACCAAAGATGATAATTTTCATGTCCAAACCAATAGGAAACAAATTACATTTGCATTAGCAAAACTAAAAATTACTAGAAAACATAAACAATTTTACTCTTCTGTTTCTATTAGTCAAATGCTGTGTGGTTAGCATGACAGGAGATAGAAAGGGGAGGAAAAAGGGTACTGATATGTTTTATGTATTGCACAATGGCAAACCGCTGATTTCTGTTTTTGGAGACTGCATTAGTAGGTGTAGTCTCTCTGTTCCCTTCACTCCAGGTGAGAATACCTCTCCTTGGACTCTAATGCAGAAAGGCAACCAACTATGTACAGGGAAAATAGTGAAAGAGAATAAGTCACAAAATATCCTCTTTTTTTTATTGGTTTCTATAAAAGCATGGAAATGGAGAGTACCTTTTTTCACAGAGACATTATCATTGCTACAAATAGATCTAAGGACATTGTGGATATTAGTACAGCCTTTATTAAGCGCCAGTGTTCTGACTGCATTCAAGGTAGTAGCAAGCAAATCTCCATGGGTCTAAGAATTATGTTGCTGAGATACGTGTCTTGGGCACAGTTTTTTATTGGCACAAAAGGAATCCAATTTCCAGGTTCATTACCCAAAACAACATAGAAATTTGAAACAAGAAAACATTTTAGTGCTTGAACTATAGATCAAACTATAATTCATAGGCCACATTCCCTCATGGATTGTGAGGATAAGGAGAAGTGGAAGGAAAAAAGCAATTTTTCTGCCCACTTGATCGATGTTCTATTTGACCTCTGAAATGCCCTCTTGCCATAACCTTTTAAATACCATCTGCTCTTTTTGTGAAGAGTGTGATGGGAAGGAGTCACTTCGAGACAGCAATTGATTATAAAAGCATTAATCAAGGACATGGATTATCTGCAGCATGACATTGTGTGCTGTAGTTAAGCAATTTCACCTTAAATGTGATTGGAAAGGTTAATCCTGTTTCTCAAGACTAATTTAGACTTTGTATCAAACAACTCCGGACATTGAGAAAACTGCTGCAGCAAACAGGAACTGAAAAATTGTCGGCTTCCATTATAAGGTCTTGTAAAGTTTGGCTCTGAGAATCGATAAGCAGTAGGTCTATAGTCATGTTCTTCAGTTTTTCAAAATCGAGCTAATGTTGCCAGCTCAAGTCACTGGAATTGTTCTTCTCCCTCTTTCTGCAAGTCAAGACAAATTTCTTTTTCAGTATTTGGTATTCTTGGGTAACATTATCTATTGAATTGTTTTCTACCACTGAAGGATTACGAAGTCCTTTTCTGTCATGCATTTAGCCTCAAGATATCTTGTGTCTAACACAAACTTCCCACTGGGCCTACTACCTAGGTGGGCAAATGGCAGCAGAGAGGGGTGTAAGGGGCTTACACAAGTCAACGTCCAGTGCCGGTGGCGTGCAACAACTGGAATGCAGATCCGGCTCCCGAGGCCCTGCTTTGACTGCCCTTTCTCATTAACGCTCCCCTTCACGTTTTAGGGTAATGTGTGAGAAGTTAGCTCATGTAGGTATGGCAATTGCTGATAGAGAATGCTGCAATAAATATGTGTCAAGCGTATTGTAAGGTTGAGGTAATTTATTTTTATCTGAGGCTCCAAACAGGCTGATTATGCTATGAAAAATTAGGATATTCTGTACGTTTCCCAATATCTGTTGTCACCATCTTCAGATAGTGCAATCTGCAATTAATAAAGTGATCTGTCATTGCTATTACAGTTAAAGTAATCACTAGGGAGCTTGGCAATGGTCACTTCAGACAGCTGGAGTCGGGGGAAGTGCATGCCTGCGTCAAAGGCCAGCAAAAATGGCTTCAGCCGTGCCATACAGGTTCAGGGGAGCTGGATCACAGGAGAAACACAGAAGCTCAAACTGCTGTTAAAGGCTGAATTCATATTCTGCCTGGTTAATTCCCCTTCCTGAAGTGCTTTGCCATTTTCTCATGTCCATCTATTGAAAACTATCTTGCTTCCCCCAAAGTCGTTGGATACGGCAATGGTTTTCAGCCTTCTCTGACCAACAGACAATAATGTTGAAAAATAAATATACTGAGGGAAATAGCTTGTTTTACTTTTCATATCTGCCTCCTGTTTAATTGTTTAATTTCCTGTTCCTGTAGACAACATCAGGTCAACATGCTGTCTGTAAATTATGAGCATGTATCACAGATGAAAGTCATCACCTCAGAGACATAAATACCACAGATCAGAAGCAATAAAAGTCCAAAGAATAAATGCCAACACAGCACTGAGAGTGTCAATAACCTTTCTAAACGGAAGCCCTGTATCCCCATTATATTATCCTATATATAAACAAAAGCAATATAAAACTTCTTGTTGAGCAAGACTAAATGCTATAATGCTGCTCCCAAAGAGAAATGTGGAGCTCGGTGCCATTTACTGTTTCTGTTGATTGATTTTTTTTCTAAATTGAAAGCACTCTTCTACAATAAAAACTAGAAGCTCTATGCTCGTACACATAAAGCAGATTAGTTACTAGCACTTCAGGTTTTCAGATGTGACAGGGAATCGTGGTCCCAAAGCACCCATTGCTGGAATTTCTGTTTGTTTCTCATCTCTTTTCCAATTTAAAAATAATCTATATGCAAGGTCAACCAGCATAAATAAAGTACGTTTTGAACATAGCATCAGTGTCACTGCAGTCAGCCTCTTGAGAACAAACTTCAGTTGCAGATGCAGTGGTGGATACCGACAGGTACCTAATCGTTCATGGATCTCCTTAAAGTTGCTCTGTAAGATGCAGTCTTCATGAAACTGTCCTGGCATAGTACCATCGTACAGACAATGTCTACTCTTCTTCTCGGGAGCTTCCTTTGCAGACCCATGCTATGTTTGGATGTAAGAGGACGTAAGAGGAGCAGTTCCAAAGGCAGGTGGATGCCCCGGCTAGAAGCAGGAAGATCACCCACTTCTGATGACTCTCCTGTGCTCGTTTGCTCCTTTCTGTCTCAAATGTCTCATACTGAGTTGACTTAGTCGAATAAAAAGGGATAGGTCCAAAATCAGTGAATATCTCTGAAGTGTTGAAATGGGGGTTGATGTTTCATTCTTATCATCCGGTGAGAGAAAATGCTTCTAATGCTCAAAAATTTCCTGGTTAAAAATATCTCTTGGGTTGGAATGGAGATGTTTCTGTAAATATTCTTTAAGTATGAATTTCATATCTTGAAAGGAAGTTTTAGTTTCAGATCTCCTGAACAACAAGAACTCAGACATTTAAGATCAAATGCAGATAATTTAATAAAATATTTTATTTTATGAAAGCTTCTGGAGTGGGTTTTTTTTTTCATTTATTATGGAACTACAGTTAGTCTGCTAAATTATATATATAACTTGAAACTCTGCTAGAATATTTTATTACCTTTCAGCAGTCTTTCAATAATAATTTCTCTTCAACTTCTAAGGCATAAGGTCTTTTAAAATATGGTGGTAGGAACCAATACTACAGCACACAGTTTGCCTGTGACATCAGGAACAGAGAAGCAAATAAGCTAGCCTTATCCTAGCTTTGTTTCCAGACCTAGCTTTGCCCTGACATGGCTTTGCTTCCTTACTGACTTGATTTGGGTCAGGATGAAGATTTCCTGTCTTTATCAGGATTGCTTGCTCTTCAATTCCTTGTTTTTCTCACTCTATCCCTCTAATTCATAGGTTTTCATTTAATATAAATTTTTGTATTATGCAGTTCATTAGCTCCAACAGTCTTAAAGATTTCTATTAGCTTTTGCAAAATATTGTGCATAATTTTGTAACTTTCTGAATGGTTTTTATACAAAAAGCAGGGAATTTGCATGTCTCACTTTCCACATGCCATCACAGCTTATTCTTTTTTTCTTCTTCCTTCTTCCTCCCCTTTTTTCTACTTCAAGGTATATTCCAGGTTTTCTTTCCAAATGCGGGAAAAAAAAAAAAGGAAGAAAGAAATCCATGGTGTGCTTTCATGATATCGTAAAGATCGGTAGAAGCAGGAAACACAAGTGTCAATTTCCTTCCCAGATCAGATCTCAACATGAGAAGTAATTGCGGCCAAAAGGACCAATGAACTTCATGAAATAAAATTACTTTAGGAGGTCTGATTCATAATTGTTCTTGATAAAGCCCGTTTCACGTCTGTACATCTATAAATAGATAACCATTAAAATAACAAAATGTAGTAGCTTGCTTTCAAGTTAACTTTATAATTCCACTTAAAAAGACACATTTGGGCCCAAATCCCTTCAAGAATGAAGAGACTATAAGATAGCGGGTATTTTACTCACTTTGTCATAGTACAAATAACTACATAACATTCAAGGCAATAACAGGAAAACTGGGTCCTTCCACTGAAATGGAAGGGCCTGAAGGAGTATAGCCAAGAACTTGACAAATGAAGTTCTATGTTTTTGTTTCCTGGATAGACCTGTCAGCCAGCTGAAATATGGCCCAAATTCATCTTACCAATCTTTAGGTGTTGAATCAAGGTGCCTAAGATAGGAGCATCATCAGTGTAAACCTGTGTAACCCTGCATGTCCAATCATATTGCATGCTATCGCAAGTCTCTAAAATATCACGTTGGTAGCTCTTGCTCTGTAGAAGCCACCAGTGATACACGATAACTGAATGTGTAGGAAAACCATATACACTCACACATAAATGCCTTGTAAAGTGTGGTATACTGTTCCAGCATCCATTAATTCCATTAAAGAAATCCATTTCAATAAACCTTCCAATGTTTTGTAATCTTTGGACTGTCTTGTGTCCAGTATTGTTTGTCAGCTTGCACTTTCTAATCATTTAGGAAGAGGCCTAATGATGATAATTCATGACCACAGACTGAATAACTTTTTTTTTAAGGATATCCAAATCGAGACATCAGCTCCAGATCAAGATACTGTCTTCCCCATAATATTTCAATGTCTTTAAATTTAATTAAGCAAGAATTTTAAGAGAGATAATACATTTACTATCACAAACATTAACTTTTCATTTAAATATTTAAAATATTTATTTCAATTGATATATAAAATATCATATGAACCTCTGCCTGCAAACACTGTCTGCTTGCAGGTACTGGCAGAAGACAGCAGACATTCTGTAAGTACATCTGTCAGCAAGTGCTAACACGTATCTGGCAACTGCAAGGGAATGTGTGTGGGGGGGTATATTCTTGCTTGTAATCCTTGTTTTAGACCACTTTCTGGTGTCTTTTAGAACAGAGAACAAACTGATTCAGGGAATACCAGAAAACACTGTTCCACAATAAATTACTTTCCACTCTTCAGAATACACTCTTCCCACAGAGAATATTTTTTTCAGTTCCTCAAAACAGGCTAACCGTATTGTCAAGTCCTTTAATTAGATCTCAGACAATAGAAGGGAAAGAGAGCCAGCAGAGCTGCAGAAATACTTGTACAAAGGAGCATAATTAGAGAGTTAAAATAAGGAGCAATGAACAGCCGCATAAAAGAACTACAAATTCATTAAAACAGTTTCTACTGTTCATTTAACATCTATTATTGAAAACTAAACTGTGCAGGTCTCCATTGTTGAAATTGCTATTCTTCACTATTTAGGTTGTTGACATGGGGAGTCTAAAAATGTTCGCTTACTGGCACAGTCTACTCTGTGGAGACTACAGACAAAGCAACACAGCTAAATATCAGAGGATAGCTTAACAAAGAGCTCTAAGCAAATCATTACCACATATTTCTAGGTCTGGGTACTTTTCAGCCTTTTAAGGTTGACTATTAAGCTATGGTAGGGTAAAACAAGATAGACTGGGAAAATTATGCCAGATTGCAATGAGATGAGGGAAAAAAAGAGCCAAAAAATGTTGCCATCTCTTGCAAACATAATTTTAGATCTTATGCCAAAAATAATGCATTTAAATAAGTGCCTGTCAAGTAAGCAATGTTTATTTAGCCATTTGAAATTAATGACTCTCAGATGCTTGCCATAAAATATAAAGCTGGTAATATGAAAAAATACATAACGTAGAGAAAAATGATCCTGAAATAATGTTTTAGATTTCCATAGCCTGAGGGAGAGTTTACATACTAAAAGAGAAAAATATTAAACCAACACCAATAATCCCAATTCTTCTTTCACTGTAGCATAAGTGTTAATTTCAGGGTTTCTCCAACTTTAATGGACAGGAATCTAGGGAGAATCTAGAGTCTGTGTCAAGTCTATCATGCAGCCGAATCAACGCTCAGTGAATAACAGGGGAGACTCTTCTTTGAACTGAATGAATTTGGGTCAATACTTAAAGCTATTTTATAACCTCGCAGTAAATCTTTTGACATGCTGATGCAGTGACAACCTGCAATACGTAATTCCCTTTTCTTACACCTTGAGAGCCTCTCTATTCCCCACAATTGGTTAAGACATTTTTGCAACACTCCATGGCTACTTGTGGTAAACTCTCACTGGAACATTGCCTGGAAAAATTTATTAGTAATTTAATCTAACTGCAAACTAGAGCCTTTTTGCTCATATAACATAAGCACCATTTGGTTGTTACCTGAAAGCCTAACAAGCTTTTTGTTTTCCACTTAAAATGTACAAATCCAAGTTAATATGATGGTAAATTGAGATGCTAGTTAGCTCCACTTCTGCTGTCCAACATGGTCTCGTGCAGGACCCCTCCCCTAGATGAGAAGAAATGTATATACAAAAAAAGAAAAAATATATACAGTTATCAAAAGTGTACCTGTAATTTCTGGGGTTAATTTACATTCCATCGTAGCGATTTCAACTGACATGACAAGGCAGGATTGGGATGCCACCGAGCTACGCTGCTCAGTGAAGCATGTGTCAGCTGGAATATCTGCTATTTAGGAGGTGAATGACAGCAAGCTTGGGAGGAAAGGGTGTATTTCACAGGCAACCACAACAGGCAAAACCTTTCCTCCAGCTTTTCAGTAGGGTTGCCACCATATTAGTACTAATATTTCAGAAAAGAAGGCTTTTTTCATTTGCATCTCAACTGAAAAGCAATACAGGGGGGGTTGTTGGGTATTTTGTTTTCTTTTTTTTTTTTTTTTTAACCAAAGGAGCTTTAAAATTGATACGAGGTGGGAGAAATGAAATGGAGAGCATGCCAGATAAAAATGCCAAAGGCCAAATCAAACAAATGTCTGCACTTGGCACATAAATATTACAGCAATAGAAATATTATAGATTTTTTCCACCTCCAGGGACATTTGCATTAAGTCTTTGGATATGATACACAACGGCATGCAGAGCAGAGAAATGCAGCTTTTCTTCTTGCAGGAGAGTGTTTTGCTTGTTTTCTTCCTGTCCCAGTGGTCCTTGCATTCTCTCCCATGCAGTGGCCACCAAGCCGGCTCCAAGTGGAGCAGGGTGCTGCAGTTGTTTTGCCCTGATAGGTGGTGGGAGCACCCCGGGGCAGGACACAGCTCCTGCACGCTGTTCACTGGCAGACATGAGCTCGCTCATTGGTAAGAGCTAGGCAATCGGACTGAGCACGACCTGCTAGCCTTACTCCTCACCTCCTGACGCCAGCCACTGAGCCCCTGTACAGGAGATGGGCACCACCATCATCATCAAATTTGAATGAAAAGGGTTGTGTTTGTGGTGAATTTGATTGTGTTGGAGCATGTTAACCACGCTTTAGGAGACTTAGAAGTGCAACATGCAGGTTATGAGTCCCAAAACAGCTTTAGACTGCAAGGTATGCAGCTTGACTAAGGTCACACAGTCTTTGACTGTGCACACTAAAAGAAATGCAGCTGCTCAAATGTATTTTGTGGATGCTAAAGTGGATTAGCATTTAGGTGAGATCTTCCTACCGGCATTTTTAAAAGCATCCAGGCCTATAAAGTTTATGCATTCTGAGAGACTGTATCCCTGAGGGCAGAGCAGACCTGAGGGTTTGAAAGTTTTAAGCTTAAAATTGAACATTCTTGTCTATAGGCACTTATCAGGCTTAATTGCAATTCTAGGCACATTTTTCTTTCACTTACAAATCTATTTCAGTAAATTGCATTCATAGCACCTTATTAAGATTAGTAAAAAAAAAAAAAACCACACACCAAAAAATGAATTTTAAACAACCCCCCCAAGTGTTTTGCTAGAAAAGAAGGGGAAAGAGATTGAGGTCATCAGCCAGAATACAAATCAATTGGCAGTGTAGAAAATGATATGCTCCCCTGGCTTAGTGAAATACAAAGTAATATATCTGAACATCTGAAAAAGAGAACTCTCTGTGGTTTTCCTGAGCTATCTAGTAGTCAGACTTTCCTTGCTAACAATACCTTCTTTTTACAGGGACTAAAACGTTATTTAAACAATTATATGCTATTAAGTAAAAGATGAATTACAGAGAAAATTGCACCATTAGTAAAATTTAAGTTCTTAACTTCATGTAATAAAAGATGGTAACCTTTTTGTAATGGCATTTCAATTTACCATTTATTATAAAAGTCTAATTTGGAAGGTAAAATGAATTCTGGTTCCAGTCTTATTACTCTGGCTGTTACATTTCTATGTAAGTTTTAATTCATAACACAGCTCCAGCAAAATTAACGAAGAATATTTTAAAATAATTTAAGATCTTGATTTCAGCACTGAAGTATATTAGAGATACCCTTGATTAAAAAGGTGAGGCAATATGTTTATACATAAAGAATACAGAGCACTTCTGATATTTAAAATACATCTCCTATCAGTCTTGTTTTCATAGAATCGTAGAATCATGGAATAGTTTGGGTTGGAAGGGACCTTCGAAGATCGTCTAATTCCAACCCCCCTGCCATAGGCAGGGACATCTTCCGCTAGACCAAGTTGCTCAAAGCCCCATCCAACCTGGCCTTGAACACTTCCAGGGATGGGGCATCCACAGCCTCTCTGGGCAACCTGTTCCAGTGCCTCACCACCCTCACAGTAAAGAAGTTCTTCCTAATATCTAATCTAAACCTACCCTCTTTCAGTTTAAAGCCATTACCCCTTGTCCTATCACCACATGCCCCTGTAAAAAGTCCCTCACCAGCTTTCTTGTAGACCCATTTTAGGTACTGGAAGGCTGCTATAAGGTCTTCCTGGAGCCTTCTCTTCCCCAGGCTGAACAACCCCAACTCTCTCGGCCTGTCTTCATAGCAGAGAGATGCTCCAGCCCTCTGATCATCTTCTTCCGGGCTGCAAACGCACATTGCTGGGTCATGTTGAGCTTCTCGTCAGCCAACACCCCCAAGTCCTTCTCCACAGGGCTGCTCTCAATCCATTGTCTGCCCAGCCTGTATTTGTGCTTGGATTGCCCCGACCCATGTGCAGGACCTTGCACTTGGCCTTGTTGAACTTCACGAGGTTTGCACAGGACCACCTCTCAAGCCTGTCAAGGTCCCTCTGGATGGCATCCCTTCCCTCCAGTGTGTCAACCGCACCGCACAGCTTGGTGTCGTCCGCAAACTTGCTGAGGGTGCACTCAATCCCACTGTCCATGTCACCGACAGAGCTGTTAAACAGTGCCGGTCCCAATACCGACCCCTGAGGAACGCCACTCGTCACTGGTCCCCTCTTACAAGCCTCTAAATACATCATAATGTTTCAGTGAAATGTTATAGTAACTGCTAACAATTTGGTTCCCTCATTCCTTCTATGAAATGCTATTTCTAGTTCATGAGGTATTAGGAAGTAACATAATTTTTAATCCTAAAATAGAGAAAATAAAATTTAAATTAAATTTTGGAGAAAACTTAATAAGTAATTGTTTTCATTTTTAAATTATTATTATTACTATTACCAGCTTGAAAATACTCCGCTCCCTCTTTCTAGCATCCTTTCCTATTAGTCAGTTTTACATATGAAGGTGGAGGTAGGATGGAGAAGAGGTAACCTTTTCAAACAGCCTTTTTCCCGCATGAACTGAAGAACATTTTGATCAGAACCATCGAAAGACGTAGTTTTTAAAAACTCGTCAGAGCACAGGCTTGATTCAGTGAAGTCACTGGGTCACTGTGGTAAGCTTAGCCAAATTAATTGGTGAGAAATGTGGTTTTTGGCCAATCAGCCAGAGTTGAACAAATTGTAAAATAGGTGAGCCCTTAATGTTATTTTTACTGTATGCTTTGACACCTTTACTCTACCCTTCTGCAAAAAACTTTTTGCAACATTCTGAAAATTACTGTTCATAAATAAAGAGAGGAAAAGCATAAACCAGGGGACAGCAATAATGCTGTGCAGTCTGAGGCACCCCAAGACTACCCACCCCACAAGAACCATAAGTGCATTTCCTCATGTGTGCCAGGGTCCTGCCTGGAGGTGAGCACACCCGCGTCTTTTCAGCTTCTCTCCCTGTTGTTGACAGGGAGACTGCAAGGGGATGGACAGGTGGCCTGCAGAAGTGTCTGCACTGGTTTTGCCTACATTTTGATGGATCCAAAGGTAATTTTGACTCATTGGGGATAAGAGGTGCATGGCATGCCGCTGCTGCACCTGCAGCTGCCTGCAGCACGTAAGGCAATGCCTGCAGCTGCAGCAAGGAGCTCACCAGACCTGGTTTGCAAAGAGCTCTCCCTTGCTAGCCCACGACTCTTGCTTCCTTCTGTCATTCCAACAATCCAAAAGGGAAAAAGTATCTTAAAATCTGACCTAAAATAACTATTTTTTTTAGAGTTCTAGCAGAACAGAAATAAGGATTTTGGTTAAAAACTACAGCGTGCCACTGTATTTCAGTGGATTTGCAGAGGTGGAGGTGTGCTTCATAAATTGACTTACATTTGTCTTTATTTTCACCATTGGTACACTGTCTCAATGGTACACCTCCTGCATGCTTTATAATTATGATGTTAATAGCACTGCATTAATGAGAACAAATACATTAATTTTTAAAATAACTGATATTTCGAATGCAAAGCCTGAAATTCTTTCTCAGAGAAGGGACAATGCCTGAAACACCTCAGACCAACAGTCACTCCTCCATGAAGCTGTCACCATTAAAAAGTTAACATGAACACACAGATGTACCTGAGACACCACAGCATGTTTCAAGAGTTCTGGTACTAGAGCAGGTAATGACCTTTGGTATTTCAAAGGTATTTGATGGAGTGAGAGCATACACATACATGCTGTACCATCTTAAAAGGCTGACTTTTTAATGCTGACAGCTATTCCTTTGTGAAATCTCACAAAACAAGACAAGGTAGTTTAAAATCCAGCCAAAGAAGGTTTTGGAATAAAAGGCAGAAATGTGGTTTCTGCCCGTCAGAGAACTCTATTCCTCACACTATGCTTTGCTTCAGTATTCATAGGAACTCAAAACTTAATAGAAAATAAATATTGGTTATTTCTTTATAATATTGTGAGCTGACCAGAGTGGGACTACAATCTCTATCCTGCCCATTATTGAGGAGAGCCTTAGCATTTGATTTCTCATTCCGTTTGGGTCATTTACAACAGCTAGCAAACATAAACTTACAATACTGTAAACAGATACTAAAAGTAATGATTCGTGGGTTCATGGGGTTTTTTTGTTTGGTTTGGTTTGTTTTTTTGTAATTAGACATGTTGGACCAGTGTCTTGGGAATTATAATGTATGTTTAGACTAGAGAATTCAGTCGACTGATTGTACAGGTTATCGGGTTAAGCAAACAACTGTACAGGATCTCCTTTAATAACCTCTGAAATTTAAGGGAAAGGCCATCAGCTTTGCACAATGAAAAGCTACGATCTCTGCAATCAGAGGTTATACAATCATGGTTAGCATCAATGGCTGTATTCTACAGAATAATCTTCCTTTTCATGAAGAGAGAGGAGTTCCTGATGCTGGTGTCTCTATGCATTTCTTTTTTTCTTTTTTCTTTTTTTTTTTTTTTTTTTCAGGATACATTTTCATCAAGTATCACGCTGGTATTACTGTCATTTGCTTACAAGGGCAAATGAATAATGCTGGCACCATAAGTCCTTTCTGGACGATCCTCAGTGGTACTCTATTCTTGTGCAAATCCTGATCTGAAACAATAAAGCTAACTTTGTCACCAGAGTAACAGAAGAGTTGCAAGAATGTAAAAAAGGACTTGCTTCATCAATGCCTTGAGAGTTGTTTTTTTAAAAATCTTTGTATTTTTCAGTCTGAGTTTAAATGTGGGTAGGGATATTCCAGGTAATTCCTGGAGTCCTAAAGGTGTGTATTCTCCTGAACAGAAGCTGAGAAATGTGTTAGTAAGCATCTTATGTAAAGAGAACTTTAGAGACTTCCTCATCAGCCCTTCTTAACTTTATAATAAACCAGAAAACTTTCTTATACAGATTTCAGTAAAAGAGTCGCGCTATAAAGAAAACCAGTCATTAACAGAAACCTAACTGAAAAATGTTGCTATCTGAAACCATGGCCTACATTTCGTCTTTCAGCGTGTGATAAACTCTCATGAAACACTTTCTATTTACTGCAGGAAAGTATGCGCATGTAAGGACTTACCATGGAAGAGCTGACGTGCTATGAAACTGAACATTTCATGTGTTTAATGTGATCATATACTGTCATACCCGCTGCTACAATTCTGTATCTAAAACTTTATTTGCATGCTAAAGAAAAATGTTGTGCTCCTTGTATCAAAGAATGCAAAACCTGCATATTCCCTGCAGGGTCTGTCCTAAGCACCTTCTGTTGTCACCTAACAGAAAGTGTTTCAGGCCTTTGCTTATCTGCCCACTTAAAATTGCTGATAATTTTTTACTAACAAGCATTTGACTGCAAAGAGAGAAAGGATGCTCACCCTCAAAGGCTATCTTTAGTCATTTTATTGATTTAATATGCCTAATATTAATACAGCTGGTAACATTAAGCAGACATAAAAGTATGTTTAGTTTATCTAGTCAGTTGTAACTGAACAAAGAGGTCAAAAATCATTGAAATGCTTTGCAACAGCTGTGTGTCTTCACAAAAGAAAGCAAAGCCATGTTGTGCAAATATTCTGGCGTACGTGAAGATAATCTGACTTCTAGCCATTTAAGAAATACAGATTATGTAGAGAAATTATAGATTGACTGAAGTATTTTTAGCCATAAAACACACATTTGTCCATATTTGGGTACTCAGGACAGGTTACAAAATGATAGGTCTGGAAAAGATGCCAGCTTCTTCACTCATTGCTAATACCACTCTAGATTAGGAGTACAAAGTATAATGCAGTCACACTCCAGTGACCAGATGCTCTGTTGATACCAGACATCCCAGACCACCTGTTTTCACATCCTTACACACACTTTAGTCTGTCATTCAAAATAGTCTTGTGCTGCAATTTGGCATTGGATATGACTATTGCTCTGGCAGCGAGCCAGACCAAAGCACAATGCTCTCTGTCAGTAAAATCTGAGGAAAGCCATGCAAAACAACAAAACCTGCACTTCCATTTTTATAAGCATCTGTTTGTAGAGAGACGGAGAGAAGAAGGAAGAAGGTGACTGGTGGAAAAGAAGTGAAATGGTTTAATCTCTGCAGTTACTGCATAATCCATTCTTGTTAGCATTTGAAATTTTCTAGTTCCCAAATATCTCAGCCACTCTGTCTCTCACAATTCTCCAGATGATCCACAAAACACATGCTTGTCACAATGCCATGAACATGCTACAAAACTGGGAGAATGCCGAGGGAGGTACCAGCAACCTCACTCTTTGCTAATACCATTCTTAGAGAGAAGAAAATATATTACAACCACCCCTCTCATTTTTTATACCAGATATATGTTAAGGAAAATCTTTGTAATATTCTAGCTTCCTGGAATATAGTCAAAGTTTCAGCTTTTGTACTTCCATCTGTGAAATTTCAGATAGTTATACGGATGGATGGCCGGATACACAACATAATTGAGCCGCTTGTGAATAGTAAGTCTGACACATGCAGAAGGCAGGGACCTTTTCTCTAGGACTTCTGCATCTCCGCAGAGGAGAAATTCCATGCATCGGGGAGCTCACTGCAACAGGGCCATGTGGCAGCTAGAAATCCTGAAAAAATGGAGAAATTATTTTTTGTTCTTTTTTTGCCTAGGCAAATAAAAGTTGTAGGTGGCAAAGGATGATGTGTACTAGGAGACCAAATTAAATAGCAAACCTATGCCATGCTCTGGCTCATGGCACACTCCTCAGTGCAATTCCCCTCCCAAACTCTCTATACAATGTTTTATTTTAAATTATAGGCTGGTCTGCTTTTTTTTGCCAACAGCATCCTCTGCACGGAGGATAGTAAACTGAAGGATTTTTGCATGGGTGGCTATGCATAAGGTACCCAACTCCACACCCCTGCTAAGAGAATGGAGTGTCTTAGCACTCCATTCAGACAGAGCAATGGGGTTAGGTTAAACCACTGGCAAAATTAGACATGGCCTAATTGGTCTGACTTTGAATTCAATTATGAAGCTGTAGTATAAATGTCAGAGCTGCAGAGAATTATAGCACTTTCTGAAAATTCAGAACTACTGTATGCAGCCAATCTTTAACTGACACATCTAGATCCAGAAGAGGATATATGACCTTTTACACAACCTTATTTCTCCTGGCATCTTCTGCTTTCATGTTTTGTGAGAATAAAACCATTATATACCCTGATGTTCTTATGCTCCCAGCAGTTCCCCTCACTGGAGCCACATGGTGCTCGGGGGACAGTCCGGCTAGACAGCAAGCATTGTCTCCTTGATGTGCCTGAAGGTGGGCGAGCTGGCACTGGTTATCAGAGGACATCAGCACTTTCACAGAAGGCACTGACTGCTGGTACAAGAAAGTCAGTGTGTGTGTGCCTGGACAAACCCTCAGAGAGGAGAGGGCCTCGTAGCAGCAGGCACTGGGAGTGAAGTACAGCGGGTCTCCTGTATGCCAACAGGTCTTCTTGCATGTCCTGTAATGTTAAATCTTCGTCTCGTGAAGATCCTTTACATGTTTTCCACCGAGAGATGAACCCCTGAGACTTTGTGGCTTTAGAATTAAGCAACTTCCTTAGCCTAGGAGTACTGAAATCACTGCTTGTCCAAAGTGCAAAATCATTTTATTTTTCCTTTTGTTTACCTTTTTTTTTTTTTAACCCCATGGACACCTGTTTATCCAGTAGATCAGTAAGTGGAAGGAAACACTAGAAGAAAGATGAGAATACAGTGGTATAGGAAATTGCTGAAATAATTGTCTTTCCCTTATTTCTTTTCATTTGCATGGAACAAGTTTTACTGCAACATTTAACATGCTCTTTGCACAGTTTGGGAGCTCTCTGCTTCCTCTCTACACAGAAATGAGTGTTACCTTCTCTAAGGCATCATGGGTATTTATGTTAAAATCTTTAATTATGAAAGAATATGGGAAACTATATAATAATAATTAGGTAAATAAATAAAGTATGTAACTTTATTCAGCAAAAGAAAAAAGCTCTGCTTACTTTTGGCCACAGTTTGCAAAATACATTATGATGAAGAATGTTTCACACAGTTATTATAAGACAGCCATTAAGAGTATTACAGAGCTGATTCTCATATATGCTCACTATGCCAGCAGGAACTGGCAGATTCCCCTGTGGGAATGTCACCTGGAACACTGGGCTTCAAAGCTTCCTCTGTGAATTCCTATGAGTGTTTGTCATGGCTCATACACAGAAATACTGAATATACTCCTAAGAGATATTTACTGCTCAGTTGTGGGTTTTTTTTCCTTTTCTCAAAGGAATTAATTACCATTTTAACAAATATTTTGCTTTACTGTAGTCAGCATTCTAGTACCTTATTAAAACCACCACTCTATATGAAAATTTAAGGTACTTTTAAATGGAGCAAACGCTATGCATAAATGGCAATGGATGGTGATTTTTTTTTCATTGTTTTACTGCTCAGGAACATAATGGGTAATAATCTTTTGAGATAATTTTTTCTGTCTTGGCTTTGTGAGTAAGAAGCAATCTACCTTCTGTATCCTCCCATTCATCAGTCTATCATCAGGATCTAGTATATCATAATTTGCTCAGAGATGCTCTGTGTAAGAATTGCAGAGATTGCTGCCTACAGCTGCCTAACTATAAAATGTATGTGCTCGTATTGTAATCCATCTATAGCTCTACCTTGGAGATGTCAGTATTAAGTCGTTTAAGCATCCAATATTTTTGTTACTTAACATTTACTTAGGTGAGTCATGGTACTGTTTTTATGCCTAAGCCTCAGCAAGCCTTTAGGGTTTGCTTGCAAACCAATTCCCTATCAGGCCACATGGTAAAAACAAAACAAAACAAAACAAAACAAAACAAAACAAAACAAAACAAAACAAAACAAAACAAAACAAAACAGAAAAAGACATTCAAGCTTAGAGCTTCAAGGGACTGCTTTCATTTCTCTCTTCCCGTTCCTATTAGGAGGAGGGACTTGATGCTCCCTTGCAGAAGTGCATGCCAACCAGCAGATGGATCTCTGCCAGTGTTCCTCTGTGAATCTGTTTCACTTTGTATAAAACAATTATTATTCACTGGGGGAAGAGAGACTCTGATATGGTAGTTCTCAGCAGGTGGAAGTGAGAGAGTAAGGGATCCCAGCCCTTGCTTTCATCCATATTTGTGCAACATGTATAGGGCTGAAGGGACAGGTTCACTGAATATAAATTCAGATGTGTACTCTGAATGAAGGCTCTCTCAGACCTTCACATAGTGATCAAAGTGTCCATGCCATTAAGCATTAGGGGCCACAGTTATTTAATCTCCATGTTTTTCCCTTATTTCTGCCATGCACATCTTTATTCCAAAGGAAAGGGGGGAAAAAAAGCTATTTGTCCTCTTTCACATATTTTCCTCATCTTGCCAAAAATTGTGGGGAAAAAGTTTATGAACTACCTCTCAACCTTTTTTTGTTATTGCTGTAGGTATTTTTTTTTCCATTTAATGATGGTTTATATAATCTTTGGCCTTGTGTGTGGAAAAAGTCTGCTTTAAAAGCCAGTTTTTACATTTTTTTAAGAAACAAAGCTTGTATAAGATTTTTGGGGTAAATTTTGAGCTTTTCAAGGAAAAACTGAGTGCTCCTGTGTCCTGGCCAATACCATTCACATTAATCAGTCACATTCAACGATGAGGAAAACAGAACCACTAAAATTGGTACCACACTCCCAAGGTAAGGCAAGCACTACATTGAACAGAACAGGCAGCTGAAAGTCAGGCTTCTGCTGAGCACATGATGCCAACACTTAAACAATTACAGTTGCAATCACAAGTAAATAATATTATTCAATTTAATCTTAATGTGTGTTTTGCAATATCTCATGTTGTAATTCCCATGCAGCGGTCACAGATCATCAAACTAATAGGTGGGGAAGAAAATTTTGTGGATTATCTAATAGGACTGGCTATCAAACTAATTATGAGTCATTAGACAAGCTCTCTCAAGTCTTGTGCACAACATGTTTAACTGTAATCAGGGGGTAATAAAGTTCAGAAAAATTTCTACAAAGAAGAGGGCCTTCAGAATAGAGACGTGGGAGATTCTATTGAATACTTTAAATTAGATATAGATTAGTCACAAATCACTAGGAAAGCTTAACAAGAAATCAAAATCAAGACCCTGAGTATGGAAGCTCCTTGTCAATACGCAGCTCGCTAATGCGTGACATAATCAACATTTCAATATATTCCACCCCACCCATCCAATGATACCTTGGATGAGCTGATGCAATATGTTCACTCTTTGATACAGCATTCAAACACCATTAAGTACTCCAGCAAACATTATGGTACTAGAATTTTTTTTTAATCACTTCTGGATTACTACCAGTTAAAATATTTGCAGTAGGACTGTTTACATTTTCTCCTATCATATAAAAGCAAACCACAAACATCGTCTGATCTAAAGTTTATTTTAATCACTGTGAGATTTCTAATTGTCTTGAGAGGGCTTTGGATGAAACTGTTTCCTTAGCTAAAGTATATATTGTCATTTAGATGACATCATCATTCAAAATACATATTCCCCTCAGTTAACCTCAGCCAACTTTCCTATATTTCTTTTGCTCTCCGACTGGATGATAAAATGATTCAGACCTTCTAAAGATGGAATAACTGCCTCATTCCCTTAAGCTTGCAGGACAGGATTCACTTGTCATAGAAATCAGTGTTTCTCTGATTTGAACTTATATGGCATCTTCTTTTTTTTTTTAACTTGGAGTCAAAAATAGAAAAACACCACATCTATGAGTTACATGATCATCTGAAACTCCAATGCCAGATCAGATTTTTATGTCTTCAGTGGACCCTGCCTTCACAAGAAGCAAGCAATATAGGCTATGTTTCAACAAAGCATTTGAATACATATTTTACATAAAATGGCCAAAAAGTCCCATTTAACATGGATGGAGTTACTCACCTTAAGGTGAGCTTATTTGCAAAGGCTTTGCCTTATGTGGTCCTAGTTCCTTCAACTTCATCTTCTGTGTAATAGATTTTCCAGTAGGTTTTCTAGCAGCTGGTACAGCTTTAACTGAATTCAGATTCACAGAAAGAGCAAACATGTTCAGTACCAGAGCTGTACATGAAAAAGGTCACTGCCACATCAATCACATTTGATGATATAAAGGCCCACACAGATTTCTCAGATCTAATGTCCACTTTTTCCTTGAATACACACCTAAACTCTTGTGTACTGCACCCTCTACAGGATAAAATACACAGCATGTCAGAGGGAATGGGAAAAAAAAGGAAATCTTATCTGGATATTAGAGAGATTATTATCTGCAGTTGAAATCTAATTGCTGGTTTAGGCAGTTAATTTTCAATGATGTATTTGTTAAACAATAGGATAGGTTCAATCCATTAGAACAGAAAATGTCAGATTGAAATATTGCTAATGAGTGGATTTGTGCTTTATGCTATGCAATAAGCAGGAGTAAGGCTGGCTGGGTGCTGAAGCAAAACTGAGAGCTTTCTCAGTATGTAATCTGTATGCTGTCAATATATCACTAATCCAAACTACACAATACTAATTAAACTTTTGCCTTATGTAGCATGCAAGCAATAAGTATATTTTAAATGCCACTTGCTATTTTTTTCTGTTATTCTGACAGTTTTTAAGTGCTTCATGACTGACAGATTTCTGTGAGTATGAAACTGTGTATCGGAGGGAATAGTATGTAAAGGTAGAATTTCAAAGTGAATAAAATGTTCTTAACTGCCATTAGTTTAGGGAACAAGGCAACATAACCCTGGATCTGAATGTTTAGACTTTCTTATGCAAAATAAGTATTTATAATAGATACAAGCAGGCTCAATTTAGAGAGACGCACAGAATTTTGTAATACTTCAAAATATGACATACACATATTAAGACTTACGAAGGAGTATTTGATTTTTAGCACTTTGTCTTACACTTCAGTACACTCTTGGCCTCTCTGTCCTTTCTATTTTTCAGTGGTATTATTAAGAACACAGTAAATAGGAACCAACTACCTTTCTCTCTCACCATCAAATATTGCTCTGCAAGTTTAACTTCTAGCTAACTTGGTTTGTGTAAGGAATGAAAAATCCTTTTATTTATCTTTTGGCCTTTCCAAGCTGATCAGCAAACTACCGGAAACATAATTCAAGAAATGCATCTGATTTATTGGTAAAAAGACTTCTTTTTAGTAGGATGTACATTTTACTTTAAATGAGAGCTGCTCTTTCAGCAGATGATTAGATGTCTGTCTCAGTTTGTGGTGTTCATCAAATCTGTTCACACATCACTAGTACGGGAACAGTGACTTTTCCTCATTGACAGTGACGTTGTGAGGAACAGTTGTTTATGAACACTTCAGCAACTTGAATAACAGAACTGCTACGTAAACATAGTTTCTATTAAATTGGTGGAAGCACTTTCCTAAACTAATATTTTCGTAAAGTTTTGCTTTTAGTCCCTTAGCTTACAGTCTCTGCAGGAAAGCTTATATTTTGTCTCACAAGTCAATTAGAGTGAAATGTTCAGAGTTATATTTCTTTGCATAAGAACTTCTTTGTAAAAGAAGTAGGGTGCCAAATATTCATCTTCATCTTTATCATTCACTTTTGCTACTCAAAGAGTGAAATATGTAAGTAGCAGAGCAACAAAGAGGAAAATAACTTTTATGAAAGGCATCCTTCTGTAGAGTGATGGATAAATGGAGTGGGACAAATTTTTTTTCTAAGGCAGTTCCAATAAAGTTGGATGATTTACAGCAGGGATGAATTTGGTTCACTGTCTTCCATGCACAGATGAATTCTTTCATTGAGAGCTTCTCTTAGCAACTGTAGCCACAGTCTCATGGCAGCAAATTGAATCTATGATAAACTTACTATAGAATATCATTGAAATGAAGCATTATACCTCTCCATACTACTCTGTTACTATGGAGGTGCTTATCTGGAATCATCGTGATGAGGCAGAGAGGAAAAAAAAAAACTATCTCATTTTTGGAAGTGGAATAGAAATCAATGAGGTAGTGCTTTTCATTTCTGTTTCCGTTAAGAGGCATCTGACTTTACTTGCCACATCTCTAAAGAGAGAGTTAAGAGAAAATATTCACTATACAATGTGGAAACACTTTATTGCATAATGTTATCAGTTTGTAATATTTAAAAGAGTGGCAATGATATTTCATTCTGAGACCATGCCTTCAACTTATTTATCAATCATTTCTTGTGGGAAAACCAAAAAAACCCCAATGACGTCTTTTGAAGAATACCATTGATCACTAAATTTTACAGAGAAACAAAAAGCTATAGCAATCACATCCTGTCTTTCTCCTTCTACCCCATTCAGGTTTGGATTTTTTTATTTTGTTTCTGTTTAAAGCTCTTTCTGTGTCTCTTTTGTCAGTCTTAACATGCTTACTTAGGAGTTGGGATTTTCCCTCCCTCCCCATGCTATAGTCTGTCACAATGTCCTGACGATGTCTCAACTGTGCTGAACAGCTTTGTGACAAAGTAAGGAGAGGGATAGCAGGGAAATAAAGTGTCTCTGTAGTAATAAATACTGGCACTCATAAGAG
The DNA here is from genome assembly GCF_018139145.2 of Gymnogyps californianus. Taxonomy (NCBI): domain Eukaryota; kingdom Metazoa; phylum Chordata; class Aves; order Accipitriformes; family Cathartidae; genus Gymnogyps; species Gymnogyps californianus. Next base: position 113,044,413 of record NC_059471.1, on the reverse strand, counting down.
AAGTCAAATATTTAAATATTTGAAGATATTAACAAGGAAAGAAGGGGGGGGAGGGGTTGAAAGCATAAAATATGAAAATAATCCAAATGTTTAAAAGGTTATTTGACCTTATGGAGGAATTCTTCAGTGGAGGGGATGAAAAAAAGGGGTAATCTTCTCACCACTATTAGTTACTTTTTCAGCTTACTGCATTAATTATTTAGTCTCCATAAATTCCTAATCAAGAGAAGGAAAAAAACGACCCTCAAGTTCCTCTGTAGGACAATTCAGAGAAAGTTCTGACTTACTTTTTTCCACACTCTCTTTACCAAGTATGGAAAGCCTGAGGAAACTGGACAGCTAGTTCACGTACCTGGTGACACGATTTAAGCATTCCCCCTGAAATGACAAAAATTCAAAATGAGTTCATTCACCCATTTCAGCAAGTGCTCATATACTATGGTGATGGCATATCATAGAAGCAAATAGTAAAGCATTTTTCATGCAATCCAACTATTCTGAAAAAAAATTCAACTGTCAAAAAGCAAAATTAATTAAGATCATAATGGATCTTTCTCTGTGATGAGAGTTACTTGGCACACAGATTTGTGCCTAAACCATACAGACATGTGTGTGTGTGTGTCTATATGTATGTGTATATGCAGACGTAGCAAGATTTGATATGCCTGCCTCAATCACAGCCTTCTCCCATACATGTTTCTGGTTTATATCTTAATAGGAAAATAACATTGTAACTTCCTTCAGCTGTGCTGGGCACTCAGCTCTAGCAGTCCTATCATACACTTATTGGTATAAAATACATGCCTATCTGTGATATCTAGCTTATAAAAACGGGCTGTGGAGGTGTAGGATGCCCTCACGCATTCTTTGCCACAAAGGAGGAGAGGAACACGGTGCACAGCTCTTAGATTTAAGTATCTTAAGACCCAAAGGGTGCATAGATAGTCTGTGTATAATGAAGGATGACTGAATAATGGAGGATGTTACCCCTTTAAAGAGCAGTAGTAATATTCCAGAATTTTCTCATGTATGAAGCTTTGCCAGGGTCATTGTCTGTCAATTCTCCATTTAGCAGCTCAGGTAGGTGAGCATTTGTCTGCTTTCATAGCACAATATATGACTGATCATTTTGTTCCAGAATAACTTAACATTTTGAACCAAAAGAAAAACAAAAACTCTCTCATATTACCTAGCATTTTGCTGAAACTTGGCCCTCTTAAAAAATAAACTCTTTGAAGAAACACCACCATTACTTTTACATTTCTGAGTTTTGGCATATCTATCACAACAAAATGGGAAGGAGGTTCAGATATTTCCAGACAAGGTTTAGCATGGCAGATGGAAATAAGACAACTATAATTTTTTTCTTCCTTTCCTTTCTCCCCATACTAAAGTTTGGTCAATGATGTTTCACTTTAATGTAACATTCTCCATTTTATAGGAAAAGGATTTAAACCAATGATTCTCAAATTACAATCACTGCCAAGTAATCTGCAGTTGATTTATCTGGATTGTGGCTCATTACAGAACCAGTTAAGGTCTAGTAAGATCAAGGCTGAACTAAAGTGAACAAGGCCTGCTGAAGCTAAGCAGATTCTGCTTGAAGTATTTGGCTAATGTATTTCTCACTACAGTGGTGTCCTTTACAATCCATATTTTTGCACTATCCTTCTTTTCCCATTAACTCAGATGGTCTGTCCAGGTCAACTTTTCAATATTTCATCAAGCCAACACACATTAATTCTCCATCCAGCTTCCCAGCTGGCAATCTGCTTTTGGCTATTTTTATGCCAATGTTAATATTCCATGGTCATTAAACATTTCAGTTAAAAAAGAAAAAAAGAGAAAAAAACACCAACAGCTCTCCCCCCCCATGCTAAATGGAATGCACAACTTTATGCCATGCATACATTTTCAATAGTGAATGACATTACAAGACTAACATAACACCATGTAACAGATAAGATGAAAATGAACTGCCCTAATGTGATGCTTGCAAAGGTTACCGTAGGGACTCCCGACAGCTCAGCCACCAACCTGTGACTACAAGGCATTGCTGGGAATCCACAAAGGAGAGAAAAATAACTCTTCTACACTACCCACGACTGAATAACTCTAAAAAGGCAACTAAGAAAAACAGTTGTTTATGGAAATTCACAACAGTGGCTTTACATATCATGTAAAAAATGGCAGCACAAAGTGAGGTTATTAGGACTGTGTGTATTTCGTGCAGCTTTGCTCAGCAGCAGAGTGGTTCTCAAGCTGTTAAGTGTCAAGCACCTATGCTGTAAATTATTTCTCAATGTCTAAACAGAAATTCAGAAATATCACCACCATTACCTTTGGATTTAGTGCTCAGGTTGTCCTAGTACGATTTAGGAATATCACTTTTAAACATTCACCTCCTGCAGGTAAGCAGGGCGAAGAAAAAAAAAGACAAGTTTCATACAGAAAGAAACTGTTTGAAGGTTTTTAAAACAAATAATTTTCTGTGTTTTCAGTCTTTGAGGCAAAGGAGATTATAAGCCTATTTTGTAACAATGCACACCAAAATCCTTCCCCTGTTATCAGCTACAATAGTTTCGAATATTGTTTTTTTGCTTACATGGAAGTTTGTACTTACAAGTAAAACATTTATTTTAAGTCTAGAAGCCCAAAGATAGTATATCTGAAACCAGAAGAAAATATTTTTAATTTTTGTAAGAGAAAAAATAACAAGATAGAGGGGAGCAGGAAAGCCATGAGAAAGAAAATTGCATGAGTACAAAAATCATTTTTGTAGCATACAAACAAACTGTTCCTCACTGGTTCCTGCACCCTTTTAAAACTATGGAAACAGTGGCCCTGCTAATGATGCTACTGGACCCAAAAGAAAATCATAGCTAATTCATGTTCTACTGGAACACACTCCTAACTATAGAAAACCTGGTTTGTGTATCCAAGACAAATAATACAATATTCTTCTCAACATTTAGAAAGTTGGTGATGTTTCTAAATTGCACTAAGCTTGCAATATGAGTATTCATTTATTTTCAATCTGTATTAGAGGAAGACTTTCAAGGAACATTGTTTTTGTAAATTGAAAAGCAAGCATAAGATACAAAATTTAATTATTATTAATACATTAAATTAAGATACTGGATAAAAAACATCTTTCAGTACCGTTGACACAATTTTTAAAAATAATCAAGAGCTTTTCATCAGCGCCAAAAAGAGATGACAAACCAGCAGTCAAGTGGAATTCAAAAGACTCCTTACTCTCAAATACCAATCTTTCTACTCCTTCACAAAAGTTTAGATTAAAAGAAAGAAATGGGACAATTGATGGGACAAAAGAAAAAATGGTCAATTGATTTGAATTATTTTGGGCCAGGGAGAAAAACAGATTCCATCCACAAAATTCCCTTGCACTAAAGAGCCAGTTGTTGTCGTCTTTAATGATAAGCTCCAGCTTCAGCTTTTGAGACTAAAGCACTAATTAAGAAGGAAATGAGGCCACCTCTGAAACAAGTAAGTCTCAAATCATTTAGGCCTAAAATGTTAAAGAATTAAATACTACCAGGAAACAAACACACAACCAAAGAAAATGTTGCAACTCTGGTGTCATAAACTCTTTAAAAATACACTGGCAAGGTATGGTAGTTTGTCGTGGTCTAACCCCAGCTGGCAACTAAGCACCACGCAGCCGCTCGCTCACTTCCCAACCCAGTGGGATGGGGGAGAGGATCAGAAAAAAAAACCCTGAACTTGTGGGTTGAGATAAAGACAGTTTAATAGGACAGTGAGGAAGGAAAATAATGATAATAATAATAATAATAAAATGACAATAACAATAATAAAAGAATTAGAATATACAAAACAAGTGATGCACAATGCAATTGCTCACCACTCGCTGACAGATGCCCAGTTAGTTCCTCACCAGTGATCCACCCCTCCCAGCCAGCTCTCCCCAGTTTATATACTGGGCATGACATCATATGTCATGGAATATCCCTTTGGCCAGTTTGGGTCAGCTGTCCTGGCTGTGTCCCCTCCCAACTTCTTGTGCCCCTCCAGCCTTCTTGCTGGCTGGGCATGAGAAGCTGAAAAATCCTTGCCTTAGTATAAACACTACTTAGCAACAGCTAAAAACATCAGTGTGTTATCAACATTATTTTCATACTAAATCCAAAACATAACACTCTACCAGCTACTAGGGAGAAAATTAACTTTATTCCAGCTGAAACCAGGACATAGTTGTTACAAATATACATTTTGATTTCCAGATGTGATTTTAGAGCCACAGAAGAGGGAGGGGATTTTTGGGGTTCTCAGCATGCCGTGAAACAGAAGAGTCAGAAAGCAAAGCTCACACTCTACCAGCAAACTGTTTAGAGCTTTGTCTATCTAAAAAAAGTTAAAAAATAAAAATTGCAGTGTCTTCTATCTCTGTAAACCAAGCTAGTCAGTGCAGCTGCACAATTTGCAAAACATGAAGATCTGTCCCAGCAGTTTCAAAGACAGGGATGAAAAGGAAGGTTAAGAACACATTGACGAACAACATTTCAGTGTACGAATTGCATCAATTTTAGAGTTCTTCTCCAGTCCCCTCCATGTCCCTGTTTCAGCATAGCTGTATTTTAATCTTACATTGTTATTGATTATATTACTTTTTTTTTTCCCTAGACAGTTTTAAAATATACACATCTTGATGGTTGAGATGCTTAGTTTGGAAATTGGTGCAGGAGACTCTTAGCCCCTCTCCAATTATATCTTGTGAAACAGACTCTCTGGAGATTTTCAATAAAATGTGCTTTCATTATCACTCAAATTACATCTTCACATTTATTGACAATAATCCTGAAGAGGGTGAGTTTCTGCTGTAAGTCAGCTTTTACCGTCAGGAGTAAGTATTTCAAGAAAGCGTGCATTAAAAAATATGCTGCAGAAACAGTAGCATTCTATTTCTGCAGAATGCTATTGACTAAATGGCTATTCTATTGCACAGATCACTGTTACAATATCAGAAGAAAATAGCCTTATTTACCATGAAACAGCATTCACAAGCTGAAATGATAAGCTTGTAGATGTAATGATGGGTTATTAGCTAAACATCGATTTACAAATTCATTTAGGGAATAAATGAAAAAAACACCAGATTGTGAGCTGGATTTCAGCAGGTATTTCTAGTGTTTGCTGTGATGGATGAGTATTCATGGATTTGCATTGCTTCAGTGATAATACCCTGTTCAGTCTGGGCACTCTGGGAAAAAAACACATAAAGACACATACATTTAAGTCGGTTTCTAGAATGAACTTCTGATTTTCACTACCTACTTCCAAACTCTGCACAATCCTTTTAGGATGTGGTTGACAAACCTCTACAATCTGCTCAGCTTCACCCGGACTCAGAGTAATTTGAATATGTGCCATTAAAAATGAACATCTTAGCTGAAATTTAGGGGGTTTTTTAGTTCTCACTTGACATTTAAGTAAAAAAAATGAACACACAAGTAAGGGGTAATTTAGAAAATAGCTTTTGCAAAAAAAAAAAAAGAAGAAAGAAAATTAATACAAAACCCAAAATATTTTAGCTATGTAGGAAAGAAATTAATTTCATATATTGAAATAAAATTTGGCTAAATTTTGCATAAACCGTCTCAAACTCTGAAGATTTCATCTGACCCAAAGTTGAAGCAGGAAAATAGATTTTTTTTTTTTGTTGTTTGACTTAAAATTACTTTTTTCTTTCAATTTTTTCTCTTCAGTCATCACATTAGAAATCCATTATTCACATAACTCTCACTGTAGTGTCATGTCTTTAAACAAGTTAATTCCACCTTGCTGGAGTAGCTGCAACGATACAAGTTGGAGAAGAACTGGTCTTGAATTTAACATAAAATTATTCATTACTCATTATTATATAAAATAGCCCTGGTCTGTATTTTCTGTCTAAGGAAAAGACTTCATTTTTATTAAAATAAGAATTACAAAGAAGATGCTCTGTTACAGGTCTGATCACACCTAGTACCTAGTATTTCCTGCTGCAAAATGTGGAGGCTGTAAGGCTTCCTCTCCCGCTCCCAGGGAAACCCCCACATTATCTTTCAGCATTATTGTTGTTGCTGATCAGACACCCGTAGCAATGCCTGGTGGCAAGCAAAATCACCCAGTCTAAATCCAGCCCAGCTCCCTGACTCCTTTAGATCCATTACTTCTACTTTGTTCTGATTAATCATTGCTTGTGTAAATTGCAATTTAAACAACAGCTCACAGAGTCATGTCATTTTGCAAGATGGCCAGCACCAAGGAAGTTTCTTGTATATGGAAGCAACTGACAGGGGCCATCTGCCTCCAGCTATAGCCCCTTTAAAAAGGTGCATACTTCACAGTTCTGTTGTTGCTGTTTCATCTGGCCTTTTACACATGGTAAGGAACAGCCACTGAATAAGAAGGGATAAGACAGGAGAAATAGATAATAAGCAGCTCACAGGGAATAACTCGGAATGTCCAAGAATGTATTTCTTCAAAAAGATGGTGCAATATAAACCGTGACTAGCTTATCATATATGACAATTATAACAGATATCAATCCCACAATTCATGCTTAAGACTCTTAGTGATTTCAGCAGACACTTTACATGAACAAAGAAGGTAATACTGCATGGGAAACTGTTGTGACCTCCAAGATACTGGTGCCTGGCAACAGGTGGCCAGTTGTGTTCTCAGTGGTCCCTTGGGGAATTCTTATTTCTACTCGGTTGGTGAAAAGCTGTTTAGCTCTAAATTCACCTGTTTTTATTATGGCTGTCATGTCTTCCTCACAATAGTGTATAAAGGATAATGAAGAATCTTCTCTGGTTTTACTGTGAATCTCACAGGGTTTTTTTATAGTATTCATGAAGAATCATGACTTTGTAGTTTGTAATTCGCAAAAGTCTTGGATTTTGTTTTAAGTGCTTTTCCTTTTGTAAAAATGAGTTGGATAGACCCTAAAAAGCTCAGGAGTCAGAAAGAAAATTAAAAAGCAACAAAATCCATCTTAAAAATAATTTGAGCTTTCAGAGCAGTCTCATTAGGCTATACTGCTCAAGTCCTGACTTCCAAATTCTTGAGACTGGAAACGTAAGATTAGAAAGTTGCAACCTCTTTTTACGCTCAGGTCCAGTAATAAGCAGACAATAGCTGGGCACAGGCTGTCACTTACGTTAGTTCACAAAGCACAGATGTATCCCAGGCTTTTAATAATTTCCTGAGATTTACCTTCATTCAACTGGCTGGAACATTTTCTTAAAGATGCATAACTCGCTTAAAGATGCACCTCCCTTTCCTCCTAGATAGCTTTTCTCTAACCATATTTTATGGTATTATCAACCTGATTTGCAGTGAGTTTTACTCTCTTTTATTCTTGTCACTCACAGTGGCAGATGGATCCCTAAATTTAAAAGAGAGAGAGAGAGGGAGGGAGAATTTATGTTAACAAGCTGGTAGGTGTTCACTTCTTATTATGAAAATTTGTCTTCTCTTCCCAGCACTATTTGGCCAGGCCGACTGTTCAGAGTTCATATCTTAGCCCTCCACCCTGCTAGAAAAGACACCGTAGAGGATGTACCTTACTGAACCCACCCAAACTGGTCAAGACAATGTTTAGCTTGACAGAGTCCAGAAAATCCATAGCCTAAATAGGGGGTAGGACAACGTATTTTACCCTTCTCTCAACACATGATGATGAACTAGCATGAGGAGAAGTAACATTGGGTGAGCTCGCTCGTCTCATGAACTGAAAACATATACTGAAAACATGTAAGTGGCTTCAGGTAATGTCTGGCCACATTTGTACAGGCCAATGAGGGCTATGAGGCTTCTCAACCTGGGAGAACATCTGGCCCCGGAAGGCAGACCACTCATAAGAAACTAAAATCACTTTATGTTCTATAAAATGAGTCAATGAATAGGCTAAAGAAAGTAACACTCATCAGCAGGAAGATGAGGTGAAACGCTGTTGGTATGATTTGGAGACAAAGAAGAATCTAGGAAAGGAATCAGTCCTCAGGGGAAAGAATAACTTTGTCTGCTCCTTTGCAATGCTGCTTGTCATGTACAATTTTTGAATATTGACTATTGAACACTGATTGATTCAATGATTTCATCTCCCCTTTGAAAAATGTGTGTGAATCAGGCCGTCAGGTTTGCAAGAGCAGTTATCCATCTGACTGAGGAAACCAGGGGTTGGGAAGTTCCTGGTGCATATATTGAAGTGCAACCTTGGCTTTCATAGGCTTTCTTACAGGAGAATGATTGGAGTGCCTCAGCAGGTTATGATGTCTGTGTCCAAGAGACCAAGCACTCACAAAGTGGCTATAAATTGCTTTTTGGGATTGGCCTAAAGTATCTGTTCGTGCTATAATCTTCTTTACACAGAACAATTCTCAGCTGTGCCTGAAGCCAAAAGCATCAGTCCTTAGGGTACAGCCTTTAACTCTCCATTCTTATTCCGAAATAATTTCTAACATAACATCAGCATACACTGGCTAAAATCTAAGATGTATGCAAGTAAAAAATTGATAATCAATTTACTTCTCTTTAAAACACTTTACTGAGGAAAAGTAAATGAGATGAAGGAAGGTAACAATGGAGCAGCAAGATAATCGGCTTCAGACACCTCTTTTTGTTGACATAATGGGATAATGTTGTAATTACGTTAGGTCAAACACATGATACCTGAGTAGTGGAAGCATAATCTGACCTCTCAGGTTGAGCTACACAAATGTTACTTGACCCTTTCTCCCATGCATTTCTATGCCATTGGATATATGCTAAAAAGAACCAAAGAGAAAAAGAGTTGTGCTGTGACACAGTTTCTTAATCAGATGTCATTCCACACAGAAACCAGGCTGGGAAAGACATGCAATTGATAAAATAACTAGATTTTCAGCTCATTATCCACTAGAGATTTGGAATCTGATGTTAAAAGCACTCTGAGCTGATGAACAGTTTGCTGGTTAACATCTTGATTAACTGGGTATTAAAAGTCATTTTACTAAAGTTGGGGGGAGGGGGGGAACCCAAACAGACTGCTTCATGTGCAGGAGCCAAATGAGGCTCCTGAGGTAACTGAGAATGCAGTCACAGAATCACAAACATTTATTGAATGTGATTCACAAAGTATGTAAAGAATATATCAACAGTAGGTAAAACATGGGTCTAATATTATTTCATTAGATTGTGCTAAATGCACTGGCTGCAACGTGCCTTTTTATAATGCTGTAAAATATTTCAATCTATTTTAAGAACTTTATTAATAAAGCACCTACAAGAATTCAACTGGAAAATACTGAAATACTCAGGGTTATAGTGTATGGTTCCTAGAAACTGTAATTTTTAAAGGCTTTGCATAAATTGAGCTGAATGGAGAGGTTATTGGACTACTGTGACTGTGACTAAGCAAAGTACTTTTATTTCATGTCCAGATTTAAGTGTGATTTTAATTTCATGCCTAATTTTAAGCACATATTAAATGCTTTGGTATACTTATATATGCAATAATGTTATTGTTCAGCTCATTTTTATATAATCTACTTGTTTTGTAATCTTGTGCGTTAGTAGATGCAAACATTTATTTAGATTAACTCTGGATAGGCTAGATTGGCTGCGTGAGGCTAAGAATAACACACAGATTTGCTAAGCCAATCAGCAAGAAACTGATCAATAATGATATATTGATCAATTTTCATTTTGCTGCAACAACATCAGATTGAATTATTATATCTACATCAACCATTTAGTATAACAGAAACAAAGTAGTAGTAAAAAGGCATCATTACAGAATCAATTTCTTCCTGCTTTGAGGCTAGTTTTCTCACAAAACGCTGCACTTTCCTAAAAAAAATTTCAAGATCAACATTCCAGGCTGTTCTATGCAAAGTTAAAGTTTTAACAGCATTAAAATAGAGCTTCCTAAAGGTCTCCCTTAAAATACATTTTTCATATGCTTTCCACAGAAGGAACAGAATTAAATTCTCTTACCTTTCAAATAGAGGATGTGAAGTAGTCATATACAAAACTATTCTTCAATCGAGGATGCTGAATACTGCTACTTTTTTTCATCCCTTTCTCACTTCTTGTTTCAGGCTTTTTTAAGCTGATGTTACACTTTCCTGCTATCCAGAGAACTAAGCAAAGATTAGGATTTTTAAAAAAAGAACTTCTTAATGGCTTTTCATTTTTTGTAGTGTGTCATAAATCATACTAACTAAAAACCATTGGTGGATATGTTAGGATTTACTACTTACTCTTCAGTGTGAATCTATGTTAGGAAATTAGTGACCAAAATTATTAGACACTACTATTAGTCTAATATATACACTATTTCCTTCATTGTTGCTGCATTTTTATGTTTCCCTTCCTTTCCTCTCCTCTTTTTTTTTTTTCCTGTGTGTGTCAACTAAAAGCATCCACGCTGCCAACAAGGAAAACATTTTCTTGTCAAAGTCAGAGGCTGCAAGGAAGGGAGTGACTCTCCACACTCAGTTAACAGCACAGTCATTAAGCGGTCAGCAGGCAAGTGGATGACTAATCATGCTTTAATTCAGACTGTAATTTTCAAATTATATTCTTCAGTTTGAGAACATTCCTAGTCTGTTGTTTTATGTATCATCTACTTAATGCAATCTTTCTGAGCCATTTTTATGGCACAGCTACTCTATTACCAAAAAATTATAACACAGCTGAGAAATGTTAGATATGGGGAATAAGTTTCGGAGGTACAAAGCTGAGGTGACTGGAGAATGACCTGTTTCTGGAGAATGACCTATTTTCCTTTCTCCTCTTTCTCTGTTGTGCCCCTATATGAACAACAGCTTAGTTCAATTTTCTTAAAAATCAGAGAAGGCTCCGTGAAGACCAGACTCCAGCAACTGAAACACTAGAGTCACGAAGATGGCAACTAGCCTACAAATAAAGTATAATTAGTAGTTAAGGGACTTAACTGGGATTAAGCAGAATACAGTCACAAATTTCCCTAATTTTCACAAGATATTAAACATATCACAGACAGTATATTGTTGTTTGGTGACGGCTGATAGTTAAGGTGCTTTATATTGCCTAGTAAAATGGATTTTTTTACTTCTGTGTACAAAACAACATCAAGCTGTGATAAGTATCTCTCCTTGTATTTCAGAAGTGCTCCCCAGGGAAGAGAGAACAAGATATTTTACAGCCAAAAATAGTTTTGCAAAGAAAGCAGAACAAAAATCTAGAAAACTGTGCAGTACATGCAGTGCTCTTGTGCCATAGTGTACTTTTATGTCCTGATCCCAGCCTGTGCTACCCCAGCCAGCCACATTTTGTGGATTTACTTCTGCAAAAATAAACTTGTTATCATGCTTATTCTCCAATTTAATATTCTTCACTTTTGCCCCAATTTTAGAATTTGTTGTGAGCTGGCTGACTTCACTGCAGTCTGTCTGAATGCAGCAATCCAGCCATATGCAAAGCATCGCAGAACTGGAGCCTAACAGGGCATGGCATAACACAGCGTAAAATAAAATGTGAAAGTCAACATCTAGGCATCAGAACAATTGCTCTTCAAGTGTATGGACTAGAATTCAGATATACCTGCTGAATACTAATAGATTTTTTTTTCCCCATGCACCTCTGCTCTCCTAAACCTAACTGTTTTTTGGGGACATTATACTTGTTTGATTTCTTTGGCAGCGTATGCAGAACACAATGAACTATCGAGCAAAAAATACAGATTGCACTTGTGAATCATATACATTCCTATTACAAAGTAATTTTACTATTCTTCTTTTCTTCTAAAAAAAGGCGTGAATCTGTGTTCTGCCAAAGGTTTTGTAGAAACAAGTGTTTTTATTCAATGCTGACTTTTGCTAACGTCCTGGAACACTCCTCTCTCTTCCTTTTTATTTCAATCTGTACCTTTTCCTATGACAAAAAGCAACACCTTCCTGTTTATAGTTGTGATTTTTTTTCCCTTCTTTTGCAGTGTACATTTTCCCGAAATGTTTGCAATGTTTTGTGGCATCTGTCAGGTGGTGGACAAGATGTTCTGTGGACTTTTTGGACAAAACATCTCTATTACAGTTGGTTTTGATTGTGGAGGTAAGCCCCAAGTGCTTCTCTCAATCCTGTTGCATATGATCGTAAGACTGCAACAAATTATAGTGTTTTTACTCTCAGCAAGGCAACTTTAATGCCAACACACCCTTGCCCGAGTTGTAATGGAAGCAATAATCAAGCACATTCTTCCCATTGTTCTTCGCACATCTTCCTCCTCCTTAAGCATGGGAGTTTAGCTAGCACTACCTTCTGGTACTTTTTTTCTGAGATGAGCAAATAAAAGTCCCTGCTGTTGTCAGTTCATCACATCCTCTCATGATGGATCAATACTTCTCTGCCAGCCTGTCAGGGGAGGACAGCAGCAATCTGGACTTAGATTATAGAGCTCTCAGGAGAAAGATGTTTTAAAAAACCAAAGCAGAACTGTATACAACTGCTTGTCCTGACAGCTGTTATTTAAAAATACCAATCCACTTCACAACGTAAGACCCTAACAATAAGGAATTAAGAAAACTCTTTTAATGGAGGTAGGTCACAGTATCTGTTCACAGATTTGTCGTGCTTCCAGAAAACTATGGTCTACATGTGCAACATTTGCATTTGCCCCCAAGTGTCAAATTGAAATCAAGATCAGCTCCAAAAATTGTCTGGAATTTACATTGGAATCGAACTCCCTGCTCAACTACAAGTTATGAGAGTTTGAGCATGTCACATGAAAGAGTAGCACTTTGCTATTTCCCCCAACAAAGGTACTTTTAGACTCCTTCTGCAGTCTAGACAGCCTTCTGCACTCACAAAAGTACCCAGAAGTACCCAGTGCTTTTGTGGACTCTGGGTACTAAGCAGCAGCAGGAAATTTGCCAGGAGCAAGTTACAGAAACAAAAGATTTCTAGAAAGCGTAATCTACCAATAGATTTAATGTCAGCCAAAAATGAGCACAGGAGATCCGCTAAGTGGACCTCCTTTGAAACTCTCTGTCCCAACCCAGACTGTTAACTCTCCACAGACAGTGTCACAACAGGGTGGTCTGGCTGTCTTGAAAGTGAATCCTTCTTAAATACACTTCTTTGTCTGCAGCCCCTATCTATATAATACAGTTACAATACAATACAATACAATGCAATGCAGTAAGTTGTTTTCAAACACAAATTCTTCCTTTGATTCCTGATGCACCTCTTCAATTTCCATAACTAATGGTCTAGCTAAGAGTTTTTAGAGTCTACCGGAAGCAAGGAGTGATAAAAGTTAAACGTTTGTAGACAATTTCCTGCCAAAAATATGTAGGTTCTCCTGTGACAGAGTAAAACTTTACAAGTTATGAAATACTCCAGGAAAAAGAAAATTAATTAAATTTAATCTGCTCCTAGCTGCAATTGATTCTTCATCTCAGGACAATGGATATGAACCATCAGAATTTTCGTGAACAATATGTTGTTAACTGCTCTTACGCTTTTTAGGGTCTATGAGGTGTCACATGTAACAAAAATTCACAGAGTTTCAGATTTTTTCATGTTGTATTTCATAGCTGCATTTGTTAGTGCAAAAACTCATTAAAATTCCCTGCACATCTCATGGACAGCATGCACACAGTGTAAAAAAGAATAAATAAATCTATAAGAAATTCATAAGGCCTGAGAAAGGAAAACACTGTTTCTGTAGTTGTAGAAAAATTTATAAGTATCTCATATACAAATGTTTTCTATATTACTTAAAAAAACCCTCACAAAGCCATAAAGACTAGTGCTCATATTTGCTGGTAAGTCAATCTTTCTTTCAGACATCAAGAGATGACCTCTTAAGACCCAAAGATTTATCAAGTCAGCAGTTTATTCCCTTAGGCCACCACCTTCAGCCTCTTCCTCTTCCAGTCACGTCTATTGAAGGACTTTGCAAACCCCCATGAGGAAATGGACTAATCTACTTCTTTCTAAAGGACAGGAATGATGCCTATACTGACTGCGCTCTATGGGATGAGAAAGCTAATAAAGGGAAGGAGACTACATCTATTTGTGAAAGATTCAGTGTGATGTTTATATTATAAGAGACAGAGTTAGAGTGCTGTAGCTGTCAATCAGGAAAGGGGTATTGTTGCCCAGCATCAGCAACCACTACTGAGAAATTTTCGAGGATATTCGTTCATCTTTTTACTTTATAAGCATAAAACATCCCTGAGTGGATAGAAAAGTCAAAGGACTCTTTGCATAAAAAAATATAGGCTTTAGTCTTTCTCCTCTCTTCTCTCCCCTATATCAGTTGATTCATTAATGGGTACATACACATGACAATTTAAAGAAGTGAAAAAATTAAATAGAAACCCTCAATATTTTTTTTTAGAAAATAACTCTTATTCATTTGCATTGTATAATTGTCCATAAGCTTTTTTTTCTGTCTGCTTAGAAAATTTACCTATTCATGTCACATTGGTATTTGTAAATATTGCCACTTGTCGCAAATCCTGATTTAGGATCCTGCCGACTACACTAATTTGTTGCGAATGGAGTGGTTTAGATCACTTAAAGAATCACCGTCAAAGATATTAGCAAAAGTGATTTTTTAATGTGAATTTGTAAAAGTGCAACTTAACAAAGTTCAATGGCAAGGTTCACTCTGTTACTTACTATATGGAAGAAACATGCAAAGGGAAATCGAGTTAGATTCGATTTAGAATGATTTACACAGAGACCAGAGATGCAAAGAGTAAGGGAGATCCTCCCATTGAGTCACAAGGTTCAGAGGGGACCCCCTTGTTTTCTAAACTCCTGATGGAGCTTAGGTGCAGCTAGACCCAATCTTAGTCCCAGTCTTGGTCAATGGTTTATGCCTAATGGAATTAATGCAAAGGTAAGGAAAACCTCCTGTTGAGTCACGAGGTTGAGAATGGACCCCCTTGCTTTCTAAACTCCATCTCAGAGAGGAGTCTAGGTGCAGCTGGATCCAGACTTAGTCCCAGACTTGGTCAATGGTTTATGTCTAATAGAAGGGATACAGAGGGTAAGGAAAATCTCCCGTTAAATTGTTATGTCAGTTTATCGGGGAATGAGGGATTATGGATCCTATACGACTTTAAGGTAACAGCGATTTAAAATTTATTACCACTATTACGGTAAATCACAAGATTAGGTTATATATTTTCTAACAATACTTAATCATCAGTCAATTATCCGAGTGATTTAATAAAGTTTGCTATCAACACTACAAAGATTACTAAATCAAATCGTACACACACACACACACAGATATAGAGGTTAACCTATAATAAAGATTTTTCTCTCTTGGATAATTGTAATAAATTATTGGTACCAAATGATCTTTAAAAACCTCGTGAAATCCAATTGTAGTGAATTACTTACTATTCTCCTTTGTCAGCATTTGTCAGCAGATGATCTTAGACCCCTTCTTCATCGGCATCTATCAGCAAATGATCTTGGAAATTGTCGTGAAAGCTACTCCTTAAAATCATCGCGACATCTACTACTTAAAATCTTCGCAAAACTACCTTAAAAACCCTTGCAAAATGTACCACTTAAAGTCCTCGCAAAACTGTCCTTAAAAATCCTCGCAAAATCTACCCTGAGAGGCGTCCCAGCTCAGGGGGAGATACTGGGTCACAGCCTGCTCTGATGCCGGGACCTCAAAGGGTCTCACTTAGTATCACTATTTATAGGATCACGAGATGATTGACTTTGCTCAGTGTATTTCCATTCTGGCCATCATTCTTTCTTGTCAGGTAATTCTGGCACCCTCCAAGGCGAGCCATGATCAAAGCAGCAGGAGTGTCAGGTGCGGTTCCAGGCGGCAGGAGATTCAGGTACGGTTAGGTAGTGCCTTATCATCCTAACTCACTGTACCGTAAGCAGGACAAGAAAGTACCAGACTGTCCCAGCTCACTGCACAAGAATGCCATGGTGGCTGGTCCTGACATCGCGACGTGGCCCGACGAGGGGCTGCACCACCGCACCACTGTAAAAAGGAAATGGCAATACAGACACTGAAGTACCTTTGTCAATATATATACAAAATAGTTTCTTGCATACACAGATAACCTGGCTAGGGAATTATATGAAAGGAAACAAGAGACTCTGTCTTTTTTAGCCAATCACTAATTTCCAGTAAATAAATCCAGACAAACTTTCTACCTATTAAATAAGTGAAAAAATTCTGTGTTACTCTTTTCAGGCAATTGCATACATTAGTCTGTTTGGTGATCTCCCTAACTTCACACGCACATCTCTCTCTTATTAGCGCTGACTTCCTGTATTTTTCCATCTGCTTTTTTTTTTAAATACAAACAAAAATTAACTTCATCCCCTTTTCTTCATATCCCTCCACCATATCCCTCCACCATGAGATTTTTCTTTTTAGTCATGGCAGACAGCTTCTAATTTTCAGGTTCAGAAGTGCCCCATTATCTACTCTGCTGGCTGCTACTGTGCTGAAAAAGTGTTACCATGGGGAAGGATAGAGATCAACCTGCAGGGCTCTGATAAGCAATGCTTTATGTTTATTTTTGAAAATTCTATGTACCCTGTCAGTTTAGGAATCTGACATGTGAAAACACATGAATCAAACCAATTGGAATTAAAAAAAAAAAAAAAAAAGGTGATTTTTGTCTCACCCAGTTCAGATTAATAAATAGCAGATCTTGAAATAAAAAATAATAATAATTAAAAAAATGTGCCTCATTCTCTGTTTCCAAGTTAAGAAAGAAGATATGACCATGTAAGATAGTTTAAGTTGAGGAGTTCTGGGATGTACTGTAGGGAAGCTGGAGGGAGATAAGATTCCCCGCTGCCAAGGGTGGAGAACTTGAGTGCATCAGTTGAAATAAAATGGCAATGTGTCGTGGTTTAACCCCAGCCAGCAACTAAGCACCACACAGTCGCTCACTCACTCCCCACACCCAGTGGGATGGGGGAGAGAATCAGAAAAGAACCAAAAAACCAAAAACCTCATGGGTTGAGATAAATACAGTTTAATAGGACAGAAAGGAAGGAAAATAATGATAATGATAACAATAATAATAATAAAATGACAATAACAGTAATAAAAGAATTAGAATATACAAAACAAGTGATGCACAATGCAATTGCTCACCACTCGCTGACAGATGCCCAGTTAGTTCTTCACCAGTGATCCGCCCCTCCCGGCCAACTCCCCCCAGTTTATATACTGGGCATGACATCACATGGCATGGAATAGCCCTTTGGCCAGTTTGGGTCAGCTGTCCTGGCTGTGTCCCCTCCCAGCTTCTTGTGCCCCTCCAGCCTTCTTGCTGGCTGGGCATGAGAAGCTGAAAAATCCTTGACTTAGTATAAACACTACTTAGCAACAACTAAAAACATCAGTGTGTTATCAACATTATTTTCCTACTAAATCCAAAACACAGCACTCTACCAGCTACTAGGAAGAAAATTAACTCTATCCGAGCCGAAACCAGGACACAGTGATAGGCAAACACAACATGAATAACATGTGGCAAGGCAATCGTGTTTTAAAGGTGCAACAATACTTTAGCAACTGAATTACGTTTCATAAATCATAATGAGATAAACTAGCAAAGATGCTATGTGAATATCCACATTTTCTTTCAGTTCTGCCATCTTCTACTCTTTATAGTCACAGATTGCCAGTACAGATACTTGGCAAACTGTGTGGTAGGAAGCAACCGCTCCTGAAGCTTTCCATGGATCCAGGACATTTGGAAAGTCTCAGTGCATCCCATCAGTCAGTAGCACTTCATGGACTGCATAGTGGCCTTTCACACTCCCACAGCAGTGCTGAAAGTACCAAGGCTCTCCGTTTGATAGCCTTCACGAGCAGTGACAGCACCTTAAAACCAACTGACTGAACTCATCTGCTTTCTCTAACAGCCTTGCTGTGAAATACTCAGGTTCTTGCTTCTCTGAAATTTCAGAGAACGCTGGAGAACACATTCATGGCTTTCCACAATTGCTTTGTCAATTAGAGACAAGCAGCTTAAATTAGAATGGTCAAATGAAGTCTTACCAGACTGCTAAAAGGAGTGTCGTAGCTTAATACAAAGAAGTAAAAATATCCTAGCAATATGAAAAGCATTCAATCAGGCTATGTTCCCTTTTCCCTACTGAAGTACTAGACATAGCAGAAGATGCTTATAAATACATAACATACATATTAAAATCATACAAACCATCTGTAAGTGCCCAATTTTAATTAATTTGCTAGATACATAGGAAGTCTGGAAATTGGACAGAAGTGCTTGGGTTAGTCAAGTTAAAATTGAGGATCCATTCACAAACACCTAAAACAGAATTACTTGATGATAGGAATATGAAATCTATTTGTAATGTTTCTATGTATCCCGAGGAGGTTTTTAAGCAAATTACTGTATAAGAAGTTCGTTAGGTCATAAATCCTCATCTTATTTGCTGTCTCAGACACCAGTAACAAAATGTATATTTTAGTTTAACCATCTGACCAAAACATCTGTTACCTGTTGTTATATTTTGGACCTTGAAATATGCCTCCTTTCCAATAGATCCCCACTACGTGTTTTACAGTCTGCACGTGGCGTAAAAGTACATAGCAGATGTTACTTAGTATTGGACTGCATGACTTCCTGTTGTCCAAGGCAGCAAATCTTTTTTTAATTCATCACAGAACATAAGGATGCTTCCATAATCCAGCCTTTAACACAACTAAACCATCTAAAGAGACAGTAATGGCTTACAAATGCCTTACAAAAATCGTCTTTTCTGTGTTTTGTTCTATGAGAGCAGCAGTCAATAAAAGAGCTGTCTCTGCAATCCTCCCACTAAATAACTCTCTCAAACCCGTTTCTACATATCCACTATTGACTACAATGAAGTTCGCTGGATTAACACTTTGAATGCAGTTTTGTCTTCATCGCCTATGTAAAAACTGTTTACTCTTGTTTGCTGTGATCTATATTCTCAGTAGAAGGTAGAATGAGAAGCTGACATTATCATTGATAACATTCTGCCATCGTATGCTGATTTTGCAAAGGAAACTATAATGTATATTCAGTTAATGAAATCCCTGGGTTTCCTTAGGAAATCCAGGAAAAGATTTCAAGTCTCACACTGGCCCAAAAAGGTTAAGCACTCCTGTAGTCACTTTCTGGGTCTTTTCAAAGGACTAGTAACTATCAACTGAGAGATGAGAGGAAGCAGCCTCCTAAACCGCATCTAAGCTGTAACTTCTTCCCATGTTCTAGTGTATTTACATTAAAATTATGATTTTCCAGACTCATTTCTACTCTATATCTCCCTACCCTACCTACTAAAATCAGGTATTGCTTTTATGGTGACAGGGAAACAGCTGAGAACATTACAAATCATCTGCAGTATCCCATAAATGTAATGGAAACATAAAAAAATGTACTGGAAACCAGATCCCAAATCATGTCTGGGAGCAGGGAAAGATCTGTGCTCACCAATCAGTGTCCTCTGAGGCATCCCTCTGTTGCCCTGAAGTCCCACCAAGGTCTCACTGTTGCCCCAAAGCCACACCAAGGTTTCATTCCCTTCATTGACTTCATCACGCCCACTAAGAACAGAAATTTTAAACCCAGCTGAGTAGCATGTTGCTCTGCAGAATTTTGCCATTTACTTCAGTGTAAGAATTCTGTTTTCAGCAGGCTGAAGAAAAATGATACATGAAATAAAGGTACAATTTCATTTGCTTTATTTGCATTACACTTCCCTAAGCACTTGACTTAAGGACTGAGTCTGGAAGTGATTTTGTTTAATACAAAGATACACACATGTGCTGGTTTTGGCTGGGATAGAGTTAATTTGCTTCATAGCAGCCAGTATGGGGCTATGTTTTGGATTTGTGCTGGAAACAGTGTTGATCGATAACACAGAGATGTTTTTGTTATTGCTGAGCAGTGCTTACACAGAGTCAAGGCCTTCTCTGCTTCTCGCACCACCCCACCAGCGAGGAGGCTGGGGGTGCACAAGAAGCTGGGAGGGGACACAGCCGGGACAGCTGACCCCAGCTGACCAAAGGGATATCCCATACCATATGACATCAGGCTCAGCATATAAAGCTGGGGGAAGGAGGAGAAAGTGAGGGGGCACTCGGAGTGATGGCATTTGTCTTCCCAAGTAACTGTTACACGTGATGGAGCCCTGCTTTCCTGGAGATGGCTGAACACCTGCCTGCCGATGGGAAGTGGTGAATGAATTCCTTGTTTTGCTTTGCTTGTGCACGCAGCGTTGCTTTGCCTATTAAACTGTCCTTATCTCAACCCATGAGTTTTCTCACTTTTATTCTTCTGATTCTCTCCCCCATCCCACCAGGGGGGAGTGAGCGAGCGGCTGTGTGGTGCTTAGTTGCCAGCTGGGGTTAAACCACGACAACACATTACACGCTTATGAAAAAAAGATGACAAAAGTTGAAAAAAAGCATGACAATCCGCCTGAATGCTAGCAATTGCTTTCAACCTCTTTTCTCTTTGTAAATTGTTCATATAATTTAGAATGAAAATTAGTTCTGACTCTTTTAATGTGAATATGTAGACATTCAAAGGCCTATAAGCCACTGATGAATTGTCAGCATCTCAGACATTAAATTCTTGCTGTCAGTTTCTTAACAGCTTTCTACGTTGCTTTTCAGCTAAAACAGGCCAAGATAATGTCTAATATGTCTACCACTAAGCTAAGCAAAGCTGACTTAGCACCAGACTTTGAATTTGCTGCTACTGTACTTCCTTCATCCATCTAAATGATTGTCTGACCAGGTGACTATTCCTCTCCTACTCTGTCCCACTGTAAAATTAAATAAATAGGTTAGCCTGTCATCTTAGGCAGGAGATGAAAAGCACTGAGAAACTGCAAAATAGTGGCAATATGGAAGTGTTCCTGTCTCTGATGTAAGACTGGTAACTGCTGACTTCTTCTAATGCTAAGTTGGACTGAGTAGTTTAAACCACTGGTAGTTTGCACGGAAGAGGTCAGGGGAGGATGACTTCCACCACCAGGAATCAGGCACCAACAGAAGGTCGCTAAGAGGATGGTTTCTGCAGCCAAGAGCTCTGTAGAGAAGTGCATGGAATTTTGGCTGATGTGTTTAAAGTGACTCTGGAGCCAAATGGAAAAAGAGTCCTCATACAACCAGACACTAATGCCACTTGCATGTGATGGTTAGGAAGATACTGTCTGAATTCTGGGTTTTGTGGGTTTTTTTTGTTTGGTTGGTTGTTTTTCTCCCCGTGAGCTTTTGAAAACTGATTTTGCTCCTGTAAATGCAGCATCTCTTTCCAAATGCCAGCCGCTGCTTCAATCTGATTTGCTTCCACATCTTCCATACACTTCCGTTTTCTTCTTGCTGATTCCTCCTTTCCAGTTGCTTGCAGGGCTGGGCTTGTTCCTGTGCATTCTGTGGATCACTGGTCTTCTCTACCATGGTCTTCCTCACCAATGAAAATACAAGCTTTGATGTAGTTACATTTTGCAACTTGATAAGCAGAAACTGTCTTTTTTCCCTGTTTAAGTCCACATTGGAAGTGTGATTCTCAGCTTTGGTTCCTTCCTGATTGCAAATCTCATAAAAAATGAAAGATTCTGGAAAGCTTCCAAATTTACATATCTGGGAAAGACAATTCCAGCTCGGTTGTTAGTCACTCTAAAGCTTCATAATTAGCAATTCAGAGGTTTGAGTTCTTGTGCGGAACCCTCAGTGGTTGCATTCCTTACAGGTATACAGCAGTCATCCAAAAATTTGCTGTCTTTCAACTGTAGCTTTTCAGACAAATGGCTCAACACATCAGCACCAAGATAAAGAAAAGCTGATTTCTATATATTCTCCTTAATAACATTTCCACTTGCTTTTGTGAGGTTTTTTTTTTTGGAGGGGGTTCTTTTTTTTTTTCCTCCTTTTTAGTCACTCTGGAACTCTGCATTCTGGAGAGTTTGTCCTCTATTCTGCAGGCCTTCCCTCCGTATTCTCCAGTATTTTCATTTATAGACACACTGCTCCACCTGTTTTTTTGTTACTCATGTTTTTAAGTAGTGATTCATGGGAAACCTTGCATATAAGAAGAAAAGTACTAAATATTTGACAAAATAATACAAAGGGGTTCAACCAGAAAGTAGCCCTTGCCTTCTAAATAGCTAGTTATCTTTTATTAATTGGTGAATGGTCTCCATCAGACTCTGCCTAGGAAATGGAGAAGCCTTGCTGTCTTGGTTGAGAGCAAGCATTCAAGACAAACTGTTCAGGTTCAGTTGGAGCACAGCAGCAGCACAGAAGCAGCACTTGTATAATTAGAAACACCCAAGAGAAGGTTTAGGAAGCAATTTCCTCCTATTATTTGCTGTCTTTGAAGTGAGATGAATGTCTGGTTCTAAAAGTGTGGATTGACTTAGCATAAGTGAATACACCAATGTAGTGCACACTCAGGATGTTGGCAAGTGTATTTTGAAAGAGCTAGGGATAAAGAGCTAAATCACGTTACTGCACAGACGCTATCTTACACAAAGGACAAAAATAGTGTGATTTTTTAACAGGTTCTAAGTGATTTAGGATCAAAAATGCCATTGTCTTTCAATAGGATTTGCATTATTTGTGGCTACACATTTGCAGGCATTCAGGTTCCCAGTCCCCAGTGAAATCAAGAGATCATTTCAAGCTTTGAAAAATACATGATTCAAAACATGTTAAGTAGATACTTATCACTAATTCTAGGTTTGTTAATTTTTAATGAATGTGTGTGTACATTTTTTGCAGAAATAATGAAGGACATGATAACTTAATAACTAAAATAGCTCTTTTCATGCAAACTACTATGGTAATGCCAATTAATCGATCAAATGCTAGTACAACCAGAATTCCTGAAAAACCTTTGTTCTACAAGTACAGGGGATGTTGTTTTAGTTCTTCAGTACCTGAAATTAGATTGTGCTGCTCTAGCAAGGTAATTTATCAACATGTAAATCTATGTTATAGCTGAGTTGAAATTGTTCTGAATGCTTTTCTAAGAAAAGTGTTACTCTCATATCAGTGTGTGCTAATTTCAGGATCTAAGATCCTATCATGGGATCTTAGTCCTCTGACTAAAATAGTTCTTTATGAATGTTTTTTCTTTAAATTGTAAACAGAAAGAACATTCCTTCTATATGCAATCTTTCATTCTTATTCAGGTGGCTGATTGATTTTTTTCTTCTGAAAACTAACAACTTTTACGATTTGATAAAAACAGTCAGAAATGCAAGGTCTTTAGGCATTTCTTAACATTTGCATTAGTTAACTGATAAAACATTAAGCTTTCCTTCAGGGTTCCAAAATGCCAATAAAGATGTCCTATACCAAAAGGAGTACAGCTGAAATGGGATACAGCTGGCATTCTGGTCAGAGACAGTTTTCCTTGGGGGCCTTTTCATTGGTTTAACACTAATCTGTGACAAAAAGGCCTTGTCAGATTCTTATTGCATTTAAGAAGCTTTTGGTGAGATTTGTATTGATTTGGAATAAGGCAACTGACAACATTGCAATAAATTTTTACTACTTAGTACTGATCAATATGGATTTTTTCAACCTTTCTTGAGAAAATTGCTTTCTATTGCTTCAGATATGGCCAAGCTGCTCCTAAGTTAATTATATCTCATGCAACAGGTCACGCACTTTATCTAGTTCTAGTCTCTGACATGAAACAATTTTTAACAGTCTAGGAAAATTTTTATGTCTGCAACTAAAAAAACCTGAAAACTTGCTGCCCTAAGAGGACTATGTCAGTAGCAGTATCTCTCATTAACTGTGCACCATGCATGCCAGGTAAAATGCTTTTGCTGTATTAGAAAGTGAAAATTTCTACCACTGCAAAGCCAATCCAGCCTCTTCAAGGTTTTTTGCTAACCTTGTTATCAGTTTTGAGGCACTGTAAGTGTGGTGTATTTTACTCAACTAAGGATGCAGCATCAGAGTTTACGCTGCACTTCAACTCCAGCTGGAAGGTACCCAGCTGTGTGTAAGAATAGAGTATATCTGTGCTGTTTGGCAGACAGTGATGTGGAGATCTCTGCCCAAATAGATATCTGAACCACATGTAGTATTGAAGCATAGGCTGTCTCTACGTGAGCAAGTAGTGTGGAGCTAGGACCATGGGTGACCCACACAGAGTGAAAACCTCTGTGTTGAGGACCTGATATCTATACTATCCATGCTTCAAAGGGCTTACTTTAGACTGATTCTGGTCTGGTCCTGTGGACTTTCCACCTATTCAAGGATGGCAGCCACTTGTAGTGCATCTTTCAGGTTAGGTTCAGCACAAAGGAGGGCCATTTGTACTCACCAAAGTATCAATGCAAACCAAAGCACAGACATTTGGTATGAGCATGAGATACCTTCCAAAAGTACACATTTGATCCATACAAAAATGCTGCTGGGAGACATCTATGTAGGCTAATAAGCAGCTTATTCAGACACTACTTGGATGCTAATGGAACAAAGGAAGGGAAGGAGGGATCTTGCATTATGGGTCAAAGTGCTTAAGTTGGCTGTTAGTGCATGCATACATTCAGCTCAGGTATTGCTGAGGTGTCAAAATCATATAATCTAATGCTAGCGATTTCCAGTCTCCTTTCCACAGGTCCTCCTAAAGAGCACACAACTTCACCTTTAAGAACACAGTGATTTGCAGGATATGCACCTTAAAATTCTAAAATCTTGAGGACAGAATGCAGACATTTTGGTCTGGATACTGAGTGACCTCATGTCTCCATGTTCCTTGACGAGCCAGGTGCCTCACACAACTGTGAAAATTGAGCCATCCAATGCAAAAATGATTCTCAATGGGTATTTTTCTTCATGAATTCTATTTAAAATACAGTCAAGTTCTTTGGGGAGAAAATGGAATCTAACAAATACTCAACTGAATTAAAAACCACTAGCAGAAGCCTTTGTAAAAAGTTCGTCCAATACAGCAAAATAAATATAGCTTCTTCTCCTTACGTGTGAAGAAAATAGGAAAAAATTATAAACTGTTACAGAGCTTTGATATGCTCAGCAGGAATTGCCAAAAGTCTCATTGACTCATGAGGGAAATTTAGGCAGGCAAGTATTTCCAGAAAAGCATAGGAAAACCTAGTCATATTCAGCATTTTAGCAGAACTCATGATGAATGAATTGATTAATGGAAAACATACTTCTTTTATTTGCCCTTCTTCAGTCTACTGTTACTATGCCTGAATAGATTGATTTTAGAGAGCAAAATGAGCTGCTTGCCTTGCCTCAGCATCAGAGAATATCTAATCAAAGAACTCATGCAATACTGGAGGTAATGATGAAAATATATACTATAAGCACTACATAGTATGTCTTGTGACTTATATGCGTCTATTTATCAGTTCATCTTTAGAAAAAACATGAAATGTTATTCCTTTAGAAAATAGTATTTTGATTGAACACATTCTTAAAATATCTCCATTGCAAGGGAAATATCTGTCAAACATATCAATTTTAATTATTAAAATTGCAGTGTGTTTAGTGACTGTGGGTGTGTCACTATGCGGTTATCCATCTATTTTCTGACCTATCCAGTTGCATCTAATATTATAAATTTAACTCAGATTGAAAGTGTACCCTCAAGTCCCACTTTCTCATCAGACAGATGTGGATGTTTGCTTTGGCATGACTGTAACCTAGCCAGCTGTGAGATAAATGGGTTATTTAGATTTTGTTAGGTTTAAATAATCACATTGCAATTGGGGCAGGTGTATCTCAAGCTACAGCTCAGTAACTTTTAAAGTGGCTGCCACTTGTGAAGTAGAGCATGGCAGAGTTATCAGGCTGCCATGAGGACCTCTTCTCTTGTTAACCTAGTAAAATCTATGAAACTGATTTGAGAAATCAAACAAAAATTACAATTTGAGATACAGTTCATATATGTACTCTATTATAGTTCTATTTCACTGGAATAAAATATTTGAATTCTTAAAAAGAGTTTCATTTCAGTGGTATTTTATATATGAAATTGCAATCAAAATTGATTTTTGGGCAGTTCTTGGTGGAAAAGTGTAGCTGTTACCAAAAATCAGAAAAGACACCCATATTAGTTTCATTTCTCTAAGCAAATAACCTGACTTCCTGAAAAACTCTATGGTCTTTCTCTTCACCTAAACATGCTATAATACATCTTGTAGGGGTACGTGCAACAGCTTGCATGTCACAGTTCACTTTGTTTTGATAAAAAGAGGCTTTAGCCTCCACCAATATCTATCCAAACCTGAATTCATGTGCATAATAATGCACACAAAAGATTATGCCAAATGAAATGTGCTTACTGGACTGCAAGTATTAGTCAGTAAATAGTGAGGATTGAATTCATTACCTTGCTACTATGATAGCTATGAATTAAATATGAAAGTTAGAAATAAAAAGGAAGAGAAACAAAAAAAAGAGATAGAAAATAGAAGATGATGAATGAGACTAGCTGTTTTAATCTTCTCCAGTTTCTGTACATTACTGAATAAAATAGGCAGTTAAGCTAAATTCATCACAGTGAGATGTTGTCCCTGAAATACAACCCTTTTGCTGTTAAGGAAAAAAACCTCAGTGCTGTTGCTGTAACCAGAAAAGATGAGGAAGCTAGAACTGCCTCAGCCAACAGAGATTTTTCTCACGTTGATGGCATTTACGAGCTCTAGAGAAGCAGTGGATGAAGGAATGGCAGAAAGAAAACAAGAACACCATCATCACAAGAGTAACAAGTTCTCAAGCACAACTGTTTCTCCCTGTCAGAACAATCTCCAGTTGAATGCTTGTTTCTGGTATTTTTCTCATGCAAAGGATGCAAAAGAAGTTACTTTTAAAATAATTTTTAAAACTCAGTGAAAATAAAAACTCAGTGAGTTGAACATACCTTTTTCTTTAATGTTTTGACTCACTCACGAACTTCTTAGAGTTAAAAAGGGGGTGCTTTCTCTCAGAATTTTATACCAAGAAAGCTATCTTAAGTTAGCTTGTGTTGTAGAACAACTCTTGTCTTGAGTTAGAGATACAGCCTAGTATAATGTAAATACAATTTTAAAGTATTTTTCAAATACTTTTTGCATAATGATCTGAAAAGGCCAAAAACCACCAAGGAAATGTTCTCAGGTTCTTCCAAGTTCCACAAGCCTTTTTTTTTGTAAGGTGCTCTCAACAGTGGATATTACATGCAATTGAGAGGTTAAGCAGGATAAACAACACTTGGAACACTATCTTCAGAAACTGGATTTATCAAATCTCTATAATATCATAAATCTGTATTAAGTAAAATGAGATACCATCCCAAAGATATAAATGTAAGCCTATATTTCTTCATATAAGTTGTTAAATAACTCTCTAAGACTCTAGTCATAATGAAAAGAAAATATATTAGCAGTCTGCCATTTTACCCACAGGCAAATCATAATGATACCCTCGCTAATTAAACCAAGACTTCATTAAAGTGTTTCTCATTATCATTTGCAATATTTTATGATAATTATCTGCCTTTTATATAACAAATTAAATTAATGTTTTTAATAACACCTTTAACCTTAGCTTAGGTAATTTTGAATGACAATGTAATGAGTACACTTAAATGCATACTTTAATTGCCCATCACATTAATTATTTTATAATGAAATAATTTGGGTAACTTATTCTCATTATTTGTTATTTTTGCATTGCAATTAAACACTCGATATGCTTCATGAGCAATGTTAACACAGGCTTAAATTAGTTCAGCTGCATTAGTGTATTATAAAATATCAACGTTGAAGGATTTTGCAAGTGACATTTAAAATTTCTATTCCTTTTATGCTGTTCTGATTGAATTAGATTATGCTATTGAAACAAAAGAAAGGATGAGTCCCACTTTTCCATCAGATAATAAGCTATGACATCATCTCAGCAAAATAGTATCACCACCACAGATTAATAACGATGTTGAAAAACACAGGACTTGAGCAAAAGAGAATGAGCCTTCTATGACTTAGACCTAAATCATCTACTTTGCAGACACCCGTACCATCTCTTTGGGTCACCTATAGCTGAATCATTTCAATTCCAAACCTCAAAAGCTCCTGTGGCAAACTGAGGTTTGCCCAGCCAGACGTGATTTTAAGATTAAGGCTCACAGGTCAGAAACTGGCAAAGTCTGACCACACAGTTTGCTTTCAGGTTCATTGAAGTAACTTCCCCACTACCCCCTCATCCAAGCACAGCAGCTTATCAAAACCAATATAGTATGGAGCTTAACACTGTATTAATCAGCTGGTAGTGTAAAGTTCCTTTATTTCACCTAATCAGAAATCTATTGGGTAGCAAACAGACAAATGAGAAATAATGCATTTTATATAATCACATTTACATCTTCATGTTTTAAGAAGAACAGTTTAAGTATGTAAATGAGAGACTAAAAGAAATCCTTTTCTTCCTGACAGATAACACAATAGCTGTCACGTTGGCAGAACTACAATAAAGCTAACAGGATGGCAGGTGCAAGCTAATTCAGGGAGGGTTGGGGAACCAGATAGTGTAAGCAAGATCCAGTTAGTTTTCTTGGAATTTGCATACAACAGAATAATAATAATTAAAAAATCTACTTATCAGAGGTAGATTCCAGTTTTTATTTCATGATCCCAGCTGAGTTGCTTAGCACAGCAGAACTGATATTAAACTAATATTCACATCTTCAGAGTGCAATTCTACATATTCCTCACTTAAACTGGCATACAAATAAGCTGAATTTTTACAAATTCATTTAGGTAAGTGTCAGATAGTCCACTCACTAATTTTAGAAGTAAAAAACCCAGTAAGTTTCCATAGGCATATGATACATGGTAAATTTAAAAGGGGTTGGGTAACCCAGATAACATTAATTCTCATCAGAGCTAGCTGTTTCACTTTACACTACACTGAAAGGCTTTCGCTTGTTGGGCCAACCTTTTTTTATCGAACGGCTATTCCACTAATATAGAAGCGGTGTAGATTAAGTTTGCCTTGACTTTGCCTCCTCAATATGGGTAGGTGACAAATGGCTTCTGCTTGACAGCATTCTTAATGTTACTGCTGCAGCAGGTGTCACCAAGCCATTTACTATTTTCTTAGCAGTTTCAAATCCCAGAATGCTGTAGAGTTTTCTCAAAGCTGATTTATGGTACACACAATACATAATTTCACATAAGAAATTTCAGAAGAGAAGAAGGTGTGCTTGCAACTCTCTGTGAATATTATTCAGGTGATCAAAGGACTGTACTTGCTAGAAGCACAATTGCTTCTCAATCACTGTAAAATACATTCTAGAGCATTTCCAGGAGTCTTACACCTCAGTCAAACATTTAACTGATCCTGGTATCTAAATATGTCTAGACATCAGCTATAAGTATCTGGATAGACTTGACCATAACATATACTGATCTCCATTTAACATGAAACTGTCAGTTTTATGGAAAAACATCCCCATGTTCATAACAAAGAACACATATAAATAGGAGAGGTCTTACAGAGAGCCTGGTTATATATATGATCGGTGTACAGAAAAGCAAAACATCTTTTTTTTCCCCCTCCATGCAATTAGACAGAATGATACATTGATTCAGCACTTCCTGAGAGAAGGACTGTTTCACTGTATATCTAGACTGAAATGGGATCTTATTTTAGAACTGCCGAATGGGATTGTGTATACCTTACAATTCAGGGGTGTCCTGCCACCTGAAAGGGGATGCAGCAGAGGTAGTTCAAATACACCTACAGGCACCGAAGTAAGATTTCTGCCTGCAGTCAGAGACAATCCCACACCGGATGGACTGGGAAATTACTTGGACAGGAGCCTGTACAATTTGTTAACACCCAATGGATGGGATTTATCTCACTCATCTTCAGGCATCTTTGTAGAGACCCCTCTATTTGGGCTGAGGAACTGGCTCCCTTTTAAAGACAATAGAGAAAAGCGGACACTTTCAAGACATGGTACTTTTGGTCTACTGAAGATATTTATTCTAGGATGTAAGCAGAAGTGGATAGCGGTGCCAGCTCCTTTTCACTGATGAAAAAAAAGTAGGTGACTAGTCAGCTGTAGATATCTAAGTGTTAGATGTACAAAGTTAGATAATTCCCACACATACTATCTGTCCTTGGATTTATGAAGATATCCATGAAACTGCTTCATCTCTCCTTACATGCATCAACATACGACCTCATACATACAACATCAACATACCACTTAGAAGGTTGGGTGTTTAAGCTTATGAAAGGTATCCCTGATGAACAGCAAGCAGAACTTGGAAGTGTGGGAGGAGGAAAGGAAGAAAATAGAGTATTGTTACAAAAATTTCAGTTTGGGACACAAAGTAAGCTTACAAAGGATCCTCTCTCCCCCTCTTATGACCATCCATAAAGGTCTTACCCTTCTCAGGATTGTAAGTGTCAAAGATCCCAAGACTTCTATGATCCCACCATCTCTTCTCACCTCTAATCTTACATTCCACTCTCTGTATCATTAAAAACTGCCCTATTTGAGAGCTCCTTATTCAGGAAGAGATGATAGATACACAGAAAACAGGATAAATTGCTCCCCCAAAAATACAAGCAGCAGGTAGAATTATCACCATTATTTTTTCCCCTCACTTTTCGTAAACTAATAGTGAAGCAAGATTTTGAAAAGGACATATAAATTAGTTCAGTGTTGTTTAAGCTCTTAACAATCAGTAAAAACAAGCCACTTGAAATCTTAATAGTCTTTTGAAAATCTTGGTCTTGACCTGTTTCTTGAAAGAAATAATGCTAAAATCAGCTTCAGAACTACATGTTTCCTTTAGGCTAGAGGTAACTATGGTTAGGTATTGTTATAAATCAGTGTGGTATTAAGTGTGTGGTTTATGATTCTAAGCACTGCTGTATTATACATAGTTGATTTCCACGAAGAATACATAAGCTTCTGTTTTAAATTGACATTTTCAGCACCTAAGTTAAGCAACCAAAAGAGGATAAGACACATAAGGACCCTTCAGAAATCTTCAATGTGCTATCACCTGATGAGGACACTCATAACTCCATTTGAAATCCAGTATTTCGCCCCACAGAGAAATAAAAGTGAGTATACATGTTTGCATCTATGTGTGTGTGTGTATATAGATATATATAGATATATATGTATATGGATGTTTTCAGAACTCTCAACTTTGTCATATTTTATTAAAATCAGTAATAAAATCCATTACTTCATTGAGAGAAAATGAGAATATCAACATTTTTGAAGCATGACTTAAACCATAACCTTCTGATGCTGTCTCTACGTTGAGCAGTAAATAAATGTAGTATCTAAATGTGTACACGTTACATCAAATGTAAGTGAACATTCCAACAAAATACAGAAGAGAAAACTAAAAGCACTTTGTATATCTTTGCATATGTATATTAAAAAAAAAAAAAGAAAAAAAAGCATCTTGCAAAAGAGAGCTTTCCAGTAGCCTGAAAACTAACATAGATAGTTAAAACCTTTATCCTGGCATCACTTTTTACTGCTAGTGTTCAGATTGCAGCAGTTGTCAAATGATGTGTCATAGATACCTATGCTGCAGATTGAATAAGGTACAGAATATGTTATCTGCTGTTTTCAGGGTGCCTTTGATGCAAGATTGTTGCATATTACCATAAAAGTAATGTATTCATATGCAAGATGAACTGCTCATAAGTACAAACTCTCTTGTGAACTATTCAGTGAAATCCTTAAATATATACCTGTGCCAAAAGTGTGAATCAATGTGCCTAAATCCTGATTCTTATACTTCAGGAATTGTCCACCACTAGAGACAGAATATTGGGCCTGAAGGACCTTTGATACAATCTGGAATAGTTCATCTGTTCTTAGGCACAGCCACCTCATATGATCTATCACCGGGCACTCTGCGGAGTGGTAAGTATAGGCAATTTAAAGGAATAAGTCTTTCATAAGCCACTATTACAAAAAGAGCTGAAGAAACATTGGCTACAGTTTGTTCAGCTTCGTATTAGCTTTTCTAACCCACTTAAGCAAATCCATTCTTCTTTGAGAAAATTCAAAGCTGGATTATTTATGAAAAATTATGAAAAAAAGGAAGCTGCAGCAAAAGCCATTTAAAACTGACTGATGATACACCTCCACCAAAACCACAAGCATCATGGTGCCAAAAGGGCAGTGACAGTATGAGAGCCTGATCAATTGGATCTAAGAATTCATGTATTTTCCACAAGTCAATTTTAAATCTAATATCGATGTCTCCAGTACTCTACCAACAGGTTT
The DNA here is from genome assembly GCF_018139145.2 of Gymnogyps californianus. NCBI lineage: Eukaryota > Metazoa > Chordata > Aves > Accipitriformes > Cathartidae > Gymnogyps > Gymnogyps californianus. Next base: position 113,012,101 of record NC_059471.1, on the reverse strand, counting down.
CATTATAACCTGATATATGACAGTCACTTACAGAATAGGCCAAATTCATAACAAATTGTAACATCTTGTAACATTCGCTGGTAGTCAGCAACTGGTACTCACTCAAGTGCATTGAACAATTTATTTTTAAATTATTTCCATATACTCTGTCATCAGAACTTGAAAAAACTCTATTTTGATAATTTAGGTAGACTCAGTTACATCTGAGGCACAATTTTGATAGTTTTTGTAGTAGTGTTTTTAATAACTGTTGCTAAACATGATGATTTAAAGAAAGGTCCTGTATAAAACAACTTTCAAATTACTTTACCTTTTATCTGAAATTCTTGGAAAATTATGGTCTCCTGTAAGACTAACCTATTGTCTCTGTGTTCCATCAAAAGTTGTCACCAGGAGGACTGAGACATTCTCTTTTGAAAACAAGTTCCATTTTGTAGATGACAAAAAAAATACAAAAACTTGATATAAAGACTAAGATGTCCTGTGAAAATATTTATCGTTCTGAAAATATATTCTTAACTTACTAGCTTCCCTATTGTTACAATGATAATGACACATTTTGTTGGTGTTCATGAGCACTGTATAAAACCAGAAGCCTTTTCTTCCTCCTGGAATAGTATATATGTTTTAAGGGTTTTGCAAGAGGGTTATAAGATTGTGAACAGAAAGTCATGCTGCTTATTAGAATTAATGTAAAATATTATTTTTAGTGTATAATTAGAGAAATGTACTTTCCAAAGCAAACAACCAAGTATATAACAATGTAGTCAGACACATAGTAGACGTAACACTTGTTTCATTTTAGGACTTTTTATTTATTTATTTATTTTGTTTTCTATGCCTTGTACTTTCATTGAAATCCTCTCAAAACACTTTACCCAGAGGCTGCAAGAATTTCTACATAAAATTATTGCTTTTTTCCCCTCTTAATCCCTCAAGTATTTGCTGCAGTTACATTTTGCTCTAGATATAATTTTACAGTAGCTTCCTAAAATTACACAGGTGCATCGATGACCTGCTAATGCTTATCTTTGCAATAAGTCATGCTTTTATTAATATTTAGACAGCCCTACTGAATTACAGCAGCTGGCAATTTGGTACCTTACTTTTTAAAATTCACAGCTAAGTTGAATTTTGCAAATAGTTCTGCAAGTGCTGTAACAAACAAAACTTGATTTCATTGATTTGTATCTTGTTGTTTGACATGACCATCAGAAATGACACAGACTCTGATCGGAACTTTTCCCATTTTGGTTAAGTAAATGTTAAATAAAATCCCTGATATGTGGGATGACACTGGACTTCATGCAAGAGTATTTGCAACTTGAGACTGGTTCCATGTTCCAGTATGGATCCTGGGTGCTTTTTCAGACATAGAAATTAACTGACACGGTCAGATGTAACCAAAAAAGTTGTAAAATTAATTTACTGCATGCATAAATATAACTTAGAAACTTTATTCTGTAACAAGCTTTCAATTAGTTGTTTTATTTTTATTATTACTTGATTGTCTAATGGATATATTCCTTTCAAATCTGAATTTAAATAGATGACTAGGCACAAGTTTGCATGCATGCACTGGCATATCTTCTTGTTTGGTTGGTTTTTAATCCTACATGTACAGTAAGCTCTGCTGTCTTTTCAGGTAATTGATCATCTCTAATCTGCTGTGACATCTAATAGAAAAGCCTAATGAAGATATGCAACTTGGTAGATGTGGTCATATTCACGGTGTGGAAAAAGGGCAAAACCAATACTGGACTGCAGTGGTAGAAGAAGACTTTGACACAGAAACTAATCAAAGAAGGAAATGCTTATTTGTGAAAATTATATATTATTAGCAAGTATCGTGAGAAGACACATTAGTAATTTGCCATGTAATACAATCCCTGTCTACATAACAAGCTTATTTTGTGCTGCTCTGTGAGTCTCGCCTTCTGAAAGGTCAGCAGCAAAATTCCTATTTAACACATTTTGAAGTAGAATCATAGAATCATAGAATGGTTTGGGTTGGAAAGATCATCTAGTTCCAACCCCCCCTGCCATGGGCAGGAACACCTTCCACTAGACCAGGTTGCTCAAAGCCCCATCCAACCTGGCCTTGAACACTTCCAGGGATGGGGCATCCACAACTTCTCTGGGCAACCTGTTTCAGTGCCTCACCACCCTCACAGTAAAGAACTTCTTCCTAATATCTAATCTAAATCTACCCCCTTTCACTTTAAAGCCATTACCCCTTGTCCTAGCACTACATGCCCTTTTAAAAAGTCCCTCACCAGCTTTCTTGTAGGCCCCCTTTAGGTACTGGAAGGCTGCTATAAGGGCTCTCTGGAGCCTTCTCTTCTCCAGGCTGAACAACCCCAACTCTCTCAGCCTGTCTTCATAGGAGAGGTGCTCCAGCTGTATGATTATATTCATGGCCCTCCTCTGGACCCACTCCAACAGGTCCATGTCTTCTTATGCTGGGGGCCCCAGAGCTGAACGCAGTACTCCAGGTGGGGTCTCACAAGAGTGGAGTAGAAGGGGAGAATCACCTCCCTTGACCTGCTGGTCACGCTTCTTTTGATGCAGCCCAGGATACAGTTGGCTTTCTGGGCTTCAAATGCACATTGCTGGGTCATGTTGAGCTTCTCATCAACCAGCACCCCCAAGTCCTTCTCCTCAGGGCTGCTCTCAATCCACTCATCGCCCAGCTTGTATTTGTGCTTGGGATTGCCCCGACCCATGTGCAGGACCTTGCACTTGGCCTTGTTGAACTTCATGAGGTTTGCACAGGCCCACCTCTCAAGCCTGTCAAGGTCCCTCTGGATGGCATCCCTTCCCTCCAGCGTGTCGACTACACCACACAGCTTGGTGTAGTCAGCAAACTTGGTGCACTCAATCCCACTGTCCATGTCTCTGACAAAGATGTTAAATAAAAGTAGGGTATTAGAAACATCCTAGAAGCTATAAGTTGTACTGCTTCTTGCATTCTGTTCCACAAAAATCTGTCCCACCTTGACTTTTTTCCCCTCAGATTGTGACTTCAAAGAACATGAACCGGGTTTCCTTTTCTTGCATATACAAGATTTCCCAGGGAAGTGGTGAAAAGTCACTGTAAAAGGCAGCTGTATGAAATACTGACAAAACTTTTGTAGGGACGCAGCATCTGGAGTTAAAGACCTCAAGGGTCTGTTTGTTTTTCTCCTTTTGTGAGAGTCATAACATCCACAATCATACTTATCACTCATGTACAAGTTTAGGAATAAAAAAATGTATATAACCTCACTCAGTAACTTCCTGGATAATTTGCACAGTTCACCCAGATAAAATGTTCTCTTACATCAGTCTTAGAGGAAGATTGATTACACTCATGAACCACATCAGGATGAAAAGATTTAATCTAATTAACCATTTCCTTTAATGCTAAATCTCCTTTCTTGCGGAGATTTTATCAAGAGCTATTTTTAACTACTTAGAACAGATTCCTTACTCTAGTAATGACATTTTCTTTTCAACTTTGTGTGTTTGAACCATAAACTAAAAAGCACAGAGGAACTTTTCCCCTGTCTTTCAAGCACTGGTATGCCATTTGAGACGTCTGTATACAGAGCTCCATTTTCCTAGCATAAGTTTTGCTCTAATATATGCAAAGCTAACATTAGCTGTAAGTGTCTCAAGCTCAAATTGCATTGTTTTGTGGCACTTCTATTAAAAAAAAAGAAGTCATACACAAACCTTTATGTATCATTGTGTTAAAAACATCAATGAATCCTCACTTCCTAAATATTCTAAATGTGGACAGTTTTTCATACTTTTAGAGCATGATCTCTTGTAAAATGGCAGCATTTTTAAACACTTTCACATTGCTTATTGGGCTTCTTCAGAGGGTCCGTTCTCCAGTGTCCAGCTCTCATTCTAATCTGAATTGCTGCTCTGGTCTCAACTTTTTTGTTGTTCAATCTCATTCAAACTTAGAAACACTCCCAGTGTTTCCCACTGCAAAATGAGGGAGGAAAAAAATGTTTTATCTGTTTCATTTTACAAAAGAAAACAGGAGCAGTCACAGGTAGGGTGCCATTTAAAAGTCTCTGATGAGCTAATATATATGCTTGAAAACACTGCATTTTGATCTCAAAATTGTCTACCATTGCAATAGTTTCTGGAGGATATTTTCATTTACTTTTAAAGTGAGGTTCTGCAGCAGATGCATATGTTCAAGTCAGCTGTCATCAAAATAAATTTCACTTCATCTTTAAAAATGAAGAATATTCTGTGATGTTATTGCCCCAGAGTTCACCGTACTGAACGCTTTCTACTGAGATGCCCTGGTCAGGCTGAGAAATAAGAAGGAAGGAACATCAGTATATTCTACTTCTATTCTATACATCATTCACAGCTGTTAATTTATTAAAATGACCATGTAAGGCATGAATGGTTATATGAGGAGGTTTTATTAGATGCTATGAATTTCCAAAATTCCTCTCTGTATCCAATATTCTATTCACAATAGGAAAAAATTCAAGTTGAGTAGGAAAAGCAGATGCACCGTCACCTTTGCTAGTTTTTTACTTTAAAAATTCCTTAGGCATACTACATTTTTCACAAAGCAAATAGTTTTATTAATAACAGTAATCTTCTATAACCAGTTCAAGAGATCCAATTTAACGCACTTGTTATTTCTGACAGCAAGACTTTTGAGCAGCAACCCTATCCACTGAAAATGACTAGCCATGCCACATATAAGAAAGAATTGTCATTAGAAGTGTCCTTTGGAAAAAAAAAAAAGCCTGCCTTTCATTCCCAATAACTAAGTTAAATATAGCAATTAACTTGTTATCTGGCAGATCTGCAATCATTATCATCTTTTCCAAATAGGTAAACTCATCACTGTGCATTTTAAGCTTCAAGATTAATGTATTCCAAGAACACACTGAAGAATAAAGGTACTTCATGGCTGTCTGATTTTAGGCATCCTCCCATCATCCTAAAGTGTAATCCTCGGGAGTGATTATGTGTGAATAATTTAGAAAAGTGCACAATGCCTGAGGTTTATAGGCATAATGTAATCCAATATTTGTTCAGTGGCACGTCCATAGCACTCCAGATAGACTGTAATGATCTTGCTGAGGGCGCAGTATATAGTTCACATGTATATGGACCAATTTTTCACCTGAGAGCCTTGTCTTTTCTTCGTAAAAACAAGGACTGCACTATAGCGACTATCAAACTTCTTTCCTGGCATGCATTAAAAAAAAAAAAAAGACAAAAACCCCCAACAAATGTCACCAAAATGTAGCCTAAAAAAAATTAAGAAATGTAAAAGAGAAACTGAAAAAAACCAAATAACAAAACAGATTAAGTCCAGTTTTCAGTATCGGTGGCACTTAGAAGCTTAACTGTCATCGACTTCTAGCAATAAGGCTCAAGTGCTCAAGTCGCTTTTGAAAATGATATGTGACCTCTTATGTCACATAGGTGACATATCATGTATTTATTATTGTTTGTTCCAAACTGAACTTTGCACAATGATGTTGTATTATCACTGTGCCACTAGAAATAGCTCATTTCTCTTCCTTTCTCCCCTAGATCCCTCTGTTTGTGGAACAGCATCTTTTTCCATATAAAATATAATATTTCCTTCAGAAACGTCACTTAGAATTTCATCTCTACAGATGCCTGAAACACTAAATTAAATCTCCGTCATTTATGGATCTGCGGGAAATTAACATAAAAGGGGGACAGCACAGTCAAAAAGGAAATGTATGCTTGTGAGGTTACAATCTAGAATATTTGTGAAGATTGGTATTTTTCCAGCTCTAATGTGTACATCAAGTTTTCTTCGTATAAAATATTTTGGGTTTTGTTTCAAGAAGTCTGTTGCCAAGACTTCTCTTAAGAATAAAGTCCTATATCAAAAAGCTTTACAGATGTTTGGTTGTTTTGTTGTTTTTTTTCCTGCCGCTTCACTGTGCTGGCTCCTTTTGTGATACTTTCTTGGCCTTTAGTTGAGCTGGAATGGTTAATTTTGCCCATAGATCTAAAGAAAAAGACTTCAAGTGTAATTTTGCAATTAAGAGGTTAATGCTGAGGAAGGAGGCAAAAAAATAAATCTCTTAAGTACAAGTGTCTATAGTCCTGGTTTATCAGAAACATGAAAATTACCTCCATAATGGTAAAAGTGTCATTTTGTAATGGGCAGGGTGTCCGATTCCGTTACATGGAAGAAACTGTAATGAAAGCAAGTGAAACATGTAAGTGTAAGCCAGATGTCACATCCATGGCCTTCATGTGATAAAGTAAATTCAGATCTGAATCTTAACTTTTTTAAGAAGCATTGGCAATTTTAGTCTAGATTGCCTATTATTGTTAATATTTCACCGTTCATTTGTATTGGAGGATTCCGGATTTTAGGATCATGTATCTCCCTCCAAGAGTCAGCTTCCAAATTCCAAGGTACAGCAATATTCAAATGAAAGAAATTAAGTCAGCTTTTTCCATAAAAGACTGGACATAAAAACTGGATTCAGGTTAGGATTTTAATATCTGCTCCAAATTTTGCATGTGATGATCTAGCATTTGCCTGGAGACTCATATTTAGCTTTTCATACCATTTAGCATTTCTGTTGAAAGTAGGACTTGGGTTTCCCCCGTCATCTTCTGAATTGTGATAAGTGTTGATTATTTATTTATTTATCTTTGGTTTGCCTACTATAATCTTTTTGGAAAGATGACAAGATATTAACAGGTTGGTTGGTGTTATCTTTGCATAATTATTTTGGAATTTGATTTATTACTTGAGCTCCATTATGACAACGTGCTTAAATTGATTTGTTCGGTATTGCTGCATACTTTCTGCATTTGTCTTAATAAAACTTCAGAAATATTAATAAAGGCTAATAAATTTATAGATGTTCCCAAGCTGCTATTTACATGTTAGCAATGAGATATTGACTGTGCTGGTTTATTTCTACATATAGAGTACGTACTTATCACAGTAAAATACTTACACTATATCAAAATAATTGTTTATATCAGAACAGAATCAACTGAAAGATGTATCTGGTCTTCCTTTTTCACACTATAGCACCTTCTGAAGTTGCTTTTGACTTGGGACTTGGTAAAGAATCAGCCCTATGGAAAGGATATATACTATTTTTGATGCCTTCTTAGGTTACCTGTTATCTAAATAGAATCTAAATGGAACAAAGTTACTATTTGACTTAAAATACTTCATGTTAGCATGACTACAGTGACTTGCATTACAGTCTGCAATGGGGCACATTGTCTACTGTTCTCCTTGCCTTCTCTGAATTAGAAAAGGTTTACTTCTTATGATATTACAGAAGTAATTTATCAAGCCACTGTAACTATTATTGCATTTTCTGAATTTTCACCCAGTGAAAAAGGATAGTAATATCACAAAAGGGCAAAAGAAGAAAAAAAAAGGAAAGGAAAACCATTATGTTTATGGGAATAGACCATCATATTTCAAGTACTTATTTCAAAATAATGTAGCTCTTTTAGCCGTAAAATTTTGTATTTTACTTAAGTATCTACCTTTTTCCCTTTTTAATATTTTATATTTATTTAATCCCTGTAGAAGACACGAGTGACTAAAAGAAATGGACAAAGATGTTCCTTCTGGAGAACAAAAACTTATACTCTTTATGAAATGCATCTTTGAGTTTTCCAGTTCCACATTCCTAATTTTCAAATGTATTATTTGGAGTATTTCAAATGTATTAGTAAAGTTTATTTCAAACAACTATTTTTTTTCCTTTTTTGCTCTATCTGTCTAAGCAAACAGATGGTAACATACTCCCTTTTCACCTTCACATCAATCTAGTTTTTTCTTCTCTTCCTTGGATAGCCTTAAGCCATACTCTATTGAAAAACATAATTTTTGAACTGTCATCAGCTCATTTCCCTTCTCTTCTGTTAAAAGATTTTGATCAATACATGCAATTCCTTGTGTAACAATGGCACTTGCAGTTATAAAAGGAATCTCATGCTGGATTATCTATTTTTGCTTTAGAATCTGACTAGGGAGAAATAATTCCAGGCAACAATGCTTGCTCCTGAATGCTTTATTAACTTTATGTACTATCACTGTGCTCAGCAGAGCCACCAAGTTCAATCCACCACACAGCTGAACCTTGTGCAGCACAAAGAGAGAGAGAAACACCCTATTCCCCCACCTTGGAGCAACCTCCCAAGCCCCATGTTAGCTCCTAATAGCTGCCAACAGCCCAAAGAGGCAGAGGCAGAAGGTGGGGGGCTTTCATCCACATCTCCTGTATAGCAATGAGGATGATGTAGGATGCTGAATGCTGGCCCTGCACCATGAAGAGAGCTGCAGGTCAAAATGACAATTTTTCCTGGCTTTGATATGCCACCTGAAAGACTGTTGTTTGTTTTTTTTTTTTCCAAGAGCAAAGCACACATGGAAGAGGACAGAGCTCTGGAGATATACCCCAGGCCATCGTTTCTCAGTGGCACTGATTTCAAAGTTCAGATCCAAAGCTGGCATTCTTGCTATGGAGATTAGGGAGTTGCAGGTTAATGCCAATGTGCAGCATTGGTTGGATTTGCAGGGGCTCTTTTAGCATCCTACTGTCTTCAAAAGGAAGCTGTGACCCCCAAAATCAGACCCACTAAAATGTCACTACTTTATGAAGAAAGCAGATACAAAATATAAAAAATGTGTTAAAGAATACTTTCCAGCCTTCTGATAAAGTCCACTCAGGTGCAGCTGTAAGTGGACTGGATAGAATATATAAAGACAGAAGCTGTGTATCCCAGTCCATTCAGTTACAGTTCCTTAGAAGTGTTCAGCAATAATCACTCATTTTTCAAAGGTATGACTAATGCCAGTTTTGAGCATGGATTTATGAAAACATGGGTTGATCCTTCCCTTGAGGAATGTTTGCCCAAGAAAGCTTATTTAAAGATCATGTGGCAACACTTCAATCATTCTCTGATGCAAAGTAAATTAGAGTTTAGAAAGCTAATTCCCCCATTGTTTGGGTTACTTTTCAAAGTGTCTGTTATGTTCTAAATACAAAAACTTGGATCCAATCCAATTTACACCTTCTGGGCCTTGAATTACAAAGCAGTCAAACTCTAGCTTCCCGCAAAGGTCAGCTTATAACTCTGATTTTCAAACAATGCAAAGGAGCACAGTACACTTCAGAAAGACATAATTTAAAAAAAAACAAAACAACAAAAAACCAAACAAACCACACAACCCTTTGACTGATATCAGACAGAAACAACTTTTGAATATCTTGCCATGCTATGTAACATTTAGAGAACCAGCAATTTATTTTGAATTTGGACACATTTTTCTCTTGCCTGTTTCCTAAGCTGCCTTATTTGTATGTTACAGTAGCAGACAGATAGCTCTTACAAGTGTCATCTCATCACTCATAGGGAAGAAAAGCTCTGGGAAACATTTCTTGAAGTTTTGTTATCTCAAACATAGAAAATAAAAATCCATTAACTATAATGTGATTTGAGTAGCACACAATAGGATAATACTTTGTATGTTTCTGGTAAGATCTACGAATGACTGCAACACATTGCTATGTCTGCTTATACATATACATGGACACACTACCTGGCAAACGTACAGAAATGTAATGGGAAAAGCTATACATGACAATAGCAAGCCTTTTTTTTTTTTTCCTACAAGGTTTTCAGCAATACCTCAAATCTGTTTAGATAAAGTAATTAATTACATGTTTAAACTTCTAAGTAAGATTGAAACTTAAATCAATTTCAATAGATGTGCAGTAATTATCATTACAACCACATGAGGAGTGCTAAAATGAGCACTTATTATTCTGTGCACCTACACAACTTCTTTCTTTGTACAACACATTTTATTAAATCCTTGATTCAACCTTCTGATCTTTAGTGTTATAAATCTTTGAGCAAGCTAAAGAAACACAGCCAGAAATTTAATTAGCCAAGATGTTTAAACACAAAATACAGTAACATAGTTCAGAATTTGTAACAGCTTCAAACTTCAAACATGGAGTTCAGCAAAGATTGATTCTTTGTTTTCATTGCTTTTGACAGAAAGCTAGCTGGGTTTTTGTTGTTTATTTTATTCCATGGTAACATAATATAATTGCAATATTAAAAAAAAGGCATCTCAAAGTCAACAAAATATGAAGCAGTAACAAAGGAGAATTAAACGTAGATCAGTCTGAAGAGGACCCGGGCCAATTCATAATTTATGTAAAGAGTAAGTGAGCTGTAAACACACACACACTAACTACTCCCAGGTCTAATGAATGAACTCAGTGATTTCTTGCTGTTCTGTCTCTTCAGAAACTCTCTATGTTTTCATTCTCACAGCATGGGTATGATTTCTTACAGTCCAGCAAACTTACTAAAATCTGGACTCAAGTCCTGGCTGACAGTCCAGCCCCCGACTCATGTGGGTGTTGTAAACCCTGTCCCCCAGTCCACCCCACGCAGCGACGGGGGGGTCTGTCCCATCTGGGGCTCGGCAGCCCCCAGGGCCCCACGAGGTCGCCTGCAGCGCAAACACTCTGCCCTCCCAGGGACCCCAACACCAGGCTGCGGCACAGCGCTGGCTTGGCAAGGAGAAAAAGAGTTTAGGTCACCTAACAGAGCAACAGATGCAGAACAAACTTTATTACCTTTCCCATCTGCTTCACATATTGTAAAAAGCAGAGCCCCTTGCCCCACATGCTTTTGCTGAAACCTGTCTTAAATCCTGTAACGTGGGTTTTATTTTTTGAAAAGATGAGGGAAGTAGGAACTGGTGAGCATCATTTTTACCATCCCTCCCCCACCAAGGAGAAAACAGATTTTATGGTATGCTGCCTTATCAAATGCTTTCTTGGGGGGAGAGGGGGAAAGGAGAATAAAAGAAGGGGAAAAAAAGAGTTCATGAAAATAGAAACAGAGGCAGATATAAAACCAGAGTCTTTGACACACATATACTAGACCCCATGCAGCTCTTGTCTCTATTTCTGATTGTTCCCCTTTCCCTTGGTACTCAATCTGAAAGTCCAATTTGCCAGAATAATGTATCTGGTGTGAGAGACAATTTCTACGACTGAAGTAACCGTTTCTAAGCAACCAGAAATGCTCTAGGAACAGGTTTCATTTTCCCCCGTACGCACTGAGATACAGAATAATTGTCAAGATAATTATAACACATTTGTGATGATTTACATAGTTTTTATATAATTATTTGTAGAACTACTCAATCAAATGAAAGGGTTAATTGACCACAGCAACCAGGATCCATACTCAATTTATAGACAGCCACTAGAAATCACAATGAATTACAGTTACCGTTGGCCAGGGTTACAGATTTCAATCCCAGTAAACACATTGCTGTTTTTTATTTGTATCGCTTTAATAGTGAGAGACATCCTTGACTTCTTCCTCTCCCCTCCTCCCCTGAGGTCATGGTGCTGTTGTATCAGGCACTGCATACAGACGTGCAGAAGGACAGCATATCACCTGAAAACCTGGCTATAGAAACACAAAAGCCATCCAAAGCACAGGTAAAGGAGAGTGTTGTCCTTCTCAGCTTACGGAGGGGGAAACCAAGCAAAGAGAGCTGAGGGATCAGGAATCAGACACAAATTTAACAGATGATTTAGGAAGCTTCATAGTTCCAGTTCTCACTGTTGGAGACAACCTGTAATACATTCCTCAGTCACATGCTATAGCCAGGGTCATGCAGATGAGCACCCCCTCTACATCGGCTGTGGCTCCAGGACACTATAAGATGGTTTTAGCCCAGGCTGCTACTCCCTCCTTTGCTCTAGTGGAAGGCATGTTCCCTTGCCCATCCCTTGCAACCAGATGGCTGTGTGGTAAACTGGTTCAAGGAATGGATCTGGTAGACAGCTACAGCAAAAGAGAGCAAATACATTTTCAGGTTGGCAACGTGATCTAATTCACTGCATAATTAGTACTGACACAGAGGTGAGGCTGGAATGCCTCATAAGAAGGGAAGAAGACAGGCAGGTCCACCCCTTTTCATATCAGCCCTGTTTCATAGCTTAAGCAGGTTATGAAGCTGTAGCTCTACAGAGGAGACCTTGTACCCCTCAGTGCGGCAACGCCTAGCTCTTAGGTGCTTGCAATTACAGATCTGCCACAGCAGCAGTTGAGAGACCCTTTAAATAAAATCATTTCAGGTGACAGAGTGGCTAGCATTTCTACGTTCCCTCTTGTCATACAGTTTTTCAATACTAAAGCCAGTATAAAAAGAACATGTTACTATTAAAGCATATTTCCCCAGTTCCTTCCAATTAAAAAAAAAAAAAGAAAGAATAGAAAAGGAGACAAGATGCAAACATGGAAAATCTCATGAACAAAGTCACAAAATTTACAAGACACACCAACAGCCATTAGCAGTAGCCACGGTGAAGCTGCCATTAACAGATGAGAAAAAATACATTTCCTACTATCACAACAATGAAGACATGTATTGCATTACTAAGTTGTGGAGAGTTGTTAAAATCCAGAAGATTTATCTACACAATGGTGTTTTATTGTCAAAGTCCATAGAGTGGAACCTCCTTACTGTGACAGGAATTGTTTCTGATGCCAGTGTTTGCTTTTTTTCAGCCGGTGCAAATCTCCAGGATTAAACTAACCTAAAGAATGCTCACCCACAGTCTGCAGGATATTTACTTTTTTGGGCAAATATGACAGTCCTCACACTGTCTGTGGAAGACAAAAACCTCTGACAGTGTCATTGCGTCAATATTATTTACTTAAAAAAAATCAGTTGACTCTCACGTTTCGACCACTTTTACCACCTTCTGGCTTCCAAATATTTCTGTTATCATTGGATCCCGAAACGGTGTATTACTACATTACAGTTTCTCTCTAGTTTGTGTGCCAAAATGGCCCTGGGCTCTGGTCTCCCAGGTAGCTGTAATATCCTTTTGTAAACCTTCCGTGAATGATTACGGTAAATCTTGCTTGCAGCAGTTTCTGTTCCCTCTAGCATTTTTTCCACCCACCTGTCTGTGCTTTTCTTTGTTGGGTTTTTTTCTGATTTTCAATTCCCTATTTTACCCTCTACCCTACAGCCTAACAGGCTGTCATAATACACTTCTTTTCCCCTGCTGTCTATTTCTCTATGTCAGTGAAACAGTATGATTTTCAAACCTCCCAAGATAAGTAATTTTTGTGCTAAAAACATCAGTACTAAGCATCCACAAAAATCAAAATCACATAAGTAAAATTATCTTAGAAACAGCTTAGGTGCTGCTATTCATCTGAATTGCACTTTAAAAACGTAACTATTGTTCTTCTTTTCATTGAACTTCTATAACAAAGCCAGCACCTCAAATGCTGAAGTAAAATTGATGCCCAAGTTAAGATCAAGCTTTAAAAACATTATAAGTACTTTACAAGGCTAATAGTGTTTATCTTTTAATTGCTTATTTTAAAAGGAAAAAAATCTAAATATTTAACTCAGCACAAATAGATACAAACCTAATACAACTGTGCCAGCTGAAAACTGACATGCAATATCAGTGTTAAAAGCTAATATTCAAGACTTTGGGGGTAGGTGGGGAAGAGACAGCGGACTTGCCTATCTTGACTAGTTGCTAATGAAGTATAGGATCTTTCTGAGCTGAGTCAGGTTTGTAGCAACAGCAGACACAGTAGGGCCCCAGCTCCATACCACAGCTCAGGGCGGCTGATCTCACTCTTAAGAGAACTGCTACTAAAATTGGCCCAAAATCCTGAAATAGCTCAAAATTCTAATGTTCAGATTCAGTAAAGAAATAAAGAAGAGTGGCTGTTTATTCAGTCACTGCCTGAATATTGCCTTATGTATCATCTAAGTATTTTACATAATTATAAGTGATGCATGTACAGGAATCACTTCAATTACATGTGAAAGCAATCATTTCTAGAATGGAACACAGCAACTGCTTAACAGCAGGCATCATTGCTCCAAAACACTTTTAGTTGCAAAAGTGAAAATTATCTTCCACACTCAAAAAGTTACATGGATTATTTGGGTGGGTAGCAACTGGATTTTAGCTAGGAGTCCCAGATTAAATATTAAGTCTTCTGAAACCAGACATGGGAAAATAAGAATGATTCTCAAACAGAAATTGAGAACTTAAGTAGTAAATAAATAAGGGCTTTGGTTATTAGCTACATACCTCAGAAATACAAAATAATATTGACAGTGAATTTTTTGGAAATTAGGACTTAATCTGATTTTCCCTCCGTTTCAAAAACTAGCTCCATAATACACATATGAAATTGAAACTTAAGTAGCTAGAACAGTTGCTTTTTGGGCTTCTATGTGAGACCTATTTTAGTTAGTCAAATTGACTGCTGACTTCTCTTAATTTACTCTGTTGATGTGGATTGCATGCTGTTATCATAAGCAAGGGAACCAGCCTTGAAGATCTCATCTAAGCAAATTTCCCCTTTAAACTAACCATATTTTTGCTTTCTAAAATAATCATTTTTTCCTATGGAACTAGTTCTGCCAACTTGTCAATTCTTCCAAAAATTGAATTGTTGAAGATTTTCAGTGGTCTTTTAAAATGTGAGTTATATAGTAAGCAGTTAACTAAGTTTACTGCGCTGGAAATTTCACCTACATATAGACTCCAAAATTGGGTTTTGTTTTCCCCTATTGGGCAAACATCCATTTGCCTTTCAAGAAAAAGCAATCTGAATGCTGGATTATCAGTAGAAAATGATACATTTCTCTTTCATAGGCTTTCTATGGAAGCAAGAAGAGTCTGATTTTAACTACTGTACCTTCAGGGAGTAAGGTTTGTAAAACCTAATCTTGAACTCCTTGCACATATGCAATTTGTACAATACATTTACTATCCTACCAACTGGATTAGGAGAAGACTGGTGAAATATCATCAGATGAAAGTATTTCCATCAAGTTTTTACTCCAGAGGCTTGATCACATGAATGGAAAGCAGTCTTCCTCTCCTGAATATTATTAAGAAGGTGGTTTGTTTGTTCTGTTTTTTTTTTCCTCTAAAAAGAATGGATTTTATATGATTTCTCCCTAGCTGCTCTTTTGCTTTTTTCTTCCTTTTTCTTGCGTTTCTAATCATAATCCATTCTTGTTCTTTTTCTTCCTTAAGGGTGCTGTATGTGGGTTTTTGGTTGGCCTTTGTTTTTTTTTTTCCTACAGGAAGAAGCCGTTTTCCTGGTTGAAAGTCTCTTCCTGCCTCTGCATCCCTGTATCAACAAAATTGCACTGTGAAAAGACTTGTTTGCTTGTTTCAGTGTTTATTGGCAGACCACTGAAAAGTTTTATCTATCTCATGAATCTAAATATTGTTAAAACATTAAACACTAGTAGGTTCAGTGTAGCATGAAACATGCCATTCAGTGCTGCTAACTCACAGGCATTAACCAGACAGTGTAAAGCTATGGGCTTTAGTAGAAGGGAGCCATAAAATGCTAATTACCTTTTTTCTCCTCTTTTTTTTTTTTTTAGCAGCACAAGATCCAGTCTTACGAATATATAAGTTTAACCTCCCCGAAAAAAATCCCCCAAGCTTAAAAATTCAAAGTCAAATGCCCACAAAATTAGCACATAAAACTTCTTACAGTTCAGCTAGAGAAGATAGGTCTTAGCAACAAAAATTTGAACACAAGTGCTGAGTTGCTTTGCCTTCTGCAGTCTTCTTTGTAAGCATGTTTTCCTTCAGCTTGTACTTCCTTGTGTTTCACTAGAGTTATAGTTAGAGCTGGAAGCAGACAGAAAGTAAATAGGGAAAGATAACAGGTCCTAGCTGTTTCACACTGCATGATGAGGAACACTAGCTACACCAGGTAGTCCTAATGAAGTGTTAGTGGGACTTGCCTTGATGAGATGATGTTTGGTGGTGTTCTTGTTATATTTCAAATATGCTGTTTCAAGAAATCTACATGAAATCAGAATTAAAATATTCCTAAAGCTGTAGTAAAATTTTCTTTGTATACAGTTTATTTTTCCAGTCTTAGTAAAAAGATTCTTGATCTTCTAAGGTAGTCATTTTGCTTCAAGATTTTACAGCTCTATGTAAACCGTCATTTCCTTCTGTAAGAAGTGGCTCATGGTGGTAGTACATGGTGAAAAGGTTCATTACAGAGATCCAAGTTTGTAAAGCTTAGACTGAGATATTCCTCTGTGTAATTTAGTTCCTTGTGCATTTCCAAGAAAAAAATAAAGCTGCAAAATATCCACAGATATGAAAAAAATGAGCAGAGGAATGTTACAGAAAGCTGTCATAAGGCTCATCTTGACAAAAATTAATCCTAGCATCAAAAAAAGACGTATTTTTTTTCCT
The DNA here is from genome assembly GCF_018139145.2 of Gymnogyps californianus. NCBI lineage: Eukaryota > Metazoa > Chordata > Aves > Accipitriformes > Cathartidae > Gymnogyps > Gymnogyps californianus. The sequence continues at coordinate 112,995,779 of NC_059471.1, read as the reverse complement.
AACATAATTCCAAGCAGATACCTCATCTTCCAGAACAGTATGAACAGAAATATGAGGTTATAAAAGGGCTAGATCTGGTTACTCCAAAGAAGATGAAAACTTTTCCCAGTCCCTAAAGGTCAAATGATAGTTGTGAATATCAGTGACATGAAAAAGAGCATAAATCCATGTTTCCAAATATTTTTTTTTTTTCTAATACAATATATTGTATTTTCCTACCTGCTGGAGCAGGTGGATGTGCCCTGAAGGAACTGTGGCCTGTGGAGAGCCCACGCAGGAGCAGGTTTATCCTGAAGAACTGCAGCCCATGGGAAGTCCAGCCCAATCTGGAGCAGGGGAAAAGCGTGAGGAGGAAGGAGTGGCAGAGAGATGCTGTTATGGACTGACTGCAACCCCCATTACCCATTCCCCTGCACCACTCGGGTTGGGGGAGGAGGAAGAGGAATTGGGGATGAAGGAGTGAAGTTGACCCTGGGGAAAAAAGGGGAGTGGGGAAAGGTGTTGTTTTAATTTTTCTTTGTTTCTCACTATTCAATTCTATTTTAATTGACAATAAATTAAGTTAATTTTCCCCAAGTTAAGTCTGTTTTGCCCATGACAATAATTGGCAAGTGCCCTCCTTGTCTTTATCTTGACCTGAGCTTTTTCTTCATATTTTCTCCTCCTGCCCTGTTGAGGAAGAGTAAGAGAGCAGCTGGGTGGGCATCTGGCAGCCAGCCATGGTCAACCCACCAGAGCACCGTAGCTGTTTGGATAGTAGTATTATGGACGAACTTTCATTACATGACTATTTTCTAAAATAGGCTATTTCTGAAAGCTTTGATTATATCTTTCACTAGGTTAAATCACTGCCCTGGCTGTATGGAAGTTGGAGCTTTATAAGCCTGACTTTCTTTCTCATTTACACAGTCTGGGACTTTGTATACTTCTTAAAAGACATGCAGAAGACTGATATCTAAATGAGAATAGCAGTTCAACAGAATTATTGAATCATAAGCTAGATTTAATAAAACGACAATTTCATTTAGTTGCAGTATTGTTTTCAAATTTTTCATTTATAAAGGCAGAAGGAAAGCCACCAATTTATGTGGTGAAGACTTAATTTAACACTTCTATAAAACTGCAGTTTATAAAGTTAGCTACATAAATCATTAGTGCTGGAAATCTGCTGAAATATCACATTGAAAATTGTCAGTACCTTAAAAGGTCTGCATTGTGTACTCCAATCCATGGCAATACCAAATTGGATGGGATATAAATTTTTCTCCTGTGCAATCAGAATGAAGCCTGACAACATCAACCGTATATTCTACAGGTGCAGGCTATTCACAACAGTGTGCATTAAGGAAGTAATTAAGGAAATGTCTCATAGCACTGGTTGCCAAAGCCGGGGAAGCAGGGTACAAAGCCAATAGCTCTTGAAATATGGTTGCTGTACGGTTGAAACAGAACAAAGCCAAATCCCACAAAGTACTCGTACTTCTTCATCCCAAGCAATGGAAACCGGAGTGGAAGAAAGAAGAAAGAAAAAAGAAACCAGGAAATTCTCAGCAAATAGAGAATAAAGCTTTAAGTCCTCAAATTCCTTGAGGCTCCAGCTACAATGGGCAGCAGCAATCCTTATGCAGATATGTTGAGCTCTCAGGGAGGAGAATACATTACCAGATTCCTCCCAGGCAAAACTGCAGGTAGTTCTAACCAGAATATGTCCATTCAACAACTTTTCTTGCTTCCTTTCAGCTGTGATACTCATTCTTTTGTTTTCTTTCTCCAAATATACTATATTTAAGTGTTAATAATGTTCTGCAATGCAGGATATATATGACAAAATATACAAAATGGAGTAAAGAACAATCCCAAGGATACACAATTCAACAGAACAAATGTGTAGGAACTCCTAAATTATCATAAAAGCAGTGAAATTTAACTCACTGAAAGCATTCAAGAGATAATTCATGCAATGAAGACTTAGATAACTGGGTAGAGACAAAAAATAAAATCTTTGAGAATACTTTCCAAGTGACCAAAGCTTGGCTACTCAGAGTATTCCTAAACGTTGACACTTTGTAGCTATATGATATAATGTCTACATTAATTGGTCTAAGTACATTCTCCCCTGCCAAAGATAAGCCACTTCTCTTTTTCACACAGCTTTGATTTTCCTCTTCAGCCACTCTGCCAACAGCTATCCATTTTCTGTAAACATTGAGGCAGTCATGAGTAAGCTATGGCAATTTTTATTTTTCACTCAGCAATTTCCAGTGACATAAGTATTCAGTTGGGTTTTCTCTCATTCAGCTCAGTGTTTGTAATGAAGTTTCTATTTTGCTTTCAACCACTAATTAATCTAAAAAAAAGAACTCACTTCTTATCCATGATAGAGTACTTTTTAAAACATAAAAAGCATCATTTAATTTCATTTTAATTTAATTAAATTCAGGGCACTATATTGACTACTGATATGCTATCCTAGCACTGGTTGACTCCTTCAAAGAACTCAGACAGATTTGTGAGTCATGGCTTCCCTTTACAGAAGCTATGTTGACTCTTAAGCAATATTACTCACCCTTATTGTCCTCTTCTCAAGGTCTCAGCTGGCACTGTAAAGAGCTCTTACTCCTTTCTAACAAGTCCCTCCACAGTGTCTCACTCTCAACGTGGCTACTTTCATTTACTCTAGCTGTTTCAGTCCACAAATGTGCTCATTCTAAAAATGGTTTCCCTTACTGCTTTTCTGGTGAGGCTGCTACAAGCAGAGTGCCTCATGGATCAGCTCTCAGATATTTGTCTTCCCAACATCTACAAGAGGAGCCTTCCAGTTTGGTTCTGCAACATTCACCCTGGAGATGTTCTCTTCACCTTTATAATTTATCACAGAAGAATTCAAGAAACTATATTTGTATTTGAAGCAATACTAGCAGTAATATTTTATATCAAAAATTAAAGATGACACTTGCTACTGTTTTAGAGATGTCATGTGTGAGTGACATGATGAAGTCTTCTCATGTCCAAGAGCTGCAATGACCTTCATGCAAGCTTAGAGCTACAAGCATCGGAACCCCATGGGCAGCTGTATATACAAGGTGATACAGCAAGGGCTGTTACCTGGCACCAGAACTTGATTGTAATGTGAAACAGTTTTGACATGGGAGCTGTTCTTGTCATGCATGACCACGGTTACTACTTTGCCTATGTGCAAGATTTGGAAAGCTTGGGCTGCAGGTCTGGTGGCCACTGTCTCTGATATGGACACCGGGGCAGCCATGGCAGGGTACCACCTCTTCCCAGGTGACTCCGTGACTGCTGCTCACCAGTCCCATCCCATGGTGAGAGCAACAGCAGGCTGCTCCACCAGCACACCAACCTCCCCCTCTCACCCCTCATGGCAAGAGAGAGCGTGGGCTGACATTTCATCTCAGGAGAGGAAATGGAGCCGTAGGTCCCAGGGCAAGAGTTGGAGGAAACGCTAAAGGTAGGAGTCCTGTGCTCAGTATGCTTCTTGGGGCAGGAAAGGGTAGTGAGGAGTAGGAGGAAGATAGACTCACAAAGTTAGGGGAGGAAAAGTGATGGAAAAGAAACCCCATGACCTGACAAAAAAGCAGCTGTGGGAAGGAGGGAGAGGAAATAGAAGAAGGAGAAATGGCTAAATATTTAAATTAAAATAACTGTTTTTAAGGGAATTTTCCAAGCAAAATTTTAGTCACCTTTGACATTCAGAAAATGTTAATTATTTCTAAAATCTTTCAAATCATGTTTGGATATCATTGGATTTCTCCAGTTTATAAAGACCTGCTTGTTACATGAAACAAGGAGTTCATGCAATTGGAGATATTTAAATTAAAAAAAAATCATATTGTCTTTCTTTTTCAAAACATTCAAAATAAAATAGGACAATATGTATTTTAGACCCATTAAAAGGAAGCATTTGAATTGTTACAAAAATCTGTTCCTAAAATTGAGACCAGTTTTGTCACCTACAGCTTTCTATGGTGTTCTTTTCTTGTTTTCTTTATAAACTAACTTTTATTTTTCTAATGGCTTTAGCTAGTAAATGTCCTACCAAGAGCTGTGCTTCTTGTTATTCTGAGGTAGTCCAGTTATCTTGCATTCATAAATATGCATACGAATATGTGCAATTAACAGAACTGTTAGCATTGAATCTATTTTATGCCTCTGTGAAGATCAGTAGAAAATAACATTGATTTTGTTTCATTATAAGTACAGTTGCATATAATTATCTCTATATTCCTCTTAGAATACTTATCAATACATATTGCATATTCTGCAATTATATCAGTATATGCTTCTGACAACAGTAGCCTTTGAATTTATGTCAGAACAGAAGATATTAATTGATTCACACCACACCCCAGAAGCAATTTGGAATTGATGCTCATCAGATTTCTAATGCACTACAGTTTCCAACTGTCATTAGTGGAAAGAGAGAACTCATGTGTGATAAATGCTCACAGAAAATTCTGCATGAAACATAAAGATATAATTATATGTGCTGCATTCTGCAGCAAGCTCCTGCCTATCCATACAGCACATATTGCACTGATATTTTCAAATTATTCTTATAATTTTCTTACTACTTGCACATCAGTTTTGCATCAGCCTAGCTGCAGCTAAAGCAGTGGTGATGCATCAAATTTGTTCTTAGTTCAGAAGCAAACTAAGCTTATTTTCTGATTTCAATTCAAGGTTAGTACCTTTGCAAGAAGCGATATAAAGACCTTAATTTAGTACTTTGCTCAATGGTCGTTACGAGTACACTGTGGTTCCCAAAACTCTCTTGGAGAATATGGTAGAATAAAGAATAAAATTCCCATGCCTGCTGGTTTGGTTTTTTTTCATCTTTCTGATTAACACTTAGATCTATGCCAGGTAAGTTTGCTAAAGCTATTCTATCTGGAGTGAAAAAGGCTACAGTTGGACTGGACTGTGAAAGACTAAGAAGGAGGCTCAGACATCCTTCAGTTATCCTTAGCCTTAAAAGAAATATAGGGACTTGTCAACCGCTACTTTGGTTTAGGCAAGACAACTAATTCCAGGTAGAAATAATTGAAAAAATAGGTTAGAAAATCATTAAGGCTTTGGGGGTTGTTTGTTTGTTTGTTTGTTTGTTTTAATGTAGTTCAGAAGAGGGGAGGATTAATTCCTTTCCCTGTGCATGTATTCTTAAGCACAATAACTCAAATAAGCCAGGCTTTCGCATCGCTGAAAGTTCCCAAGGCCTAGAATATTCATCAGAATTTATTAACAGCTATGCAACTCTGGTATCAGTACTTTGGTGGATTAGTATTTTTCTTTCTCCATTATTAGAAGCAGTGTTGTTATTCTTCTTCACTTCCTCGCATCTTTATGCAGCTATTCACAGATCCCAAGGTCACAAGGTGACATATAATATGTTGCAATTCAATTATTCTAAAGTTGCTATTGTTATGTTGCTGGAGTGCATTGCCCTTTATTCTTTATATTCCAAATGACGTGCCATGCAACAGATTTCCAACTAGACCCAAAACAGTAAAAAGATTTGACCATTTTTTTGAGAATTTTTCTGCTCAGCAATTGTATTCACATTGGAAAAATGGGGCAACTTAAACAAATGAGATAATGACAGTCCTTTCCCTCGTCATAGCCAAAATTCCAACTACGCTGATTAAATTAAGCGCATTGTTAAAAATAGAACACTTTGGCTGTATTAAAAGAGATGGCAGCCGCTCAACACATTTCTGGAGTCAACTGTATAGAATTTAGATTCAGCCTGCTCTGGAGCTGGAAAGTCCCAGCACCATTATCTTGAGATTTAAGATATCAAGCATTTCCAATACTAGTATTTTCTAGTAATTGCTTGTAGGGAACAGCAACATTCTGAAGTTGACCTTTGTCAGAACTGTGAAGGACAACATATCTGCTTAATAAATCCCAAAGGTGGGAACCATCATTTTATGAAGTCCATAAGGCCTGAGGTTATTACAAAGGGACCTTAATAGCTGTAGATGGTCATAAAGGCATAATTGAAAGACATATCACTACCATCATCCTCTTTCAAATCATAAAATGTTGCTAATTTATAATTATTTTAAATGAGGTAGTTTAAGTATAAAAAAAGCCTAACAACCATTTAGCTGAAGAGCTTTTTGGTTTTGTTGTGCGCCACAGATCTGATGGTGACTCTGTGCTGTACACCTGTGTAGGAATCTGAATAGTTTGTTGCATTTGAGGTTTGTGAAATAGTGACTAGTTCCGTAATAAGTTTTTAAATCACATGGTAGTATATTGCTTCAATAAAGGTAAGACTGAGTTTAATATTTCTGCTCATTTTTGTGAAAAAGTCGGAGTTAGCAAATAGCCTGTTGAAAACAGACAGATTTTTATACTATTTATCACTGACATAATAACACATCTGCAGTTTATGATTTATATCAGTAATCAAGTGCGGGATCGTACTGACCCAAGAAAGACAAGATGCACTTCTTTCCACTGACGAAGTGACAGCAGAACTAACCTTTTGTGCCACAGGGGGTTTTAAACTCTATCTGTTGACACTGGAGGAATTAGTCAGTCATGCTGAGTAATGAGTAACTAATAAGTAACTCCGTTGCTACTGATGGGATTTTTATCATAAAGTTGACCATAGCATAGTGTTATTAGTATCAAATAAAGGAGATATTTAGGTGATATGAGATGGTGTGATGCTTCCCCAGGAACATTCTGCAACGTCTGCTCTTGTCCTCTGAGCTCCCGTGTCAGTGTCTGGAAGAACAGCTCCATCAGCCTTCATTTCCCTCCCCTCATCTCTTTAAGGAAGTTATTTTATTTTTTCCCTTTTTCCATCTTTGGGAGCATACCAACAATTCTGTGTTAGTGAAGATGCTAAAGAGTGAAGCATGAATGATAAATCTCACCTTTTGTGTTGCCATCAGCACATTCCCTAACATTTTATCAATATGTTCACAGAATGAAGAACGAGAAGGACGATTTTGAACAGTAAATTAAATCTAAAGAAGGATCCTCATGGAAAAAAGCCTATATCTGAAAAATGAGTTATTTAATACAGGGAGGACAGGCAAGGTAGTGAGAGAGTCAGGAGACAAACAACCTCATTCTGCTTCTGCCTTGTCTTGTAACTAAATTCCCAGCCAAACTCCAAAACCTGGAAGCTTCAGGAAAAGCGATGACAATTTAATGAGTAGCAGAGCAGATACAGAAGATAAGTACAAATCAGACACTACCTAAAAGAGGGGGGGGGGGGGGGGGGGGGGGGGGGGGGGGGGGGGGGGGGGGGGGGGGGGGGGGGGAAGGCAAAAAAAAAAAAGCTTGTATTTCAAAATCTTATGGAAATTTCCAAATCAGTGTTTAAGACATTTTCTATTAAGTTTTGGTCATTTCCCTCATACTTTACTTTCTTATAGCACAAGCAGTAGGGGAAAAAAAATTTGAGAGATCTGCTTCAACAAATGCTCTGGTGGCTATTTCGCTTTTGTTTCTGCTACTTTCACATTCATTACTTGTCGACAATATCGCACAGACAATAGAAGCTGTAGAAGTAGCTTGCTGCATTCGGGCCTTTGATATATTTATTTTATTATTTTGGTTGGTTTCTTCTTTTGTACAGTGAAAATTTCAGGAGTGTCCCAGTTTTGGCTGGGACAGAGTTAACTCTCTTCTTAGTAGCTGGTACTGTGCTGTGTTTTAGATTTAGTGTGAGAATAATGTTGATAACACACTGATGTTTTAGTTGTTGCTAAGTAGCGCTTATCTTAAACCAAGAATTTTTCAGTTTCCCATGCTCTGCCAGCAAGCAGGTGTACAAGAAGCTGGGAGGGAGCAGAGCCGGGGCAGCTGACCTCAACTAGCCAAAGGGACATTCCATACCATGGAACGTCATGCCCAGTATATAAACTGGGGGGAGTTGGCTGGGAGGTGCAGATCACGGCTCTGGCATCGGTCAGTGGGTGGTGAGCAATTGCATTGTGCATCACTGGGGTTTTTTTCCTTTTTTTTCCCTCTTATTTTGTTTTGTTATATTCCTTTTCATTACTATTTATTATTATATTTTGTTATTATTATTGTTAATATTATACTTTAGTTATTAAACTGTTCTTATCTCAACGCACGAGTTCTACCTTCTTTCCCAATTCTCTTCCCTGTCCCACCAGGAGGGGGGGGGGGGGGGGCGGGGGGAGTGAGGGAGCGGCTGCGTGGTGCTTGGCTGCTGACTGGGGTTAAACCACGACAAGGAGCTAGGATGGGATCCATCAAAACAAGGGGATTAGGATTTCCTAATGTGGGCATGTATACCTGAGTTAGTCATTCAGTTTTCCTCAGCAGACAAAAACTACTACTTTAAGGTGTGATTCCTTACACCTCTAAGTAGATAACAATCTTAGGATAAGAAGTATGCTCTAAAATTGTTTGTTTCTCCCTTGAGTATGAGGAAAGTCTGACATGACTGGCTCAGTTGTAGGTGCTGCATTGTAAATACCTAAACTATCTTTTTAAAGAAAATAACAAATTTCTCTAGGATCATGTCCTTCATCCTGAAAATTAGTTAATTTTGTTTTCAATAGGTCTTATTTTGTATTAGATAGGCCAATATATTACCTATGATTCTCTTGGCTTCACTGGAGCTGCAATAATTTATGCAATCCATTAAGCACAATCTTCATCCATAAGTACTCCTACAAGCTTTGGAAGAATTACTCTAGAAATATATGACTTTACATTGTGAGCAAGAATAGCAAGACTGGGTCATAGTTAAGGAAGTAGCTTGTTTACATACTTCATTCAGGTGAGCTTAATACTACAGGTATGTATTACTTTTGCAATTGTCACCATGAATATCCACCCTAATTAAAAATTAGACAAGTAAAGATGTAAAATTTAAAAAAAGTATTGTTTCCTTTAGACCTCCAGAGGGCTAAACAACCATTGTACATGGGATCACCTTCTGACTTCTAAATAAAGATACTTGAGCTTCTTTTTAAATATTGGGGAGATATTTTTTGACCTGGTGTTGTACCACTGTATAATTACTTCCATTAGGAAAAGAATAATTAGAACAGCAAAGAGCACAAAAACTGGAAGCCGGCATTTAACTACTAAATAATGAATGCCAGCTCTTAATTTATAGTTAACAAACTAAACTCTCCCAATCCACATATTAATATTTCATATAAATTTTGAAGAAATTAAGGGAACATTGAACATGCATAAAATGTACAGCTAGCTAGTAATATCAAAGCTGAGTATTTCATGTATACATAAATCAATCTAGAAGTCTATGTATGAGGCACAGGGAACATTTTTGATATTTTGAACATATAATGTGTTTAGTTACTGCTCTGGGATTAATTTAATTTGAGAAATGTAAAGAGCTTTTCCACACTGCTGCAGAAGCAACAGAACAATTAATTTTTCCAGCCTTTCAGTTTTACACATAAGTTTAGGAAGTAGGGAGTAAGTTCTTCTATTGAGGTACACGACTAAGTCTGAAATGTCCTTTTCCAGCTATTCCACCAACATACTGCACACTTACATTTTCTAAAGACTTGCAAAATAAATGTTTGTTTGCTCTAGCTGGATATTAGTGCATGCTTGGAATATGAAGGGATTTGCAAAGAAGTGGAGTTCAAGGTGAATGGCAGGAACAGAGATGCGTTTCTGGATGGAGATGCAAGAAACGACAGAAAACCAGCATAAGACCTGATTGTGTCCAAGTAGCATGTGTTGAGATAAACTGGGTGAAGAAAGGGACAAATAAGACCATGGTGATCAATTCACATAGTAGACCTTCTTTCCAAGAAGGCTGTATAAGTGGACAGTAACTTGCTGCTACAATGGCTTATGTAGACCAGGGAACCACAAAGAACACCAAACTTTATAGTTTTTCTGTAGTATTGTTCCAATGCTGACTTTTCGTACTTAATTCTCCCCATTCAGGCAAGCAATATTTAACTTGATGACCACTGGCTAATTACCAGTGGGCATAACATGCTGATGTAACGTCTAGTGACCAAATAGACATTGGAGGTTTTTTCCTGCTGCTGTTCTAGAGGTGAGGATGTGGAGTGTGGAAGGGATAGGAAGGAGGAAGACATGGTGAAGAGAGAGGCACTGCAGAAGGAGTCACAATCCATTACCTATTCTGACAGCTGTCCTGGTGGCCTGTGTATGCAGCTATAATCAAGAATCCAGATGGTGTGCGTGTCCAAAGCAAAATTTTCAAAACTCTTGCACTGCCCACACACAGCTTTGAATATTGACCTAGAATTTGAAGCAAATGACAGGATTATGCTGATTTTTCCACCCTTAATATCTGAACCCAAAGCCAAAGAGAAAAACAGCTTTGTTTATCCATCTGTCTCCTTAATAGCTTCTACATTTAATAGGTTGGATTTTCACTTTTGTTTCTGCTAATTAACTAAATCTTTCCAAATTGTTTGTTACTCTCCCTGAAAAGATGAGCAACCTTTGCCCTACTCAAATGAACTAAAACACTTTGAAGCTGAGCAATCTTATTACCCTGCCAGGTTATATGGAGGATGTAATTTGGAGGGTTTTCTCAAAATTACCATTGAAGTTATGTTACACTTCTGCATTTTTTTTTACTGTATATTGCTAACTCTTCTGAAATGCAAAAACTTAATGTAGTGACTTAAAAAAGCATAAATGACAACAATAGGCCAATATAAGCTAGGCTGCCAAATCATCTACACAAAGGATGAATGGCTGATATTAGAAAAGGAAATAACTTTCGATTCCATTGGTGCATATGGAAGCAGAAAAACCTGAGCTTGGATTTTTAGGTGCCCTATAAAGAAAAGTATGAAAACAAAATAATCAGACAGCAACCACAGTTATGTTATTGCAACAGGAAGATCAGACATGTGATATTAGCAAGTTAGAAGGAAAGAGTAGTCATTACCATGTAGAAAATATGGGCGAGAGGTGAAGAGACCCGCTGTTTGCTGCTTCTGACTGCAGATCTGTCTTTCCTTTCCTCCTGCACACACAGCAGATAGATAGATGCAAAACCAACCAAGAACCCAATGAACTTTCAGACAGTTCTTAAATGCCACTCTGAAGTTTCACTGGATAATTGGTATATCTCTCTGACAAAGTGATCTGTACTAGAGCTGGGTGAAGTCTCAGTTTTCCTAGTGCTGAACTTCATAGCTGGACTGTATCATGGCATGACCAACAGTCTTTCTCTGTTGATGTTTCTGGCTTCCTCAAAAGAGACCATTGGGGAGAGAACACAAGAAGCAGCTCTCGATATTTCTAGGCATGAAGCATTAATCAGACGCCTCCGTATTCCTGCATCCTCTGGAATTTTTTTCTTGTCAGACTTCAGACTTCAGAGTTACAAGTGTCTGTCTTTCCCAAGCTCTCTACATACTGCCCAATAAGTATTGAGGGTTGGTGCTTTTTAGTAAGAATTCATGGGATTTCTGCCTGCTTAAGGTCATAAGCATGGTAGAGGAGATGAGGGAAGGAGAGCTCAATGGCCTACAGGCTTTCAGTGAGGAATGACCAAAGGCACTGAAAAAACATCCGAAAAATCAAGGACAAGGCTTATTATAATTTCACTGCAGCTTTTTTCTAGGGTAACTTCTTCAATGGCTTCAATAAATCATATAAGTACAATACGCAGAAAGTAACCCAAGAGGCTGTGATCTATCCTAGTCATCAGAAACATTGCCTAGTAACAGGAAAACACTACCCACCCCATAGACTGGTTAAAGTCAGCTATCTCTTGGCATAATGTCTTACTGACATAAATATATATATATGTATACATTTTTAAAAAGATTTTTTTAGCTTCTGCAAATCTGATAAAACCTCACGTAAATGCAAATTGCTTTGCCATTTTTATGTGGGCTAGGGGCTCCAGCCATACTAAAAAAGTGCTAGATACATACATCTTCTGTTTGGAAAACTTTGAAGTCACACACCTTTCTTTTGAGCTCCAGCTTCCTTTTCATTCACTTCATTTTAATTGCTTTCACTTAGCTTTTAATACTTCACGACACCAATAGTCTGCAAATCTGCATACTATAATCTCAGTACTACAGCTCTTACACGCCATTATGCTTAGCCCTCTTTAGGCTGGGTCACCAGGACCAAAATGAGCTGAATGTTACCCCAGCTGGTGCAATTATCTCTACCACTAGTTCTCAACATCGCAAAGAAACACTTGGATCCAAATAGATGCCATTTTAGCCAACCCAAAACTAAGTGTCATCCACTTAAAACTCTCCCTCTCAGCTGAACTGGCATTTCTAATTCCAGTGTAGGAACTCCATATATGCCACGGATCCCTTCCTTCTCTAGTCATTCACCCTTCACTTTTCCAGCCCTTTTCAGTCCCTTCTTTACTTATGACCAGCAGAAGTCATTTGGCTCTCCTAAGAGGCTCTCCAGTCTAATTTAAGGTCTGCATCAAAAGTGTTTCTGTTCATTGCCCAAAATAATTTAGCAACTGTCATTATCACCCTACACACCCCAAATACATTCCAAGTGACCAGTCTTATAACAGTCTTTGAAATATTTCACATTTAATCATTTAAGTACTTTGCTCAACAAGTAGCTCCATTAATTACTGTGCAGATAAAAGACCATTCCAATAAAAGGTAGGAGGCAGAATACAACCCGCAAAAGAATTGTGCCTGTTAATTTGAAATTCTGAATGTGACATTTCAAACAATAGTTATAGCTGCAGTGGCTGTGAATTGTGAGATACTTGTGTTAATGACGTTATAAAGTTAAATTGTCTTGCATATTTTTGTTTGTGCACTCAAAATGAGAAATCTAGCAAATCACTTCAGGTTATATGCAAAAAGAAGTCTATTTTGTGTTGCATAAAGGGCAGCACTCACACAAAAGAGGACTTTTCTGTATTATTGCTCAAACAATCATAAATAAAAAGAATTCTGTAACAGATATGAATGTCATTATGTGTGAGCTTTTTCATCTTTATTTGTTCCCAAGCTTAAAGTAACACAATGATTGATAGATGTGTGAAAACAATATTCCCGCTACCAGTTTTGCCCTTTAGCAATCTCTCTGTACTTTTGTGCTATTTCAAATAATCACAGACTCTGGTGAGATACTAATGAAGATGTTTATGGTTGCCTTAAACCAAATGCAATATTTTAATTTAAAACCGATACTGATTCTCATTGCAATGGATGCAACCACAGTAATTTATAGAAAATGCAGCTTTCTAGCCGCAGTTAAATCCACAGAAACAGTTGTATTGGACTAGTGAACTTACTTCTAATGTCTCATGTGATTTTTTTTTTTTTTCTTTGCACTAAGCAGAGACCATGATGAGCTTGGAAAAACATGAAAGAAAAGGCGGACCTTTCTCTTTTCCAAGAAAAAGAGTCTAGTGTGAATTATGGCTTTTTAGACTTTTCCTGTGGCCACGTGCAAAATATTTTTAAAATTTCTCTACTCCCTCCATCTAGAAGCAATGCTATACATGGGGAACTTTAATCATAACAGTGAGACTACTCATATCAGTGAGGACTTGCCCTCATAAGACAGGATCAGGTTTTGATCACTGTAGTTGGATGGCTGTTACATTACAAGATATATTATCAGCATCTACTGCAAAGGAAAATGTCCTTTGCTGAAAATTTAATTTTTTTGGTATTATCTGAAGCGACATTTTAAAACCAAACCTTGTGTTTCTGATTTAGCTTCGCATCAAACTGTCAGGGAAAAAAGTTAAATTGTTAATTCAAAGAAAATAATTTATTTTCAGCAGAAAATTTGAAATTTTTCAAAAAGGTACATTTTCTTGTTACTGACATCTTGCATTTTCATAGTGATTTGTGAAAACAACAGTCAAAGAACATGGAAATTACCTTTGCCTGAAAAGTATTTTTTTTTGGCCAACTTCATGTTTAAATAATGTAACGTGAAGGATTGTCCAAAGCTGATATTCGTGGCTTAATCCCTCAGCCCACAAACATTTTCCATACTCAGAGATTAAAAGGACCTGTGTTCACTTACAGTCTGGATTCCCAGTCTGATCCAACACAGTGAATCTACACAATCATGTAGGACACTGTCTAAAATATCTGTTGAGATAGTTTCAGATGGTAATTGTAATCTGTTTTCATGTACTGATTCATTTTCAGTGTCCTGGAAGTATATCTGTTTTTTAACAGTCTTTTGTCCTCCATTTTACCAGTGGGAAGTTGGGATATGAGATGTCATATTCTATTTTCTTGGATAGACCTTGCACAAGATTTGAACCAATGCAGAACTAGACATTATTTCACCTATTCCTCCTTCTGTTCTCAAGGAAAGTAGGGTTTAGTCTTCAATTTTGTGTTCACATGTTTCAAATTTTATATGTAAAAAAAACCCCTACGTTTTAGATTTCCATATATACCATTATGTACATAATGCATCATATAATGTTTGGTTTATACAAACATGAATATATGAAAACATCATGGTTTAACCCCAACCAGCAACTAAGCATCACACAGCTGCTCGCTCACTCCCCCCTGGTGGGATGAGGGAGAGAATCAGAAGAGTAAAAGTGAGAAAACTCGTGGGTTGAGATAAAGACAGCTTAATAGGTAAAGCAAAAGCCGCGTGCACAAGCAAAGCAAAACAAGGAATTCATTCACCACTTCCCATCGGCAGGCAGGTGTTCAGCCATCTCCAGGAAAGCAGGGCTCCATCATGCATAAAGGTTACTTAGGAAGACAAATGCCATCACTCCAAACGCCCCCCACTTTCTCCTCCTTCCCCCAGCTTTATATGCTGAACATGATGTCATATGGTATGGGATATCCCTTTGGTCAGTTGGGGTCGGCTGTCCCGGCTGTGTCCCCTCCCAACTCCTTGTGCACCCCCAGCCTCCTCGCTGGTGGGGTGGGGTGAGAAGCAGAAAAGGCTTTGACTCTGTGGAAGCACTGCTCAGCAATAACAAAAACATCTCTGTATTAGCAATCAACACTGTTTGCAGCACAAATCCAAAACATAGTCCCATACTGGCTACTGTGAAGCAAATTAACTCTATCCCAGCCAAAACCAGCACAAAAAGTAATCTGCAGTGTATGAAATGTTCAGGAAAGAGAATGCCTGAATAGCTGCGGATTACACAAACCTGCAGATCTATTAACTTTGAAATCACCTGTCCGATACTTATGAAATGCAGCCAAAAAGTAAAAAAGGTTGCATGTAAGTGCTGCTGATTTAAAGGCTATTTTTTCCCCATAATGTACTGGATGACAAAGTCTTTCATGTATTGTAAGTTTTCCTGTCTGCAGCACAGGCAGCAGTTAATGGCCCTTCTGTGTTACAAACCATCCTGGATTATAAGATCTTCAATAGGACAAGAAAATAAACTAGACTAAGAACAGAAGAAAGAAAATTCAATATTAGCAGGTCAACATTCATTTACATTTCTCAAAATAGCATCGAGTAATTGCAGAAGTTAATCAGAGTCTGCTTGTAAGAAATATAGAAGAGTTTAAAGGGCAAAAGACTGAAGGATCCAATATGTGACAAAGACGTGAAGAAATAGTAAAATGAACCTCTTGAAGTGATATTCTTGGTTCTTCAAGCATTCTGCTTTTGTCATTTGTTCTACTTCCGTGGGCTTTTTCTCACTTATTAGCAACTTACGTTTACAGGGAAAGGACACACTGAAAAAATACAAACAGAACTAACAAAAATAGCCTGAAGGGTGAAATACACAAACAGATGGAAAGAGGCCAAGCAGATCTGCAATACTGAGTGCTTTATACATTTCACCTTGGTTGAGTTAATGGTTTCCAAGTAAACTGATCCAAAGTTGTCTTCCTTAATAGTATTAGAAGAAAAATGTAAAACACATGTAGTAAATAAAACTGTTGGTCTAAAATAACTTGGACAATTGCAAACAAAGGATGCTATGCTGTATGTATTACACTTTTGTTATTTTAGATTCCCTTACTAAATATAGTACCCTATCTATTTATGAGAGGTATGGTTTACATTTTCAAGGACAGTGCTGTGGAAATCTGAAGGGCCTTCTTTCTTTTCTGTTACTCTGCTGCCAGGCAATTAGTCGTAGGAGGAGAAATGGAGAATGTATTTCTCCTTGAAGCATACCAAGATTCACACTCTGAAGAAGCAATTTTGCAATCCTGAATTATGAACCGATCACATGACCTTGAAGCCGCCTGAGTTAGGAGGCAGTTCCCATTAACGGGTTGACAAAATGTCATCTTTGTCTCTGAGCAGCAGCGGACGGGCGAGATGTAAATGTTCCTCGGCAGCAATCAGCCAAGCTGTCAGACCTGAGCAGGTTTGATTCTGCCCAGGACTGCAGAAGCTGGCAGATGGCTGGAGAGGTGCTGCTCACCCAAAAAGGCATCCCCTGCACCTGCGGGAAAGCTTGGGCACACCGCCTTCTCCCCGCAAATGAGGCAAAGCCTGAGTTCCCAGTGTCACTGTCCCAGCATATCAAAATGTAGGGTTCCAGCTAACCTCAACAAAATCAATAACTTCAGAAGATCTAGTTCTGGTGGTGGATATGTTTGCATAGGTTTTCAAGATCGAGCTTTATATTTGCAAATGAGATTTCAATAGAGAAAAGTACTCCGGTAATAATATGAGTTTTATTAAAAATAAAGGGCCTAATTCCTCAATTCATCACTCTAGGATTACATGAATGAATTTCCATGGAGTTATAGCCAGTGAAAAACTCTCCAGATTTGCACCATCATAAACGTAATGTACTGTTGAGTTTTCGCCCGTTATGTGTGGGGACTATGTGCATAGCAGAACATTTTCAGTGATGAAAGGCAAGGTTTGGGTAGCAGCGGAAGGGTGGGAGTAGGCTTTTCTTTCTTTCCTTTTCCACCTTCCTCTTTTTTGTATATTATGAACACCATCTTCCTCTTTTTTGTATATTACGAACATTGTGTGAAATTAATTTGCTGATCAAGTGTCTGATGCAAATATAATTTTAATTAGTCTATGGGTTAAGTTACCTACTTGAATGAATCATTTTTCACAAAAGGAAAGCAAGCAGGAACACATGGAGAGTGTATTAATATCTACACATTATTATCTCTGATAAGATTGACATGAAATTTTAGACTTTATGACTCAACAGTTTTAACAAGAAATTGTTTATGCAAGGCAGTTGATGGTTTATTTTGAGGACTTAAAAAAAAAAACTGGCTTGCAAATCAGATGTTAATGTTTGGCTTTGTAACAGCATATAACTTCTTTAGCTACAACAGCTTCACTTACTGTACCAGAACACTTTGCTCTTCATCTACTATGTGGAAAGAAATACTACGTATTTACCATCTTCAATTTCTTTATTCATAGCACTAAATTCAACACTCAGAAGGCGGCATTTATGAGATTTGAGCCATGATACACAATCTTACTACCAAGTCAGAAACAGCAGGGGACAGAGAGGAAAGGTTGCTTTACTGAACCAAATCTGCAGCAGTAACCTCTCTTGAGTGGTGGAATTAGTATCCAAATGTACTTGTGAATGGCTTTACAAATCCTTTCCTTTTGTTTTTCATTATAGCACACACCAAACAAACTACTCCTGGAGTTGGTCAGACCAGTAAATGAAAAATGTTTCCATTAGATGCAAGAGAAGGCAAGATTAAGATAAAAAGTTTCATCCGTTTTTGGTAGATGAAAGCTTATAAGTGAAAGTGCAACTTTTCTTTTGCCCTCATATATGGAAATTTCTAAGGGCTGAATCTGAAAGCTGTTATTGCATGTTGCCCACAAGACATATGAATAGGATGAGATTAAGGATAAAGGAAACCCTCAGAAATGCTAAAAGTGCACTCAGGGAATTTCTCAAAAGCATATAGTTCTTAGTGTAAATCTACTGCAGAAGTCTTTCACCTCTTTTCCATCTCTATGCAGCAAGACTATTGGAGACAGAAGCAGTTTAGGAGCGGTTAAGGCCAGCATGCGTCTAGGCCAGCTGGTTCTCCTGGGAGCAGCCCATAAGATGCTGAGAATTGTTTTGGCTCCTAATTGTTCTAGAGTTAGCAAAATGGTATTCAGTCACATTTTTTTCCAGATTTGCAATGATATGAACATGTAATCCTGCACATGGATGCTAAGTAGACAAAGGATCTGGGAAAGGGAAGGAGGCTCCTGATCTCAGCACACTTTTGCAGTAGTGATATTTTTCTAAGTGGCAGGAACCCGATTTTCATTTATCCTACTGTAATCAGAAGTTGACATAAACACAAAGAACTCATCACAGGTCTTATCACTTGGGTCACCAATTCGAAAAGCCTAAAAAAAAAATTTTTTGAGGAGTGCTTATGCACTGTAGGCACAAAAACTTGAAGCACCTGGTTTCTCTGACTCCATATGAATAAGCAGAGTGATAGAAATGACAGACAGACACAGACACAGACACAGACACAGATAAAAACAGATACATTTGGGAGGTTTTAACAGATTTTAGTATTCCCAGTTTAAATGATCTAACATAGCCAAATTACTTCCAGTGATATTTTGGCTCTGCTCTACCCTCAAATTTACTAGGACATGTGGAATAAAGAAAAGTAATATGAAGAAAAATTTATTTAAATAAAGATTCAATAAAGAAAGGGAAGGCATTCTAACCAGAAAATGGTGATAGAAAAGCAATATATTTATTGTGGTTTAACCTGGAAATTAATACTGTAAGGTACTGTATATTTCTATCAAGTTCCAAGTGCTCTGAACTTTTTAGGCTTACACCACTGACAGGATGGAAATCAACACCTTATAGAAGCAAACCACCAAGGAAAATGTCCAGATGGACCATAAATAAAGATTTAGTGACTTGACAAAGAAAATTGGAACATGGTTTGATCAGTACAGATAACAAAAAACCACCAGCAAAGTAGAGTCCAGATTCTGTTGTGGTTGTGGACATGTGTAGATGTTGTTAAATGAGTAATCCGTTGAAGGTTTAAAAAGCATTAAAAACAATTGGCAAGCATGACATTGAGCCTGCAACTTAGCAATGAGGACCATAAATACTTGTTTCATATTAGTAGAAAGAGCCAGAGGCTAAATTTGAGTATTAAAAGAAAAAAAAGTTTCCAGTGAAATGGGGGAGGCAGGAGCTGTTGCTAAAAAAACCCAACACCTCAAACAAACAAACAAAAACCCAACCCTTTTTCTTTTTTAAAAATATAGGCAGTTAAATAAAACAGAACATGGATTTATTCTGCCTGTTGAAAAGACAATTCACAACGTTTTCCTATTGAGGCAATAATGGCCCAGAGGAACTGCTTGCTGAAATACTGTAGGCAATGGAACAAAGGTTAGTAAACCATGGAAAAAACATCAATAGAGTTATAATCACTTCAAAACAGTTGAGGTTCTCGCTCTACCTAGAAATACACAGTTAGTTTATATATTCAAAGGAGCCCCAAGAACCATGTGTGGCAGCACACTTATGACATTCACACAACATTTTGTGGCATGCTTTGAAAAATGAGCCTCTTCAGGACTAATGGATGACAAAAGCAATCTAATTCAGATAAATGAAGAGTTCTGATTACTTCAATGAGCCTTTGTCACAGCTTTTCAGACATCATGCAGTACGAGAAATGAGAAGGAAAAGAGCAAACTGAAGCAAGGATGTGTATGTGTGAGTCTGTCATCAATGAACACGATGCTGCAAACATCAGCAGTGGGTGATTCTTAACGGAAATATCTCAACTTCACAAGACAACTTTGACAAGTCTTTAATAGACAGGACTCTTAGCCAAAAATAATATGTAGTGAATAAAAACAAATAAAACAATGTAAAAGCATCATAAAATGAGAAAACTAGAATTTCCAGAATAAACGATCAGTCAGATAGGTGAACCATGGAGAATGCACAGCGTAAAAATATGACAAAGTAGAAAGCTATCATGAAGTGCACGTATTAGTCTTTGGATCAAGAGCAGGGCCTGGATATTATATTCAGAAGTACTGACAAGTCCTCCCCATTCTTTTCCTCCACTTTAGGACTCAGAGGACTTCACGAGTATGAACAAATATTATCTGTCCAGTTTTAATGTTGACATTACAGAGTACAAATGTGTTTGTGACAAACACTGAAGATTTTTAGATGAGACATGGATGCAAATTCAAAGTTTTTAATCAGATTTCCTATGTAACCCCTGGAAAGGCACTTGAAAGCTCTCCTGTTCAGTCTGGAATATGAATCTGCACAACATTCTGCCTGGAGTAAGTAGAAACTTGTTTTAAAAACAAAACAAATTAAAACAAAACATGCAAAAGGAATAACTGTATTAAGAATTCCCCCAAGTCCTCCTCCTTTATAAACAACCAACCAAAACAAAAATAAAAATAAGCAACAGCATTCCACTAGACCTTGTCTTTGATATTCTTTTTTTTTTTTCCCATACAAGGAGACAATAATGAGATAAAGCAAAAACACAGGACTTTCAAAGATGAGCGAAACAAAAGCATATATGAAAAAAGCCCTGCAAAATAAAATAAAATAAAATTGTTTGGTGTAAGAAGGGTTAAATAGGAAATGATACCAGAAGTACTCATGCAAGTATGTGGTGCCAAGATAAATACAAAGAGACTATTTACCTCTTCTGCTAGTATCCACAGAAGGAACAGTAAATTAAATTAAACCAAAGGGAAGAATTTAAAACTGATAGCAATTGTCCTTTTATACAATATATGATTAGCCTTCATTCATTATACCTGCTTCTATCTTTTTCCACAAAAATAGTAAATAAGGCCAAACCACACCACACAAAGAAGCTGAGGCATTACTATGTCTTTTATGAATGAACATAGGTCTCCTCTATTAGAGAAAAAAAAGATTACTGTGACTGAAAGGGGTTCCCATGGGGAAGAATCATCATTGCCCGCTATGAGTTTTTCTCTAGTAACCTTGGAAACCAGTGATGCTGCTCTCTACCCATGAAAATATAGACCTGAACTGGTGTGAACTGGCCGAAAAATGTCTCCATCCTAAATGCAGCATCATGAAAAAAAAACCCTAAAATCTTCTGGTTCTTCCCTCCCAAAACCAATGGAAACATTACCATTGAGTTTGTTTAGAGCTAAATAGGAGTTTAAATATGGATTTTCTTAATGACCATGAATGTTCATTCTTGAGCTACATGAGTTTCATAAGCAGTATGTTGTAAAGTTGGGTCAGTAGGGTTACTTCATTGTTTTAAAGGCTGAAGCTAGGATTGTCTGGAAGTACAACTTTGAAATAAGATTAATTTGAACATCATTTTTAGTGAAGCTAAAGGTCAACCTAACAAACTAAAAATTTTTAGAAAATTTAGCTGTCTAGAGACTTAAAGTAATATTTTTAATTATAATAAAAACCTAAATTCTTGACAAAATGTGGAGGAGGCAGGGTGCTTGTTATTTGAATCTTCTACAGAAAAGTTCAAAGGAGTAAAATGCCTGCATGGGTCCATATGCCTTAGGTTCAGGGGGAGCTGATCCCTGTGTACATTTTGTAGAAGTTGCCTTGTGCACTGCAGTCTAACACATGCCTTTGATACCTGTTAAATACTGAAGTGTTTTTTTTGAATACTTACAAATTTTAAAATCCTCTGCAGCAGGGAGGAAAAAAAGACAATGTTTTACCACAACAAGGAGAAAATTCCTTCTTCATAGTAATTGAAAAGAGAATTTGAGGCACTGAGAAGAGGGGAAAAAAAACGTTCTTGTTTCATATTTTTTACTATTTATTATCAAGCAACTTATAAAGTTGGGAAGATTTTTTTTTTTTTTTTTTTAAGATTTGATACCCTGAAATACAATTATTCTATGAGATAACAGCATGGATCTCACTTAGTGGCTATCTTTTGAGTACTAAGACATGTAAATTTGTATCTACAGAACCACTTTACACTATGGTTATGAACTGAGTTAAAGCTTATTGCCATATATGACTGTCTTCACCTTGCTTACACATATACACAGGACAAGCAAATACAGAATTTGACTTGCTGGACAGAGCACAGAATTAAAAAAAATTGAGTAGGGGTGTTGTAGTTCAAATTCCTGAACTGCTACTGGCACCAAACAGGAATCAGATCAATCCTAGTTTCAATGAGATAGTGAACTGCAATCTCATAATCTCATAGGCACATTGTCCCCAAATTCTTCCCCCTAATTTTGTAGTCCTTCCTTCTTTTTTTCTTGATCTGACCTATTCCTGGGTCCAAAATACAATCTCCACCACATTTTCCAGCTGTGATTTTATATTTTACTATTCTGCACTTCCTTTGGGGCTCTTTCTCTTCTAATTATCACACTAAGTAGATCCGGCTCTCTTGCTCACAGCATGATCACTTTTTTCATGTGTGATACCATCTGCCTAATAGGTTTTCTTATCTGGCTTAAGCGGGGGGGGGAGGGGGGGCTGCTATTGTAGATTCTGCTGTATATCCCCAGAGATTTTAATCCATGTTTTCTTATCATTAAAAAATTCCCTTCTCATTTTATAGCTGATTTCAGCAACAAGTTTTTTAGTCTCATGTAACAGAATACGCCTTTTCTGCAGCATGTTCATACAAAGCTCATAGCAAGACTATAGCTGGTTATAATCTTTTCTGTTCAAATGTGTACCTCCAAGTAGAGATAGTCATCATATGCACGCCCTGAAAGAAACATATTTCTTTTATTCTGTCTACTGGCAGGGCAAAATTCTGACCTAGCACAAATCAGTGTCGATCTGATTGATTTTATAGATTTTAATAATGCAATGCTGATTATGAGAGCAGACCTAATAATTCTATGATGATTGTTTCTGTTAGACAAATTAATAATAGAAATGCTCCAAGAAATTAAATACTCAGCTGCCAGTGGGGAGTGTGGGTGCCTGGGGCTGAATTGAGATGAGCTTGTACAATTCCATATCCCTTCTGGAAGAAGGATCCTGCTCCTTGTGTGCATAAAAGCCAGAATATCGCCATCTAATTTATTTACTGTATGATTCATTGATTAATCATTCCTTTGCATGCAGTGATACAGAATACTATACAGAAATATTTGCTAATGCACGCAGAAACACCCCCTCCCCAGAACAACTGTTTTTGTATATCAGGAGAACTGTGTGAAAACTAGGCAAACAATAACAGCAGAACAAATTTGTTCTGCAAATTTTACTTTCACAAGGGATTGTCTTAGTGTTTAGCCTTGTGAAGGAAGTTTTAATTGATACTTGGAGGTAAAACAATGTAATTCAGTCTGCAACAGAAAACAGGGAAATAAAGAAGGAGCATCCTTATTTTCTGAGGCTCACGTCAAAGGTTAAAACTTAGAAACTGTTATCATACTTTTCCTCACACTTTATGAAATCCTGGCCTTCTCAGATTTCATGGGAAAGTCTCTCTTGATTTCTAGAGGACCAGAATTTTATCCATATTAAGCCATTATTTGATATGTTGAAACCTTTTTTTATAAATGGCATTATGCTTATATAAAAACTGTGTTAAGAATACGGCTGTGACCATCTAGCTTCAAACTGATGAGCCTTCACCTTTTTCTCTCGAATTTTTTATTCGTTGCTACACCATAGAACCTACTACACAAAACACCAGATTAACATGTAACTTGATGAAATGCCAGTGACTTCACCAGAGTTTACCTCAGCAAAATGTTAGGGCTGAATTTTTGAGGCATATCAAAACACGTATGCAAGGAAATGGTACTTAGAAAAATGCCAATTTATCACATTAATGGACAAGCAGCAAAAGATTTATGGAAGCCTTCCCAGCAGGTCTGATAGATGAGATAAGGCTTCTATAATTGTTCAGATTTTAGTTGTGTGGCATATGTCTCACAGGTGCTTGCTTTGATTAAGGTCATAACATAGGTTAAGATTAATTCCTTACCTTTGACTAGTAAGTATGCGTAGAATCATCATTTTCTGTTTCGATTGATGCTTTCACGTTGGAAGAAATCCACTTACCACACTTACCACAGAGTTTAAGCCAAGCTTATCTTGTCCTCATTGGTATTTTAACCCAAATCAGCCAACCTGAATAGACACACACCTAATGACAGACAGGATGATCTGTTGGTCCAGACAGCACAGGGCTGGTGTAGGGACCGCACAAGAATTTGATGAAGCTATTTCTTCACTTAAGTGGAAATGCAGTTGTATTCTAGTCACCTGAGTGCACTGCTGTTTCAGTTGAAATATGCTTCAGTGCACTACACAATTATTCTGCCATCTGCACAATGCCAGTACAACTAATACACAGGGAATTTGGATATAGCCACAAGTACATTAATTGTAGTGGTAAACTTTTTTCACAAATCAATACTGTTTCAGTAGTTCCTCTATAATAACCTGAATGCAATGCAACAGAAGCCAGTAAATCTCAGTTATTCATTAATTCTGCCATCAAAGGTTCCATACATAGCTCCATTTTCATTACTGTTGTTTTATTTGATATCTCCGTGGATATTGAGTAGAATCTCACGAGTATTCTGGTACACTCTACTGAATTGTTTGACTTCTCACCCATGTTTCTTAAGAGATTACACTCTGACACAATTCAATATCTATTACCTGTAGGTTAGCTTGAGTACCTGTGAAAGACATTCCTTCATTTATCTTTGACTTAGAGGAGCCTGTTAATTTTAGAAGAACTGCACTGTGAGTAGGACATCTGGAAGGATATAGCACAGCTGTTCAAATACCGGCCACCCAGATGTATATTACATTATGGTCAGGTCCACCCCATTCTTGAATTTATCCACCATCATGCAAAAATATTTCACTCAGTGAAAAAAAAAAGAAACGCTTTTCTGTCTCATCAGGAAGATTGGCTTAAACTTCTAGATGGGGAGATTATAGTAGGCAGAGATAAAATAAAGTTATAAAGAAAGCATGAGAGAGAAAACTCTCCAAAAAAGAACAAGAGTAGCTTAAAAATAATAATTAAAAAAAGGAATATAAGACAATGGAGAAAAGAAATACAAGAACCAGGTTATGAGTAGCTATAAAAATAGTATGGCTCAAATAACATTGAACTTTTCAACAGAATTAAAAAAAAAAAAAAGAAGAGAGGGAGAGAGGGTAAAAAAAAAAAGACAATATGGGGAGATTCTGCTCATTCTACTACCCTATATGGAAATTCTACTCTCTCTCAAAATATTTAATATCAGTACTGCTTTGTAAGGTAGAAGGAATGTTTTCCTAGAAACGTCTTAATTTTAAAAGCTCTTACGTTTTCCAGAATGATAGTAGTAAGTATGGTAGTAGCAATAACTAGTAAAATGAAGAGTGAAAGTTAACATTTGTTCTTTCTTCTACAGTTTTCTGCTTAGTTCAGCTGCAAAATATTCTGATAGTAGTTTCTCTCCTTCTCTTTTTTGGGACACAAATAAATATTGGAGATAATGACAGCTGCAAATTGTGTGTCTGGTTTTTTAATGATTACTTTTTAAAATCACGATTTTATTCCCTTGATTGCCTTCCTGAACTGCCTGATAGGTTTTATGTATGGAAGCAACTAGCACCTAGTCCAGACAGGGAGAAGGCCAGATAAAAATGTATCTTCTGAACTTGAAGAAAGCTATTTATTGCAAGAACTTGCAGGCATTGTACCCCCTGATGCAGAGCAGTTACATCAGATTCTAAGATCTTGGAGGATTATCAGCCGAAAAGCTAAAATTAGTAGCCTTTGAACCTACATTTTAGAATATTTTTCTTAGGTCCTTTCCTAGCCCAGAGAAAGATGGTCAGCTTTATGATTCAGGCTTAGAGAGGTGAAGTACTTGAGACAGCATTATTAAACCCACATCATCAGTTTAAATATTTCTAATGAACTTAATGAAGATGAATGTGAAAGGAAAAAAATAATCAAAGACATTATAACTTTATGACACCTATTTATAAAGTATTCAAAACTAAAACAAATGTTTGATTTTTAACACTATTGTTTTTGGTAGAAGAAATTAAGTACTGACTTTTTTTTTTATTTTATTTTTTATTTTTTGTGATTTTAACATTTGTTCATGTAAGTTAATGAGCTGTCCAATCTAAGAGAGTCCCAGAATCAGATCTCAAACAGCACTAGCAACCAAAAAACATGTGAGGCAGACTGCAGGCATCAAGTTAACGACTTAGACCCCAAAGTCAGTGTTTAGCAAGCATGGAGACTACCTGAAACTGAGTGGGCACTCCCAGTGTGGGGTGACATTCCCTGGGCCACCTCAACCTGAACAGTCCAGTGTCTGTTGCTGTCAACCCAGATCCAGAAAAGCAGCAGCTCCTCAGAAGCTGAGTCTTCTCAGGAAGCCATCTCTGAGTGAATCAGAACACTTCACACACAAACACCACCCAAAAATGTTAAGCAAAGATGTATGCATCTTTGGTATCAGAGATGTCAATGTATCGTAATAACCAAGCCTAACAATCCAGCCACTAGAAACAGAAGTTCATGGAATAGGTGGGGTGGGTTTTTTGTTTTGTTTTGGGGTTTTTTTTGTGGGTTTTGGTTTTTTTTTTACCCCGGGAAATGAAAAAGCTGGACTTGTTACATTCCACAGACTGTAGGAACTCACTACCTCCCACAGGCAGCACCTCATCCCAAATTTAAAAGGCAGTCTAGAAGGGAGGAGTTTCATCCTTTCCCATTAAAGCTCTTTTTTAAGATGAAGCAAGGAAGCCTAATTGGGGCAAAGACAGGCATTATGCTTTTGTGTGACCTAGGAGACACTGGTTCCCTGGGCTGCCCTATGCATTTAGCATCAGTGTGTCTTTTGATACTACATAGTTTATCACTAAAAGAGAGTAAGGGGGAGAGAGAAAGTCAGGACTTCTCCTCCCATTTAGGCGTCTCCAGCACTACACCTGAGAGTCATATACCTACATTCTTCCTAAATCCCAAATGGGACATCTAAATCTTACATCTAACTCGAGATTCCTCTATATCATGAGTATTTTGCTGTTGTAACATATGTTAAGAAAAAAGCACTTATAAAATGTAACAGCCAAAATAAACGTTGTTAGCCTAATGGATTTTGCTCCTGCAGAGTGAAATAGCACACATACGGCTATGTGGTACACATTCAAGCATTTTCCTAGTAAAATTATAACAATCATCATATCTGTACCAGGCAAAGCTTGTCACACGAACCTGCTCATATTCTATTCCTAATTTTTTTAAAGGAAGCCTAGTTTTCTAAGAGCCCTCAGTTGGACAAAATTTTAGCATTGCTACCCGCCCAAGGTCTTCCTAGCACAGATGAGATTTTACTCATTAGCCAACCAGGTCATTCATGACTTTCTTTTGATGGTTTTTGCAGCAAGTTGCATTGAGCCTCAACAGTTCAGAATAACTAATCTTTTTTATGCTGTTCACGACTGAAAGAGTTTGCTCCAACCCGAGAAAGCCAAGAAATTTCTCCCTTTCCTCAGTGCAGTATTCTGACATATTTGTCAGTATTTATGGCTGAACTTTTAAAACGTTTTAAAATCTGGCTTAGACTCTGGAACACAGACTCTAATTGTAGTTCTGGCATTACTTACAACATCACAGTCCGCCTTCCAGTGGGAAGTCTTGCATTACCAGTTAGTCAGGCATTAGAAAAGATTTCACCAGTAAGCACAGAACAGAACTGCTTTCATCCATGATTTTTCCTGAGGGAAAAAATTATTATTTAAAATAGAAAGAAAGAATATAAAATTTATTTATTCTGTTCTTTGACCATATTCAAACAGATTGTTCAAAAAAAAAAGACAACCAAAATGCTGTTGTAATTCCATTTAGTTTATGGCCTAAATGGAGGAGTTACTGCTGATAAATTTCTTCAAAACATTCTATATATTATAGGTACTTTGATCTGCTAAAGAGGCCCACTTGCCAGAATCTCCATCACACACAAATGGTAGATATGCAGTATTACCATAAGACATGGGACAGCACCACAGAAAGAACTACATACAATCATGTGTGTTTCTTGAATGGAGACACACATAACTAAGCATGGGAAACCGGCATGCTGGAATTACTTCCTAATATGATGATGGGATTGCCTCTAAAATTGCTGTTCATGATATCTGCAGTGTTTACAGTGACTGACTCCATAGCAGAGTACAAAGGGGAAACAAAAGAAAACCTTCACTGAGACTCCATACAGAGGATACATATGGATAAGGTAGGAAAATACAGTATAAGTAAATGTAACAAATTACAAGAGTAGAAGAAGAAAAAAGAGACTAATTTAAAGAATGAGAAACTGAAGAAATTGTGAGAGTGAAGTGTAAGGGAATACAAGCAAGACCTGAAGGGAGAGTGGAGGATGAGAAATTTACCAGCAACAGAAAATGTAGAGAAAACAGACTCGAATGGGAAACAGAAAAATGAGAGGCAGTGCAAGAAAGTGCACAGAAAGAGGAAAAGCAGAGATGAGAATAACAACGAGAAAATCCCTGGGAGAATATGATGGAAACTGAGGTAGTGAGAAGAAAAACAGAGGAGGAAATGCCAAGATTTAAGAGGAATTGGAGCACCAGCTGACTTATTGAAGATGCTACATATGCCGTACTTTGAAGGCATAAAACTTCAAAGCAAGATATAATTGCTTTTTTTCAATATTAATAACAAAGCAATATTGTATCTCACAGTATCATTTTTTTCAAAGTTCACTAATATAAAAACCACAATAAGCAGAGTTTGCAAAATTTAACCACACTTTATTTCTGGAAAATGATTGTCCATGTTTTATACAATAGTTACCCACGTCCCTCAATTCTATTAAGTTTGTTCATGGATGTTCCATCATTTAAAAAAAACCAAACAAGCAGAGGCCTGAGATTAAAAGTCTAAACCCATGTTCAGATACTAGGTAACTGGCCAGCTTTTCAGACATTTGAAGGATGCTAATAGGAAATGACAGCCAGAACAACATTTTGAAGTTCTGTTTGTTTATTTACATGTCTAAATAAAGGATAAGGGCTCTCTGGTTTTTTTTGTTTCATTTTTTCTTAAGTTCAGATCTAAACCTTACATGGACAGTTCTTAGTGAGGATAAAAGAGCACATACAATTTTTACATAAGTAAATAGATATGCTAGCTTAGCTTTTTTGTTGTTATTAAATTTTAACCTCTTTCTAATTTTTATCTTAAACAATGTCATATACTCTCACACTTTGGAAAATGATGTGATAATGAGAAGATTTTTTAGCTTTTCTTTTAGAAGTTGCCTAGAGGTTTTTTGGGAAAAGAAAAGATTACAATTATTTTACTTTTTAGTTTTGTGAGACTCTCAGTTTTTTTGCCAGACTGGAGATTTTTTCAGTCCTTGTCAGAAATTTTATGCCTTTTAAATGTGTGTCATGATTAAATACAGTGTCATAAGAAGACTTCTTTAAAGAATTAAAATAATCTGAAATTTTAGGTTGCATAAATTTACAAACATATTAAAAAACAGTAGCAAAACCAAAATTAGCAATCGATATATGTGATTTTACTTAATCCAGGCTATTTACTTAGAAAACTAAAAAATGTATGAAATTAAATAGCCATAGCTGCCCAAATTTAAAAAAAAAAAAAAAAAAAGCCCAGTCTCTTATATTATTCCTACAAAAAGATATTTCTACTCTCTTATAATGATTTGTTCTTGTTTTGACATAACATAGTGTGGAAATTAAGTCCAGAATATCAGACAATGAAAAATTCAGGATTAAAGTATATACACCTGAAGGCCTGACAAATGATAAATTAGAAAGGGAACCAATTGTTAACTTTTCCCGTGTTACACTTGGGGACAAATCTCTGAAGGCACTTCCACTGTTGTCAAAGTTTCATTAAGACACAGAATCCTTCCCAGGGTTCTTCAGGTGCCAGTTTGATGGATGTGCACTACATGATGTGTTTCTGGGCACTGAAGGGGGTTGCAATACCTACTGTACAGCTGTCAGGTGTTTGTTAACTTGAGCACTTAAACAACAAAGGCCATGTAAATACAGGCTAAAAATGCAGAGTAAACAAAGGCATAAAGCTGTGCAAGAAAAACAACACCTGGAGAAGTCCGTAAGTCTGGAGAATTAAGGTTGCTGTAGGGAGAAATTAATTTTCTGTTTCCACTATGCTCCTAAGACTTTCAAAAACAGAGTTTCAACAAGGACTTTTAAAAATTTTTACAAAGTTTTCAGAAAATTGAATTAATTTGCAGTCCAGTCTTAATACTCAAAAGCATGAATTGACTATTTTTCCATTTTTATCTTGTTATAGTCTCATTATGAAAACAAAAATATATATAATAAAAATATTTTAAAATATTAAGTGGAAGTGACAAGTTATTTTCCATAGTGTCAGGTATGAAAATAAATTGTCAGAAGGAAAATCAGCCTAAAAATACATACATCTTTTTGTAAAGCTAATTATCTTACTAGTAACACAGCCTCTCTCAAATTCCCAAAGAGAATATAGTGATAATGAAGGTTTGACCTTCTGCTTTTATAACCAAATATGCAATAGCAATATTCCTTTTCTCCCGTACCTATCACTTTAATGTTTATAATTGAAAATACATTTGTTTATTTAAAGAATGTGGTTACATTATTAAAGGTTGAATGAAAAGCCTTATAGAAAGACAGTGCATCACTAATATAGTTGTCATTGCAATTCCCTGTGAATAAAATTCATTGCAACGCATACATTAATTTGTAACCATTGTAATCAACAACACCCCAATGAAATCACAAATATACTGGGCAGAATTAACAACTTTGGAAGACATAGCAGTTATGTTAGTGGCCTTGGTATTCAATTAACATGTCAGTAGAAAAAAATTATGTGAATATTTAAAAAGCCCTTAGTGATCTTAAGTTTTACTACTAACAACCTATAAGAATAGGATTTACTCAAAGTTTACATTTGAATAACAGGTTATTTCAGATTTTGCAAATTCTACTGAAAACAGCCTTTAAACTTTTAAACACCCATTGAATGTTTCAAAAATCTGCTTACAGAATGTGCTTGTAATCCATGCAAAGAAAATATGTTTATTAGTGCCCCATAGACTATGTTTAGTGCATTGATCTATTTACATGAAAGTGGTTAAAGCCTACACACTTAAACATAAACATACACTTTCAGCTTTTGGGAAGGCAAACACAGACACTTTTGCTGAAAGATGAAACACTGATTTCCAAAGTATTTAGCTGAAATACTCTGCTGCATGTTCAGACTCTCAAGAAAACAGGAAACAGGTTGAAAGGGACCTGCTCCTGTTTTAGGCGAGTACATCAAACAGTCCTTTCTGCAGTCCTGCAACAGAATTAATATTGCAGCCAGTTAAATTCCCAGCACCTATTTTTTCCTGTCTCATCGCCCTGAGGGTTTAAAAGCTGCTTTTAATTTTCCACATAAATTCATATATGCTGAGGTTAGCTCTATTTGTCCTTTGACAAGTGTTATCTTTTAGCTGAGAAGAATTTCCCCCTGCTCCATGCTTGTCTTTTATACATTTAAACATTGCTTTTATTTTGCTAGGTCCTTTCATTGCCCCTATAAGCAAGGCTCCCACTTCCTCAATCATTCTCTTACACTTTCACTTAGTCTTCCCAAACACAGGCAACAAGAATTGCACATGGTGCTGCAAGTGACATCTCTTCTTCCTCCGTATGAAAGAGCAAGACTGCTCTATTTATACTGGAAATAGCTCACTCAGTACAACTTCCATAATGTCAATCCTATCAGGGGAAACAACCTCCCCTCGGTGCCAGTGGCTTCAATTCAGAGATAGGGGTCTCTGATGAAGGTCTCAAAATGCTGGGCAAAACAATACCAGTGACCTCAGAAGGTTTTTGGGACAAACCCCTGAATCCTGTGCTGTTTTCTTCCTCTCTGCTTGTTTTCTGTCTTCTGAAACTGTCGTAAGAAGCATTTATCTCATTCTTTTCTGTACAGGGTTTTTTCCTGTCCCCCAGTACTTTGCTGCTGGTGCATCTTCCCTGAGTTTGGACAATGTCTGTATGCTAATTCTATGCTTCGTTCATTCTATATGTCTCATATCATGCTAATTCCTATGATTATATGTAACTTCCTATCTATTCTGCTCTCAAGAGATCCAAATTAAAATCAGTTTTCCAAAAGTTAGCTAAATATTGTGTTTGCCTTATTTCCTTATTTCTCTTTTATTTCTGTACTCTGATGCCACTCCAAGTCTTCCTACTTTAGCACAAACCCAACAAATTTGATGGGACATTACTGTGTATTTTATTATCTTCTAGTCTGGAGTAATTTTTGCAACATCTGTTCATCTTGCAAGCTGTCTGTTTTCACATGAGAGAAGATGGTGTTACACACAAGAACATTGTTCGTAAAGAGTTACATTGAAGAACTGTTGTTTCTCCAAACGCTTCTGCCTTGTGGACGTAGACACTTAAGAATTCTTAGCTCAACACATTGCACCACGAAATTCATATGAGGTAATATAAAATGCTATGAGCGAAGAATCCATATTTTCCTCCATTTATATACCCAAGCATACACATCTGTACATGTACGTATAAATACTTGGAATACTTGACCCTTCAGTTTGCTTTCAGAAGCTTTTAGATTTGCTATTTCTTCACAGTGATATCAGCTAAGAAAGACTTCTGTTTAGCAAGCTGAAATTATTTTATAATGTTTATATCTTGAGAGATCAAAAAGGGATATATTTTTAACTATGAGATTCATATTTGTGTCACGCTAGTTACTGAAATTCCTATTAAAAGTAAAACCTAAAGCTTACATAGCTCTTCAGAATCCACCATAATCATTCACTGAAAAATATTTTTGGGAGGAATCATATTTTCTTCCAAGAAATCAACATGCAATACTTGTATTTGTGATTGAGCTTCTGTAAGACAATAAGAAGTTTCATGGGGTGGGGTGGCAGAGGGGGAAATCTCATTAGTCAGTGCAAAGCAGGTGTTTTTTAGCCACTGGCTTCCAAAAATCCTTCCTCCCAAGTATGCTGAGCACTGGCTGGAAATTGTGCTTGAGCTGACAGATCTCTTCCTGGCACCAGAGGGAAGGGGACAGGGAATGCCACCATTCCTCCAGCCTCACTTGTCCCCTGCTTGCTGGAACAACTTTGAAACTAGAAACGGGGCAGGGAAACTCTAGGATAAATAGAACTTTCCACTTCCTGAGCAAATACTCTAACCATTATGAAATTAGACAAAGACTACTTTACATGTATAAAATATGTATGTTTATAATCACAACCACCACATTTTCTTAACAGTGATCTCATTTTAAAGGGAAATGTGATACACGGTTATAGCTGTGGATATCACATGGAGAGGGCTGGGATCAGTCTTGGCTCAGGTGCCCAGGAGAAAGGGTGAAGTACACTTCAATTTTATTTTATTTTTTTCTTTTATTTTTGCTGTCTTTCTCAGCTTATGGGGATGGCAGGGCTAGGCCATATGAGCAAAATAACAGCTCTGATCATGAATAGTGACTCTGGCCAAGGATTTGCTTTCTCTAGGGTCCTGTGTCCAGCAGTGAGCAGCAGATGTTACTGAAGGTGCCATCTGACTGTGGTGCCCAGGACCTGCAGATAGACCTGCCCATCATGAATCTGTCTGGGCTACACTGCTTAGTCGCTTAATCCTCAACTTCAGGTACCATTAAGGCCAAGTACCTCAAACGTAGATGTTGCAGCACTCAGCCAGTAGATGCCTGAATCTTTAATTGCCTAGCCCTGGGATGTAAGTGTTGGGGGATATTTTACCTTTAATAAGTATTCACACACACAAATGATCTATGCTTCATGAAACAGTCTCTTCCTCATGAAAGAAAAAAGCTGCAGGGCAAAAAATGTTCTGCTTCTTTGAGAACTTACAAAGTGTGATTTTCTGCAGGTGATAATTTTTGGCAGAGCTGTAGCCACTGCATACCCTGCAGAAATACCTCCCTAGCCAAAGCTCATGCTTTTTACTGTGTGAATCAACCTCTGTTTTGCTTTCTTTATCCTTTACTGCAAATATATGCTTAAATGTGCTTTAGCCGTACCTCTGATATTCCCCAACATTATGATCTTTGGAGAGCCTCATTAGATGGCAGAAAAAAGGGTGCCATACGTCTCATCATACTTTAAAGAAGACTTAAATTTCCTTTGTAATTTTCCATGAGAGAAGGATGATTAACAGCACTGGTATGAAAATTATGCCTATCTATTTTTCGTAATGATTAGTCACCACAAAAAATTGTTTATAGGCTGAATCACAACTGGCCTTTCCCTTCTCTATTCCCATTTCAACATAACTGTAAGCATAATGGTTCTGATTTGTAAAACATTTGTGGTGTTTGTCCATGCTTCTCCTACTGTTTATTTTCAAGCCTTTATACATTTACTATAAAATAATAAAATTAAATATAGTAAACCCTGCTTTGAAACACCATTCTCACAGCATTCTGAATAAATAATCTGAATCACATGCAGCTTTTTACAATTCAGTAAGAGATGAAAAGCAATAAAACTGATAAGAAAGCTAGGAACTCTAGGAACATTTTGTTCTATTACAGTCCATCACGGTCGTATTTTGCGCATTGATGTTACTGAGTTTTAAAGGAGTAACACTTTTATCCAGGCAGTAAGGTTCAGTCAATTTATGCCAGCAGATTTTTCTGCCTTCTTAAACAGGGACAAAAATTGAATTTAAGCTCTGACTCAAGTATGTCAAACATAACACACCACAGATTGAGTCTGCTGCAGGGAATTAGAAGATCTAAATTGTGATAAAATGGGATCAATTTCACTGGTTATAAAGAAGAAAAGTTACTTTCTGAAAAAAAATGGAAAAAAAAAAAAGAAAGAGAGAGAAGAAATCACCCTGAGAATTACTTTCTTTCTGAAACCATCATTGAAGTCTTGGATAAAAGCTAGCATCTCTATCCAAAGAATAGTCCATGACAGTTTTCAGTTTCACAGACACTTTTTCTTCATGTTCTACAATGCTATGTATGGAAATCAAAGAAGAAAAGAAAAAGAATGAGATAAAAATATTGTACAGCTGCATATATCATAGGAAAACTATTTAGAAAAACATGTTAAATTGCTCTGAAATCTTAGCATCACTTCTTTCTTCAGGATAAGAACAATTGTATTTTGGAGGACATTTGAATAAGACATTAGCCAGTAACACTGGATTTGAAAGAGAATGGCAACATGATGCTCCTTACCTTTTCCTGTAGGTGACCCCTTCCCCAAGACTGATTCTCAGCGTCTGTAAACTACAGTCAATTTGTTTAAAACATGTTACAATTGATAACATAAACAACCCTGTATATGGGAGTGAATAAGAAGTGAACGCAATTGAAATGTTAAATTATTTTTAGAGTATTTTTATGCAAAACAAGAAAGTCAAGAAATAAATGAAAGCTGAATGTTTTTTTTTGTTATTAGGTTTTGCCTCAATTTTTGTCTGAGACCAAACACCCCTTTAAATATGTATTTACTCAGTTACAGCTTTAACTTTGGAAAATATTAAATGAAACATTTACTGGAATAATACGTGTATTTTGGAAATGGAAATAGAAAGCTAAACGGACTTATTCTGTGTTTACACTGTTGCAGTTGATGACAATTGCACACATTTAGCACAAAAAGATTAAGGGACGATAATTTCTTTTACATATAAATATATAAATGAAATTGTAAATACAGAAATAAATAAGCAATAGATTTATAACCAAATATGCAAATATACAGAAATTTCTTATTTTAAGTCTTAGACCTATTGTCGCATGTCTGTAATATCATCACTATCATAAACTTTGCTCACAAACTATTGAGTGTTTGAGGGCAAACATACAGTAGCATTCATAGTGAAAACAGATAGACTTCTAGGTCCTTTTACATACATCTGCATATACACAAATATATACAAATGTGTATATAAATAGACACACATACTCGTATGGCATTCAGTGTCCTGTTAAAAACAAGGCTGGTTTAAGTATTATCTCTAGAATAGTTTGATCCTACTGTCTCAGGCATGCAACCTGACTTGCACTGTGACCGGAGAAAGTGTCAGCCACTCTCTGTACTGGAAGGCTAGTCGAAGCTTCACTTTGCAAGGGCCTGCTGTAGCCCATAAAAACCTCTTCCTGATGTTTTTCCTTTATTATTCATCAGAAAGCTACAGCACGTATCAGAGCAAGATGGTAAATATTAATAGTAAAATGCCTGATAATTATATAAACCTGTTCACAAATAGACCAGTAATAATAAATAAAATATAAATAAATAAAATTTATAACAAAATAAAAATACTAATAATACTATTCATAAGCATTTTAAAAACCTGATCTGGAAAAGATTTCTTAAAAGTATGTTTTAGAGCTAGAAGACAAAATTTAATGATTGTATAATAGAAAAACATAATCTAAGAAATTGTAAGCAAATTCTTGTTTACAGAAAAAATATGGTGCCTTCTTGCAATTAACTAATGGAGAACATTAAAAAAATATTCTAAAAACATCTAAAATTAAAGTATAAATGTTCAATAGATAAGAGAAGCGACCATTAAAAGAATGTTAGTATATGAACCGCAGGAAGCTACAGTAGGTGTCTGAAGCAGTTGATGATTTTCAAAAGAACAAAGAGAATGTGAGGGGCTGTTAATAAGTCTTTCAAGAGAGCTGGACTTGAGCCACATAGTGCTTGGTCTGCAAATACTATGTTTAAAAATCAATCCTTTGCTTCACAGGAAGCCAATGTACTTTTGTCAAAATTAGAGCAACATGAACATCTGTCTTGGAGCCAGTTAACCATCTCACTGCTTGTACTTTTCTGTTTTTTCCTTTCCTCCTATAAGAGGAGGAGAGTAAAATTATAAACATCGACAGAAACTCAAAGGTTAATACATTTACAGCAGTGTGTCTGTATGAACACACTTTAGGATCAGTGATAGAAAATTCAGGCAGTCATCAGTGCAAGACAGAACTTGAGGATATAGGGTCCAAAGCAGAAACTGAAGCCTGAACAAAGTTAGAAGCAATCAAAAATGCTGAGGACAAATGAGAAAAGAGCAACATGGGATGTCATTTCACATCTTCAAAATTACCTTTTGAAATATTTCAAATATGCTTTTAGGAAGCACTAGCTACAAGATGTTGATGATAGAATTTAACTTGCAATCTCTGCCTTCATTTAGATTTTCTTCCAAACACAGGTTTTGAGAGAAAATATTTTGTTGTTCTTTTTTTCTAGACATAGAGACATTGATATTGTGGGAAAAAAAGGTCTTCCTACCAGGAATATTTTTTACTTTCAATATATTTCTATACAGAGCGATTATTATCCAAACAATTAAAAACCCACTGCTACAACCATTGTTCAATGGATGACTCTTCTCTCTTTCCAGAGGAACTCACGTGTGGATGCAGGTGACTTGTATAAGGGAGCATGATCAGGTTCAGCTCTGCCTTTTGAATTCTGCCCTGGAGACGACCTGCCCAAATACTTGCATTCAACTGTCATTCCCTCCAATGGCATTGCTACTTCCTTCCCTGGGGCAGGATTTTGCCCCAGCTATTTACAGAACCATTTTGATGCCATGTAAAAAATCTGATTACAGCATCGTTTAAGAGAGAGAGAGAGATGCAAGTGAAATATTCCTACAGCAAAGCTGTCACACTTGGGATTGAAATAGGCTGCAAGGCTGCTCCCTGAACCTCACCCTGTTAACAGGTCTCAAAACCTTGAAGCGAGCTGCAGATTAAATACCTCAGTCTCAGTGGAGCAGACCCATCATGAATATTGTGTAACACACTGGGCATCCAAAGGGAAGAGATGAGATGCTTCATCTCAAAAACTCAAATTCTTGTGCAGCACTGCCTGGCGCAAACTAAAGTTTGCAATAGGCAATGCCACATCTACCAAAGGCATGCTTAGTTCCCACTGCCTCCGCCTTTGTAAATCACAATCACTTACACACCTCGAACCGCATCTGTTAGGAACCTTTCAATGCAAGTACTATGTGGCAGTTTTCATCTTGGGTTAGAAAAAATAATATTTGAAGCTCTTAAGAGAAAATAACCACACCATAAGAATAAAATCCTTATGTGGAAAAAAAAACCCCAACAATCTGGAAAGAAAGAGCCCTAACACAGCAGAAATATAGCTACTGGCTGACTCGGTTGCCCCTTGAAGCTAAGAATAGCCAGATAAAAGACCTTCATGGACGTGCAAGCTCAAGATTAATCTAATGATCATTTTCAATTTCATTTCCTGTTTCCTGCTAATAAGCAGTTGGATTCTTGTTCTTTTTCAAGAACGTGAAGAGAATAATGAAACTGAATGTGGATTTTGGTAGCTTGCACGACCCTTTCCTTGTACTGGAGGGACTGAATCGCAAACAGTGCACTGAAAATCATCAAGCTCCATTTCTTCCCATACACACCTGGTAAAGAAACCCTTACACTACACTGATCATAGGTCTTTCCCACGTGGAAATCAGCTTCTGCTCTCTTTCCTACACACCAACTCTTCTCAAGTAATAAAGAACACCAATGAAATGAGGAAAGTGAAAATACAGATCCCTTGACTGCTTTAACACAATTGTACTGTCTTATGGTAAGGCACAGTATTTCCATTTCTTCCCTGGGTGGTAGTTCATTAATCATTTTAGAGTAATCTTTGTAAGTTAAAATTAATTGTTATATCACACCTTGTGGGAGAGTCCCAGAACTCTATAACTTGGTGTATTAAAGGTCAATAATAAATGATATTAGTTTTTCCTCTACACACAAATAAAAAGCACTTTAATAAGTAGAGAAGGCAATAAACAAGACTGAAAGGAACGTGATTATGACAACTTGTCATGGAATATTAAATAATGTAGCATTGATATAATTAAGGATCAGAGATAGGGATACATCAAAATAACTTATGCTAATTATTTCATTTGAGAGTTAAGAAATATTGCATATGTATCTAGAGCCTTATTTGTGCCTTTATTTACATATTTATAGCATTTTAACTATACTAGGACAACGGCTATTTCCATTTTGCTCCTTACAGAGCCTCCCTGCAGTGCTAATCAAATCCTGACATCTGACTCAAACACTAAG
Source organism: Gymnogyps californianus (assembly GCF_018139145.2). Lineage (NCBI taxonomy): Eukaryota > Metazoa > Chordata > Aves > Accipitriformes > Cathartidae > Gymnogyps > Gymnogyps californianus. The sequence continues at coordinate 112,956,675 of NC_059471.1, read as the reverse complement.
AGTTTTAAGATAATTAAGCACTTTAACCTAATGAACTCTCATTTTAATCCACTGTATTTGTTTAGGGAAAACCCAGGAGACTAGTAATGAGATACAGAGTTTTACACACATTTATACTGAATGTTCAGATTAAGCCCAGGTCAGGAGCAAGACAGATCTGAAACTTCATCTTGCAGTCATAGCACAGCGAAGTGATGGCATAATACATTACATGAGATTAGATTTTTCTTGCTCTAATAAAATGCATTAGTTTTTTCAATACATTTCTTGCATATAGCTCCCCAAACTAAAAACTCTGCTGTAATTGACTTTAATTGATGCCCTCAGCAGGCCAAATACTGAATGGAAATGGATGCTGCATAAGAATCTTATGACTGTAGCTGTGCCAGAAAAAGGGTAAGGCATACAGTTGAAATAGTAAAGGGAAGCTTGCAGCTGCCGTTGCTGTGTCTTTGGATATCAGTCCCAATGCCTGTTTCATCAGCACTGCATTTGTTTACGCAAAATGATATTGCCAAGAGCTAGAGGCAGGCCTCTGGCATGCTCAAATCCATGCTAGTGGGCAGAGTTATCAGGTAAAGAGCTCCACAGGGAAATGTGTTATCCACCTATTCACAGCAAGCGTCACCAGTGAAAGGGGATATAAGCTGGCTGTTTCTTCAGCTTCATAAAGGTTTACCTCTCCAAGAGGAACAACAGTTCCAGGAAAGAGATTGCTTTGCCATCCATGCCTAGCTTTTTTTTTTCTTTTTCCCTGTATCCCACAAAAAGTTTTAAGAATTCATATATTCTTTTGTTCCACTGAAGCAAACCAAGACTATTGAAAAGGAAGATAAGAGACTATCTGCTTTCCAAAATAATTACCGCTCTGTATATGATTCAGAGAGAGGAGTTAAACCTTAATCTTATACCTCATGGAGGCGTCTCCTAGCCAACAGGATTTGTTTATTCCATCATGAACACTTTGGAGATTTCCTCTTTGGAGTTCTTCTTTTTGTTTAACAATAAAACATTTGTCATCATTATGGCTCTGTAGCCCCGCAACACAACAATGCATAAGAGACCAAGGCTGAAGTCATTGCGGCTGCGGGGTGGGATGATTCCTGTGGGACAGACTGAGACATCTACACTGCTGAACACCCAACAGCCTGACAGCTGGAGCACTCCCCTGGGCTACAGAAGACTGGTTTAAGTTACTGTGCTCCTTCAGCATGTGCTTTTTGGCAGCTGATGTACCACTGATAATATGGAAACGAAGACACCAAGTTACGAGGCATAGTAATACAGCTTCTAAGCATTCAAAAATAACAAGCTCTTCCCCTCTCCCTAAGCATCATAGCAGTCCTCATGTTACTTCTCCTGGTTTCCTGGTTTCTTCTTTTAAGGTTACATTTTCAAAACTTTCACGACACCCATGAAGAGTGGAAGATTTGGGAATTTCTGCATTTGTCAGCTAAACCTGTCAAGCAATTTCTTGATTTTCCTTGATAGATTTTTTTTAAAAAACCAAACGTTGTAGAGCCCGTAAAGAAAATAATGACACAAATGTGAATTGGCAACGCTGAATGCGGAGTTTCTCCCCCAGTAGCACACTAGATAGTCAAAGGTGGGAGGTAGTAGGAAGTAGAAACAATCTTATCAGCAGGCGACCATCCCAAATCATCAGGGATGTGGCTCTGCTTGCACTCAAATCCAATAAGCTGATGATACAATATGATTTTCTCATTCATTTGCTGCAATACATTTTCCTTTGTTAATTTTGGAGGAAAACTTTATAATACTAGAAATGGCTTCAGTGGAATAACAGTCAAAAGACTCTTCTTCATTCTGTTTTGACAGATCATAGAAAATAAATAAAATATAATGAACCTTTAAGGTAGTTCATTGTATTAGTATTAAGGTTTTTTTCAGTTCTGAGATGAGACTCATTATATACTTTACTCTTCATTTTCCAATGTTCTTTATTTTCCTAAAAGATGAATATACACTATATCACTTTCATATATTTGTGCTCAATACTTTATAAGAGAACAGTTTGGTTTGTTTCTTTAAGTCTGTCTTCCACAGCTAAGCCTGGATACAAGTCTACTGTTAAACACTCTCTTAGGTTTCAAAAATAATGAGCAGAAATATCCACAAAATTATTCACAAAAGTAACTGCAACACTGGTAAACTGACCACAAAAAATTAAATATTTTTACATATAACTTAATAAGCCAATGTTAACTGATTTTCTTACTGTTAATGTGTTCACTGAGTTTTTGGTAGACGAATTGTAGCCTACTGAGATCACTACAAAGAGCCGAAGGCTTCTGATAAGAGCACTTATGTGGATTATCCATTTACACTGTAGCTCAAATAGGTTATCTAGTAGAAATATAATCAAAGAGCCCTCTAGCCTGAGTTTCTTGCAGACTTAGCTAGGCTGATTCTTTTTCCCCACTTTTAACTCCTATTTTTTCTGATGTAATCATAGCATTCTGGTCTTTCTCTGGATTGCCACCTACCATCACCCCTGTCACTAGCTTGCAAGCATGCAATCTGATGTGCATGTGAAAAACTGATTTTAAGAATCACACACCAATACATGCACCCATAAAGCATGCACCCATAAAGCATGCACTAATTTTAGAAAAAATGAAATTACAATTTCTCTGGTCATATACTGAAGCTTCTACAACATATTTTTCCTGATGGTTCTTCTTAAAAATACAAGATGATTTCAAGCTAAATATGAAAAATTGCATCCAATTTGATTTGTGAAAACATGTATTATAGATGAAGTGGTTGTGTTACCGTTGTCTGGTATTTATGTATCTATGTGTGTGTACACATATACATACATACACTTTTTTATTTAGGAGTTTTAAAATTGTAAAAACTTTAAGTTTTAAAATGCATTTAATTATGTCACCTCCAGTCAAAATACACAGATGAAAGTTTTTTCCATAAAATTTTGTAACAGTTCCATTTTTGTCACAAATCATTGTACTAACGAAACTATGCTATTGTATATTGAATTTTACATTAAAAATTGAATTAAGACTAGTCAGTGGTATACCTGATCAGAATAGTACTCACTAATTTCTAACATACCGTAGAGAAGGTAACATATTTAAAAAGCAGAGGAAAATATTTAATTAACTTCTTTTAGATTAATGATGTGGCAAACAGTTGTTTGTTTCTGTTTGATGGTGATCCCATGAAACCATTAGAGGTCCAGCTCCAGCTATTAGTCACAATTCAGTGGCAACAGAGCTCCAGAAAAGCCAAATGCAACACATCCTTGTGTCATGCTGCACTGAAGAACTGATGAAATATTAATCACTCAGGCTCCACATGCAAAATGTAACAAAAAAGAAAGTCAGAGTAAGAAAAAAAGCACAGCAGGGGTGCTGTATATTAACATCAACAAGCCACTTTGAAAGGCTAAAGCAAAATGCAGCAACCCTAGCCCCACATGTTCGTAATTTTAAAACTCTTGTCATAGCTGAGTAATAGCATGGCCACAGCAGGATACACCAAAATTAAAGGTAAAAGCTCTCCTAAGGGGTGAAGAGAAGACGTAATAGTGCCAAAACAGTCACTGAAAAAGCCATTTAGCTTTTTTTTTTTTTTGAGAGAGAGAGTGAGCGCTCAAAGCAGAAGAACTAGATTCATTACAAAGATTCATTTACTGTTATTATTTTTTCCTTTGTGACTCCTAAAAGCCTTTGACTATTATCTGCTGTTGCAGAAATTTGCTGTGGTGTAGGCATTTGGTCACTCATACGTATGCCGACTCTTACTGACACGGAAATGAGTGGTGTTCTGCAAGTGACACTGGTCTCCCCAACTCAAGGACTGTTTTGAATGAATACTTCAGGAATCTATGATGACTGGCTTTAAAAAAAAAAAAAAAGGAAAATTAAAAAAGGAACACAGTGGTTGTGAAAACTTATGTGTACGACAGAAGTTTTATAAGTCTTTAAGTTTCCTAATGCTTCAAAAATTTTCTTTTGTAGCAAACAAAAAAGAGGGATAAAATAATTTACACCTCATCTCTCTCCTCCAAATATGCTTCCAACACAAAGTATTTCAAGATCAGGTTAACACCAATCTCACTTTTATTTCACCGATTATGTAGTCCAGCGATTACACCATCTTGGATTTTCTAGAGCCTTGAATGTCAGGAAAAACCTTCAAAATATCTTCAGAAGATACTCTTTGTTTCATTAGCTTCATTAGAAGTTTTGTTAAATATTACACAACTATTGCATTGGGTTTATATCACATTATAATTTTTTCTAAATACCAGCCTTATTGACTCCTCAGTAGTAAGTACACGGTAAGTATTGCCCCATTGAGGCCATTATCTTACTCCTTGTGACTGTCACAGTTTAGTCCACAGGCCTGTTTCTCATATTGTCTGAGTAACATATTCAAATTAGATGCATGTCATTGTTCTCAAATTGTACTTAGATCCTAAAATAACTTATGCACTTAAAAGATTTCAGCCTTTCAACATCATCAGGATTTCCAGGAAGCAATATTAATTACCCATTATTTGTGAATCTGCCCTCTAACAAAAAGCTACAGCAGATTTTTCTAGATGTGATCATCAGCTGGTGAATTAGATGAGCCAGTGTGTTTTTCCAGCTACAAAGTTATACATGAGAATATTTGGACATTACTCCCTCGTTTGAATACTGATCTCAGTTATACAAAACTCCATTAAGTAAGAGTTTTGTAACCGCATATTGTTATAATATGGTCATCAGTTCTCATCTTTATATCTTTACATAAAGAACCAATAAATAGAAACAATTTTGGTGGTGCTCATTGCTGCTCAGAAGATCTTTACTTATTGTGAAATTCCAGCTACAGTAGTCAAGCTGTCAGTGCTATGGACAGTGACACACAGCCACCATTTCACACAAACCACAGATTTTGAATTCACCTTGCAGTATCTACAAATTTTTACCAGGTTATAGGTCAAAACTACTCACTGCTAATGAAATTTAAAGTGAACACAGGTTATCATTAATGAGAGGGAGGGAAAAAGCAAACATGGGGAGCACCTGTGTCTTTGTTAAATTATGCATTGGTTTAACCAAAATCTGGAAGGAAAAAAAGTCAGTCTGAGTTAAGTTTCAGTTTCACATAGGTTTTATTCAAACAAATGGATGTTGACTTCACTAAGGTATAAACCAGGCACTTATGCCTACAACAAAATTCATTATAGGGAGAGGAAAGGGGAGAGCTTTCTTGATTTTTTAAAAATTTTTATTTACTATCAATCTAAACTGCAGAATTTCACTGATCTCTAATACTTTCCTTCTTGTTACTGTGATTTTTTTATCAGACAGGACTTTCAAACGTGCAAAAAGTAGAAGGAAACAAGACAGTTAAATAACAGAGGTTCATATTTTTTCCATTGTGTGACTTCATATCGGCTGCTAGAGTGTAATGTAGGAAGGGTGAGAGTATAAGAGGCACCACAGCTGGACAAGTAATATTTGAGGAGCATCTTGGAGTGTCCAGTTAAATTGCAAACAATAGTGAAATTCCTTTTTTTCTCTGATACCAGGCTCAATCTTCCAGTTTTGTAATAGCTGATTATGAAGCCTTGCTGCATCTCGTACTAGATTGATTTTTGTGCCAAATACATGAATGAAACGGGAACTTTCAAAACAGGGAAAGGAGATCAGCTAGAGATCAGCAAAAAATCATTACAATCTCCTTTTTCTCTAAATTGAAACTCTTCTACAAACGGCACACCAAAGGCCCCTGCCATTTGATCTCCACCCTATCTGTCAATACTAAAACATTTAGATATTAAGCCAAAGCCTGGAGATTTTGCAGGCTCCTTGCAGCCCAGTAGATGCAATTTTTTACACTTCCTAATGAAAAGCTCCAGACTTTTTATTCACCTGACAGCACGGGGCCACAGGGCTTGCATGGGCTTGTCTCGGCATGCCTGAGGCGTGGTGGCAGCCGCCCCATCACCAGGCTGCCATGGCACTTGCTCCTGACAGTAAAGGACTCCGGACACTGGTGACTTGCTGAAGCCCCTTGTCCCCCATCCTGCTGAACTTTTGGGACCAGGAGGGCAGTTCAAGCGTGATCATAGCACCAGAGGAAAAGGGGCGGGTATTAGGAAGTTTCTGCATAAAAATTTAAACTGTATTATCAAAGAGGTTTTTCAGCATTAATTAGATATTTTCGTTGCAGGCATTAGTACCATTGCAACTGGACTGAAAGGAACTGTTTGGATTTTTTTTGATCAAGCTGTTAAGATTTTAATTAGACTTATAATAAATTCTTATCTCCATATATAAAGTGTATTCTCTTTTGCCGTAGCAAGGTTCTCAATTTAACATCCTTTCCCACTTTTCAGTTTTACATGGTAGGGCTATTTACCATCCTTTACTATAGTACTGCTCTGCCCCCCCTTTCCTTTTGCAAATGTCAATTGTCGTTTCTGCTTAGAAGACTGAGAAAGCAATTCTCCTCTATCAGCTCATACAAGACAATTGTGCTATTAATGCTTATGAAAACAGGAGTGGGTGGAGGTAACTGTAAAAAAATAATAGAGGAAGCATTATTACATGCTTTTACAATGACGTGACTTTTTCCAAGTTCTTTGGTTTTGATTTTACATTTTTAAAAGGAAAAAGCGGGTCCATACTGTGAATCCCATGTCGTAGGGAAAGGCATAAAGATTTAAGAGAAATTTACTGAAAGATTCATTGTAATGACACCTATTTTATAAACAAAGAAAAGGATATCAAAAGTGCTAATCCTGAACACTAAAGCTTGCAGGAAAGAGCTGTTTTTCAACTTATTTGCAATGCTTAAGATGCTCACCAGCAAAAAAAACCCAACACCACAAATCAAAGATAAATAACCCAGTTCTAGAATGGAACCAGAATTTGACTCATTACTTTACATCTGATTAGTGGTAAAAATTAGCAGGCAGAATAATAAGCCACTTATAAATTTATCACAGCACAAGTCTACGTAGTGAATGAGATTTTGTGATGCTTTACTCCTACAGGTAGTGCAGACTTCCCCACAGTGAGTCTGAGCACTCTGAAATGGAGCAGATTCAGTGAAATCAAACATTGGCTGTTTTCCTTTGGCAAAGATTTTAGATTTTTTTTTCCCAACTGTGTCGTAAAATTACAATAGCAACTTACAAAGTGAAATACATGTTTATAACTAAATATTACCCATATTCTTCTCTTTTTCTTAATACACGCTAAATTAATCCATTGTGCTCCTCATATTAAAATTACATACATATCTAAGAACACCTGCAACGAAATTATCCTTTTTATAAAGAACTCCATGAACAGAAAATAGTACCTAAATTCTTACAGGTGCTTCTGATTCACACCTACATTTAAGTGTAAGTTTATTATATATGCTATACATACAATATTGTATTTAATAATGGTTATGAATCTAAGTAGTTTTTTACCAGTTTAATAACCATCATGTGTTTATATGATTGGTTTCTAAGTACCAATCTTCTGATAAAGACTGCAAAATAATAAACACAACACCTAAAAATCTCTCTTTTTCAGGGCGTGGAGCCCTCTCCATCAGGAATATGGGAAATTTCACAAAAAATAGTTTTAGATTAATCAAGGTTATACAGCTGATAGTGCTGGGCAATGGTGCAATTAACCAGTAAGACAGATAAGAGATATGTTACTATGAGATAACAAATGCCTCACAGGCACTGGCAAATTCTGAAGCCTGGAATAAACAAAAGAATGTATTATCATTGCTACGTTTCATAAATTCAAGGTTATGTTAAGAAAAACAGTAATACAGCACAGAACTTTTTACTCAAGGCAAATACTTAGTGTTTTCCATTGGAATAGTACTGAAAAAGAAACAAGTAATGCTTTTATTAACACAACCAAAATGAGAAATCAAATGAAGAATACGCAAAGTGTTTTCTTCATTTTAATTCATAAAAGCTATCATATCTTTGTTTTTCTTTAATAGCTATTTGTTAAAATTTACATTTAAATACTCAGTCTGGAGTAGGTCACTGTGCTTAAGAGTAACCAAGACATCATCTTTTAGTGGTGAATTGTCACAGTGGGGAATCATGAGTAATATTTTTGAAGTCAACAGAAGTTTGTTTTCATTTGATTTCTCCCCAAACCAAGAATGAAATATTTCCTCATTTTCAGTTACCATCTAGAATTGGATATTTCAGTAGATTAAGTACATTTTATTATATGACCAAATAGGCTCATCTTGAAAAATACTAATTATTTTGTAACATCTAAATTTTTTAGTACAGAAGACATGCGGTAACTGCATCTTGAAACAAGCATACACATGTTGTAACTCACGTTCTGTGGTCTTACCTGGGAGTCTCAGGAAACTTTCACTGCAGTAAATAGGATTATATATCAATAGAAACATAGTAATTATGATTACCATATTACCTGTTCACTCTTCTCAACTCCACACACAGAGAATACCTTCACTAGTCAGTACTGTCTCTTTGCACAAGGACCAGTAAATAAATCTAAGAAGGAGCTAGTTAGGAAATGGTAGTCTGGACATCCCCAGTTACTAATCACATGAAAATCCATATACAGTTGACAGGCATTCCACTGATACAGCTTACTTTCTTTGCACTGGGCCCCTGTGTGCATTCTGCACTGTCTTCCTTTGTTATTGTGGCACTTTAGATACTAAAAGTACCATGCTTGATGCTGCCCTATATTGCTTTTATGTACATATTTATTAAAATGTGTAAATGAAATTTAACTGCTAATAACTCATAATTTATGTAAGAAGTGCCCAGTGATGCCTGTTTTCTAGGTGCCGAGGTAGTGACTTACCTTGAAAAGGTTCCAGTATGGGAGCTCCTTAGAAGACTTGTAATGACAAACCATGGCTCATCTCACATTGTATTTGGGTCAACTGGAACTGAAAATACAATTCCAAGATTACATTAAATGAAAAAAAAAGCTGCCTCTAAAATGAGAGCTTCAATTTTTCCTTGTGTTCTCCTTTTCACCTCAGCTATGCATCCCTACCTTCTTCAATAAAGTCTTGGCACTTAAACAGGAGATTGGCCTGGATGAAAACTTTTTTTATATTTTAGTAAGTCATTAGTTCTTTGCCCGAGTTCATTATGCATAAACAAAACCAGCAGAAATGTGCAGTCACCTTCAATTATACGACATGCTTTGGCTACTAAAAAGTAGGGATGGAACTGCAGTCTCAGGCACCCATGGGAACAAACAGATCTGTCAGGCTCCGTGGTGGAGGGAGTGATGGCAAAGCAATCTATCGGCCACATCAAGGTTGCATGAGTAGAAAATGGATTCATTTGTCTCTTTGAACTCCTGTCTACAGAACAAAGAGAATGGTAGCTTGTTCTTTTTTTTTTTTTCAAGTAATTTGCATTTTCTCCAGAATCAAAGCAACTTTTTCCTCTCATGTCACAATACAAAAAGGCTGATCATCTTGAGACAATATATGTATGAGACAGAATATATGGTTCACAAAGTGTTATTTTAATAATTCATTCTTGGGTACTCAAAGGGAAGCCATGCTTTAAAAGTTCCTTTTCCTGCACGGTTGTCAGTATAAAACAGGTAATATTACAAAGGAAAACCAGCAACTGTTGGGTGGGCTCTCCTGAGTACCGAAACCAGGCCTTTTTCTTGTTTATATCAGAAATTAACCTGGAGTCCACCAAGCCAGAACCAGATGAATAACAGCACATTTGCAAACAGACCTAAGTGGCTGGTGTGTCCCTAGTGTCAAATCACAGGCTGGAGGTCACACCCGCAGCCATGAACTGCTGGTAGGGTCTGCGCCATCAGATGCCCAACAAGAGCCACTACCCCGTTCTCATTCTGGAGGCAATGCACCAGGGCAGCTTGGGGGCAACTCAGGACCTCTTGGCCCAACGGCGACTCCTTAATAAAAGTGGAAAAAGGGCAGACACCAGCCCACATGGATGCTGGGCCAGCTGGTGCTGCTGGCACTGGAGTTTGGAGCCACCCCAGAGAGTTTCTGCTTGGAAGCGTTAATGGGAGATTACGACCCACAGTCTTCCTCATGACTGCTGCTGCTGCTGACATGCTATAAGTGCTATAAAACCCGCTCCTCTCGGGGCAACAAAGGAGGAATGCAACGAAACAAAAGAGACTTTTGATGCTTGTTTCCTAGGTAGACAGACCATTGTTGAGCATATTTGGGACATATTTAGCAGAAGGCAAAGGAGAAAAAGAGGAGAAACAGCTGTAGCGTTTATTGCAGCAGTTCACAGTCCTGCTGAATGTGGTAAATAAGGAATTTTAAAAGAAAGACAAATAAGCAGAAAAGCTGGTGACATAAAGAACAGTTTATCGGCACAGCTTCCTCTTTTGAGGCATGGCTCTATCTTGACAATAACAAGAAATTGTAAAATAAAATAAGAATTGTAGTCTAGAACATGTGAGATCACATTCTAAAATATTTATAGAGAAATGTTTAATTTTTAAATATATAGGTCTTAGGTTACTGAAAAAAATATGGCGACATACAAAATTAGCAGATAAGGTATAAAAATGACTGTTTCAGTGAATGGCTCTCTAGAAAATAGTGTATAGTGGTGACTAAGAAGTAGCTTTCCATACCAGTACTTTACAGCTCATCAGAGAGCTTTATTATTATCAGTCATAAAAAAAAAATCTAATTTTTTTATGTAATGATACATTCACATAAACTTACCAGTCAAATTTTTATTCCCTATAAAAGTCATGCCTTTTCTTATGAATATCTTAGATTCCTGGGACCACTTAAAAGGCAATCAGAAATATAAATGCTAGCGATGCAAGGAAATTAATCTGAGCGGCAGTGTATGTGGAAAAAAAAAACAAAACAAATACCGAACCACAACCCACAACTGTGACACCAAATTAAATTAGTGTGTGCAAAGACCGGAGAAACAGCAGACAAAAAATGAATTTGGGACCCAGGCTAAAGCACACTGCAGTCTATAGAAAGACTTCCTTTAACTTCAGTGGTCATTTACTCATATACCTAATAGTGAGAATAGTGGGAATCTTATTCTGGATATATCATTCAAAACTATTTCACTAAATTGAAATTGAGCAAAATCACAAGGCATTATCCAAAATAAAACTCTATTGTATTTAAGATAGACAAAACTTTTCTTGAACTCACAAATACTTTAGCTATTAAAAAATATATACTGAAAGGTATTTAATAGTAAAGAGACCAATTAAGCTGCCTGACCTCTTAAAGAAAACAGATTGTTTCCAAGATCTGCAAGTACAGTCTATTCCATGGAATTTTGCCAGTAGTGAAAGACAGGAAAAATTCCAACTTGGACCAAGTAAAGTCATTTAAGTCATCTACTTTTACTGTTTTTTGCATATTTGTTCCTGATTTACTACAAAACCTATATCCACAGTTGGAGGGTTTTTTGCCTGTTTCAGGAATTGTAAGCTACAAAAATACAGCTCTAAAGTGCATACAGGTGAAATCTGAAACTTAGCTGATATTTTAACAATCTGTATTAATCAGACAAAAAGCTGGCCATATAAGGTTGACTTATTTGCAAGTCACTGAGACTTGATGAATTTTCCTGCTGAACAGGGGGAGCAAAAGCAGGCATGAGCAATCATCAGGAGGCAAAATCTCCAACCAAGACCAAGGATCCAAGATCTGGTGTTCCTCAAGGAATGCTAATTTGGCCTGTCCAGCTCCAGTAACTGAAGTAGAAAAGTTGTCCTATTTAGTTGTAATGAAATGTAAGCTAGAAAAGATAAAAGTCTGTTGTCAATTTTTACTGTTTGGAAATTTATTTATTTACACACTTAAAAAATTCCTAGTCTAAATTCACAGTTCAGATTTGGATCTAAAGACTTCTCATCAGCCACACCAAATATAAGCTCCTGAAGAGCCAGCAAGCTGGGGAATAAGTGCTTTGAAAGTCACTGTGTTTCATCCAGGTTTCTACGGTTAGTGTGATACAAGACTTCAGCTCCAAGGTAGATATAATACTTCAAAGAGTGTACCAAGTGAGATCAGATTTATGGCCAGTACCCAGCGGCTCCTGCTTTAGGTAAAAATCTGTTGTCCTTAGCACAAATGTCCTTATGTCCTGCATAAATTAAATAAATACATAAATAAGGACATCTATTTTTTGGTAATGAAAAGTACTCTAAAATTAATGGTTCTGTTTTCCACTGAAATATGGGAACCAACAGTGAATTAAACACAGGAGTAGAGGGCAGAATTATGTCAGCAGAGTGTGGAAGTATTTCCTCCTACTAGTGCCAACTCAGAAGGCAATAATTTGGTCATCAGTGCTTAAGGAGACCAAGAACTTCCAGGGGAAGCAGCTGAAACGGTATGAAATTATTTTGACTTCTATTTCTCTGGGCAGCCTACAAGTTTGTAATATTTAAAAGAATTACTAACCCGTGCAAAATGTCATACTGCCAAATTCATCAGGCAACTGACACAGATCCCTGCCCTTCCCTACTCCCCTCGTAAGTATCTGTAAAGTCTGTTCTTAGTCTGCCATACAGTGACATTTCTGATAACAAGGCAGTGCCTGAAGTGCCTTTGATATTATAAACTTTGTACTTTAAGGAGGCATAAGTAAATCATCCCATGCATACTTCAGTCTTTTAGAAGTGATGACCAGTCCAGGTAATATTTCACCATATGACCACCATAGCAATATTGTTGAAGAGATTGCAATACATTCATTTTAATGCAGATTAAAATAGTGAAACTGCAGCCTTGGTTCTGCAGTTTTCACTCAGAGCAGAGCTCCTGTACACTCATCATCCCCACCAACTTCTACAGGGGCTGTGGCAGGGACAGCAAGGCCAGACTCCTCCTCTCCTGGTTAAGCTTTCTACCTTGTACAATGAGACTGCGTAGCCTGGAACCGCTAAACTCTATGTTACAGAACATGACTCACTGATTATAAAGTGTCATAACACCTAAGAAACCGTAGTTTTGCTTTATCTAGAATATCTCTTCTGGCCTTAAAATTGTGATAGGTTGAGAATTGGTATACATAGTCTTAGTGCCTTTTTTTTTTTAATGCAAAAGGCTTTTGCAAAAACACATAGACCCCAATATTCAATAAGTAGGTAAAAAAAATTCATTCATAACAATTCTTAATTAACAATAATGGGATATTTAAAGATAGGCTTTCTAAGTTATGTATTATGGCTTTGAGAAATACCTGATACACTTTTGTTGTGGTTTAACCCCAGCCGGCAGCTCAGCCCTACCCAGCTGCTCGCTCACTCCCCCCCGGTGGGATGGGGGAGAGAATTGGAAGGGTAAAAGTGAGAAAACTTGTGGATTGAGACAAAGTTAGTTTAATAGGTAAAGCAAAAGCCGTGCACACAAGCAAAGCAAAACAAGGAATTCATTCACCACTGCCCATCGGCAGGCAGGTGTTCGGCCATCTCCAGGAAAGCAGGGCTCCGTCATGCATAATGGTTACCTGGGGAGACAAACGCCATCACTCTGAACGTCCCCCCCTTCCTTCTGCTGGCGGGGCAGGGTGAGAAGCAGAAAAGGCCTTGGCACTGTGCAAGCACTGCTCAGCAGTAACTAAAACATCAGTGTGTTATCAACACTGCTTTCAGGACAAATCCAAAACATAGCCCCGTACAAGCTACTATGAAGAAAATTAACTCTATCCCAGCCAAAACCAGTACAACTTTAAGAAAAAAAATCATTCTACTAAATAACATGTACCTTCTTAACTGTAATGAAATGTATTTTCCCTTATAACGACAACAGCAAGAACAACAAGAAGTTGCAGAAAAATAGACAAGGAAATTAAATCCAAAAGTTATGTTAAGCATAATTAACGTTGTGACATAAACTGACAAAAGCCAGGAAATTGAAAGCTAAGGCTGACACTCTATCTATAATGCTCTCTGTTTTTCCATGACATGACTTAAAGCCAGAGTTACAGCCTTAACTTTAAATTTCCTGTCTTTTGTCAGTTTGTGTCACAACCTTCATGTTATTTAAAAATAGGTTTTGTGCATTTAATTGTATATTACCCTTTTTACTGCTGATTCACGTTTCAATAAATCAGAACCTTTTAAAAATAGTTTTGAGAAAAAGCCTGTATGAGTTTGAAGTTGTCCAAGTCTTGCATTTGACCTGCACTACATATTTTCTTCAAATGAAATTTAGCAGAAAAACTTAATTTTCTACTAAATGGTGAAAACAAATATTTTCTGTTGTCAAACACAGCTATTTCATTTATAAGCTACATGTGATCAAAATAAATCTCTAGGAGAAAATAGCAAAATCTATTTTCAGTGGAGAAACCATTTTTCTTTATCATAATTGTTATTTATTGCATCTGTAGATCCATCTCATATTAATAATTTTATTTTCTGTGGTATAGCAAAAAGATGATAGTAACTGTCTCTGTGGAGTTCGACATATGACTGTAAATGTTCTGCATGGGCCTCAGATTTCTTGTTTAAATAAGATACTAACTTTCAAGCAAAAATTATTACTGTTGCATCATTTCAAAGTTGCAAAAGTAGAGGAAATGTGCTTCTAAACAACATCAGCAGTTTCAAAGCACTACAAAAACTCACGAATATTTATAATATATTCTATTCTGTTCAGATAACAGAAAAAGCAAGAGCAAATTAATTCCTAACATATATCTTGCTGCTCGTAACTTACTATTTTATTCCAAAAGCTTACGGTTTTCCCACCTCTTTGTAGATATTAGGTTAACACACAGAGATGATAATTTAAAAGATAAAGAATATAGCTTTGTCGAGCTACACTACAGACTGCATTTAAAATTGTTTTGTACAGGTATATATATTTTCTAATAAAAAACATAAAGATTTTAAGTCTACTGAGACAACCTAATCTTTATTTACTGGTAAAATATTTCACCATTTTAAAAGTAATGTAAAGTAACAAAGTAATAATATTGGCTGATAAGAGAAGAAAACCAGCTGAAGGCATCTTATTAGTTCTAATTCAGTCAGTAAGTAGATAGGAAAGAGTATATTAGAAATCTCTTTCTGCAAGCCAGTAAAATCGCATGTGAGGAAGCTAGATTATTTCATATGTGATTAAAGGGACACATTTATTCAGTGAATTCTTTGGAATTACACCAAGAATCTTCCTTTGGGAATAATTTTACCTGGTGGTGCAGATCCTTCTCTGGTATAAATCCCCCAGGCTACTTTGACTTGATTTATGACCACTAGGAATGAGGCCCATTGTTCTTAAAGAGCAAAATTTTTGTTCCTCAGGAAGAACTGTCAAGATGAAAAGTAAAGGAATCTTAATTGTAGCACTTGATAAATACATATTTTGTCTAAATTTATTTATATAGTCAATCCTTTTTAAATAAACATTTTCTGAAGGCCTAAAGAATGTTATACATATTTTAAAATATAGCCTACTAGATACAATATAGTGTAATAAATTAATATATTTCCTGAGGAAAAAAATCTCTTTGACCTTAAAACAAATTCAGTCTCATCAAATCTCTGCATAGTCCAAAGGACTCATCCACACAAGGTGTGTCTAATAATATGGTCCAAGGTTCACCTACCCAGAGCATACCTAGACGCAAAGATGAGTCTCTCTGTATCTCATCCCATTACCCAAATGAACGTACATGCCATTTGGCCTGGGCTTGACTCCTGGCTGCTGAATTCCAGGACAATTTACACTCTGTGAAAAGGATCGTGTGTATAGTAAATTAAGAAATAAATTAAGAAAACAATTAAGCTGCACTGTCTTTCAGCTCCTTTGTGTTCACAGCATAAACTCCGTAGTGTGACATACCAGTGGCCGTAGGGGAAGGATTCACCTGGCCAATGTAAACACCGAAATCTGAGCTTGCCTCTCTAGGCTGCCTGTAGCATCAATGGAAAAATATAAACATTAGCAGTTCTCCTCATGCACAGTAATCATCAAAAACAAGTTAGCTGGCTTACTAAAAGTGGCAGCTCATCTCTCTTGACTTAAAGGCAGGTCAAGGTGCCAAGCTGAGACGCAGATGATACAAATCCCTCCTTAGGTAACTGAAACTGTACTTTTTTTTCCAAATGTAAGTAATTTAAAATCAAATATCCAGACTTTTTTGACCACTTCTCTCGTTCCTTTGTTTTATCTTCCAAAGTCCTAGTCTTTGATACACACCATTGGAAGACTCCTACTCCGTACCTGTTGCTCCATGGCATTTTAAGTACTACTATTGTAGAAACTGATATGGGAATGGATTAAGCAAATGGTTCATTTCAAATAGAAGCTGCAGTGTACGTGAAACATGCTTTCTCCAGTCTGAAGCAGAATTACCTTCAAATTTACATTAAGAACATAACTGATTTATATGTAAAATCTATGCTTTTTCTCCCTATAGGCCACTGTTGGATAACCTGTTCTTTCACCATTTTTGCAAATCTTGCATGTGCAATAAAGATTTTTTGGCAACAGTTTAGAGGCTTCCTCCCCCACAACTTCTTATGAACTCCATCTGGTCAGAATAAAAGAATCTAAGTCGAACAGTACATCAAATCCCCAAGTGGTATACTCCTAAATCCATTGCTTCTCGTAATGTTTTAAAGAATTATGTTTGAGTAAGGAAATTGAGGGTTTAGTAATATATTGATAATTAACACAGCAGATGTTGTATAAGTCTTGGCTGCAATAACATTTCTTTCCGAAAAGAAAATAAGTATATTAAGCAACAATAAAGACATTTTAGTGGCATTATTTTAGGGTTTTTTAAAATAGTTTAGACTTATAAATGGCTTATTTCATGTCTGAAATGAAAATATTCAGCAGTCCTCACAATCTGCTCTTTATTTTTTTTATTTTTGTCTTATTTCATTTAAGTTCAAAATGAATCCATATTTTCTGTGATTTATTGGGTAACATTGTAAGAAAGGCAAGACAGTAACCTCAGGCAAACCATATGTAGTGAACAGGTTCCAGAGACACTTTATTGCTTTCTACCAGTGGTAGGTTAGCACTGGCAGTCTTCCTTCTGAATAGGTTACAACTACTATCAGATACATCTGTTCAGCATTTTACTGCAAAGAGAATGTAATGCCAAAACAATGCTAAACTTGGATTGCCCATTTCCTGAGATTACTGCTCTCAAAAAGTTCACATAAAGTTTTTCTCTCTGTAATTTTAACATCTGACAAACAAAATCTGAAGCAATATTTTAATTTCATACATTATCCATAAACTTCTGCAGAAAATATAATTAGTATAATCACTGTCATCTGCCAGCAGAGAAAATAGATTTCAGAAATAATTTATGCTGAGTGTTTTATTTTGGGGTTGTTGTTGTTTTATTTTAATGTAGAAAGCCTACATTGCCATGCTCTCACCTTGCCTGTTAGACCTTTCTAGGCAATTGTTTATCCTTTTCTAATGGAGAAATAGTTTAGATTTTCTATCATACAGTTTAGCTATTTTCAATAACGTTTTTAGAGGGATTTTATTTTACAACTGACAATCTTAATAGAGCCTTTCTACTCTCTACTCTGTTTCTACAGCATAAGCCTGTGCAGCCTTATAACGTACACCCCAGACAGTCCTCAGGTGCTGAGACAAAAAAAAATTAACAATACAGACAATCATCACATTAAAGTCGATCTCACTACACTTATCTCCCTGAATGTCAATGTCTTCCCGAATGTCAATGTCTTCCCGTCTATATAGATGATCATGACAAGAAGGGACTACTCTGAGGTGTGACGGAGGTGAAGCCTGTAACTTGGTGGCATGACAAAGGTCAGCTCTGGAACATCTCCTCCCACTGACTTTTGCTTGCTGTCCTTCTGCAGGTTCAGTGGCGCAACAGAAAAGTATTGGGTCCTGTAGTCATGGCTCAAATGATCTATGTACTAATACCTAGCGCCCACATTAATTTTCCCAAAATTAACTTTGCCAAGCACAGGTAAATGTTTTTTTTAAATTATGTGGGTATTCACTGTTGTGGTACAACGCCTCCAATCCAGATGGTCAGCTGTAGTTTATACTAAACGTGTACACAGCAATACATGCTCAGCCTTGCCACTGGCCATGGCTGGGGACGTGGATCTGTGGCAGCTTTGCATCCGTCAGGGCTCAGCTACTGGCAACACCCTGCACAAGGCAAATCACAAAATTCTGTTTCATCACCTGACTTCTCCAGCCTCCACAGTTTACTTGCGGACAACAAGTCTCAGTGTTGTTTTTGACCTGCCTCTAGGCAGTGCTCCATCATTGTGCCCAAAATGAGAGATAATGAACAAAAAATAGCTGAAGAATGATCAGAGCAACAATTTTACTTTTATATTCCTGCTTAATCCTATGTCCGAACACAAGTGAACTGGTGACTGAAGTAGATGGAAAATTACTTGAAGCAAGGTAAGGTTGAGTCATTTTTCAAGGCACAATGCACTAATTTTAGCAGTGTTTCCAACACTAAATTTAACACTGGAGGACAAGTAGCTCCAGTCATTTTTATAAAGATGAGAGAAGATTTTTATGTTCCTATCTCCATCAGAGATTGAACATGGCACTTACATTTTTTGTTATTACTTTTGTAATTACTTTTGTTACATTTGTTTACTTTACTTACATTACCTTACTTACATTTGTTATTCCTCTGTACCAGGTTTTCCTGGAAGGGTGGGAAATATATGATGTGGCATGAAATACCAAATTTATATATTATTATAGATATTTCTTATTACTATCACTTTTCTTAGTCAAGAGTGTAAAGTTTCATGAAGGTAATTTTTGTGGGCTTTCAGCGATACAAGAAGAATGTTTATAGCTATTGCTCTTGTAAATGCTACATCTTTTCTTCCTATGAAAATTTCCTGCTCCCTCTGTTTTAGAGGAAATATTTTTTCATGATCCAAAGATTCAACAGTTCCATAACATCTCCAATTAAACACAAACTCTTCTCAAAAATATCCTGCCGGCCCAAATGTCCGTGTGATGATGTATATCTGCTGAAGCAGCTGACAGAGTTTCCATAATACTTAGGAACGAAGCTTGTAGTCTACAACCCCTCAGATTCAGAAAAGCCACGAGACAAGCGATTTTACTTATATCCTGAAATGGAAAAAGGAATGGAGCAAAGCTTTCTCTTTTCCCATTACATCTATATAATGTACACATGAAGCCAAATCAGTTTAGTCTGAATTATATTGCCTTCTCAATGTATAACTTGCTGTGGTGGGTTGACCCTGGCTGGATGCCAGGTGCCCACCAAAGTCACTCTATCACTCCCCCTCCTCAACTGGACAGGGGAGAGAAAATATAATGAAAGGCTCGTGGGTCGAGATAAGGACAGGGAGATCACTCAGCAATTACCATCACGGGCAAAACAGACTCGACTTGGGGAAAAATTAGTTTAATTTATTGCTAGTCAAATTAGAGCAGGATAATGAGAAATAAAACCAAATCTTAAAACACCTTCCCCCCACCCCTCCCTTCTTCCCAGGCTTAACTTTAATCCCGATATTCTCTACCTCCTCCCACCCCGAGTGGCGCAGGGGGACGGGGAATGGGGGTTTGGGTCACTTCATCACACGTTGTTTCTGCTGCTCCTTCCTCCTCAGGGGGAGGAGGACTCACACTCTTCCCCTGCTCCAGCGTGGGGTCCCTCCCACGGGAGACAGTCCTTCACGAACTTCTCCAACATGAGTCCTTCCCACGGGCTACAGTTCTTCACGAACTGCTCCAGCATGGGTCCTATCCATGGGGTGCAGTCCTTCAGGAACAGACTGCTCCAGTGTGGGTCCCCCACGGGGTCACAAGTCCTGCCAGCAAACCTGCTTCAACGTGGGCTCCTCTCTCCATGGGTCCATGGGTCCACCGGTCCTGCCAGGAGCCTGCTCCAGCATGGGCTTCCCACAGGGTCACAGCATCCTTTGGGCATCCACCTGCTCCGGTGTGGGGTCCTTCACGGGCTGCAGGTGGATATCTGCTCCACCGTGGACCTCCATGGGCTGCAGGGGGACAGCCTGCCTCACCATGGTCTTCAGCACGGGCTGCAGGGGAATCTCTGCTCTGGTGCCTGGAGCACCTCCTCCCCCTCCTTCCTCACTGACCTTGGTATCTGCAGAGTTGTTCCTCTCACATCTTCTCACTCCGCTCTCTGGCTGCAACTGCAACTCCCCTGTAACTTCTTTTCCCTTTCTTAAATATGTTATCCCAGAGGCGCTACCACTGTTGCTGATGGGCTCGGCCTTGGCCAGCTGCAGGTCTGTCTTGGAACCCGCTGGCATTAACTTTATCTGACATAGGGGAAGCTTCTAGCAGCTTCTCACAGAAGCCACCCCTGTAGCACCCCCCGCTACCAAAACCTTGCCACGCAAACCCAATACACTTACCCACTTTATTCTTCATTCTACACAAAATTTCTCCAGAGTATATCCAGAACACATGGAAAGAGAAGATTCACTTTTAAATACATTATTCTTTGTTCTTTTCAGAAATAATAGCATTTTTGTGCTAGATAATTTTGAAGTTTCAATTTCCATAACCCCCTTGAAAAGCAAAATAGAAAAATGCTATACGGTGTATTTAGCATGATGTTCTAATAACAGCAGTCAATCAACTAAGAAAAGGACAGTGGTCTAGAAAGTTACTAAGGTTATAGTGACAGAAGCATCCAATTGTTTTCTTTATGGAAATAAATATGTTTAAAATCAGTATGTATTATCCTAGTTTGATAAAGTAGCTGAGATGGTTAACATTTGCTTTAAGTCAATCTCTGTTATGTGTTTAAAATGTATTTTGCTTGACGATTAGAATTCTTAAAACTGACTTAGTTCACACAGCATTTGGCAGTACCACTGCATCTGATCCTTGTGAAATAAGGGTTTAGGACCCATTTCTTACAGCAGATTTCTAATGAATTACCATGCATTGATTGATACCTGAGCAAACTTTAAGAGTTACTTGCATTTCTTTATCACTGTGACTATATCTCACCTCTGATTCCACTACCCATGCAGTCAAAGCTGTAACTATCTTTTTTCATCAGATATACAAATACCAGTTTCTGAATCAGAGAATTCAGTAGCAATTTTACCACTGCCTCTGAAATGCTCAAGTTCAGTCTATTACTATTGCAGCTGAATAAACATACAGGAAGGATTTTTTTGCTTTCCTGTTAGAAAATCTCCATAAATTCTCCAACACTATAATTACTATACCACTGGCAAAATCATACAAGATAATTAACACCCTCAGCTTCTTTCTAGCTCAGTGCAACTCAAAGCCAATATTGAGGGGAGCACATTAAGCATGCACTTAACTTAAATCATAAAGAAATGAGTTGCACTTAAGCATATGCTTTCAAGGTTTTTCTGAAGGCTTGTTTTCTTCATGTCTTGGCCTCAGAATTTAGTTGGGTCAGGACCTGCAAGAATTTCATAGGTAGTTTTGTACTACTCAACATGGCTCCTAATCAGTGGCACTTACCTATATTCTAGCCCAAAGTGACTCACACTCGTAAAACTGGGATAAAAACCAGGCCATGCTCCACTCTGAGTTAACATAATTGATCATAAGTGAATGGACAGTGACACAGTCCTGCAGCCACACATTAGATGGAAGCAGTAAAGCAGAGAGAGGCTATCCTGAATCCTAACCACTGAAGCCCAAAACGGTCTTTCTGGTGCACCCTGACCATACAAAAATGTTTTGTTTGTTACCACTGATTTTTAAAGGCAATGCCACAAGTAGTGATTAAAGCCTGAAAGAAACTAATCCAAATAGCTTCACAATGCAACACAAGATGGTACTAGTGTGGCTGAAATTACATTAATAACTCCTGTGTTACCGTACATTGATTCATACTGAAAAATACACAGGTCATCTACTCTGGTTGAAAAATCTGAAAAATGTACTTTTTTTTTTTTTTGTGGGAAATTCAGAAGAGGTTAAATCTTTTATAGCATGGACCAAAATGCTTTCTACAGCAGCAAAAGACTATTTGGCAGCTGTTTTCCTACAAAAAAAAACCACAGACAAGTTACAGATTTATATTTTAAAAAAACACATTGAGAAGCCTAGAACAAAAGCACACTCTAAATTTTAGGTTTAAATGCCAGAACTGTTGAAAGTTCATCTTGTGTGTTGATATTAGAGTAAGGAAATAATAAATTCTATCTATGATCAGGCATGGACCTAGTATACTATAGGTCAGTCTGATTTATTGTAGATATTTATGATTTTCTTTTTTTCATAAACAGTGATTAGCTTAATGTTAAGCAGAACACTTTGTGAGTGAAACATATCAACTGACGTGAGACTAGTCTAATCTCGGCCACTGGACAAGCTGTTAATAGATATTCAAATCTCAGTACAGCTACATTTACTTTTCCCTGCTAAGTATAAATGTGTTTGGTATTCACTGCAGCTGGTGTTACTAGAATGATGCTAATGATAGTTTATCTGCTTCCCACTCTTGCATAGCTCAATCCCTATATTTAAATCAGTCGTGCCAAAAAGAAAATTATACAATATATCCCAGATCTAAAGTTAATCTTCAGTTCTGGCATCACCCACCTGAATGTGGAAAAATATCCCACCCTTTGGCAGATGTAATTGCTGTCATAAACACTCATATGGATGCCTTCGTTATCTCCTCAGTCATTGACTTTTACTCTGCAACGAAAAATGCTTCTGTTTGTGCAAATAAGTGGTTGGTTTTGTTGCTTTTCTTTCCCCTCCTCTTTATTGGTAAAACTAGCTTGTTGTCTTACCTAGTATATTACAGTAATTTGATTTTCATTAGTAATTCAAACAACTCTGAACCTTCCAATGAACTCTGAGACCACTAGGTATTTGTGGAAACTTGCCCCTCTGTCACTTCCAGCTCAGTTTTCTTACTGTCAGTCTTCTCTCTCTTCTAAAAAGTGAAGTTTCTCACCCATCTTAATGCCCCATCACTGACAGGGATCTTCCTGCAACAAAATCCCTCTCCAGCACCAAAATCAGCTCTCCACCATCAAATGACAAATTCATCAAAAAAATTTTTTGGCATCAAAACAGATTTTTCATGTTAATTTTGGTAATATACAGAACGCTTTCAATAATGTGGTTGCAAGTGATTATCTTCATTCAACCAATGCCAAAGTAGCTGTTTACTAGCATATGGATAGCTATTACATCTAGCTGAAAAAAATGTGGATTTTTTTTTTCCTTTGAAATTGGTTTTTTCTATACAGCTATGGTCTTGAACGAGCACAGTTTAACTTTGGAAAAGTTATTCCAGATCCAAGGAAGGTTCAACTGGAACACTAGCTCATGCTGAAACCTGTTTGGTTTCGTCAAAGCTAATACCATCATTACAGAATAAAGACAAAGATGCTATGAAGAGAGACCTAATTTTCTAGGTTTCTGATTCTTTACAGGGTAAAAAAAGAGTCTTGAAATTTTAGGACAACTTGTAATTTCTCAGTCTTACCTGCCACGTGCCACCCCAGGTCCGGGACACCAGAGAGCTGAACCTTCCAAGTGCACAAAAGTGCGTGATGAAGGACTGGACTTCGTAACCAGAAACTTGCTCCATTTCAAATTGTGCTAAACTCAGTACTGAAACCAAAATCTTCCACAAAACACCACTGCTTCTACACCCAGCTCAAATCATTAGGCCGATATCCAAATAAATAAAAAACTACGTTGATGTTCTCAATTCAAATTAATTTTAGGGTTTTACAGTATCCTAATAAATCTCTAGATATGGTCTCCTTCCAAAAACTCCAGCAAGGTTTTTGGATCATTTCCTTTAAATATCTACTTAGATAGATCGTATGGAAGTTATGATGCAATTCTGCAACAGAAACGTAAAAATCCCAGAGATGGATTAGGTTTATCGAGATACCTAGTCTATTCCTGGGACCCAAAGTAATACGCTGAGCTATGGAGGTGTTTCAGCCTTCTCAGAGCCAATTCACTATAGCTGTTGGAATATGATATATTTATTGTATTGCTCTATGCTGTGCACTCCAGGTATATTGTTAGACCACTGAAATTATCATCAATCCTCTTGTCTATGAAATTCATCCAGACCTATCTGCTAGTCCCATACCTCCTATGTAAGCATACATACAGAGAGATGTAGCAAATCATTATTAGCACTGCACCACTGATATGACATAACCCAGAGCTTAAATATGATAGCTTTGATTTATGAGAAAAATACTACAAATCTGGTATTAAAGCTCTGAAGATATTTCTTTATGATCTAAAACCTACAAATTAGGCCTATCATGTAGCTAACATTACTATTATTCATGTCTGTAACATTCCTACAATTAAAAAATAAACAAAAAAAAATTGTACAGTTTACAACTGTTGGTTTTATGTAATCCTCATGCACTCTATTTCAGTTTCAATGTTGATTATATCCCCAACTGTCATGAAAGAGTGATTTAGATCACTTAAAGAATCACCATCAAAGATATTAGCAAAAGTGATTTTTTTAATGTGAATTTGTAAAAGTGCAACTTAACAAAGTTCAATGGCAAGGTTCACTCTATTACTTACTACATGGAAGAAACATACAAAGGAAAATCGAGTTAGAATTGATTTAAAATTATATACACAGAGACCAGAGGCACAAAAGGGTAAGGGAGACCCTCCCATTGAGTCACAAGGTTCAAAGTGCAGCCCCTTGCTTTCTAAACTCCTTCTCAGAGAGGAGTCTAGGTGCGGCTGGATCCAGACTTAGTCCCAGACTTGGTCAACTTTTTATGTCTAATAGAATTAGTATAAAGGGTAAGGAAAACCTCCATTGAATGACTATGCCAATTTGTTGGGGAATGAGTGACTATGGATCCTACCAACTTTGAGGTAGCAACCATTGAAGATTTATTAGCACTATTACGGTAAATCACAAGATTAGGTTATAAGATTTTTAACAATACTTAATCATCAGCCGATTGTCAGAGTGATTTAACAAAATTTGCTATAATCAACACCACAAAGTTTCCTAAATTAAATCACACACACACAAACACACACACACAGATATAGAGGTTAACCTATGATCAAGATTTTTCTCTCTTTGCCAATTGTAGTAAATTATCGGTACCAAATGATCTTTGAAACTTCACAAAATCTAATTGTAGTGAATTACTCACTATTCTCCTTCATCAGCATTTGTCAGCAGACAGTCTTTGACCCTTTCTTCATTGTCGGCATCTATCAGCGGACGATCTTGGAAATCCTCGCAAAATCTACTCTTCAAAATCCTCACGAAAACTATTTGAAATCCTCGCTAAATCTGCTCTTTGAAATCCTCACGAAATCTACCCTGAGAGGTGTCCCAACTCAGGGGAGATACTGGGTCACAGCCTGCTGCGATCCTGGAGAGCTCAAAGGGTCTCACTTAGGATCGCTATTTATTGGATCGTAAGATGATTGACTTTGGTCAGTATATTTCCATTCTGGCCACAATTCCTGCCAGGTAATTCTGGCACCTTCCAGGGTGGGCCGTGATCCACGCAGCAAGAGTTTCAGGTATGTTTCCAGGCAACAGGAGTTTCAGGTATGGTTAGGAAATGTCTAATCATCCTCACTCACTGTACTGTAGCCAGGACAAGAAAGTACCAGATTGTCCCAACTCACTGCACTTTTAGCCAAAACAAGAATACAATGTTGGCTGGTCCTGACATCGCAATGTGGCCCAGGAGATCTGCACCACCACACCAACACATGAGCAAGCTACAGAGCTACAACATACAATTTATTTACAAAAGACAAGTATACAGAAATATGTATTTATAGTATAGCAGTTTGGCAAATTTTTGCTCATTCAACTTGCTGAAATGAATAATATTTTGCAATGCAGTGAATAAAAGCTATTAATTCACCATGATGATAGATTACTGTGAAAAAAGGCAGACAAATAGACATTTGCATCTGCGCCAGTAAATTTTCATGACAATTTTGCAAGGCTGTATTATGCAGTAATATTAAAACAATTTGCAGTAAATCAATTTCCTAT
Source organism: Gymnogyps californianus (assembly GCF_018139145.2). NCBI lineage: Eukaryota > Metazoa > Chordata > Aves > Accipitriformes > Cathartidae > Gymnogyps > Gymnogyps californianus. Next base: position 112,930,637 of record NC_059471.1, on the reverse strand, counting down.
TCTTCCCATTAAATTAAAGTTGGCTGAAACCAAATATTGTTTTGACTTGCACTTACCAAAATACTGGATCATAAAGATTTTCTATTTTTTTTATTTATATGCCACCATGTATATTCACTATTTATCCATAGTATGTGTGTCACTATTGGCAAGGAATTTAAGTTCAGCCGTAAGCCATGTTTTAAAAAACAGAGAATTAGATGCTGATAATAAGCCACAAAGAGAAAAGAAAATGAAAATCCATGTGTTGGTTAGGCAGCTGCACTCAAGTAAACTTGAGCAAGATAGTTTTTCTAATACTAATTCCTAACAGTTCTTGCTGTCTGTCTCTCAAATATCCATCTCTCTTCTTGATTATAGTATGGTACCACTTTTTTTAGTGTGTTCGTCTAGCAATGGAGAAGGATTACTTTTGTTCCACTTTAAATTTCTGCTTCTGCAAGTTCCAATATTTCTATGCTGAAAGACTTCTTTAAAATGCTATTTTAAATGTCCAAACTTTTATACCCCCAATGAAATGGTCGCAGTTGAATATGAGAAAGCTCATGGGAAGCACCAATGTATAACAAACAAAATACAAAAACCCCAAATTTATACAACGATGTAGAGTATCAAACACTATATCATGAAAATGTATCCTTTGAATGACATTTGGAGTCTGGGATTCCAGCCAAAAAGAAAAAGCTTTTAGGTTATGTTGTTTCAAGATCAAAAGATCAAAAGTTTTTTATAATCTATCAAGTAAGAGCCAACAGATTTACAGTATGTTTTCTCTTGTCCTTTCAGCCTTCAAGAAAATATTAGGTAGGAAGACAATAAGAACAGTCTGAAAAAAAATGTGTAACATAATAAGTGTATTAGAGATATCCAGATATTTTATAATACTGATTTTACTGAATGATTTTGTAGATTATTAGATAGATAAATAGGTAGATCAAATACACAGTGATGCCTTGGTAAGTTATTATATTTCTATTCAGATAGACATCTTTAGGAGTGCTACTGTAGCTAAGTATAAGGGGGATAATTAATTTTATCCTGTACAACTTTGTTCCATCTTGAAAATAGCAACATGAAAGATAAAATAAGAAGTACAGATGCATAAAACTCAGGTCTACTTTTGCGGCTCTGTTGAGGACTTAAGTACCGTTTGTACTTTAACACATTAGTTCATGTGGTGATGCTCCATGCAAATACCATTAGAATTTAAGACCCTTATTCTGTCTTATGCTTTCAAGATAACTCAGCAATCTGTACTAACATAAGAGAATGAGGACTTCATGATTTTTTTGGGCCTGTTTGCACAAACAGCATTTGTTCCTTAGCGGACTGAGGAGTACTCTGTTCAATGTTTATATTCCCTCACCCAACCTTGAAATATGTACACCTGGGCTAAGTTTAACCTACTCACTTCCAGGTCAGACTTTCTTGACATAGGAGGAATCATCAGCTAGCAAGCTCCAGCTTCTTTTTAGACATCATAACAAGGTCAAGAGAAGTCCTGGCCTTAAAACATAAAAAATAGCATCTGTTAGTGGAGTATTACCCTGTTTAATAATTACAACAGTTTTCAAAACAATAATAATAACAAGGCTAGAAAGGGAAAACTGAAACCTGTAAAGCCAGTAAATGTTTTATATCAGCATACATGCTACTGTAGTGTTAAATCTCATCTTTTGCTAGTTACTATCATTTTACTCTCAAACAGATACAGATGAATTTGTCAGCCAAAAAATATGTTGGTTCCTTATGTGCTTGATGACAAGGCTTAAGGCTGAATCTGAGAATTAGCAATGGGAAGAGATACAAGGGCTGGACTTTGAACAAAGGGGAATCTGCTGTGGCCAGTTTACCATTGCTTGTCAGCCTGAGTAATCATCTATACTGCACAGAGCAGGTATATACCATTTCCATACCAGGACTGAAATGTTTCATATGGACTGATGAGGAACAAGTGGTGCAAGCTGATCCCTACTGTCCTGCAGTTTGTCCAGATTTTACACCTGTGGTAAAGCAGCACGAAACACAGCTTTTCTTGCTTGATAAGGCTTTGAGCTCTCAAGTTTGAAGTGTAAATGATGGTACATGGCAGTGGTCTAGGAGATGCTGACTCTTTCACAGACTACTCTGTTTCTACATTACATCTCTCTCTCTTTCCTGTCCAAACTCCCCTAGGAGTTTGGGAGCAGGATGATAGCATCTTCTGTACTTGGAATGCGCATCGAGCACTAATGAGCCATAATAATACATATTTTGCATACTTTACTTGGATTTATTTTTTATGCATGCCTGTATATTTTAAAATAAGATGCTGATATGAAAAACAAGTTCACATTGAAAGTAATTATGAGAAGTTTTTAAACTTTAATCCTATACAGACACATTTGAAAAAGACTTCTCTCTGCAGTATTGTCTTTACCTAGACAGCAGGCCCTAATTTTTCATGTGCTGTTGTCATTTATGTTAATGAAATGTCTTCCTGGACTTTTCTGCCTTAAATATATACACGCAGAAGAAACCACCAACATACCTGCAATTTTAATTTAGTGATACATATTAGCTCATTTGTGCCAGATGATGACATCAAGCCAGCCTACCAAAAGCACAAGCTTTATTTACCCTAAGCCTAGGATGTCAGAAAACATATCTCAGACTTAAGGGTATATTCCTTAAAGTCCTAGTTCTTTCAGTCATTTTAAAATGGCACAGTAAGTATTAGGATTTCATAATGCCTTAGGCTGGCAAAACCAAGGTTTGCGCAACTCACCCCCATGTTAAAAGATGTGCTGGAGCTATCAGACCTTTGGCCACAGTTCTTGCAATTCTGTTGGAGCAAAAGTAGTCTTTGCGAAAAACGATACGGCATTGGCTGTACATTCACAAGTTGGGAATCTGAGAGTGAAAGGAAATGAGCTGCAGTGCTGAAGAGTAACTGAGGAGTATTAAAATGCTTGGATTCTGCTCAAAGCCCCTCTACATTCTTTTATACACTATAAGCACATAGGAGACCCCATGTCAAGCTAGAATATAGTGAATAAACATCTGTTTGTGAAACATATCTCCCACCATGTTAATAGAATATATATATTTGTTGATTTATTTAGCCAAGGAGGGGAAAAGTGAAGGAGAAAACTTCATTAAAAAAATCACATCCTGCCATTTCATATTTCATTTAAACTTTGTTATATGACACTTGTATTCTCTTCTGGAAAAAAGAAACAGAATTACTAAAGACCTTTCAGATCTTGTTAGGATTTTTAAAATGTCATTCTAAAGGGTAAAAAGCTAGCAACGCTGTTGACTAGTGAATGTAGTGCTCTGTGTCTTTGTTGCATAATCTATAGTCTTTTAGTTACAGTTCCTCTGGTATCTGCATTCAGTATAAACTCACAGTATGTGATAGATATACTCACTGTAGATAAAAATAACTACAGCCTGAATCAGAGAACCATTCTGCTCACTCTTTTTGTGTATGAGCGAATGAATCCAAAGCTAGCAGTAAAATAGACTGGCAGCAGATATTTCCTTTGTTGTCTCTCTATTCTACCTGTAAATGTAGAAAATACCTGCTCACACTAAAAAAAAAACAGTTGCCATTTTAAAGAATAGTTCAGCTCCATAATGCTAAAAATAAATCACTGTTCTTCCACAGGAAATTCTGTTTGTTCTTGTTTAGATTTCTTTTCTAATACTGGAATGTGTACTTTTAGTACTGTAGAATAATTTTTTAAAATATAGGACCAGTAAGAATTCTTCGGAATTTCTTTTCCATCTACAAGACATTAACACACACACACAAAATGCTTCACTGTTGGTTTGGGAATTCTATGAAACTAGTGACTAGCCTAATAGGTCTTCTCACTTTCTCTCTTATGAAGGTAATGTTCTACTTTTTACTCCTTTGTTTTGTTTCTGTTTTTTTCTCCAAGGTTCAATACATCCGAAGTATTGGTAGTGCCTCTGTGTGTCTAAACTTTTCCAGAAGGTATCAGAGATGCAAGATGCCTTCTCGGCCATATCGGTGATATGCTAATGTCTAGATCTAAAGCCCCATCAAATAAATTGTATTAGTCAGTGTCTAAAATTCCAACATAACTATATATATGAAGCAGCTGTACAGTGTTTGAAGTTAGCTGTAGACCAAATTTAATTAGAAATTTCTCTTTTTAGAGCAAAATTGATAGAGACTAAACAACTAGGAAGGATCCTTCATCAAGTTAGAGTCTGGCTTCATTTCTCAGCTACTAATCTTTGCAGACAAAGTAAGAAAAGCATCCATAAAGGGGCTCTGAAACATAGGATCTGGCCAAAGAACAGTAGCTAGAGAGCAGGAAATCACGTGTCATGGATTACAGAGGAAACACTTGAAGACTTTAAGTCTCAAAATATAGGACCAACCTCAGAAAGTGAAGGTCTGGACAAAAAGCACATGAAAGCTGGTTTTATTTGTACTGATTCTGGACTTAATTCTGCTGAGGTGGCAACTTAAGGTATGACATCCTCCTTCCCAAAACAACTGCTAATTTTCTTTGCTTTTCCCCGTCCCGATGAACAAGATAGATTTCTTTCACAAAAATCATTATGGATAATCATATGGATTATCTCTGACAGTTCAGCTAGGATTTTCTTAATTACGTGAATGAAGGTAGGTCCTTAACATCCTACCCTAATTTTTAAATCTGTTGGATGACGTGTAGCTTCTCGTGTTAGTTAATATTACACTTCACTGGCTTCAACATCCGGGCAAGAATTTTCCTATCTATGCATAAAGTTTCCTTTTTTGTTTGTTTGTTTTTGTTTTGTACAGTTGCCAAGGTCTTGCCCTAAAATAATTATCAAGGGTGACAAAGAGTGAAAGGAGAAATCTTAAAATATATTTAAATAAGATGAGAGAAGATACTTACTTTGGAACACAAACATATCAAGTCATAACCATTTAGTGAGACTCTTTGGCTACTTTTAATCTCTGCAATCTAATAGAATTGAACCCTACATTTCTGTTGGCACAAGACCTGGTGGTAAAAATAACACTACACATTGAAGTGTCCTTCCTCCTTTTTAGACATTATAAAGGGGGAAGGGAGGGAACCCTACTTCTTTAAAGGGAATAGCAGAGTTTAAAAACCAAATCCAAACAAACCAGATCTCCAGAGCAGCAACTTCCTCTGGCTGTTTGTTAAAAAGCCTGAAAAGATACACAAGGTCAAAATAGTGTGGTAAGAAAGGATTTACTTTTTCTGTATATATGATTGGATGTTTAAGTTCAAGGTCTAGACTTTTTCATTTACATCTGCAGTACCTCTGGCAAAGAAAACAACCTGTTCTTTTTCAGTTTATATGACCATGTACATACTATTAAATTCCAATAAACTAGTGTTTACAAGCAGGCAGTAAAATACTAAGAAAACAATGTTAATAACTGTCCAGATATCAGGTTCTGTATTAAATCTTCAGTTATTACAGCTTGCTGTGGAAACACAGCAGTTTAAGTGTTGAGTATTAAACAGTTCGTGGTGTGCTATAAATTTCATATGCATTTATATTATATAGTACTGTGCAAATCATAATCTGAAAGTCAGTTTCATTTGTGCAATGTATGCTTTAGTAGAAGAAAAACAGTCCAAGCATTGTGTCTTCCATTTTTATATGGATTTTAAAGGATTATTTAAGTTGAAGGAAAAGCAGTTTATAATGAAATTTGAGCTATAGCATGAAGAAAGGACCACAAGCAATAGATGAGCTGGCTAAGCACTTAGTAAAACTCTAACTTTCTCAGTTTTATGACCAACTTAAATATTTTCTTTAACATTCCATTGGGGGGGACACAACTAAATTGCCTTATGAGGTACTTGGAGCAATGCTATCACATAAATCACTTAACCCAGTTCTGTGTTAAGGGATTTGATTCCAGTCAGTTCTCAACTACTGATTGTTTCAAATCACAATTACTGTAGCAAGCAATATAGCCTTGTTTCCTTTGGCCACAGAGAGGAAGTGCCTTCCTTCGTTTTGCCTGCAAATAAAAACCAGTGGGTAATCTGGAAAGAGAAGAGAAGGTGCAAAGGGAGGAGAACATTTGCTTCACTGCTTGCTCTTTGCTTCTCAAGAAATCCCTCAGTCAAGACAAAAGAGAGTGGATCCGGCAAAAAGCTAGTTTCCACAGGAAGCACACAGAGGACCAAGCACTGGGCTGATATGGCTGGATGTTAAGGGAGCTCCAAAAAACAAATCAGGAATTGCTCTGCCTGTTGCAGAGGTAGACAGTGTAAAAAATACTTTTATCCAGCAAGACTGGAGCATTCCATCTTTTCCTTTGATGAAATCTAACATTCTTCAAGTTTTGGAGCAGAAAAAAAAAAAAAAGATAAAAAAGAAAATAATGAGAGGAAAAAAAAGAAAAAAGAAAAAAGTGGGGGGGTGGGGGGATGGGAAAAAAAAGGAAAAAAACCCAACCAAAACCACCAGAAGAACTGGGGGGGGGGGGGGGGGGGAGGAAAAAACGAAAAAAAAAAACCCACCGTGTTTTTTTTCTCCTTAGGGCATCAAAAGTTCATGAACTAGTGGTAGGGGAACTGGAAATGTTGCGCCAAGATGAGTCAGCAACCAAATTGCCAGCCCCACACAAATATATTTAACAATTCTTGTGGCAAGACAGGAACTGACCAAATTGCTGACTGAAGTAATCAGGCAATAACCAAATTGTTGACTTAGTTTAAACATATTTAGCAAAATACTGATTTAACATTTATCAAACCATAAGGTAAATAGATGAACAGTGCTGGAGCTGTAGCAGTTCTGGAGCAAACTCCCCAGAGGCAAAAAATGATCAGGCTGTGAGGAATGAGGGAGTACAGAAGACCCCCAGTCATGGAGATTTGAGGGGACAAAAAGGTAACTCTGACTAAGAGGTGGGATCAACCAGAGATAAGCAGTGTTGGAGACCCCAGCAACTGAGAACTGTTTTCTAGGAGGCTGCCTCCCTTTCTTCTCGAGGCCACCCCAACATCCCAGCTGGGACAGCCTGGGAGCCCCCACAGTGGAAGCGTGGTCTTGCAGACCTTAGCAAGCTGGGAGAACTTAGCAATTTGAGGGTGCCTGTCACAGTTTATGTTACTGTGATGCTAAAGTTTACCAGAGCTATATGCTGGCAAACATATCCATTGTAACTGTATGTGACATTACTGTGCTTGAGCAATTGCAGTTGTGCCTTGCAACGCTTACGCCATTAAAGGATCACTGCCGTATGTACTTTTACCTAATCACAGTCTCTTTCTTCACTGGATAATGCCATTCTTGTGCACATTTTTGCCAACAGCCATCTGTATGAGTTGTTCTTCAGCTAATAATTTCAAAGAAAAAGAAATTGGTTTATATTTTGTATCTTCATTCACTATTTTGAAAAAGGATGTATTTTCCCATGGACAAAGATCCTGAATGTTGCCTTAGTTACAGGATCTGGCCAAAAGAAGAGGATCCTAAATAAAATATAGATTGGCAAACTTTAGAGGGAAGCTGGTTTATTTATTTTGAAATAGTATCCAGGGCTATTCTCAAGAAAGAATAACACAGCACTCTTAGTAGAGAGACCAGCCTAACTGTTAGATCTGAAACAGACCACAGAAATATTTCTTTTATCCTGTACAAGACTTCTGATGTTTTGGGATTAACAGATAAATTCTAGCAAACTGTGTTGTAGAAATTAACACCCTCCCACTCTTCTTTGCCAGAGCTTACCATTATCACAAGAGAGTCAGGAGAAACTATCAGTGACAGAGTATTTGAGCTAAGACAATATACATGTTTTCTCCTGTTAACGTTGCTGAGAGGCAGTAAGCTCTTGGGACAGAATGAAAACCTGGGGTTAAAAACTTAAATTAGAATAGCAAGGTTTGCCAGTGCTTGTAAATAGCAGTAGGCAAACATATTGGTTCAAGAGTCATTTTGCAATAATGCAAAAGTATTATATATATTAAACGTTAGTCCAAATGTATAGCAGTAACTTAACAAAGGGCTAGCTCCCATGGGTAGAAAAGAATGCAACACCTTCAGATAACTACCCATCTAGCAACACTTGAGAGGCAACACAAGGGCTGACCCCTTGTTGAACTCACCCGACCAGGTTGTCACAGAGGAAAGACACAGAGAAAATGAGAAGGCAAAGGATTTCAAACTCATTTGAAAAGTCAATCCTTCTTCGGAGAACAAAAGAAGTTACTTTTAAGAAGTTGCACTCAGATAAAGACCACTCCTACAGTTTATAAAGAAGCACAAATTCCTAGGTTCCAAGGCAGGGCGGGGACAGACTCAGGTAAAATAATCATGAATGTAGATATTTTAGTTGTTGCAAACTACCCTTTGTTAGTGTATTGTGGTCCCACCATTACACAGTACTTGGAGACACCTGTCTGGTCACCATTTACATCACCGGTCATGAACTCCAAAAGCAGCAGTCGGAGTCTAAACTGACTCAGGGATTTCACACGCCAAATGGCCATAGGAATTACAAGTGGAATTGCATTGTCCACGAGGATCTGTGACAGCCCAGACCTGATCCCCACTGAGGTATGATCAAAAAAGGAACAAAAGTAAAAATAGCCCTGTAGCCAGAAATGCAATGTGGTAAATATTTTTTTGATACTACTTTTCTTCCTGGAGGACCACCTTTAATAGTACTACAGATCCTGTTCTTAAATTAGCCCTGCTTATTTAAGGCTTGCTTTTTTACCTTATACAATTTAATCCAGAAAAAATTACTTCTCAGAACAGCCTACACTACTGATGGTAAAATTCCTTGTCAACACCACTGACCTTCATCATCCTAGTAAGATGTTCTCAAGCAAGTCTGCTTTGGCCTTAAGATTAGGGCTGGTGATGGTCTTCATACAGGATTTATCATTGTTTTGTATACTTTGGGGGATACACAGAGTATCACATATTTTCATTATGCACATTATGCATTATTTTCCCACACAGGAGATTCAGTTTTTAGGAATAAAATGGCAAGATGGACATGGTCACATCCCAATGGATGTGATCAACAAAATAGCAGCTATGTCTCCACCAACTAGTAAACAGGAAACGCAAGCTTTCTTAGGTGTTGTAGGTTTTTGGAGAATGCATATTCCAAATTATAGTATGATTGTAAGCCCTCTCTATCAAGTGACCCGGAAGAGGAACGATTTTAAATGGGGCCCTGAGCAACAACAAGCCTTTGAACAGATTAAATGGGAGATAGTACATGCAGTAGCCCTTGGGCCAGTCCAGGCAGGACCAGATGTTAAAAATGTGCTCTACACCGCTGCCAGGGAGAATGGCCCTACGTGGAGTCTCTGGCAGAAAGCACCAGGGGAGACCCAAGGTCAACCTCTAGGGTTTTGGAGTTGGGGATATCGGGGATCTGAGGCCCGCTATACTCCAACTGAAAAGGAGATATTAGCAGCATATGAAGGAGTTTGAGCTGCTTCAGAAGTGGTTGGTACTGAAACACAGCTCCTATTAGCACCCCGACTGCTGGTGCTGGGTTGGATGTTCAAAGGGAAGGTCCCTTCTATACATCATGCAACTGATGCTACGTGGAGTAAGTGGGTTGCGCTGATCACACAACGAAGTCGAATAGGAAATCCCAGTCGCCCAGGAATTTTGGAGGTGATCATGGACTGGCCAGAAGGCAAAGATGTTGGAATATCACCAGAGGAGGAGGTAATGCGTGCTGAAGAGGCCCCACTGTATAATAAACTGCCAGAACATGAGAGGCAATATGCCCTGTTCACTGATAGGTCCTGTCGCATTGTAGGAAAGCATCGGAGGTGGAAGGCGGCTGTATGGAGTCCTATGCGACAAGTTGCAGAAACTGCGGAAGGAGAAGGTGAATCAAGTCAGTTTGCAGAGGTGAAAGCCATCCAGCTGGCTTTAGACATTGCTGAACAAGAAAAATGGCCAATACTTTATCTCTATGCTGACTCATGGTGGCAAATGCTCTGTGGGGGTGGTTGCAGCAATGCAAGCGGAGTAACTGGTAATGCAGAGGTAAACCCATCTGGGCTGCCGCATTGTGGCAAGATATTGCTGCCTGGCTAGAGAACCTGGTTGTGAAAGTACGTCATGTAGATGCCCATGTACCCAAGAGCCGGGCCACTGAAGAACATCAAAACAATCAACAGGTAGACAAGGCTGCTAGGATTGAAGTAGCTCAGGTAGATCTGGATTGGCAGCAGCACAAAGGTGAATTATTTCTGGCTCGATGGGCCCATGACACCTCAGGCCATCAGGGAAGAGATGCAACATATAGAAGGGCTCGTGATCGAGGGGTGGACCTGACCATGGACACTACCGCACAGGTTATCCATGAATGTGAAACATGTGCTGCAATCAAGCAAGCCAAGCAGTTAAAGCCTCTTTGGTATGGAGGATGATGGTTGAAATACAAATATGGGGAGGCCTGGCAGATTGACTATATCACACTCCCACAAACCCGCCAAGGCAAGCACCATGTGCTTACAATGGTGGAAGCAACCACCGGATGGCTGGAAACATATCCCGTGCCCCATGCCACCGCCTGGAACACTATCCTGGGCCTTGAGAAGCAAATCTTATGGCGACATGGAACCCCAGAAAGAATTGAGTCAGACAATGGGACTCATTTCCGGAACAATCTCATAGACACCTGGGCCAAAGAGCACGGCATTGAGCGGGTGTATCACATCCCCTATCATGCACCAGCCTCTGGGAAAATCGAGCGATACAATGGATAGTTAAAGACCACATTGAGAGCAATGGGTGGTGGGACCTTCAAACATTGGGATACACATCTAGCAAAGGCCACCTGGTTAGTCAACACTAGAGGATCTGTCAATCGAGCTGGCCCCGCCCAATCAGAACTTTCACGTACTGTAGAAGGGGATAAAGCTCCTGTAGTGCACATAAAAAATATGCTAGGAAAAACAGTTTGGGTTATTCCTGCCTCAGGCAAAGGCAAACCCATTCGTGGGATTGCTTTTGCTCAAGGACCTGGGTGCACTTGGTGGGTGATGCGGAAGGATGGGGAAGTCCGATGTGTGCCTCAAGGGGATTTGATTTTAGGTGAGAACAGCCAATAGATTAAATTGTATGCTATTAATTGCTATATAATCTTGCCACTGTATGTCATCATTATTATAATTGTTATGTGCTATATTAACGGTATTACAGTAAGAATTACTTAGATTAATGAAGAATGAACTTTGACAAAACTGAGTGAAGTGCAGTAGTGATGGAACCAGGACTGACTTCAGCATGCAACAATCCAGCACCACACACCATCCTCCTGCTGCTCCCAATGTCACCTGCCCGCCCCACCACACCGAAGCCCAATCCTGTTCTACCGACTGACCGAACTCCTGTCCAGACAGACTGTTACAGCAGATGGAGCCCAAAGTCATGGACTGAATGAACTCAACAGACATTTGGTAGAGATGGCCCATAGATCGCGGGAATGATATCTGTATGTATATATTAAAAGACAGGAAAAGTGATGGTGATGAATTGGAAATGTATCGGAAAATGTGGGATCTGGGCATAACGTAAATGGTATAGAATAAGGGGTGGATATTGTCCTGGTTTCGGCTGGGACAGAGTTAACTCTCTTCTTAGTAGCTGGTACAGTGCTGTGTTTTGGATTTAGTGTGAGAATGATGTTGATAACACTCTGAAGTTTTAGTTGTTGCTAAGTAGCGCTTATCTTAAGCCAAGGACTTTTCAGTCTCCCATGCTCTGCCAGCAAGCAGGTGTGCAAGGAGCTGGGAGGGAGCAGAGCCGGGGCAGCTGACCCCAACTAGCCAAAGGGGTATTCCATACCATGGAACGTCATGCCCAGTATATAAACAGGGGGGAGTTGGCCGGGAGGTGCGGATCGCGGCTCGGGAACTAACTGGGCATCGGTCAGCGGGTGGTGAGCAATTGCATTGTGCATCACTGGTTTTTTTCCTTCCCCCCCCTTCCTTTTTTTTGTTGTATTCCTTTTCATTACTATTATTATTATATTTCATTATTACTATTATTAGTATTATATTTTACTTTAGTTATTAAACTGTTCTTATCTCAGCCCACGAGTTTTACTTTTTTTTCTTTCCTTTCCTCCTCCTCACCCCACTGGGAGGGGGAGGGGGAAACGGCTGCGTGGTGCTTAGCTGCTGACTGGGGTTAAACCACGACAACTTGGCATATAACTGTTTGAAAAGCACCTAAAAAGCGTAAAATGACTCCTGTGTTCTCAAGCAGATTTATCACTCCAGCAATGGTAGATAACACAACAAGTGGTTAAGGAGTCCAATTTTATTTAGATTCAACCTTCTAATCTGACTTGCTTTGTTTTCTTGACAGGCAGCTCCAACAGACTTAGTCAGGAACCTCAAAAGCTTTGCAGTAAATTCCATGGTTGCAGGCCTCCTGTGGTGGTTTCTAGCATTCCTTGGCAAAAAAAAAAGACCATGATAGTCAAACTAAGGTATTGGATTCAGCAGTATATTTGACCAAATCCCAAGCACTATTGTCACTATTGACCAATAAGAAATCCTACTCTCATCTCCTTTAGAGTCTCAATTTAGCAGTCACCTATTTTAGATTGTTTTTATATAGGGAATAGAGATTTGAAAGCAGCCACTCCCTTGCAACATAGTTGTTTCCGACTAAATCCTACTTTCTCTTGCCTGTAATAAAAAGTCACACACATTTATGATGCCAAGGGAGGAGTGTCTAAATTGAACATTAGGTACAATAGATTTTCATATCGTGTAATTAAAAATATACTGGCTCCGTTCTTGGAGAAATTCCTCTGCTGGATACCTGTGTTTTAGAGTATTTCTGATAGCTAACACACTGTGACAGGCCAGGGAAACGAGGTTGAAGTTAAAGAAATACCATCCAAAGGTTTGGTGTTTAAAATGGCTAGGCCAGACGGCAAAAAGGCTCCTCACTAGACTACAGAAAAACAAGAGCAGACTGTTAGAAATACTTTTGTCTCTCCTCCTGTCCAAGGGCAATCTGATTCCCAGAACTCTCTGTACCCAGCAGAGAATCTCAAAATCTCTTTTTCTGGGGAGAGTCTGGTTGAATGCCCACGAAAGTCAGTGAAGATGTTCCCACTGACACTCCTATGCATGGTTCATACATTCATTTAACATCAGCTAGGGTCCTTTTTTTATACCTGTATTGTTATAGCCATAAATATTTATACACCTAAACATATTTAGAAACATATATACATGCTTATAACTGCCATATAGACATACCGTATTAAGAGGAAGCTCTGTGATATAGCTTATCCTTTGCCTGCAAAGACTTGATTGCTACTGGGCATTTGGCATGGACAGATCTCTGGAAGTTGCATCTCCTTCCTGCAGGAGGCAAGGAAGGCAGCACCAGGCTGAATGACCCTGGTGACTGACTACTCCTCCTGGGGCTACAGAGCCCGTTTCACAGGAGAAAAAGACAGCTTTAAACGAGGAGGAAAACTCTTTTAGTTCTATTTCAGTGACAGTTGGCCCAGTAGGAAAATTAGGCAGCACCCTTACAAGAGCTACAAAAATCTCCATGGTTAACACATGGTGGCTAGGTTGCAGTCGTGTCCTCGTCCCATCATTATTTTTGCTTATCCAGTAAGAGTTTAATGCAAAAGGCATCAGCAATCAAAAGACAAGAACACATCTCCCCCTTTTCTGTCTCAATTTCCCTCCTCCTAGGACAGGATGCGAAGCCCTGCCCTTGGCCTAGAGCTTGGGTCATCTCCTGGAAAGCCAAAAAAAGGAAATTAAATCCTTTGAGAATGAGGAGAGCACTGAACCTGTCTTCTACTATATGAAAGACAGATGACTGCAGTGGAATTTTTCTATGACTTTGCTTTGTGAAGAACCCAGTCATAGAGATATACATTTATTAGGCTGTGAGCAGGTCTGTCGGATAGGTCCTCTTGACAGCCTTCGGCACCGATAAGCTTGCTTTCTGGATCCCCAGCACACAGACCCCCTACCCGCTCAGGCTGAGCAAAAGGACCAATGGCGCTGAGGAAACTCCTCAGTGAAATTGAGATTGTGTTACGAAGCAAGGAAGTGGAAAGGTTTGGTACAGGCTGGCAACAGGGCACATGAAATCCTATTGCACTTTGGCCGTTCGTTGTAACAGGATGTTGATCCAGCCTTGAACTTAGGAATAAAAGAGTGACTCACTTTTAATTAATAGCAGATCATTGTAGATATTGACTCTTAGCACTGTATCGATGGCTATACAGCTATTATCAAATAAACACTGAAATCTAGCCTATAGATTCTGTAAGCTTAGGCTTGGACCTAAGCCAGATTACTAAAGTCCCACCTACAGCAGAGCAGATTAGTGTAGTTTTCCAGAAAATTGAAAAGATAAAATAGGAGTTTCAGTCATAAATCAAATCTCATCCTTGGTAATGGACCTATAGGACAAGTTTACAGTTCAAATTCTTAAAACTTAAAAAACTCTTAAACTCCCTTCTCTAAAAATATTACCAATTGTTAACTGCTTTGTAAATAAATCTCTTGTGTTCAGTACCTGGGTCATATTTTTGCTGTCACTTGGGACTGAAGACACCAATGAAACAGTACAGAGCTCTGAATGAAAACAGCCGTACACCTAGGCAAGAGGACCGAATTTCCAGCTCACGCAACAGGCAACGTTCAAGTACCGCAGTGCTGATGTACATGTCCCTGATTCATCCCATTTAAAAATAATACCAAGGGTTCTGGCAGATCTTTTGTGGCAACTTCCAGTGGTTATTACAATACAAAAGTGAGCAACTGACTAAACACAGAACCCAATTGCTGACAGATGATAGGAATAATTTTTCAAGCAAATCTTTGAATAGTGAGTCTTGGAATATAAACTGTCGAGCCTGATTTTGTTGACTGACAGTTTTTAGTATTTGAGTAGGTAAAGAGCTGTGAAAATTCTTCACTTCATAAGCATTTTGAAAGTGATTTCTGACATATAAACTTTTGGCAGCAATTTTCAAGGGGGTCATCTAAAATGACTGATATAGTAGTTAGTGTGATGCAGGCGTAGCACATTTAACAGTCACTGAGCTTCGAATATGACACAGTATGATCCTAATTGCAGCACTGCAAGCAAGGCATAAAGGAGTTGCTCATAGTGCTTGACATATATTTTATGACTATGAAAAAAGAAAGAGGCTTCAACTGGTAAAATCAGGACATGGTACAATACCTCCACTACATTTTACAGATAAGAAAATGCCACTTACTAGCATGACCAAGACCATTAAAAAAGAAAAATAAGATAAATCCCAACTTATTTTAGTTTTTTTTTAGATCCTAGGTCACATATATTCTATTCTCAAATGTCATAAAATTATTACAGCATATTGTAGTTTAGGTTTTCCTACACACTAAGAAATATGGAAGCTGAAGCAGTAAGATTTGGATTCTGGGACCAGCTCCCATGCCAAAAACTCAGTGGTGTGAAGAATTGCTTCTGTTACATGTTGGTTTATTATAGCAATGCACATGATTTATACCAGGAGAGACCTTGACTCTATGGTTTTAATTCAGTTCCACTGATGGCTTTTCACTTGAACTGCTCAATGCACATGAACTCAGTGAGCTATTTTTGTGAAGAGTTTTGCAGCTCCAAAAAGGCTACTTGGATTGCACCATGAAATTCTTCCTGGAAATATTCTTTCTGAAGGGAATCTGGTGAGCCTTCCTATCATGTTCTGTACAGGTATGCAAAGTCTGAGATCCAGAAAAACTGCCTTTGGCATTAAACCAATAGATGGAAAATATTTCAAATCTGACCTCCTGTTCTTTGACAAACGTATTGCCAATGAGGTTTCCACACCATTTCTATATTTTTGAAAACTGATAGTGTATTTTCTGATACGTAATTTAAAAAAAAAAAATCAAATATTTGTCCAAAGTAGGTTTTCAGGTTTGGTTTTTTCCTGTCCCCCTCCTAATAAATTTACTGTTTAAGCCTCTCACTTCTATTCTGATTTTATATTTTCTTCAGCTTTTAGAGAAAGCAGCACTTCAAATCCTAGATTCATGAATCCTTTTGAGGCCTGAGCTTGGTTTAGAGTCGGGCTGGTAGACCTGGAGGAAGTCATGGTAATAGACAAAGTACAGACTTTATATCTTTCTGTTTTATCTTATGTTTTATCTTAATTCTTCATGCTTATGTTCACATTTATTCGTTTGAGGCTTAATAAAACTGTGAGCAATCATCTTTTCTGTTTGCCTTTTTATTTTTTTTAAACTGCTCTTTCTTTCTGTGCTAAAATTCCTCTCCATTACTGGGTTGGCCTAACCATTTAATGTATGTAGGATATGTGATTATCTTTACACCAGAAGTACTAATGCTAGACCCTGTGAAGCAGCAGCTCCAGTCCTTGTTCTTTGACATGGACACTTCTATTTGCTCTGCTCATAATCTCAAGGGTAGTGTCTAGTGCTTGCTATCCTGCAGGAACCGCATGTAGGTGGTACATGTACATCCATGTAGTACATCTTCACAGGCTGGCCTAAGTGTCAGGGAGCAAGGCATTGTTCACATTGATAAAGTAGCAACAGATCACAGCAGCATTTGAGTGCTGCTACGACTTCAGTTTGCTATTAGGGGATTAAAGTCTTGACCAGTGATCAACCAAACACAGCAACTGAGCAAGGTTGAACATGAACTGCATCAATGGCAAATGGCAGTAAAACAGGCAACTGAATTGGTTTTCAGCCTACTGAAAATTAGTAGTTCAATTAAGAAATATCTAGTGCTGCTATTAATTTACGAAGAATCTTTAAGGTCTTTGGAAGGATTCATTCATTTTGTGCTCGAAATGCACATTTAGCAGTGTCCCAGTCCTCCATGATGGCATTTTTTCCCAGAATTACAATGTAATACCTCCAACGTGGTGAAGAGTTAGCATAACACTTTCTTACCTGTGTTTTTCCAGTCAGTCCTCCTCACATCAAGTCTCTGTGTCATTTAATTTGGCCTGTGAGAACTTCTTAATTCACAAGTTTGGAGACCTGCCCCTGCTGCATCCCAGTGCCCTGCCAAGGCAAGAGCCAGTCTAGCACCAGTCACTCTGCATGTACCCCGATTCCTACGAAATAAAGAGAAAAGCCAACAAAACATGGACAGGCTGAATGGGGGACTAGACCCTAGTCCAGAGAGTGAGGAATCAGGACCCTAAAACATGTCCCTGTGAGCTCTGGCATCTGAGTCCAGACTCAGCCATGTCCTTGGCGGTCAGGAGCGAGCCTTCCCCACCGCACCGCACCGGGAGAGAACAGCCTGCCCTGCTGGGGTAAGGCAGGTAAACAGCAGCCCCTCTTTCCAGCAGAAATTAGGAAATTGTGCATTGCCTTTGTTCTGAAAAGGTGATACCTATGTCCTCTCTGGCTGGCAAGGGAGCTCACCAGCCACACAAGCAAGCGGGTTGTGTGTCTTAACAAAGAGCTTCCCACAAAGCATGGGAAGTGCTGGGGGGCTCTGGACCCAGGGCCAGAGTCGTTCTGCGGTGCCTCTGGCCCACAGAGATGCTTCAGTCATTGCAGTCTAGGCTTAAATGAATTATGAGATGGTTTCACCTGTCAGACAAAATAAATATATTCAAATGTGCTTTATCAAGCACACAAATTTCTGTTTCATTCTTTAATACATTTAGATCCATGACCAAGGTCTTAGCATATGTAAACCTGATTAGACCGGAATACTGAATAATAAATCATTTTTTAATGATGTTTCTGATTACAAACCAAGCCTATTCATGCAACAATAGCAACAAGGAGCCCACAACCATGCGTCAGGACACTGTGCAAACAAAATACAAAAAGACGCCCCCTCCCTCAAATGAAATCCCAAATGAAGATGTGGACAGAGGAGTCAAAACTGTAAATTTTAGGGAATAATAAGTCAAACATAGTGTTTCATACTGGTTTTCCACGTACACTTTAATGATTATTTTCCAGTGCTGTGGAAGTTGCTAAAGAAAAAAGCTTTGTTCATTTTAATATGTAGAAGGCTTTTTTTTTTTACACTCCAGGGTGATCCATTAGGTTAAGCTGTATTTTAATGATCTGATTTACTCAGAGTATCTGAAACATCACGAAGACTTGCCATGCATCCTATTAAGCCCAGGATCCAACGTGAGCATGCAGAAGCACATGGATAAGCAAATCAAATGAAAGCTGTGAAGAAAGTTGCACAGAAGCTGCATAAATGAGATCTGTGTATCTGAAAGGCTCATGGGAAGGATAAATTATTTCAAGATTGATTTAATGCAAAGACACAAGCTGAACAAGCTGAATGATTTCGCTCATTTTCAGTTCTCTAAAATGAGGGACAATGTTGACTCATGAAATTTCCTGAAGTGATAGACACATGGAAAAAAGTGAAAAAAAATCAGCTAAAAGGTTAATAAAAAAACATCTATTAATTCAATACAGAGGAACCGTAGATGGATGATGTTACTCTTCCCAGTAGTAACCAAAGTTAACAGCTTAGTCATAATATTTGAACTTAAATAACAAGAGCACCTTAGTCATTTGGGTTTATTTTCATGTTACAAAAAGCAAGATATAAATTTTATGGAAGGTGAGGGAGAGAAAACTAACTGGTGCTGAAAACAATAAAAAAATGATACCATGGGACACATCCAACAAATATTTCTATCAGCAAGTTTATCTCACAGACCTAAGTGAGATTTGCAGTGTAGAGGGCCTGTAGGATTCTTCAGAAGGCAGATTGAGGAACTGTCATACACATAAAAGAAAGATGACAACTATGCTGTGGCAAACAATTAAAGCCTTGGGTTTACTCAGAAACAAAGCCTAAGCCTACATGAACGATTGTGTATCTGTTTTCACCTTCATATACCTCACAGAAAAGCCTCAAGCCTCGTATTTTGTAGCATGATTCAATAATAAAACCATTAACTTTTTCAACTATTTTCTAAGATATCTTTTGGTTCATAACATAGGGCTGGAAAAATGAGAAAAATCAGTCTCTTGCAGATTCTGGGAGAAGCAACAGAACTTGGTGGAAAGAATAGCAGAATCTAACACAGGTACAAATAAAAAGAAAAATGTTTCCAATGTAGATTGATTTAGTCATAGTCAATCCTTATTTCAGGTACTCATTGCTACACAGAGATATCTTTTTTTTAATACTTGAGATCAAAAAGAATTTGAGCATTAGCATCTACTTCAAATATCTAGGAAATAATCCATAAATCTCAATATATGCATTTCATGTGTATTTTTGTATGCTTTTACAATATAATCGATGGTTGTTTCTTCATGAGATGTTCTGTATTCTCTTCTTGCCCTTTTTTTAAGATACAGTCTTCCCTGACCATGTTTATCTCAATCTGGGAAAGCATTTGCAACCAACCACCAAGCAATTTCTTCTGCGAAAACGCTTTTTTTCTGTCTTTATTTATGGTTGTTTCCACTGATAGACACATAATTTAACTAACCCAGAGGCATGCATTTACCCAACTGAAGTTAAATTATCGATACAAAATTTACAGTGTTAATTTCCATATTGTACTGACATTAGCACAATATTTGAAAACAATGGTTTGCAATTTCTACCTAGTCTTTTTCTTAATGAAATACAGTCTGTTGGGATTTTATGCATAACAAGCGAAGCAAATTCAATTTAGAAATTACAACATCCACCATTTTTAAGAAATGGAACGGTTTAAAGTGCTTTCCTTAAAAATCAACCCCTTGTTTTCAGCAGCTGGAGAAACCACCGTTATTGCAAACCGTCTGTGTGAACGAGGATCAACAAATCCGAACTACCAAACCAGGTCAAAACCTGGAGACAAACATTTCCGAAACCGGTGGCAGAATCCAAGGCTGCTCTAGGATTCCTCGCACGCGACGGGAGCTTTGAAAAGGTTTGGGTGCCCGCCCCACCCCGCCGGCTGTCAGGACTGAGTTGAGCGACTTGGAGCAAGCTGCTTTCTGCTGGCTTCTCGTCCTCTCGGCGGGGAAGCGCCTACCCGGCAGCGCAGAGCCCTGCCCGGCGGAGGCGCAAGGCTGCGGGCGCCGGGGCGCTGCCCAAGCCGAGCGCCACCCAAGCTGCGGGCTGACCCGCCCCAGCCCCGGCCCCGGCCGCGTCCCCGCCGGCGGAGCTCCGCCGCACAGGGGCACTCGCCACCAGCGGCTAAGGGGCGATCAGTCCCCCGCAAACGCTCCCGCCGCCGCCCCCTCTGGCCACGTTTCCCGGCGGCTCATCCGCCCTGCTCGAGAATTTCAGGGGCCGGGCTTCTAAGCCGCCACAGAGGGCGTCGGGCGAAAGATTAGCGCCTGAAGCCACCCCCAAAGCATGTTTTATTCTATTAATTAGGGATTGATGGCAGATGCAGTCTTTGCAGCGAGAGCTCACTCAGAGGTCCTAATCTGGAACTATGGCCCGAGACGCATAGGTATTTATGCGCCACTCCGTTCCAAAAAGGATTAAATCCTAAATAAAAATTAACACCTTTTTTTTTTTTCCTAGTGCCCTTAGGAACAACAGGCTTGATTCTCCTTTTCAGCAGAAGTACTTGACAAACTGCTGTTTAGCTTCATTGACCAGCTAAACGTGATCCAGCAAAACCATTCAGGAAACAGAAAAGAGAGAATTGTTGTCCTGGTTTCAGCTGGAATAAAGTTAATTTTCTTCGTAGTAGCTGGTATAGTGCTGTGTTTTGGATTTAGGATGAGAATAATGTTAATAACACACTGATGTTTTAGTTGTTGCTAAGCAGTGTTTATACTAAGTCAAGGTCTTTTCAGCTTCTCATACTGCCCTGCCAGCGGAGGCTGGGGGTGCATAAGAAGCTGGGAGGGGACACAGCCAGGACAGCTGACCCAAGTGAGCCAAAGGAGTATTCCACGCCATATGATGTCATGCCCAGTATATAAACTGGGGGGAGTTGGCCGGGGAACACTGCGGCTTGGGGGTTGGCTGGGCATCAGTCAGTGGGTGGTGAGCAACTGTATTGTGCATCACTTGTTTTGTATATTCTATTATTATTATATTATTTTCCCTTCCTTTTCTGTCCTATTAAACAGTCTTTATCTCAACCTATGACTTTTAGGGTTTTTTTTTCCCCCTGATTCTATCCCCCATCCCACTGGGCAGGGCGGGGAGCGAGCGAGTGGCTGCATGGTGCTTAATTGCTGGCTGGGGTTAAACCACAACAATTGTATACAAAAGTTCCCTGGTAATGGAGCTTCTTTTCAACTAGTTATATTAACCAAATCATTTATTTCAAGTACTGAATAGAAGGAGCTGGTCTTTAGCTAGGTAATGTATCAATAAAACAAAATCTATTTTCTTGGTAGCTTCATTATTTTCAATTAAAATAAAGGTAATGACAAAAAGCATAACTTTAGGCTCACTTTAATTGATACACAATGAGAAAGAGAAATTAGTCATGCTGTCATCCTTTTCTGGGGCCAGTTAGCCAGTTCCCTATTTGATTCTTTTTCTTGTTTACCTGGCAAAAGATCAGTCTAAGGGCTGGTGGGACTAACTTTCTCTATTACTGACTAACCTGCCAAAAAGGAAGCAATGTCACATCACATCAATAGGTCAGTAACAATTTCTGTATAGAAAACCAGATTTCCAGTCCCACAAAATTACCCCAGGAGAGTTCACTAACCAGATGTCACTTTTCTTCAAGAGTTGCCACAAATATCATGGAACAGTCCTTAATCCAAACTATTTAATCAATTTCAAAATCACTGTTGATTTATTAGATTTCTCTTTTCATAATAAAGAAGGTTGTCATAAAAACATTTATACTGTCTAGGTAACTAGTTTATTGCTATATTAGGATCCATATCTTTGGTGACTCCAAGAATTTGTTTGTGAGGATTTTTTTGCAAAACTTTTTTTTTTTTTTTTTTTTTTGCATTGTGGATGCAGGCAAGTAGATACAGGCACAGACACACAATAATTATGTAGCATTTCATCCTGCTATTGATCTGTGCTCAAAACTCCCATTGATATGCAGGATCAGGCATATCTTTGCCAGATGGGATTTTTCCAGACTAACCCCTGAAAATTTCACTGTGCTATGTAATGGCAACACTTACCACCTTAATCGAAAAATTAACAGTGAAATTTCATTGTAAGCTCAGATTTGTTGATCAAATCCTCAACAAGACAGTCCAGGAGAGAATGATGTAAGATTCCTGTGCACCATTATACACAACACCCTCTCCCCATCCTAACGCAGCTAGAAGGATTACAGAGCAGTGTCTACCCACATGACATTGGCCTGACTCACCAAAACAAAGGAATATTTTATTTTCATGCCTATTTACTTTGTCTGCCTGTCAGCCTGTCAAACTGCAACCATCTGTGACTATAAGGAAAACCAATCCCCTGATCAAAGCACTGAAATACAGTGAGCAGAGAAGTTGTAACATCAAAATGATGATTATGAAGGTCCCCATAATCTAACATGAACCACCTGTGAATTTTCTGGATTGAAATGAGAGCAGGAAGAGTTCAGCAGGTGCCTTTAGGCTGAGAGACCAGCACAGCTGAAAAAATAATTGGTCCCTTTGAGTTCACATGACTCCAATCTTCTTTTTAAGCAGTGCTGTCTTTTTCAGCAGGCTCCACTACAGGTACCAAGATTAGCCTTTTTCTAGGTTGTTATGGTATTGGTCTGTTGTGGTAACTACGATCCTGTGTTGCCCTCGACACTATTTGCTATGAGATTCCAAAGCTGTGAAGAAATAAGAGCTTTTTCACCTTCCCATATGTTTCTGCTGCGTCCAGAACACACTTTGTGCTGAAACAGGAGACATGGTTTCCCATGCCAATGTACCAAATTACCGTTCCTGGTGTATTGATGTTTTTCGGTCGTAACACCAAGTGAAGTATTCTGTAACTCAAATTATCCCAGTCCTGTTTACATTTCCTTCCGTAGCCTTCCTCCTGTCCTTTCAAAGTGATATTCTTTCCAGATTCCCTCTTAGAGTCCTTTGCTTCCTCACCACCCATGATGGCAATGAAAAACCCAGTAACTTATTTCAGTACATTATAATTAGCTTAAGTATAAACAGCATATCGTCGATAACAAAGGAAAATGTACATCCCACTGATGTTCTCTAGCCTGGTAAAGAGAGAAAGAGGCACTCCAGGGTGCAGTTCCCTACCATATGATCCCTTTCGACTGCAATGCAGTTGTTTACATTGTCTGCACAGTACCCGACACAAAAACCGCAGACTCTGAATTCCTCCCATGCACTGTTCTGCCTCAAGGGAACAGCCAGGGCACGGGAAAATCAAACAAGCGACAACAGTCCCAAGGCCAGGATCACCTTCTGCTTAGGCAGGACGAATGACTTGCACTTCTGAGACTCCATCTCCGGTGACTTGAGTGAATCAATCCCTCCTGCCCATCACTTACTAAGGTCTCAGCACGACAGCAGCTTTTGATCTACCAATGGCCTATATGGCACCATTGCATTAATGCCACATGTTTATTGGAGAGTGATTTCTGTGTGCATCTATTTAATAATAATTAAAATAAAAATACCATCTATTTAATAATAATTCTTCAGCAGAGGACCTGAGACTTCCTCTGCTTAACTATATTCATACCAGTTTTGGCATACCTAAAGATATATAGGGTCTGTGTAATGAGGGAGCACAAATAAAGCAGGTACTCAGATTAGAGGAGACCCGAGTATGTTAAAAACACACAGTTCAGTGAAGACCCAGAAGCGTGAATTTGGAAATAGCACATCATACATCGCCACAGAATTAGCTACATAACTCCCAGACTCAGCCTACCGCTTACAGAAACAGTCCTGCACATTCAGTTTTGAGGATGGTTGAGGTTTCTCTGCCATCTCTCTGCTTGGAAACAAAGTCCCCCTCTCAACAAATACTCAGTACCAGTGCCTTGGCAGTAGTGGAACAGTGTTTCAAGTCCTATTATTTAGCGTTTTTCTCAGCCATAACCAACTGCTCTCAAGCTCACAGGACTAAGCACGACATCATTGACACCAGCGGAATGAGATCCATTCACAGCCACTAATGATGCTTGGTTCAACAAATAAACTGGAATTGGCTGACAGATACTATTATGCCACTTTATACCTCACTTACTACATATTGTTATATTTAATACTGGAAGCAATAAACAATTCTTAACTGATTTCTTTTTTTAATTGCATGTGTAAGCCCAACAATAACATTTCTCGTGTAAAGTACAACCCAACTAATGCTTTTTCCCCAGACAAAACAAGCAAAACAAAGCAAACTCCTGCACACATTCCTGACCAACAGTGAATGTCACTCTGAAAAGCATAATATATTGAGAATAAACAAACACAGAGGGATTTTTTTTTTTTCTGAGCCAAAGAGCCTGGAAAAGTAACATTAGCCTCTTTTTCTTGAATTCTCTAAACTGCAATCTTAGATTCTTCCGGTATCACCCTACCTGGTTCCTAATTTTCAGTTGCACAGAGTCAGAAGTGTTTTCCTGGTTTTTCCTTTTTCCTTCAAAACTGAGAGCCTATGTTGCAGAAAGCCCTAGGATCATGATTTTTCAGAGAATGAATTGTCTTCCGTATTTCAAAAAGTGTTCATTCTGAAGCCAAGATTAAGGTCTCGGGCAGGGCAGGATTCAGAGGATTCAGTGGCTGCGTATCACTCTGGGCTGGTTTTGTGCTGCTGATAAGATTTTAGTTGCCATGAAGACAGCAGGTTTTTCTAGTCAGAACACACAACTGGAAAAAGAGAAAACAGAATGGGGGAAATTGAACTTCTTAAAACGGGATTGCTAGGTTAAAAAGAAAATTGACTTGGTTACACCCATACGATATTATGCACAGTGTATTTATAATGTAAATCCATTTATTATTAATAATGCTCTTAAGGCTCATTTTTACAAATCTTAAAAATCTTCAGCCCATTTTCTTTAAAAAAAAAATATCCTTGTATAAAATCCCAAAGTCAAAAACGTATTCATGGATACGAGTGAGATACTATTTCACCTTTGTCTAAAAGCTATTTCCTTTCATCTTTCTGAATACCTTTTTAACCAGCACGGATCATGTCTGCACTCAGCAGTGACATGGAAACAGAGGCTAAAAGCTCTGGAATAAGAAATAGCCTGGGTTAGCAAATGGCACTGAAACTCATACGACTGGAGAGTGCTCCTGAACTCAAACTATGACATCAAAATTGCGTGCTGCACTATTAGCAGCCCAGGTCATTGCATTGTGGCTCTGCTCTGAGGTGTAAACCTCGCATGGCAAGGCAAACAACACCCCAAAGACTTTGTAACACTAAGAGGTCAACTGGTCAGCACAGCAATGAAAGACATGTAGTAACTTAGAAATATACTGCAGTATTTCAGGAACAGGATTGTGCATCTTTTCCTGAATCCTGTATTTTACTGGTCCACTGCTGGTAATGCAAAGGCAATTGAAGGCCAAAATAATCAAGGGATCACCCTAATATTCTTGAGGTAACATCACTGTTTCCAATTACTCTCCTCTGAGCAAATACGGGGGCAGAGGGAGGGGGTTTGCTTGCCCAGGCTTTCTTTGCCAAATCTGCTGTCCAATACAGTCCTGATAGGGTAGTAACTGCTTGCAAAGCACATTACAGCCCTCCTGGCCAAGTACAGTTATGCTGGAAGAATAGATCAGCACATACAAAACTGCAGACTGAAAAAGGGCCAAGCTGACTTTCCTGATGAGCTGTCCTGTATGCTCCTCAGCTGCAAGCTGCAATTACAGCCCTGTGGTCTAAATTCCAGTACGTATCAACATTATCTTTGTTGTACACCACTAATTAAGTTTCTCTCTTTTTTTTCATGCATACTTTTTTCTGCTCCATTTTCAAGTCACACTTAGCATATTCCGCTTTGCTGAATTTCTGGATGGCTGTGAGGCACAGGTCTATGTGATGCCAAGTGCTGGAGAAGTTCAGAGCAGCCATGGGAGAGCTCAATCAAGGAGCAGTACCAGAATGCAGCATCTGCCTACACGAGCCTCAAGACCATTGCTCCCTCATTTTTGAACTTCAAAAGATCCTGGTTGCTGCCATCCCAGCATCTTTTTATAGAAGAGCGTCAACTGTAACTCCACCTAAATCCAAGCTGCTTCAGGAAAAAGTACCAACAGCAACAAAAGGCAGAGGAAAGGACTTTGCACTGGAAGCAGAGGCAGGCTGATGAATGGCTTCTCAGAAAGCAGATATCGAAGGTGATGGGCTATGGTTATCAATACACTTAAGGATAAGTATGTCAAAGCAGAAACAGAAGTAGTAATTTGAAATCAACAAATTTCTATAAAAAAGAGGGAAAAAGAGGTCTAGTGAGGCAGTTCTATATCTCAGTATCACTCTAATAAGTCCTATTGCAACATACAAAAAGAAATACTAAGATGCAATTTGTACTCAGAATGTAAGTATATAGTTGTGTGAAATATTCACCATACTAAAATTAATAGGAAACACCAAGATCTGTATTTCGTACAGCGTGCACAAAATAGGTTTTACATTACACACCCAATGATGAAATGTGCCTGTGAATGTTGCAGCGTTCATGGTGGATTCTTGCTTCGCTATGCTATTAACCTTTTGTTTTTATCTTGTATTTGTAAAACACCATGCAGTTTGTCATTACCACTTTGTGTACTCTTACAAACTTGATTAAAATCTAGAAGAAGAAGGCAAACATCAAAGAAATAAACAGGATAGAGCAGGTAACACATGAGAGAGGCTGAAGGGGTATAGAAACCAGGCTACCAGTAAACTGGGCTTCACATTATTTCTCCTGCTTTATATGCTCATAAGGTGACTGACTGACCCAAAAGCTGAAGAACTATAATTGGTTGACGAAAAGAGGCAATAATTAAGGAATACCTACCTCCCCCCTTTATTCATGAAGGGGACAAAGAATGTGTTTCCTTGTCATATGCAACATGTCACATCTTTCCAAATATCAATTGCGACTTTTTCATCAGTATTTGTACCTTTTTTTGTTGGCTCCAGCCTTTACTTCTCTAGGAACCTACCTTCTATTACTATCCCACTGCAGCTTCTAAAGTCTTACAAACCCTCATATGCTCTGGTCTTCGAACATTATTATGCCTCTGTTACCACATTCCTTCTACCCAGCACATGCAGGTGCAGTGTTGTTCATCCTCATATACCATTGCAGCACTTCTGAAAACCATTAATGAAATGTTAGGAAAAAAAATCTGATTAAGAAATACAGAAAATTTGCTTTTTATCAAGCATAGTTTAGCTAGTGGGTGATTAAAGTACATAAGATATTATTAGCTGTGTGAGAAAATGTTTATCTTACTATTTAATACGTGTGTTCTCATCCTATTCTAATTTCCAAATTACAAAGCAGAAGAATTCTGCTGCTGGTCATTAATGATTTACCTGTTATTAAGTGAAACCCTGATGCCCCATTCATTAGGTTACATAGGTGCAACTTTGGTGGCCACTTTGTCTGCATAAATGAATTATATGTTTTGACATTATTGCATCTTTTGCCTTCACACCCACGGCTGAACGAAAGGCAGGAAAAGGCCCTGACATCTCCCTGCTCTGGAGCATACAAACAGATTGAGAAGTGTATCATCTGCACGTGTTACCACAGCAGCCTTCCCTTTGTTGTCAAACTCGACTCGGATTCATTCCAAAATATCCAAGTCCAAACCTAATTTCTGGCAGGACCTGCAGGATCAAATATGTCTCCTTGGCATTCATTTGCTGCGAGAAAGCCTCAAAAGGACAATGAATGACAGCCAAACTGATTATCAGTTTCAGTGAGTGAAGGTCAGTAAGTGTAACATCTGCCTTGCTGGTGCTTGCCTACATATTCATGTGCAACTTTCTGCTCATCCAGAGGTCACAAAAACTCACAGAATGAACAAGATCCCACTGGAACCCTCTGTTTCCATAGACATGCAGACAGATCAATTTTTTACTTATTCAGTAAGACTCTTTTTTTAAAATTTGACTGACTGAAGGAGCTACATGGGTCAAAATGACTCTGGATTCTTTTTTTTTTTTTTTTTAATTTGATGATGTAAAGATAAGGAGGAGAAGGATGGCAAGCATGGCATAGGAAAATTTCTTCTACCTTTTACAGCACATGCTGATTCACTGAGACAAGAAAAATTATAGTAATTTCCATAGTGCCTTTCCTATGAAAAAAAAAAAAAGGGCAAAAAAAAGCTACCTCAAGCATTTTAGATCATCATGTCGTATAAATTAACATAGCTCTGTCACAGATTAACCCTGAATACCTGTCCCATTATGCTTATAAAAAACAAAACTTCAAAATGCAAGTTATAAGCCATACAATTGAATACGTAATTTCTACAACAAATCTCAAACGCTGTTGAAAGTGCACTGCTTCCTCTGCTATGATCTAGGAGAATGATCTAGTCCCACCATGAAGGACTTAAAAAAAAATGCTTTTGGAATGCAATTTTTAAAGTTTTACTGCATATTGCACTACTTGAATGAGTCCACACCCAAATTTTACAATTTGAAAAGATAATTATGAGTTCAGAGAGACCAAATACAAATGAGTTTCAGAACACGTTTTACAGAGGTCAGACTCTTTGCTCTGTAAATTTGGAAACATGCGACACAGTAGGCATAAAATAATTTATAACAAAACGAAACAGAAACAAAACTGGATATTTCTTCAGCTGACACCCATTAGATTTATGTTTTGATTATTCTGGTTTCAAAAACTGTTTTCATAGTTTGGGACAATATTCCTGAAGTTTGTTAAAGAACATTCCCTTTAATAAACTATACAGAAGTCATTCAGTGCATCCGTACATTCAACACACCTCAAGTAAATTAGTTTTCATGATTCAACAGCCCAGACATGGATTTCCATCTAGCCGGCAGTGGAGCCAAAGTGGCCAAGTTAGTGCTGCTCTGTATTGGGTACATTTTCCACCATGTTGCTGGAAAGTGGCTCTGTATTTGCACAGCCTCCTCAGCACCCCAACAGTGACAAGCAGCCCTTCAACACCATGAAAGATGATTGTTGTTAAAAACAGGAAAGACTACAGACTTCTTACTATACGTAGTTTTTCTAGTAGCCTTTCTCTTTCTTGAGTTATCACCACATGTTCTCATTCCATTTCATGCTTTCCCAGTATTATTACTAAACAGCAAAATTAGGGGAAAATTTTGCTCATCAACACAGGAGATAAAATGCTTTAGGCTCTTGATGAACACTCTAAAAGAGACACTCTCAGAGAGATAAGAAAAAATCATGTTTGTTAACCAAAACTAAGCGCTTAACAGCTAGAAAATTTTCATACTCAAATTTGACTTAGTGAAAAAACAGGAGTACATCTAAGTGCAATTAAAGTATTGTAAAAATAGACTGTGAAAAGCATAAGCAAAAGAAGACATTAGTAGTTGTGTAAGGTAACTCCAGTAGATAGGTTGGAAAAATCAGTTTCATAGAGATGGGCGTAATTTAATTCGAGATGTGCCTGAGGCAACAACAACAAAGTTAAATTCCCTTTCTCAGTCAAATTTTATATTCTTGCAAGAAGTTGATATTTCCTATTTTTGTATTATATTAGCTAAACACGACAGAACCAAGAGACATCAAGATGAGACACGGGAATAAGATCACATCTCCATTTGCTGTAGACAGAGCACAAAAAGCATAGCAAGAGATATTCTTTCCATGCAGCCAGAGCGTGCAAAACAGAATACTTTTTCTTACTTACCTAATGTAATTTCACACATACATCATACAGTTTGTGAGTGCTCTGACTGAGAATTAAACGATGAACTTTATTCATTAAACAGGTATAGCTTTCCACTCACAAGGTCCTTAATGCACTCTGCAAAGTTTCATGAAAATTTTAATTCCAAGGGAAGATATTTTTGTTTTTCATTTACAGTAAATCATGTGAATGGCATGTTCCTTTAATCTTTATCCTTCAAATAAATTAATGAGCAGCTTTAATTAATTAGTAAATATTTTTTGTTATTAATGATCATTCTCTTGTCATTGTTCTGGATTTTATCAAGTGTTTATTAGAGAAAAAAATAATGAAAGTCATGATTAATAGTTGTGTTTATTATGGCAAATTCTAATTAGTCTATAGATAGCATGCTCCACTATTGTAACTGCTTATATAAACACAGCATAAGAGAAAGATGTATAACGTAAATAAACTGAAGAATGCAATTGCAGGAGCCATCATGGCTCCACAATATTTCAGGAATGCTCTATTTAGCAAGGATTACTCAGCTGGAAAAGCAACAAAAGAAGAAAGAGTGAGTACATCAGAGGAAGAGAGAGGAGGGAGGAGAGCAAAATGTTTTGAAGTAGAGCTGAAGAATAAAGTCGGGTGAAAGACAGGAAGGAGAAACAGTTACAAGAAGCAGAAAAATTTTACACAACAGAAGTGCCCCAAACCTGTTTACTCTTTCTTCTGGTTGACACCTACATCCCTATAGCTGATTAACTGCAATTCTGTCTGATGAATTCTGCTTGTTCCTATCCCAAATATCATGGGGTTTGGGGGCTGGACGTGAGTTTTCATAGAAAGTCCATATGAGATTTAAGCGTGCTGGAGGGAAGATCTTACGTGGGGCCCATTTCTGAGATAGGAAAAATGTAGCTTTGGCTTGATTCCCCTTCACCCGCTTTGTTGTGTGCAAAAGCACATTCTAGCTTAGGTTGACAGCTGACCTGCTAGAACCCAAAGACAGCCTGGAGCTTAATCACAGGCACAGATAACATAGCTGGTCAGAGAGCTGGCTGAACACTTTTTGCTGAAAAATTAATTATACAGAAAATGGCTTTTCCACCAATCTTTACTGTGAAAAGCTTCTCCACCAATTTTTACAGTGAAAAAATTGCTTTCAACAGGCTTCTTAAAAGATAATAATTTTATATCAGTGATAATCCATTGGAAAAAAGGCATTTTATCTATTTTCATATAAATCTTCATTTTTCAATATTGCTGAAAAAGTGCAACTTCTGAGTAACATGAGTAAAGGCATGGAAGATGTGCTCTTGAGCAATGGTCCATTGAAAAATGAAAAAGTAGATGAGGTCACTACTCTGTTAAATCAGAAAGCAGTCTCCCTCACTGCCTGAAATTGAACATAGTCATTTGCCAACTTTCAAAAAACAGTTCACTTCCATTACTTGATATTAGATTATTAAGCATATCTTTCCAGAGTCATAACTTCAGGGACCAATCTTTACATACATCAGCTTTAAGACTTTGTGTAACAGCTACTTTTCCTTTAAAACGAGCAAACTAAAAATATTTATTTGGTCACACATTTCTAGGACTGGAAACTTTATCTCAAAATCCTTTTATAAAATTTTTTATGCACTTCTTTTTATACTCCAGCCATTATTTTTTGCCACTGAAATGCATGGGGAGCGTAGCCCCCTGCCTGGTGTAGGCAGTCAGGGAGAAAATCTTGCTTTCTCAAGCCTTTTGGGACAGGTATACCTGTCCACATGATGTTTGCTAAGCAAAACACCGAGTCTTATTTGAGCACAGGTTTTTTTCTAATCCACAAGACCCTCGCTCACATGCTTAACCTTAAACATTTCAGAGGAACTGGGGAGGTTACTGGAAGTATATGCTTACCTGCTAACTCACGACCAGCATAGGAGATGGCACAGGAATGAAGCCACGTATCAGATAAACATATGCTGTATGCTCTTAGGAAATGGGTTTGGTTTTCAGGTTCATTTCAGTGAGTAACATTTTCAGAAATATAGTCTGATTTTGCTCTTAACACGTGGCAAAAAATACACTTTTACTTTCAGCTAAATAATATATAAGGAAAAATGACTTTAAGCTAAACATCCTATTAAATCTAAAAGTCTTTAGCTGAGTCATTCATATGCAGTGCATGAGGTCAAACAATTTACTTTTTTTATGGTTAATTACAACTTTTGAAGGAAACTAGAAGGCCTTCATATTGTGGGTCTGCTAATAATTACCAGTAATGTGATTAAATTCATGTTTAATGCTTATCTAAATTAGCTCATTAGCTTGTATGGATGTTTGAAAACCTCCAAAGACTGAAAAATATTCAGCTTTCATTATAGTCCCGATACTGATCTCGCAGGCTGTGGCTACCATATTCATTACTTTCTGTGTACATAGTACTGTATGGAATATCACTTGTTTCAAACCAATTATTATGCAAATCCCAAGATCTTCTTGCTTGCCACTCCCTGGTGACAATGAAATCTTGTTTGGCTTAAATAATCATTTGGGAGTAATTTACATGGTGAATGAATATTACAGATTTTGTATAGTAAGGAACTATATTTTCTTTCATCAGAGAGTAACAGGAAATAGCAAATATCAATCAGAAGAATAATTTCAGTTTCTCTACAACTAAAGTCTGGTGCCTCGATACTTTTTTCTGGAGTATACGTTACTAGATGAAAATAATAGATGGGTCTAGGTAAGTCTTGTTTATGCTGCCTATTTTTCTTACACTGAGAAGCTTCTTATCATGGACTGATTTCAGCGACGTTAATCAGAGAGGTAAGTGCATCTGATAAGAACTACATAACCTTGTTGCTATTTCTTCCCCCTAGAGAGAGTATAAGAAAACAAGTAAAAGAGAAATATTTTCTGAATCAATAGGTATTAAAAAAAAATTGATAAAAAAACCCTTATGTCTTGTAGAACCATAGCAGATGCATAATTACATATCAATACATTATAAAACTGTTTTTACAAAGATGTGCAATTATATACCTATACAACTTCAAAATTATTAGAGATATACAAAATGTACTGATTTTCTTTTCTCTATTTCGTTTAATGTAACAATTTTATTTTTTTTTTTAATTCTGTGTGACTCCAAAGAAAATCTGAATTTTATTTTCAACTTTCATGGGTCCAAAGTTTAATCTGTATATGAAATCCAGACTTTAGACCAAAAACTCTTTAGAGTTTCTTTAGAGCAGTTGTTTAAAGCATAGCTTTATAATCATACACTATTTGTCAACATATTATAATAGCCTTTTTTTTTTTTTTAATAAATTTAATATCATGCATGTTGCAACTCCATTACTTGGAATACTGAGTACTGTATTAAAAAAAAAAAAGGCAACTTCATAGCATTCATTAAAACCACAAATTAAGATATAATTAAGGAGATTCCTGCTGGCAAAGCATTGCAACAGATTAATAGAGGAAAGCTTTTTGCTCTAACTTCTCCATAGTTAGGAGAACATTAACTGTATTAATAGTGCTGCATTAAAATATCTAGCTGTAAAAATTTTTCATCATTCAGAACTGCTGACACATGAGTTTGTTATTAGATAAGCCTCCCAACTTTTAGATGCATGTTGTATTTGCTCATTCTCCTCTCTAGCTATTTCTAAGAAATACTCATTTAATGAACAAATTTAGTAACCAGTTGTCAAATTCTTACTGAGGTAAAAATAATAGCTAAATCTCTTCCTCTTTACTATCACTGGTTCCCACATTTCAGTAATTTTTCTTCAGAATAAATGTTGTAGATTGTATTTTATTTAATAGCCTGAATCATTTCAAAGCCAAAATACAAGACCAAAAAAAGCCTGTAGTTAAGCAAAACAGATTCTGTTGTCTGGTAACCATTATCCTTCCAGCCATTATAATTCAAACATGATCCATATAACCATGAAAAAAAAAAAAATCAACGAATATTACTCCTCCATCTGATAGAGACAATTTGCCTTCAATATCTGTAAATTTCAAAGCCAGGATCATTTCCCAACTATGATAAACCTCTTTCCCAAGTGGTCATCAAAACCAAGGCTTCCTATCTGTGCTGTATAGGTCACTAGCACTCGAGGTAATTGAGAATGCCTCACCTCTGGCAATCAGGAGCAGTCTCTTATGCTTCTTTGAAACACTTCAATTTAGATGCAGTGCTTATTTCAAGAATTAGTGGAATTCACATGAGTATCTTCTTGTTACCTCCCTTCAATATAGAATTTTATGAAACGGAAAGACTGGAATCTTGTGGTACTTCCCTGGAAAGGATAATTTCTATTTTTCTCAGTAAAACATTCTCAAGCATTATAGCATTCATGGGACCCAAAGCTTTCCCTGAGGATAAGAGTCCATCTGTATTTTATTTCCAGGTTCAGTTTTCATTGCAAGCAGCTAGGTTATGCCCTCTTTTTGCTGTCTGTACAATGTAATCATTTATAAATTAAAAATAGTGAATATATGTTATCCTTCAAATAAATTATTCCAAGCCATTCCATTTGTATGGTTATGCAGCCAGGAAAATGCATAAATAAAAATAATGTATCTACACAGAATGTAAAGTATATTGCTCTGACTCAAGTTTGCATTTGTATTTGGATGGAATCATAGAATCATAGAATAGTTTGGGTTAGAAGGACCTTTACAGGTCATCTCGTCCAGCCCCCCTGCAATGAGCAGGGACATCTTCAACTAGA
The DNA here is from genome assembly GCF_018139145.2 of Gymnogyps californianus. Taxonomy (NCBI): domain Eukaryota; kingdom Metazoa; phylum Chordata; class Aves; order Accipitriformes; family Cathartidae; genus Gymnogyps; species Gymnogyps californianus. Next base: position 112,896,133 of record NC_059471.1, on the reverse strand, counting down.
TCAGGTTGCTCAAAGCCCTGTCCAGCCTGACCGTGAATGTTCCCAAGGATGGGGCATCTACCACCTCTCTGGGCAACCTGTTCCAGTGTTTCACCACTCTCATCGTAAAAAATTTCTTCCTTATATCTAGTCTGAATCTACCTTCTTTTAGTTTAAAACCATTATCCCTTGTCCTATCACAACAGGACCTGCTAAAAAGTTTGTCCTCTTCTTTCTTATAAGCCCCCTTTAAGTATTGAAAGGACACCATAAGGTCTCCTTGGAGCCTTCTCTTCTCCAGGCTGAACAACCCCAACTCTCTCAGCCTTTCTTCATAGCAGAGGTGTTCCATTCCTCTGATGATTTTTGTGGCCCTCCTCTGGACCCGCTCCAACAGGTCCATGTCTTTCTTGTACTGAGGACTCCAGAGCTGGACACAGTACTCCAGGTGGGGTCTCACCAGAGCAGAGGGGCAGAATCACCTCACTTGAACTGCTGGCCATGCTTCTTTTGATACAGCCCAGGATACAGTTGGAAACAGAAAGAGAGCTGTCTTGCACCCCTGCATTAGTCAAATATCATAATGGCAAACAAAAGTGTTACAACCCCACAACCCAATCTCCACCTGTGAGCTTTCCATCTGCCCTTGCCTCCTGCCATCAGGGATGCTTCCCCTAGAGACCCCTCATGCTGCAGGGATCCGGCAGCTCCCCAGTGCTGTTACCTTCTCTAGCTCAGCGGGCAACAGAATGGAGGCTCCTGCTGTCTCCCTCCTTCTACTCTGTCTTTGGGATAAGAAGCCCAGCTGATGCCATTGCTTGCCCAGGCCCTGCTTGTGCACACACACCTAAATACGCTGCAACAGCGAGGCTCTGCAGGGATCCAGCTTACCAGTTTATCCATGCACCGCAGTCGAGGTCTCTGGAAACCAGAGACTTGCCTCCCTCCTTGCCCAGCTTTCAGTCCAGCCCCAAATCTCATTTCTCAGCCTGAATCTTCCCATCAGCTTTTGGGGCAAGGGAATCGGGTACCAATTTAAGCATGACCACACGTACAGCTTTTCTGTTAGAAAAGACTAACAAAATATTTTGTAGGTTGAAGAAAAATTTTGGCTACAGCCACATACCTAGTTTTTCATTAACCTACCATAGAGCTTTTTAAAAAGTATTGTTTGACTTCTGCTTGGCTGAAGTACCTATATCATGGTGTCTGGGAGACTTTTCCTTGGTCTACGTGAGGGGAGGAAGTTGGCCATTACATATATTGGGAAGCATACTTGGATTGAGCATGGCATACAGAGCGTGACACGGGTAAGAGATGCTCAATATTTGTTATGAAATACCAGGGAAGTACACGGAGACACAGGTTAACATTATAATAGAGAAAACCGAAATCTTTCAATTCATTTTAGAGAGTTGACACCAAAAAAATTGGATTTGTGTTTGAAATGCTTTTTTTTCCTAGAAACTATACAAAAGAAATATTATTAATACAATTTTAAGAAATCTTTAGATTTTGTGAGAAATATGAATCTTAATTTCTCATCTGTTCTGAAAACAAAATACCTTTTGAAAAACTAGTTTCTAGACAGATTATAATTTCACTATTCAAAAGCCTCAATGCTTTTTACCTTTAGACATAAACACTTCTTCCAAAAAGATCTTAATAATATTTTCTGAAAAAGTATTCATTTTATACACTGGTAATGTAAAATTGGCTGGTTTGACTTATTTCCTCATTTATAAAATACTGTACTTCAATTGCCAAAACAGGATTGTAAGGAGATATGTTTTAGAGGCTGACTCCTCTAGTTAGTTTTCAATTCTATCAGCGTTCATGTAAGGACCATTTGTACTGAACTGCCAGAGAACACATCAAAGAACATTTCCTGCTGTTACCAGCAAGAATATCTATCTTACCACCATACTGGAGCCTGGAATTTACCTATTGAATGGAATATCCTGTTTTCACTTTTAAAGCTTAATCACCTACTATACATTTTCACTGCAAAATGAGACCTTAGGCTCATCTTTCACTAATATTCATGCAGTGATTCATAGAAACGATTTTTTTTTCTAACCATGTGCAGTAAGTACATACTTGTTAATAGCAGAGAAAGGTTTATATTATTTTTAAATATGACTGAAAGTGACATTTTCACCTGGGATTTTTTTTTTTTAAATCTGTCGAGCACCAATATGTTAAACATCAAGTAGTTACCTATTTTATTCCAGGAGATCAATATATATTTTATGCAAATACGCAGATTTGGGGGCGAAACATGATTTTTTTAAATCTAAATCACAGGCAAATAAATGATACAAAAAGGGTTCAATCATATATGAAAGAATATATAGAACATATAAGAACAACTTAATTTTGGATCATTAAACAAGTGTAGTGTATACATTTTTCTAAACATCATATGAAAGTTAAGGAAAATATTTATGCTTTTATGTGAAAAGGGTTTCAGTACAGCTGACAAAATCATTAATAAAAATGTTTGCTGTTTTAACTGCTTCCACTTCTGCAAACATGTTTCTAGAAGAAAACAAGAGAATTTAAAAATGTCACACTATATCTGTGTAGTTAGTGGCTATTTGGCTCTGATCTGGCATGCATTAACAGATCCGAAAGATGTGCAGCTATTCATTTGCAATTCAAAATGTCTGCGTAACAGTATCACTCTATAAGAAATACAATCTATTATAATAAACTATCATTCAAAAATTACTTTGATAGTTTAGGAGTGTTGATTAATGAAGCCTTCTGTCTAAAAAAAAAAACCAACAAATTGTGATAATTAATCATTTACAGAAACTGTAAGAGACTGTGTGTGTGAGTACATCTTCTAGCCCTTCTTTAGCAGTAACAGGAATCCATGTTTTCATTTGCTCATCATCAGGGGTAGGACATGTACCAGCAATTCCAGTATCTTTGTACAATTCATTCATGTATCTATATGAATAACATCCTGCACAACAAGTATATCAATAATAGATGTGCTAAACAAAAAAGAAGCCAGTCTGCTACGGTAACTTTAGGAGTAATCATTTAGTCTGCTTTGACTCTTAGGATCTCATTATTTTGCCAGTATGTGCACAGGTTTTCTTTTTGATTTTCAAATTAAGTAATGGGATCTTCAGCTGAGAAAGGGCACCTGCTTCATTGCATTGTACACTCCAGAATATTCAAAATACATGCATGTATAAAAGACTACAAGGCAAGCTCTGTCTAGCTATGTATCTGAAATAGAAACACAAGTATTTTTTTTTTCCATCTGTAGAAGAGAAAGTGCCACAGTCTTACGGTGCACTTTATATGTTATCCTGCCACAAAGAGACAACCTGCTGGGATTAATTGAAAATGCATAGGAAAGCTGCCTCAGCCTCCTAGCACTGCTGAGCCTGTCGTCCTAATGCTAGCAAATCTGGAGCTGCTCCCGTCAATCCTCCACACTTAGAAAGAAGAAAGCATATACTTTGGATGCTCACATACCCCGATATGAAACAGAAATAGCAGAAACAATCAATACACTTATACTAGTTGCTTCAAACTTGTGAAGTTGTTACTTTCTTCACAAGTAATACCGTTTTACATAACTGAAACATGATAAATGGAATAAAAAGGAAACAACACGATATTTACTGGGGATTTTCTTAAGTCATCTGTATCTCCAAGGCATTTGAGAAATTAATATCCCAATGCAAGACAGGCTAACAGTCTCATTTGTGAAAGTTGCATTTTGGTAAATTTTTAGCAAAATGCTCCACAGCCTTTTGAGTGAGAAGAGGGAAAAGTGGTTGTCCATACTTTAAAGTAAAGAAACAACAACAAAAAAATGGGATTAGCATAGGAACTATGAGAAGAAAAATAGGATCGGTAGCTGGTGTGAAAAAAATGGGAGCTAACTCAGAAAAGATCCATGGATCTGGTAAATACAGGAAACTAGGGAAAAAATAGGTAGTAACTGAGAAAGCATAAAATTAGGTTCATGTATGAAGGACATTCAAACAACACTTAAACAAGGACCTAGGCCAGGAAAGAAGGGGAAAAAAAATGGGTCTATCAAGATGAGACTAGGCGCAAAAATCTTGAATAAAGGACTGACATAAAGAACCTTAGAAGGAAGAGTAAAAGCTGAAGAGCAAAAAAAAAAAAGGGGGGCCTTTTTATGTGCTACTTGTGAACATGGGGCTGCAGAAGAATTGGTAGTGGAGGGGAGAGTTGGCTGTGCTGTGAAGCCAGCAAGAAAGTGGTGGAAACAGAAGGTGGCTGCAATAGGCAGAGACATAACAAGTCTCATTTAGCAAGGACGACAGAAATAGGTGATCATAACAGCATAGTCCATTCAAGTGCTTGGAATGAAATCCTGAACTTCCCACATACATCTAAATTGCTACACCCAGGATGTTTCTGCTTCCCAGGTTCATGTGTGTAATCCAGATGCATCCCAGCCAGCCACTGCACAAAAGTGTCATGCAGAAGAAAACCAGTGTGTTTGCATATGGAGGAAGCCCTAGCATGCACAACGCAGTCAGTACCGAGCAGCACACGGACCACTACCATGGGGTGCACCAAGGAAAGCAGCAGTCCTACCTCAGTTTCTTGGCATGGAGAGCCTAAGTGAATACAGGATCCTGTGCAAAATCAGTGTAGAGCATTCATGAAAGACAAGTGACACAAAAGGGAAGAGGAGTGTAAAAATTATGAATACCATGCAATTTCCTATGCAATACATTTTAGCTTTATTACAAGATTTGAAATGTGCTACCACCAGAACATCTGCTTAAAATGCTTCAAACTGATGCTTACTGTAGCATTTGCCTAAATCCATCAGCAAATATTTATGAAATGCACCAGCTGAGTATGTCCAAGTATACCCGTAACAGTTTGCACACAAAGTGGTGAGCTGCTACTGTTATTAGTTACCCTGTTAGGTCCGGTAGCAAACATCTGTATAATGGCTTTAGTATGTTCCAGTCATGCAGGTGACCTATGAGATGTCATTTCTTGTTTTTCCTTTGCTTTTTTGAATAGACCCATGAAATTGAACCCTCTCCATAACATTTATTTATATTAAAAAAAAAAAAAAAGTAGGAAATCCTAGGCATGTGATTAGCTGTGGATCTAATAAAAACACTACACCTCTAAGTGACATAAGGTCATTATTAAAATATTTTGAAGTACCACAGAAATCTGTGTGGAGTTCTCCATTATTCTGCATTTAAAGGACAGTGTGAACAGTGTACACTAAACACTCAGTGTACTTAATGGTTAGTATATTAAGTGCTCACTCATCATCATGATCCACCAACCAGGAACAGACAATGAATGAAAACTGGAGACGATTTAAAGGGAAAGGAAAAGCATAACAAACTGAAGAAAAATCACAAAACATAGGGTGATTAATCACAGGAATGCCTAACTAATCAAAGCATGTTTTTACAAATACATTTTATGCAAATGCTATATATGCTTTAGATACCTTTTTTTGGTAGTCTATCATTATCTTCCTGTCTTGCTATCAATAATGGGAACATTTGAACCAAGAGGGCTAGAGAAGAGGAAAAAAATAGAAGACTTTGCAACTTTCTTAGGATTGGAACATTTATGGTTGGAGGGTGTATCTATATATGCACACAAAGGGAAACGGAAGAATTTTTACCTCATCCAGATTGATGGGGTTTCACCTTGGAGTTACAGGAAAGTAATACCTCCTTTCTACTCACAAATTCTTGTTCACAAGAACAATTCTAGGCATGTAATTAGTTTCAAGCATACTACTCCAGTGGGACAGGTCTCATGCAGAAAGTTACTCGTGTTCATATTTTCAGGATCAGACACTAAAAAAGGAGGTGCTTTTGACTAAATTCTCGCTCTAATAACAGAAGAGTTAAAGCTAGCAAACAGACCTGTTGCATTAAAAGTCTAACAAAGTCTTCCTGTACCTTGGAGAGGACAACAGTGTAGATGAGAACAGTACCATCCCTGTCAGTCACTCACTCCCAATCTGCTTTCATACATGTAACTGCTCAGAGACCAGATCCCTCAGTTTCTGTACATGCAAAAGTCCAGAAATAAGAATCTCTGAGTTTTATGGTAAGTTTCTTTCACCATTACTTGTTCTTCAGTCAAGATCATGTGTCTTTATCAAGGCATAAAACTTGCCCCCTTGTTCTCTCTCTCATCAGCTTGTTTTATTTTGTTCTTCAGCTGAGAACGTTCTACTTGAATGAACTTCCCTCCCCTTTCCTCACTATTTGTGATAACTGAACTGTTCCAGCCCTGATAATTTCCCCAACACACCTTCCCTCTTCAACAATTATTTATAATATCAGTTGCTTCTTTTTTTTATTGTTGTCCGGTTTGGGGTTTTTTGCTCAGTAGGTTATGCTGAGTAGTTATGTTGTGTGATAGGCAGAGTGCTTGCTATCATATACGACTTGTTAAGAAACACATGTGAATCCCACAGACTCTATCAGAATTATTCAGTTGCAGACATCTATAGTCTGAATCATCACAAAGTCTAATTTGCAGAAAGCAAAACCAGAGAGTATAAAGAAGCAATAACTGTAATAACACAGTATCAGAAAGGGTGATCTTCCTTACTGCTATCAACAGTTACAGTCAGATGTAATAAATATCAAAATTAACGTGGAATGACAGAAAGCTTTTTTTTTTTCCTTTTTGATAATGCTAAAAATGCTAATCAAACATTTTGATTGTTGGTTCATTTTGTTTAATTTTAAAACCAGGATTTAGATATGATTTACATTAGATTTACCATAAAATTATTGTATCATTTGTAATCCAAACAAACATTTTGTTTCTCATAGTGATGTAACATCAAATATTTTGACATTACTGACACATGGTATCTTTAAAAAACAAAATGTTTTTTGCACTTCTCTTCCACCAACTTTCTCATTGTTTCATTACATTTTACCTACTTCTAATCAGAATTTGAACATTCTTCCCTTCCCTTCTTATTGCAAGTCAGGGACCGCCCAGGGGTAGAAACAAGTGCACGCACTTCTTTCTGATTTCAGCTATTATAAAAAAATAGTATTTCACGGGGAAAAACTCAATTGGCTATTTTTGGTCAATTTAAATCTACTTTCAGCTTTCTAGCTACTGCAAATGGCATGCATCATACCAAAGACTGTATTTAATATAAGAATGGTCACAGTCATTACCCAGAGCATTAAAAGATGTGCAGAATTGAAGAGCCACTGCCTAAAAATTACTTTTATTTCAGTTCTATGATTTAAAAAAAAAAAAATAAAAGGCAAAGGTGTTTACAAAGCAAGTGTGTATAACATATACTGTACTCTTTGAGTGAGACCAAGCGTTGCAGTCATGAAGCCAGATTCCCCAACACAAGGCTATGGTCAAAGTCAGCTCAGATTTTTATACTCTCCGGCCTTTACAAGCCATGGGAAACTTGAGCCTTCCACTTATATGACTTAACTGGGCTTGATACACCTATGCTTCAGAGCACTGGGACACAAGTCTACTATTATGCTTTTCTCCCTAACTCTGAAAAAAATGCTCTATCAATCATGTCAAAATGGTCAAAATATTCCTTTAAAAGGTATTACCTTTTAAAGTATTTTCCCTAGGCTTCTATCCAATCAGCTTCATGCAAAAAGGTTTTGAAATTTTCAACCTCATCTTTTGATTTTCATGTACTTAGTATTAATGGTTTTTAGAGTATAGGTTTCAGGGAACTGAGATTCAAGCAAATGGTAAGTGAGATTAATTTCTATCCTAGGGCACAGAAGTAAAAACCAAACTGTTTTCCTATGCTAATCAATATGTCTGCAAATTTTGTCTTCAGTGAGAATTTTTTGGAGGAGGCGAAAGGAAACTTTACCTATCTAATGAAACCATTTTCCACAGAGAAGCATTCCGATTCCTTTACCTCCTATACAATACTTTTTTAATCCTCAGTAGTACAGTCATTTAGAACAGCAGGAATTTGTATACATAGAAACTTTCATGACATAAAGGGAACTATGTTGCATAATTTAATACTATGACAAGACATAGGAAATATTTCACCGTAATTATAATCAATAAGATTTACTATATTAGCTTGTGATTGAAATTATTCAAAACTGTTCATTTGAAAAAGAAAGGCTAATACATTTGAGGCAGAAATTGCATAATACAGGACAGTATCACAAGTCTATAGAAACACCTCTGCTCCCGAAAATAGGAGTAGATAAGAAAAAAAAAAAAATTAAATCTCTCTCAATAATGTGGCTTAATGATTCAGGTTATCTACTACACTTTCCTCTGGGTATTTACGATTTCAAACCAGTTCTTTTTCTATTCAGTAAGTGTTGAAGAATGACATAACTTCTAGCCTTTCCCTATCATTTCATTTTGTTATAAGAAGTCAGAGTGGATGCTTATTAAAGATTCTGATCATCATTCTATTCGCAAAGATACTGACTTCGTCAAGCTGTTAATAAAGAAGAGAATGAGCAATAAGATCTTAGATTCTGTGATCAGTGATTTTTTTTTTTTACTTTACATTTTCTCCATCTACTTTTAGGAAATGTATTTTTAAAATACATTTTTCATTAAACACTTCTAATTAGTTCATTTTTTTATTATTATGTTCATTTCTTTACCAATTATTGATAAGATTTCTGAAGTTACTTTGCTCCAGACACCATAAATACATTAACCATTTTCAGGAGAATATAAAACATTTCATCGAGTGTACATTCTTCAAGAAAGTTACTTGACCAGAATGAAAAAAAAAACTAATTCTGAAAGAAAAAAAATTTTTACACTATATCTGAAAAAAATGCAATCAAAACCAACCTTATTTCTTACCAGTGACTGACTTTGCCGCTGAATAGTCTTCTGACTTCATTGCGTCATTAAAGCAGAATATTCACTGGTGTAGAGAGCATTTGTTTCTGTGAACAATCTTGTTTAAGTTTTAATTCCTTACACAAGTTCTATCTTGTATGTTAACCACAAGACAAACTTTAGTCCATTATGTTCATAGGTATCCAAATTAATGAATCGAAGACTTGACTTTATCATTTACCTGGAAAGAAGAAAGCCAATGCAGGTATAGCATTTGCACACAAAAAAAAGAAGAGAAGAGATGGTGATGATCACAGCTGGTAAACAGCACCGTGTTGGAAAGAATAGACATTTGAAAATTTCAAAAATTATGAGCACAGATTACATATAGATGCCGAAGTATTATCAGAATACATTATTGGTCAAGAAAAGGATATGGCAGATTCTGGTTTTTATTATACATAAACTTTTTTTTTTTAAATCATTTTAATGACAGCTGCAAGTGTGTTGGAAGGCAGCTGCTTTCTTACAGAGATGTTCTGTAATAGTCCTACTGGTCATAATAGTTGGACCAATAGTACTGGTCATAAAGGTCGGTCAGTGTACTTATAAACAGGAAACCCTAGCAGTGGCCCAAGGTATTTGCTTCCCATGTGTTTACAACAGTATCCTCACTTTACTGTGAGTAAAATTTGCATGCATAAAGATTGAGATACCCAGCATAACAAGAAGGCGCAACTCAGAAGACGACACACCGCCAATCATCATTGTGTTATGACCTAAATATATTATCTTTAAAATAATATCCTTATGAATATGAGTAGAGTCATTTAAAAGCAGTTAGCCAAACATTTCATTTTCAAAATGCCTCTCAACAGCAAAGGTTTCATTCTCTGACTATTATAATTCTCAGTCTACTTTATTATCCCAAGACAGAGAGACCATATAATTAAATTAACTGTGACTTTGCAACTAATTTTCAGATTTTAAAAAACCATACGGTACCTTTCATGGGACATTTAATCTGTTCATTTATTAAAAACTTGGATGCCACAAGTATTTTCCTCAGTTCAATTAAAAATCTATTATAATATTAGTCCATGCATCAGTGTCATGTAATCATCACTACTCAACATAAGCCAAACATAATGGATGAGAGCTGAGTAAACCTTAGCTTTAATTTCAATAACACAGTATGAAGTCTTTGTAGTGAACACGCTTTCCTCTCTCATTTTTTGCAAGCAGATTTCAAAGTTTTATCATTATTTTCATCTTTCTGAGCACATACCTGTTCCATACCCTCGTTGGTGAGCACCAAAGCTTCACAAGCCTGTAAGAAAACACAGGTCAAATGTTTGGAGCTAGACATTATGTTGGACTACAGAGGGAACATGGGTGAATGCTCCCATATGTGTTTACATCACCAGTTTGATTTGGTCCCTGTTTTGCTCTAATCTGCCGCTTTCAAACTCTCCAGAGGCTGACTATACCACGTTTGATACTCTCTCCCTCTGTGCCTATCTTCCATGTCATCGCTCCATGTCCCTGTGCAAGAACACCTCATATTCGGTGTCATGTTATAAGATAAACGTGGGTTTGTGAAGCAGCTCTCTCCTTATTCAAGATATATGGCAGTATCAACAACAAAACTACTGAAAACCCCTGTCCTGGGCAACTAAGAGATCTCCATGAAGTCAGCCACAGCTCAAAGAATTTGACTTGGATCAGTTGTCAGGTAGGTCTCACACAAATATTACGGCAGCATGATATTGCGTAGCCACTTCATTTTGAAAAGATTAAATCAGCCTGTCCAGAGACTAGGGATGTTAACCCAATAAATGGTGTATATTATGCCTCACAGTGCCAGACCTCTGCAGATGTGGGGCAAAGAAGGATGCATACATGAAAAGGGGACAGAAAGGAGCTCCAACTGAAGCCTCTAGACCAGGACAAATGCATACCTGTGATGAAGGTTGCACTTCCCAATGTACTCTCAGGGGACAGAAAAGACGCCAAGGCTTATGGGACATGCATTGCAGGAGAGTAGGAAGCCTTGACCATCCCTGGCTCAGCTGCCAGACAGTGCAGTGAGTGCTGACCTTGCTGGTGCATGTTCATGGGTCACAGTATAGAGGTTTTCATCTGAGTGAGCACAGACAAAGGTCAAGTTGGTCAAGTTACTCAGCAAGGATTCCTCCTACTTGTTTCTTAAGAGCTCTAATGTTGAACCAGATTGACCAGAGCTCACTGTTTGTTGGCAGTCCAAATGCATTATGAACATACCCCTGGGCAAAAGCTGTCAGATGTTTAAAAACAGGTAAAACTAATTCCGTGTAAAATATGGAAATATTCACATTACTGTTGTCTGAATTCTTACTTGTAGCCTGGGTTGTGTTAGGTTTCCATTAATGAAGAAGTTATCCCAGCCTTTTCTTTCTTTCCTCCTTCACCATCATACTTCGAGTTATTTCCTCTCTCTTGTTGTTGCATGTCATTATCAATCTTCACTGCTTATTTATGATTAGTTTTGTAATAACCTTTCTTCCTCCTCTTTCTCCTCCCTTGTCATTACTGCTTTTTTAAACCTCCTTTTTCATGCAGAGAGCAAATTTGTAAGATCATTACCATTCCATTGCCCTGATGCACACATAAGTTTCAGATTAAATATTCCTTTTTTTGCCTCTCTTTTATTTTCACTTCAGGGGTCAAAAAGGGCTAATAGCCTTGTAGCTTCTCTATTTGTATGTGCAACATCTCAAAACTCATCCAGAGAGCCACGGATAAGTTTTTGTATTATGACAGGCTCTAAAACTCGCAGCTTTAATGTCTCAGACTTAATCACATGCAAGCAAAAAAAACTTTTAAATTTCTATAATCTATTGCAAAACTACTACCCAGATTTACATTTAGACAGTGAATGTTACTTAGGGTAAACCATACCATACCTGGTATCTTTAATAATAATCTAGATAACATTTGATATATGTAAAGGATTAGAGCACATCGAAAGGGATTTGAATGCTCTGTGCACTTAGGACAAATCGCTGTTTAAAGTGTTTCAAAAATAATAAACAGTGATCAGCCATGGCAATTTCCAGAACTACTACTGCATTGACTTTATGATTATTTCTAAGGAATTAATATGTAACTAAAAACATTTTTTTAGACTACAGTTGCCCTACTGCTAGTTTGCATGAGACAGTTATTTACTGCCATTTTCTGTTCAGTTTTCTGCGATAAATTTCAGTGGATTAATCTGAAATAAGTTGTTTCTACTGATTTGAAAGGTAACAAGAAACATGCTTCAAAGACAAGATTCGGCACACTGCAGTATTTATTAGTTCTTCATAATATCTATAGAGAGTTTCCATTTTTTAAAGCACTACAATGCAAGAAAGCAGAGCAGGGAAAGGGAAGGGTCTAGCTTCACCAATTTTATCTTTGAGAACTCCATGAAGGACAGTAGAAATATAGCAATTTCAAAATTGAGTTGAACATTAACAGAAAACTAATCAGAAATAACTCCTGACAATTCAACATCAGGTGTACTGTAAAGCTGATTCCTCCTTGTGCTGCCCATGATGCAGTGGAGCTGCACCATTTTGTAGCCCATGTGAAGAGGTACTATAGAAAATACAGTGGGATTTTTAATTGAAGCAGTTTTCTAATTTTCTGTTCTTTTCAACCAAAGACACTTGAGAGCACATAGGAAAGGTAAAGTCTAGCGAAGAAAAAAAAAAAACCAAGCAGGTACAGGGAGTACCTGTTAGAATCCAGAACTCTATATAAAGCAAAGGGATGGTAAGAGTTCTCTAGAGATGTTCTTGATAATTTTTTTTTTATTCCTGCTGTATATAAACATTTACAAAGCTACTGTTATGATAATTGGGCATCAGACTGAAAAGGCAAATTTTAATAAATGACATTGATAAAAACATTATCAGGTGAAATAATATCCAATACATGGAAAACTTTCACTCAAATTTTCTTCAGTTAGCACATTGAAAGAACCAAAAAGCCATAATTTACCAAAAAAAAAATTTGCATAATACATTGACTACTTTTGTTTTTAATACAAAATAATAATATATGTATGAAGTACAACTGCATTTTTTTGCATTACATAGAATTTATCTTTAGTACAGCAGTAATTTATCTTTAGTGCAGCAGTGTTATTTAGTGTTTTTAAATTAAAATAGTCAGTAAAAAAAAAGACTCAAAGTTATTCCAAGGTCAGCATATATTAACTCTTACTTTCCTACAAAAGCTGTAAAATTGTAGTTTCTACCAACAGCCAGACTCCTGTTATTTTTTCATGAAAAAAAAAACAAAAACAAAACTGGTTTTAATTGTCCACTAAACTCTCGCATGCTTCTTGCTCTAACTAATGCTAATGGCAATGTCCAGTGTCCTGAAAGATACCACAATTTCTGTAAATTATACACTTAATATGCCCCAAAGCATTGGCAATAGATAAATAATATATTCTAAACAATATTATTGAGATAAATGGGATATTATTTAGGGAAATAGTTAATAAACATTTCAATAGAAGCTTCTGCACGAAATGTGCCCAAATTGAATATAAAGTGTCAAATTTTGATTTTGTGTGTTCCAATCTAGTTAAAGAATACTTGTTTGGTCCCAATAATATGTCTTAAAGAAAAGAGTGGGATGACCTTACAGCTGCCTTACAAAGCGTCAGTCAACGAAGACATGTCTTTGAAAGGGTAAACCAAATGCAGATGCAGAGGAAATTCCCTCGTATGAAAATTCTTACCATCGAATAGGTCACTGGTAAATATTTAAAAGAAAAAAAAGTCAATGGAAAATAATTTGAGGCCACAAGGCAGATGATTCTGAGATTCTGAAACAAAGAAAATATTAAAATAGATAGAGCAAAATTGGAAGGCAGGGAGAAAAAAACCACATTTAGTTCTGGCAAGTATCTGCAGCCAGCAAGGAGACATTGCCAGCTGGCTATCAGCTGTAGATGGAAATATGTTCTAACAACTGTTCTGGGTGGTTTCATAGTGAAACGATTTCTTCTCTCTTCTGAAAAGGTGCCTATCTTAGGAAGAACCATATGTACTCATCCACAAAAATCTATCCATTTTAGGGAAACTTACATTTTAGGAAGACTGGATAATATGAAGAAAGCATCATGAATTCAGGAAATTACAGGCAGCCAGTGAAAACTATGTGCTTGCAGCAAACTTACCAGCTCTCACTTAGAGGGTTTCTGGGGAGTTTCCAAAGTTTCCCACAGAATTTTACCAGAATAATATTCAACATGACAAGCCAATTTCTAAACATAAGCAAAGAGGAATGATTCCATGTATGACATGAACAAGGACAACTATACTGTTTTCAATGTAGTTTCCAGCTAGGATTGTGTTCAAGAAAAGAGAAGATTACTTACCATTTTCAAACATGGTACATTCCTGGAAAAACATGGGAATAAAATTTTGCAACTGCTGAAGAATACTTAATAAAAAGAAAGATATACAACAATAATTATTTGATTATTTATAATTCTGCAAGTAGATAACACTTAAGAATTGTTCATGGACTTTACCTTAAAATTGCATGTGGTACACTGCATATAATTTATTTCTTCAGGTGTTTTATACATCTCTAAACAGTGGTATTCAGGAACAGATTTTCAAAAGCATAGAAATACCTATAAACATCCCATTTTCTGGAGTCCATTGGAAGTGCGTTATTTAAATCCTTTAGTGATTTTGAATATTTGTCCTTCACTGCAGGATTCAGATATCATCAAAAAGTGTCTGACTCATTAAAAAAGCATCTTTGAACAATCAGTATGTGAAGCTATTCACCAGTGCATATTCATTTTTATAACTGATAGACTGCTAAAAATACATAATAACCAAACCTGAAGATTTTCAAGGCAATCATATAATTATTTCCACTTCTCAAATATTGTCAGACCTATTCATGAGCAAACAAAGGACTTAAATACCTTCCCATGTAGACCTAAGGTTTCCAGCAACCTCCCTACTATTGTTCTCTACTTTCTTCAAGACACACTGGAAATCATCAGGCTGAAGACCACCAAGCTCCACTTGTTTGTAGGATTTGAAGTCATTGTGCTGCTAGCACATATAAGCTAAAATTGTCTTTACTTTTTGAAAGCGTCTGGGCTTGACTTTCAAGAGGGCTCAACTTCTGTTTTGGCTTCAGGAAAAGCAGCTACTTGTAAATGAACTTGGCACTTTGAATGCTGAGCACTTATGAAATTCTGGCCAATTTGCAAACATTGAACACTTGCAAACCCGCTTGTGCAGATTAAAAAGAAAATCTGATTTCTTGGTATAGATGAAAAAGTCCACAGCTCCAGTTAAGGAAACCAGTTTTTGTGTGATCGTGAACTGATAACATGTTCCCTGAGTCACCTCTCTCCAACTGTAGCCTCTGAAGAAGTTCTATTTCTGTCTCCCCCTCAAATCTCCCTGCTTGTCATGTAGTTTCAGAAGCACCTTTGATATGAGCTGTGGGACAATCTTAAGCAATTGTTGTTTCTTTTCCATAGCACCTGCTCAAGACTGCCCCTGCTTACTAAATTGAAAGGGAAAAGCATAAAAAAGGGGAGAATATTGCTTCCTTCCTTGTCCAGTTATGGGATTCCCAGAAGAGCAGAGT
The DNA here is from genome assembly GCF_018139145.2 of Gymnogyps californianus. Lineage (NCBI taxonomy): Eukaryota > Metazoa > Chordata > Aves > Accipitriformes > Cathartidae > Gymnogyps > Gymnogyps californianus. The sequence continues at coordinate 112,880,656 of NC_059471.1, read as the reverse complement.
AAGAGTCCAGTGAACTTTCCCTCTGCATACAGAAGTGCTTACTGTCCGCTATGAAAATGAGATTCTTCAACCAAAGAAAGAAAGAAAGAGAAAAAAAAAAAGTTACAAATGAATGACCCACTTATGCGTTTCTGATCATTTGCCCCAGCCCTTGACTACCGAAAGGGCTTAAGTAATGTGTTCTTTTTTGCAACTGTCCCTGGAAAGCACACAGAGGGGAAAAAAATGGTATGTTATATTTTCCTTCCATTTTTTAACACAAGCTTTTTCCAGAGGTTGCACAAAATGGAGGTAAAAAGTCTTGGGTTTAACAGCTGTGCAGTGTGTGGCTCTTCCCTATTGCAAGAAACTGCAAATGTTCTTTGTTCACTTTGTAACATCCAATTTTCAGAAAAGGTGGGGAGCAGAATATAATGAAGAGAGATAATAAAGTTTGATCTACTGTGAAACAATATAAAAGGCTTTTGATATTTGCAAGATAGCACACTCCTCACAGTGAGAGACTGAAGCAGTTTGGAGGTTGAGCTTCCATCACAGCACAGATTTCAAAGCTTTTGAAAGTAATAAATGGTTAGAGACAAAGCTAGCAGAAATGGCTTTCTTCTGAATTTATACTTTTAATAAGGCTGTACATGCTTACAAAGTCTAAAAGACACACTCCATTGCTAGAAATGCCTCTGCAGGACTTATGCTTTCTGCATGACCTGTAGTTCTGACATACCTCTGCATTGGAATAGTCTTTCTTTTAATTTTATTTCCCACTACCCCACCCCCCAACTGCTGACTCAGGAAGACATCACTACTCCAATTACATGCTGGAGATGTTTTCAAGCCTCATCCCCTCCCCTCCATGGTGGTGAGAATAAGAAAAAAAGACTATTAAAAAATGGAAGCTAAGGTTATCATTTTTTACTGCAAGTCCAGGATGTTGGCCCTGGATATATTTACTTTTTAAGCCTTAGTCCAGACGTGCCCTTCCCTCCCCCCTCCCATGATATATGTATTAGTTTGTTATATGCTTTGCTTGTGAGCAGGAAAGAAAATACCAGTTCTGCTAATGTGATATTATCCAAGCCATGGAAGATATTTATTTTTTTATATAGCATTCATCCAACTTATCTCCACTTCCCAGCCAGTCCAGGATGCTATCAGCAACATTCATAAGTCTCCAGTCTTAAAACAAAAATGTCTTTTCCTCCCGTTTGTCTGGTTTTTTTATACTTCTTTCTTGGACCATTTCCCAGGCTCATGTATTCTCTCTACATTGCTTCAGTTAATTACTTATATTTGATGGCCACCTCTGCGAGACCTATTACTTATTGCCACTTGTGAACTGCTATAATGTAAGGTGTTTGTCACTTACACCAAGGTCATAGCTAGCCCTGTTATCATTTGGTTGCATTCCCTATCTAGTAATATTGATGATGGTATAGTATGAAGCATTTTCAGCTCACACTGACCCCATATGAACAAGCACCGTGTATTCACCTTACGTTACTTCTGCTGAGTAAGCCTTTAGTTCTCAGCAGCGCAGTGCTGCAAATGTTAACTGTAAGTCATCGTGGTGAGCTGGGAAGCAACATAAAAATTCAGTTGCTGCAGCTTTTGTGGCTTGAAAGGTGACATTGGTCATTTTTCCCCCCAGGCTTCTGCTGCTTACTGCTAATCTTTTCTACCCACCGGGCCTTGCAAGTGGGAGTAAAAATAATGTGTCCCATTCTGTAATGACCAATATGACACAAAATCCTTTTTTTTTTGATTTAGAAGGATGTTGCCCACTTTTACATTCTGGTGATTTACCTTCTTACATTTTCAGTGTCCTGATTACCAGTTTTCTACTTTGGTTTATTAATAATATTAACAGCTGTATTAACAGTTCATAGTTAACCGTTTTGGATATTTGACTCCAGATGAACTTACGTACTCCCACCTGCTTTCATCCTTTCCTGTTGCTGTGCTTTAGCAAGCCCTTATTAACCCTTTACATGTCTTTTTCCTACATCCATCCGAATTGCACACTGTCCCCAGTTCCCAAAGTTGGCATAATCCAGCTGTCTGCAAACCTTCTTGTTTTTACCGTTCGTAGTCTCTTTCTCAAGAAGGATGATGAGTGTATAAGGTTACATATTTTTATTGTTCCTTGCTATCAGCAAGACAGTAGGCTGGATAAGATCATTAAGAATTTGTCTGCATGACTGAACAAAGAACAAAAGAAGTCAACCTTCATTGAAGATGCAAATGTCATTCAGCTCAATGGCATTCTGGCCAAGCAGATACCTTGTCTGGCTTTCAAGTACGACACCTCTGTCGGTGCCGTTATACCAGTGACTGACACAGCTGGTGGCAGCGGGCCAGTCACCAGGCTTCCTTATGCCTCAGTTTTCCCATCTGTAAATGGGAAAGATAACGACCCTAAATTCCTGCTTTGCATTTTTTCAGTCACTGCTTAGAAAAAAACAAAACACCAAACAAAACCAAAAACCCCCCACAAACAGCTGCCATACGAGGTTCTGGCACACGACCTGTGTCTTTAGACAACTTCCCTTTTCTTCAAGCTGCGAGATCTTTTAACCAGGAATCCATTTCAATTTATCTAGGGAACCGTTAGTTAAACCAGTGCAGCTAGTCAAATAAAAATATATAGAAAACCCACAGTCCTAGGAAAAAAGTTTCGTGATACGCAAGTAGAGAAATGCTCCTTTATCTTTAAGTGAGACTACAGGAAAAATGTCAAAAACAAAGACAGATATGAAGTCAGGATTTTCCGAATTGCAATCTTGTGCACAGGTCAGTATGTTATAAATTTTATCTAAAAATTCATGGCTTCTGTTATCCATATTCCAGCAGAGATTATGACACAAAAAGTACAAAGTAAGCTCAAATCAAGGCCACACAGTTTATTTAAGAAGCAATATTGAAAAGTTCACTGGTCTAAATAACCTAAAATGACATTTCATGTGTCTACGGTGATTCAGAAAATCCCAATATGCCTGAAGAACATTAGACAGACTTCAGAAAGTGCTACTAGAAATACATTATTAAAAGCCAGTTTAAAATTTAGCTGGTACAATGCTTTCCCCAAAATTCAATCATTGTTTAATTTAATTCTCCACTTAGTTTTATTAGAAACTCAAAAGCAAAGTTATCTATATTAAAAATAACATTTGCTCATTATTTCGATCACTACAGCCAGATATTATTGGGTAACTTCATCTGTAGTGGTAAAAAGTATCCATTTAATTAAGAAAGAAGGGAGGAAAAAAAACTAGAAAAGAGACTTACTAGTGAGCAAAGTACGTCCAGGAAGGAATAAATAAGCGTGTCATTTAGACTAGAGTGGTAGCAGGTAGAGAGGATTTGGGCTCCACCTCAGGAGGACACTGCCTGGGGCAGTGTGTACCCCTCTATCTATTCAGATAAAAAGATTAGCCACTGCAGCTGAAATACAAGTTAACTTTATAATTAGCAAACAGATACTTTGTGACAGACATATAGATCTGTTCTGTGACAGACACAGACTATAGGCACATCTGTGCCACAAGAAAAATGGTCTTCAAAATCTTAGCCATTTTATTAGGCCAAATCTCACACTTTTAAATGACTTAGGAAATTTATATAATTCTCTACTATGTTATTTCCTGCATATATAATCAAGTAGACAAAAGGCAAAGTTTAGAATAATACAGGCTGATTTAGAGCAGACCTGTCAACCCAGACAAAGCTCCATCTATGGCAGCATGGTGAGCAGTGTACTGAAGAAATAGTATTGCACATAAAACAGAATGTCATGTTGGCAAACTTTATAATGGGGAAGAAATTATGATTTATGCTTACAAGGCAGAATACTAGCCATAAAATAACTAGATTATAATTCTAAAAATTAATTAATTTGTTTTTTCCAATAACTACTTCTAATTAAAACTTTTTTAAAAAAGTAACAGTAATGTACTAAAATGTTTTCGGACGTTAGGTAGAGAGCAGAAATAGAACGATAGAACTCAATCCAAAAATGAGGCCCAAGGATATAGAACTGTATCTTTCTACAAAGTACAGGAAAAAATTGTATTGGTTATATATTTGCCTAGTTCTAGACAACAGTTCAGTAAAGTCTGATAACATGCTTGATTTTAAGCCCTTAACTAATCCTAGTCTTATTCACAAAAGCATTTAATATCTCAAACACCTAAAATGATCACAAGTACATGTTGGTGCCTCTCCAATAAAATCTTACTTTCTCATCATCTGTGGTTAAAAAAGGCACATTCTAGTCAAAAAGTTCCTTTTATCAGATATTAAGCAGTCTATCAATACAGAAATATTGAGAGTGACAAGCGGAACCACATCAGCAAACATTTATAGAAGTTGTTGTACATGGTTATTTGAAGGTTCATTTGTCAATATGAGGAATTTTGTATTGGCTTAGTTATCTTGGTGTACTCTTAATTTCCTCAAACTCTATTTATTTCTGAGATAAAAATGAAGACATTCCTCCAAAACTTCCAACAGTGTGTTTGAATGAATTCTAACACATTCTTGAAGTTATGCTGAATTTGCCCTTTTTGTAATATGTTTTCCTACCTTGTCCAATTATGCATGCGTTCTATCTGTATCTTCAACCACAACCAAGATTGCTTAGTTATATAGAATTATTATTTAATGAACTTTTTTTAATATTTGATGGTGTACTTAATGAGACATGAAGTTATGAATTTACTCCTTGTTATTTTCCTCTTACAAGATTACATAAGCAGAATATAATTGACCAGATCCTTAACCAATATAAATTAGCTCCATTGAATCAAAACCGGTTAACATCAACTACATCCAGAGTTTAACATGAAACAAATGTACCTAAAGCAACATGACATATTTAATTAGTCATAGTACAATTGTATGCATATTATTACATACAATTAAGACTATTGCTCACTTGAGTAAAAGAAAAAATTCTAGACACGGTGTTTTGCAGCATTAGGTTTCATCCTACTCCTGATAAAGTAGGAACTCCCGTCAGCTAATGTGATGTATAGACTGCTTCCCAAAGACATGCACGAGTCACTGTCTGGAACTCTTCCTTTTAAAGAAAATCCTCAATGCTTGTAGAGAAAACCATCTCTATCAGTGTTTCCTTCCGCAAATTAAAGATAGCCAGCTTGGCAAATGCTGAGAGTTGGCTGTCAAAAGGTTTGACAAACTTAATAGAGCTAAGAACTGAGTGCCAAAACAAAAATGGATTGGAAGATTACAGTGATCCCATTAACAAGAGCGGGACCAGACCAGTCATATATCCTAGACATATATTACACAAACTAAAATTCATTTAAAACAGGTAATTAGAAGTAAAGCTATAAACAATATAAATCCTAATTATTTTTTAAATACTTTCTCGCTCTTAATCTGTCATTCCAGGGAAAAAGGAACACATCTTACAGTTTTGAACTTAATCATCAAGAAGTATAATCTAAAGTGTCGTCCAAGGAGGTTCTATTGTGGGTTCTCCTGCTTTGAGTGGGAAGGCAAGGTTGAAGGCAAATAAAACACCATGTGAGCAGAAGAGGTCATTGCAAGTGGCCTAAACTTCCTGAAAAATAAGAGTACTCTCTCTCCTGGTAGATGCCTGTCCATAACTGCTGGCTCTGCACATTAATGGCTTTCTGACTGCATGAAGGCAAACTGTTGTTAGACAAACTCTTCTATTCTCACTTGTTTAGCAACTACAGTAAATCTGTTTCCTTTAATTTGTTTTTGTTGATACTGTTGTTTTTTTCCCCACTGCCAATAACAGAGAGGGATATGCTATTTCTGTTGCAAAATACTATCATCAGTAATATCTGTGACTATGTCCAGGAAAGTAAATGTTGATGTCTGTCTTGGTGTTCTTCAAATGGTTGCTGCTCCTCCAGATGGTCTGAGGTGTTTTGTTTGCGTGTTTGCACTTACTATGTAAAACTTGTTAATTTTTCATAGAAAAAAAATGATTAAAACATAGAGCTATAGACTTTGTGGCCCTTATTCTCTTACTCTGTATCTCCTGGACTTCTGCTTGATTATAGTGATCATACCCCACTGGCAATGTAAAGCTCTGACCTTACTGAAGAGGAAACAGCCCATAACCCTTTATTTCCATGATTAGGATATTCATCTTATTGAGAGAGGAAGCCTGTAATTGCAAACGTACTCCAAGGACTAGTTTACGTGCTTTAGCTAATATGTAATCACACAGAAAGTGTACCACCAGCAGCTCCATCTCCTCTGTTTCTGCTGCTGCCTGAAAGATGTGTTTTGGGCTGAGCTGAGAGTTTTGCATGGAGGAAAGGTGTATGCTGGCCTATAGCAGAAAATTTCCCTGGGTCCAAGCGCCCTGGCCCTGGCCCCACAGCCTGCTCTCGCTGTGCCCAAGCCCTGGGCAGCCCCAGAGGCTTGGGAGGTACTGTAGGAACCAGGTCAGGCTGCTCCCCCTGGAGCCACTGCCACCCTCACCCTCCCTATCAGCAGGTCCACAGGAGCAGCAGGCCAGCACAGTCCACACTGTTGCTTTCCGCCTCCATTTTCCCTTCTCACACAGAGCTGTTCTGTCTCCTGGCCCTTATTCACGAAACAAAAAAATTAAAAAAAAAAAAAAAAAAATCAATATAATGTACACTGCTAAGGGTGTTGCTCTGGTGCTACTCAGGTAGCTGAGCTCAGCACCCATGAAACACGCTGAACTATTCAGTTCTGCCAAAGCAGCGTTGGTTTAGGGAAGCACGTAAACAAAAATATTAGATTCTTAGGGATATTCACCTAATAAAATTTATGTTCTTCAAGACTTCAGGAGCTAAAGGACTGGGAATTCTGAAAATCACAATACTGAATTAACCCTAAATTTTGCCTCCGTGCAATTTCAGGCAACTGTGTCCTTCTTTAGGACTGTGTAGGAAATTTGGATTTCCTAAATGTGGATAGGCATTTTGGGTTTCACTGCCTTTATCTAAGTTTATTAAATAATGATGTTAAGATTTTAGCTGCCGATGCAGATTTGCAAGTTTATTAAGAAAATTTTATATTCTATAACTTGCTAATAAAATGGCTTCCTAAATTCACTGTTTTTAAAGCAAAGCTATCTTAATTGTACTGAATTTTTGCTATCTTATTTTGAATGGGGTAGGCCTAAAGGTGTGTCAAAAAATGTAGCAGACTGATGATGGCCAGGCTGTACCTGGAATCTATTTCAGTCACACTTTAATATCTTATTTAGGATAATGATCCATGTTAAAAGTAGATTCCCACCCAAGCTAAGACAAGATCTATGGAAAAAGATCCTTTAGCAGGAAAAGAAAATAGACTTTCAGGTACACAAGCTCTTCAGATTTGAAACAGAGGAAATTTCAAAGCTGCATACAAGTTGAAAACAATTAAGTTTAATTGCATATATTAGTCAGACCATCTAAAAGAAAGATGTTTTCTGACTACAGAGCAGAAAGCGCTGTAGAAGAGAAAAAGATTGTTATCTTTCAGAGAGAAAATCCATACTGTCCATAACCACCAAATAGTAATTAAAGTAGCAGACAAAAGAAAGGAGATAGTAATCATGAAACGGAAAGACTGCATCAATGAGGCTGACAAGCAGCTCTGAGATTATCCACTACAACAAACTTAAAAAAGGTGTTATATCTCTCTCCCTCCTATGGTAGTAGTGGTATGTACTCAAACTGTCATTCTAAAGACAGAAAAAAAAACAGTTTAAGCTGAGGAGCCCTGAGCCTCCTGTAGGACTCTCTTGTCCTCTCTAAATGACAAGCTTTAGCAGAAAACAATCAAGAGTTTGCCCAAACTAATTTCTACCTCCAAAAACCCAGCAATCTTTCCAACCAGATGAAAAAGAGTTCAATACATGTCTTATGAACCAAGAATTATTACTTATTGATATTATTACTATAAAAGTAGCAGTAGTAGTTGTACTAACTAGTCATTATAAACTCATTTTTCTATATACAACAATATAAATAATACAAGACATCCCTTTAAATACCACCATATTTTCTGAGGAGAACTGCTGTGATACCACTTAGCTACCTAAAGAGGATTTTTACCTGACTAGAACAGTGTTCTGGGAAAATACCTCCTATGGACAATTTTTTTACAAAAAATAAAATTCTTCAAAAGTTACAACGCATGCCAGAAGAAGTTTCAATCTTCAAAGACATTTCCCAGAAACTCCTACTTTTCAAACAGCCCCTGTTTATCATGAAACTCCCCAATGCATGACATGTATCAAATGTGACCTGCCCACACCTAGGGAAAAAGCACAAATCTGGACAACCCCAGAAGATGCCTCCCACAGCACAAAAAAACCCGCCCCATACCCAGTCCACACCCTTTCCAAAATGCAGGGTACATCATCCAAAGCACCAAATAGTGCTCCCCAAATTGCTTGGGTGAAACAACAGCCTCACAGTGACCTTGCAGAGGTAGTTGACGAAGGGCACAGGCATTCGGGGAAGGGCATTTATCACATAAGTCAGCTCCAACCCCCGTCTCGTCTCCTCCCCTCCCAGGGAGGCTCCCAAAAAGCCTGTAAAAGATGAACTAATTCCCATACGAATTGGAAACCGGAATTCATAACACTAGAGGATACTCACAATTATGTACTCAATAGAGGCACTGCTTTTATGGAATATTGCAATTTCCCTCCGTTAACTGACAACGTCCCACAGATGATAAATTCGCTCTCTCCCTTTCTTGTAAGTCAGGAAAAAAGTTAAAGACATGGTTAACACCTCCATACAGACACAGATGCCAATTATCTATTATTCCATGGTCTAAGTAACACAGCTAATTAAGTTAAAATAATTGTTTTCAACTGGTATTTAGTTTTAAAGATAGCTGTTTCTCTTTCAGACAGGAAGAGCATATATCCCTACAAGCTGCAGATTTTCTTCCAGACTATGTTGGTTGGTCTAAGATGTTACTTCCAGCCAAAATATTGTAGACTGTAACAGCTACAGTAGTACTGCTACTGTAACAAAGTGCTACATAAATTTGAGAGACCTAATTGACCTGAAGATGTTAAACTTCAAAATACACAGCAGTGAGAGACACATTTATGAAAGCAATTTTAGACCAAAAAGGGAATGAAAGTAAATATAAACTGTGAAACTCATAGTTACTATGCTAGTCTGCTAACAGACTAGGAAGAATCAGGTGGAAATGGATGAGAAGGAAAAAGGGAGAGCAAAAAAATTTCTTAAAGTAGACAAGATACCTCAGCTAAAAGTAAGTTCTTCAAGTGAAGAGCTCTTACAATCAGAAGGGAGGAAAAAAATAAATGATAGGAAGAAATGGGAGTGAATTATAAGATAATATTAGAGGACACAAACAAAAGCCCATGCAACTAAGATTTATTTCACTACATTACGTTGCATATCTCTGGTAAAAAATTAAAATGAAAGCTATGTACCCTAACTGCTGGAAATTATTTATGAAATTTGTCTTTTGGGCCACGGAGATTTAAAGTCCTGGGGTCTGATAAAAGAAAATTCTATCTTGTTCCTGAAAATATGCAGGTCTCCTCAAAACACTCCCCAGCAATCCTCACATTTGCTAAGATTACTTTCTCTGTTGCCGTCATTGCCCTTTCCAAACCATTACATATACTGGTAATGTTGTCAGTGCCAGTTCTGCAGTATTAAAAGAAAAATTCTCAGGACAGTAAATTTCTAAGCAGGACAGATTTAGACTAAATGAAGACAGTTATACTCCCCTCACTCAGACCACTACTCCCATTAAGATCTCATTAGTCAGCCAATTGCCTCATCCTACTTAAGATATTAAAGAAATGAGTGGGTCATAAAATTCTCATAACCATTCATTTGTATCAGTGTATATTTGCAATAGTATACTTCATACCCTCTGATGAATAACAGCTCAAACTTCACTGTGCACGTTGTGGAGAACTCCATTAAAACGAGGTCATTTCGGTTTGAAATTGTAACTTTGGCGTTCATCAAATTGGATTATATAATATTTCAGGCCCTTTCGGGTAGCTATTTGTATCCAAGGAAACAGAAGCATTTAAAAGAAGGACAAGAGCAAAATGTCTCTTCAAACCCCAGAAACCTATCCTTATGCATAAATAAAGCATAGAGCAGGCTCAGTCCAGATCCCTCTGTACTACTGACCATGAGTAGTCTTAAAGAACTGACCTAAGCCCCCAAAACCTCACAATTCACAAATAAATCCAGCATATCTTTTTTACTTCTCCTTTCCTTCTTGCCTTATTTCTTCCCTATTTCAGGAAAATTCCAAGTTTTACAGCCAAAAAGTTCAGCCTGAAGCAAAGACCACACTATATCTTGCACCTTGAGTGTTGTTCTTTTTTATAAAGATGTATATACCTAATGACTTGCACACTAGTAGAGCAATGACATGTTGAAAAGGGCTGAGTTTTATCTATTTCAAATAGAATCGCTGATGAACATTAGTTCTCTGCCTGTAATTCAGGCAGAGCACAAATTCACCCACTCTAACAGCCTGACCTTAGCACTGATCTACTCCAGATGCTTCAGAGGAAGAAACAAGGCAGTTGTAACACATACACACAGCGGATTAATAGCACAACGCAAAAGGTAAAGTAGAGGTGGGAAGAAAAAACAAACAGTAAGATGAGTCACGTTGAGAAAAATTAAAAGAGAAAAAATAAAAATGGAGAGGCGGTTTTTAAAAATGAAGATAACTACACTGAAATCTCTACCTTTTTTAGAACTAAAAGGTCCCTTCTGGGAGCTTCTTCATACCTTTCTGCAAGTATTTCAGAAAGACAACCTAGCACAGAAATATACGCTACTACTAAAACAATGGAATTTTAAGATTGCTTTTCATACATGCCTGAACTAAAACAGCACTATTATTGATGTTTTAAAATTATTGAAAGGTATTCTGATCCTATCTAAATAAACCACACAGATTAAAATGAGACAAGAGAAACTGTAGTTACCATGAGGAAAACATTCTAGACATCAAAAACCAGGGGATGGCTTTTTTGAATCAAAAAGGATGCTAAGCAAACATCAGACTTTCAGATCACTTTTAAAAGAGAGGGACTTCTTGTTTATTTGTTAGCCTTGATTTTTTTTTACATGCAGCAAGGTCAAATTCACAATAAACTTCCAGGATAAAAATATTTTAAGAACTACTCTTTAACCATCTGAAAGTGTCACTAACATGTCATGGCTCAGCAGCAAAGGACATTAACACCTTCCAAAGGTGCTAGCAGTTGCTTCAGAGCATTCTGATCACCTGCTGTCCAGCAGGGCAAGAGGCTCCAGAACAGAAATAAACCCAGCTATCCCACAGAATAGGGAGAAACATTCACCTTCCAGGAAGATCATGCATATCACGAACTTCTCCAGGTTTTATCCTTTTAAAAAAAACCAAAACAACAAAACAAACAAAAAAACCAAACCAACCAACCAAAAAAACCCACAAGAAAAAACCAATCCCAAACCCACAAAACAACCACCAAAAAAACCCCACCCAACTGCATATTCCTAACTTTAGAAATAAATATTTCAAAATTTAACTTTAAGACCTTAGTTCTCTCTTCTGATTTTAACTTTTAATTAAGTAGGATTCAAAATTATCCTTTAACAATAGACTTTTAAAAAGTTGAGAGCATTACAGAGGTAACAAAACCTGATGACTTTCAGCAGACATAGATTTTTCTGTTAAGAGTCTGTTATATATCTAAATTGTTTGCAAAGCCTCAGCAAATAAGTCTGAGTTTATCCTTATTCTTTTGCTCAAACTGAACTTTTTTTCTGATCAATAGCAATTTAAATGTCATCCTTCCAAGAATAAAAATGTCAAGCTTGGTTGTCTATTTATTTCATGAGATAACCGATTTTCAGTTTTAATCTGCAAAGCAATCAAATTTGTTGTTTCAGATTTAAGAATCACACAAAGAAGAGAGAGCGAAAGTGTGTGTGAGAGAGAACAAGGCGGCAAAAAGAAGCCCTGAATTTAAACCGTGAATCGACTCAAACAGAGCAAGTAAAGCCTGAAAGTTTGATGCTAACCTGTTTAAGACATGATTTATAATTTAAAACTATTACAAAATTAAATCTTAAAAAAAGGTGATACCAACAGATAGATAAAGCTCACTGTGTTAAGCATTCCCTATAACAATTGTTTTAACTGATGGTAAAACTATTATAAGACAAAAAAAGCACTTGTAGGACACATGTTAGAGCATACCATACGGTCCTTACTAATATCCTTTTCCTAGTGCACCTGTAAAGGAGGGAGTTCATAGAAATATTAGAATTAACGTTGTAATGGGAACCGTATTTCAGAATTTTGTCACATTTCTGATAGTGCTGTGAGCTAGTGAACAGAGGTCAGGGTCTCATAAATGCAACCTTTATCCCTGGCTCTACCTTTGATGAACTCAGAAAAATCACTTAATCACCCTTCAATTCAGTTTCCCAGTGGAAGAAAATAATACCCTTTCTACAAGTTTTTTGAGAGTTCTGATAAAAGCTGGTTGTTACTAATTAGTACTGCACAAAAATGACGATAGTTGCATTAAATGAATTGGATGAGTATAATTTCTCATATTTTCACCTTCTTTACACTTGCGATTGCTTGTTCTTTCCAGCTTGACATATGGGGTGACTTTTATTCCTGAGTTCCCTGAAGTACGTAGGCCACAGCCAGAAGCCAATGCAGACATAAGAGTCTCAGAAATGCTCTAAAACACAGATGATCCCAAAGCAAGGAGGTGACATGAAAGCTTCTTCAAAGCATGGGCTCACCACACCTGTGTCCTGGACTCCCAGGCCTGAAGGTCACTCAACCCCGGTAGCAGCCTCCATGTCCCCAGAGCTCATGGTGCCAGACTTGCCTTGAGCGCACAGAGCGAGCGATCAGAAGTCGCCTATCGTGGGTGTCAGAGCACACTGGTAACTGTGCTGCTCATTTAGGGAGTCCTTGTTTGCCTTGGCAGCCACCAACCAGTTTTTACACCTAATCTGTGACATTTTCATATCATGGCCATGCATTTCTCTAGCCCTCTGCCTTGGCGCAACAAGGAGAAGAGATCTGGACGTCACTTCTCTCTTCTTCCTACCCTCACCTTCACATTTCACCTCTTCGCAGTGTCTGATCAAAAAAGACAGAGAAACCGAACACCAGCCACAGCACCCTCGTGCAGGTGGGTGCTGGGACACACATACTCCTACCATAAAAATGATGCTTGGCAGTTCTGCTCTATATTTGTATTGCATCTTCCTCTCAAACACTTCACAGTGTCACACAAATGTGAGAGAACAGTTATCGCAGGGATGGACGGGGATATTACAGGAATAACGCAGATTCACATCGACACTTAAGCTAACATAATAGGCAGGCAGAATACTTTCTTAAAAGCATAATTTCCTCTATTTTACAAATAGGGAAGCAGAGCCACCAAGAGATAATTATCCTTACCCAAATCTCACAGGGTAAAAAATGTAAATTTTTGTAGAACAAATCTCTTGTTTTTGCAGGTGTTTTACGGACAGTTTTGTCACACAGTGCTATATCTTGTTCTGTTTCAATCTTATGGGCTACATTAAAATAATTTATACACATTAGTTAGAAAATCTTAAGTCATTACTGCAGCTGACAGAGAAAATATACAGATACATTTGGTGGTCCATTAGATACTCCATTAAAATTTAAAAGTCCTAAGTTCTAAAGCAGCCTAAGTACTTTTACATTGAAATCTTCTTTCCTCTTTCCTTCCCAAATCCTTTCATATTTATAGCTATCTTGCCTTAATAAACGCAAAAAAAAAGTCTTGCATGCTAAGTTTTAGGGCTTTTTTTTTCCCCCAGAGCATGGATTATCCTTTTTCTCTATGTGCTTATCACAATTTAATAATAATGAAAAATAAAAATGTAAAATGAATGTAAATATATATAATAATGATGATATTCTAAGTAAAAGGAAGAAAATAATAATCAATACTTAGCTACAACAAAACATATTTTGAAATTCTCATATTACATATATTTTATATAAACACTATTTTTACTAAAGTTTCTAAACTATTTTTGTTGCAAAAAACAATTGTATCTGAAATTTGCAAATTTTTTTTGTGTATTTACAACATATATTTATTTAAAAGTATTACAGTAAAGTAGCACAGTGAAAACACTTTAAACTAATAATTGCAATCAGTGCCTTATTGATTTGCCTGTTGTCCAAAGACAGAAACCAAATGCTTAGGTACATTTTGGCTCCTACTGAACCCATGTGTTTTAATGTACATTGAAAACAACATTTCCTGAAAAACTTTTAACAGGTTTCACCACGAACGGTAGAGTTTACAAACTTCCAGAGAGGTGTCTAGATATGAAGAACTGATGTTACCAATAGGTTCTCAATTCAACTAGTTCCAAACTTATATGCAACAGAAAAAAATTTTTTTTATAAGAGCTGATAAAACATTTTTCTCCAGAAAAATCACAAAATGACGCGTTGTCCATGTCTAAATATCACCTTTAAAAAGAAAAGCTTATATCAAACTCCAAAATAATGCAGTGATTTATTAATTGCTTTTAGATTGAAATTTTATTTTAAAGTAGAGGAGGCTAAACAACATTGAAAATATTTGCACATAGGTCAAAAGCTTATGCAAAGAGTCCTTCTGATAATTTTCTAAAATAATCAAATGTTCTAATGTCCCTTTATAACAATTGTCTGATGTCATGCACATTTAACATCCTGCCTCAAAAAAGATTTTGTGAGAAAGATTTCTGGAGGGAGTTTATGGAGGTAACATGGTTCAACTGCTGCCCAGGACAGAAGCTGACAGGGTGTCCACCATAGATTACCTGATGCTTTGGAGCCACACTGGCCAGAAGCTCCTTTCTCTGGGGCTAATTTGTCTGCCCCAAAGCAGTTTATCTCAAGGAAAAGTGCTTAGTTGAAGGATTTTATACCATGGTTACATTTTATTCAAGCATAAGTCCAGGACATTTCATTTCTCTGTTTCATTGCTCATTTCTCCTAGGTCCCCCATGCTGGAAGTGACACTGGTGATCTAGACCAAGGAAGGTGTATGGCTGAAAACTAACAGTCGTAAAAGCAGAGAAAGAAGAAATAACCTTTCTACGTTGCTTAACACTAGAGAGAACTGGAGAGGTGGAGCCAAAAAATAAGCTTTACTGAGGAAGAAGGTTGGTTCAATCCCCCTGAATTTAAACACTAGGAAATGCAATTGTATGTCTTTTTGTAATTTCTCCACAAATATAAGAGACAAAATATATGCCAAATTACTGACAAGGAGGGTCCCCAAACTCAATTTTAAACCTATCTTGTTCAGAAACTAAAAGCCTTTACTAGAATTAGTCAGAAGGTTATCACAAAATGAAAGCATGCAGCTCATTTTGGACCTACAAAATGCTATGGTCTCAACTAAGGCTTTTCTTTGAGAATTTTTTTTTCATTGTATGAAAAAAAAAATCACAGCCAGGATAAGAGTAGCCCAAATCCTGAGCACATTGTTACTTTCACATATAACCTGACATGTTATATCTGGTGAAACACTGGAACAGGTTGCCCAGAGAGGTGGCAGATGCCCCATCCCTGGAAACACTCAAGGTCAGGTTGGACAGGGCTCTGAGCAACCTGATCTAGTTGAAGATGTCCCTGCTCATTGCAGGGGGCTTGGACTAGATGACCTTTAAAGGTCCCTTCCAACCCAAACTATTCTATGATTTTATGTTCAGTTTTCCTGGCAGTATAATTTTAAAGGTAAAATTTAACTGGGGGGAAGGAGGAGACCTTTAAAATGAAATTGATAACACTTCCTATTTCTTAACTCTAGAAACTCTATAATTGCTAAAACTGCCTTTCAGTCACTCTTCAACTTTCTTCAGGCTAAACAGCACATATTAATGAAGCAAGTCACAAGCAAATATTGATATTCCAGAATATACGCAAACAAAACACAGAGATTTTCTTAAAAAGATAGAGAATCTAATAACAACAACCAACACATTCTGTACACATCTACCTCTATTTACTTCCTCAGTATTAATATTCCTGGATGATTTATCTCATTTGTTTTCCTCTCTCCAATGAACGCAACTGACATCCCAAGTGCAAGCACTGAAGTTACAGGTATGTAGAAAAATGAGGGGTCCCTGTTAAGCATGTTACATGCTTCTCCAAAAATTTGGAGACACAGGACGTGTTATACTTAAAAATAAAGTTAGCATGAAAGACAAGTGATTTGTTCCAGCTCACCAAGCACAAGATTACACTTATTGATTCACTAGAATGATAGTTTCTATGAGCTCATTGATAGTAAAACATCTGCTGCCACAACACCTGGAATTTGTTCTACTTCACAAACAGAAAACTGATGCAGCACAGTCAATACCACGGCAGCTTTCAAAAGAATTAATTGTACAGTAAGACAGGAGCTCCATACATTTGACAGAAGTTATAGTTCTTTCTAACCATGTAATTAGAAGATAGTGAAAATACACTTCCACACAAAAAGTTTCACTAATTGTAATGAAACACTGTACTCTGACAAACTGCCGCAAAATATGGGTTTGCTTTGATAAATTATTTCTAAAAAGAGTGACCCATTATTTCTTGTGAATAGCTTGTTTCAGTCTTCCCACTCTCAAGGTTTTCACAGCCACATTATAAGTGAAAAATATTTCATAATGGTGGAATGAATGTAGCCTTATATTGTTCTTATTTTTCTTTCTTTCTGTGATTTCTTTGAAACAGATGTGGTTTTCCTTAATAATTTAACTTCTAAGATTGAAATAAACCCTCTCTAATAAATCTAGTAAGGTTTTTGAAGTATTATTTTAATATTTGTCTCAAAGTAGACAGCATGCTATTCATTCCTTTAAATAAGCTTATGTTGGCAATAAAAATCAAGAAAGAGAAATGTAAATGGTGTTGTAATGCCCGAGGGAATATTGAGTTCAGTTGTGAAACAATAAAATTTCTTTCCTTTGCAAGTCTGAGATTAAAGGCTTGTGGTTTTTGCACAATAGCCATGAGTAACGCATACAAGTGACATTTTTTATTGCATGAGATTCTCCTCATGCACATCTCTTATTTCTTCAAGATAATTCAGGCAATCAGCAAAGAAAAGACAACAGATCACATTGTTCTTACTGTTAAACAGATAATCAATAGTCCAAGGCAATAAAATTAAATGTTTTGAGCTTTATTAAACTTTGGAGACTGCTGGTGAGTAGCTGGAAAATAAAACAACATTAAAAGTCAATTAGCATAACCATTATAGCAAAATATTTGCTTTTCATTTCACTACAATGCTGAATTATAAAACAAAATAAGCGAGCCTGTAAGCTCATTGTTACAGCCATGTGAGTATTATATATCCATTTAACACCAGTAAGAATAAAAATTTGTAATGCAAATGCAGACTGAGGCAATCTACATGAAAACAGAAGTTTGGTCATATCAATGAACTGAAGAAGACAAAGCCCAACTCATTATGTTGCTTTGTTTCAGTTGTTCTTTCATGTTCCAGAAATTCCTAGGTGATTAGAGGTTAGTATGTGCTGTGCGCTCATGACCCACACAAGTTATTAAGGTATGCAAGTAGTCCATTAACGTCTATTAATTGAAACTACTCAATGTTTGCAAGTAAACTATGTGATTAAGCTTTTTAATGGATTTAACCAAAATGTTTAACGCTGCAGGCTTGAGTCCCAAGGACTGCAAATCTCAGGTAACTCCCAGATACATCAGTTACATTTCTTTTTATAGTTGTTTATTGAAAAATGTTAAAATCACTGAAGTGAGCAAGTCCTACTATGTTTAAGATTGAAATTCAGTTTGAATAAAAGCTGGTGTAAACTTTACCAAAAAAAAAAAAAAGCAGCCAAAAAAGGTTCTACTCTATATACTTAAAGTATACACAGCTACATATTAAAGCTTACATAAGTTCCAGTCTTTGCAAATTTATTTCTAGAGTCTGTAAACTCAACAACTGAAGTTTGTGAGTGACAAAGATTAATCTGTTTTAGGCAAGATTAAATGTAAAGTTATTGTACCGAATATGCTTCTATCTTCTTTGTGAATCTAGCTTTTCAAAATGTCTGACTCTTGAAGAGATACTTTTATCTATATCCAGATATTGTGAAATGCTAAGTAAACAATAATACCTACAATCCACATCAAAAATAGCTGTAGAGCTCTCCAGGGAGCTCTCATGAAATGCTGGGTATAGAGAATGATATACCTTAGCTGTGATTCAACTCACTTTACAGCAGCTCTGTTACGGCATGTTCAGCATGAAGACACTGCTTTCTCATTCTGGAGCAAATGCCGTTGCTGAAAAGTGGTGCACAATATTAACCTCCTCACTCAAAACTGAATCCATTTTTTTTTTCCTAGATCCATTGAACATTTCCTTTTACAGAATAAAATGAAGTTTCAGATAGCAATTAGCATGAAGAAAATGCACCTTCCAAGGATTTGAGAACTGACTTAAAGACAGCCAAATAGGTTTCAGTGCTGTTCCACCAAGCAATGGAAGTATCAGTGGTCTCTGGTTATGCATCAAAATGGGGACACCCGTTCTTATAAAATTCACTTAAAAGCTGTGAACACTTGACTTTCTGTAAGGGTTTTCCCTCTTCTGCCAAAATTTCTATTCAAATGGAGATTTCAAATCCTTTGAGATAGTTTCAACACATATTGAGACTCAAAGTTCTATTGTGGGCCTTCGTTTAAGAGTTAATTCAGGGATTTCCCAGTTGCTTTATTCATCAATCATTTCATCACCTCCAGCAACACAGACAGATTAGGTAAGGTCAATCTGAAGCTTGTAAAATAGGCAGATATAGTTTTCATTAAAGCATATTTACCTCAATGCTGAAAACAGTGTTAAAATTCAAATTAGAAAAACTTTTGGAAAAGTTTTGAAAAATTTTGTTAATTAAAATGTTAGAATTTGCAATATCCCTACAGCTCTTTTGTAATAGTGGATATGCCAATCATTTAATGTTAAATTTATTTCTTTTTAATTTTTTTTTAAAGTATTTTAGTTTAGCTGCCAATTCTTGCATACAGGTTTAACTTCAAGCATAAGTACTATTGTATCAGGAGCAGTATTAGTTACATATACTTTGTTTTAGTTGACCTGACTTCCCTGGTTTCGTGCAGAAGAGAGAGGGAAGAGAGATAAAAGCAACTTTTCCCAGACTACTCAATGAATAAACAGTAAAATCTTCTTTTGACATATTTATATGGACAGAAGCTTTAAATGCAGCGAGTGTGTAGGAACTATATTTGCACTACTTAAAAAAATAAATATAAACTTTATTGATCAAAATATTTCTATCGACATTTTTCTCTGAGGAGACTCCGTTAATTCAAGTCTTCAGTCATGGTCCTCCTATAGCACACCACAGTTCTTGAAAATAACCTACTCCTCAGGCACTGCAGTGCTGTGCTTATTCCCCATTTACAAACTTCAAGCTCTCTCTCAAGACACAGAAAATGGTTACTTTTCCCCTCACACACAAAATATTCACTGCAGAAGCCATCATTAGGATCAGCATTTTCATAATTTGTTGTGTTTGTGGTTTTAAAAAGGAACCTTATTTGTATTTCAGATATTACCATGGGCTTCACATCATGCTCCATTTTCTTCCTTGGTCTGGACATTATCATTTCTTACCGTCTCAGCCTCTGGGATTCAGCTCGTCAGTGTTCCTCACTGTTCAGTTTTCCTGCTGAGGCCCAGAGAGATCATATTTGACTCTCACTAGTCATTATTCATCTCTTCAGTCCATGCTCTTTCTCTACTTTAGCGTGACCTCTGAGAGCAGTCAGTCCAACAGCCTGCCTGGCTGCCACAGTCTCTCACTCTCATAGACTGATGTTTGCCTTTTTTCTCTTTTTTTTTTTTTTTACCCCTCTGCCTGTTACTCACTGCTTGGGACATCTCCATGTCTTTCCTAAAAATCATGGGCTGCTTTCAGTCTCTTAAAAACACCCTTAAAATCTCCTCATACGCAAGGTGGAGTTTCAGTTCTTGAGTTCCAAAGAGCTTCCTTCATCTTCCCAAGCTGTCAACTCTCTCTCCTAACACAGAGTGACCATCATTGGTATTAGCTGTCAGTGGGAAAAGCATGCATCAGTTTTCTATAGTCTCGGGTCTTAGATAGTTTTCTTGTAAGTCTTTGCTGCAGAAAGAGTTGTGTATTTATCTGGCTCATGAACAGATGGGCCAGACTGTATCCTTACTACTGAAAGGTCTACATGGGTGATGTGCACTTTACAGAAACAGAGAATGGAAGAAACTTTCACAGTTATGAAGTCTGTGTCGTTCTCAGTTTCAGAAAAGCTTAGCTTATACCGTTTTCCAGAAGCCTTCTAGGCAATACACCCCTTTGCCTTTGGATCTCCTTACTACACTAGGTGACTTCTTAAATTTCAAAAAGACTAAGAGTGGCAATAAATGAAAGACAACAGAAAATTAATCACTGATTATTCACTCAGATTCAGTTGTATCTCATTTTCTTGCTATTCATCTTCCATTCCCACCAGAAGCAAAAAATGTCAGGTTCAAACTGAGCAAAATGTAGCAATGAGAAATTTATATTCATTTTCTAGAGACTACCACAAGATGAAGGAAGAAAAGAATACATCAGAATAAGTGACTATCTAGTGGTATCATTTGGAAAGATGCATTTTTTTTTCTTTTTTATAAAATCACTGAGGCTTGTTATTCATGTTCTGCCCATCCTCAAAAACAACCAACCAAACCACCCTAATTACGAAGAAGAATTAGCAAAACCAATCATCATTCTTCTACCAAAAATCGACTGGTAGCAATAGCTTCAAATTTTAGCAAGCTGATAAAATAGATCTGGACTCAGTGAGCTAATATCTTCACATAACTGGAAAATGGGGAGGCTTAACAAGCAGTATTTAATTGAAGAAAGAATAGAAAACAGCGGTAGGAGAATAAACAGAATAACGTAGAATAATTAAACACTTCTTTCCTGAAAGCCAGCTCTATTTCAAAAATCAGTTGCCTCACTGAGACATATGAAAAGAAAAAAGTGTCAGGCTGCTCTCCTCTCACACTAACACCCTCCTCAGAGCAGGCAACAGAAGAAACTCTCCTACCTTGGTAAGTCCATCTTCATCAAACTGTTACTGACCTGTTGGGAGAGCTGAACTGCTTTTCATGCCACTCCAGGCCAAGTGCCTCTTCCCTTAGTCCTCCCTGCTTCACCGCCTGCTACCATTAGACGCTCTTTTTACACTGTTTGCTCTGGTTAATGGCTGCAACTCTGCCAAGAGCTTGTGTTCCATGTCAAGAGCACATACATGAGTCTTCCCACTCCAAAGATATCTCTGACAGTCTTTTTGGTACTCTTTCGCGGCCTGTGCATGGCACAAGTCTGCACGCCACTGCCTCTGATTATTTACAACTAACTATACCACTTAGATAGAGCTAGTTGGCCCAGGCGTGATTATACTTACACGGTTTCCTCCATGCAAAGAACTTAAAAAAAAAAAAAAAATATTAGCACACATATATGAAAAGACATGAAACGGAAATTAAATATTTCAACCCTGTCGTTCATGTTTCTTTCCAGATGTCAAAAGAACACCTATTTTTCCCCTCTGTAGTTTTCATCTTGCAAATACCTATTAGGAAATAATGATCAAGTAAACAACAAATACAGATTTTTTTACGTAATCTTAAATGATACTTGCATGCATAAGTTTTGGAGTTTGTTTCTGTTTGGTATATCACTGAAATAAATGTCTTTTGCTCCATGTTTCCGCCCCAAAAAATTTTGCAGAAAAGGTACACAAGAAATCTTTCTTCTTCTTTTAGACTTCTTCCTAAAATTTGAGAACACATTCTACAACCTCATACGAACATGTACTTCTCCATGTAGGCCAAATGAAATCTGGGCTGTCTTTCCCGAAGTATTCATTATTATCCAATACACCAAACACGACACCCAATAATAATATTTAATACTTCAGCAGCACTCGTGCAGCAAGCACAGTCCAAACATTCATTTACATTTGTAATTATCAGTATCAAAAGAGGAGGGAAACAGATGTGGAAAGGAGAACATAAATTCTTCTAATGCAATCAGCTGAAATAGATATAGAGCCTGTTTACTGACTTCAGATTCTGGTAACCTCAACTGAAAAAATGTACATTCTTGAGACTCCTTTAATAAAAAGCTGATACAGAGCTAACCTGCCAGATGAAATTTTAAAATCATTTGGCTAATGTAGAAAACATTGCCAAAAATACAATGCTGAGCTTTGAAGAACCATCACGCCACTTTGTGATACTCCTTGGAGGACTTTGTAACCACAGCACAGCAAACGTATTTCAGAGGGAGGGGAAAAAAAAAACAGAAAGAAAAATAAAAAAGAAAAAAAATGCATTTCAGTGGTTCAGTGTAAGATTCTTTGGATGACATTTAAGGTTATGGTTTACGAATGATTTGGCTGATGCCCAAACCATGCCAATTTCCTTTGAAGTTGTTTCAGTGAGACACTTTGAGACAGTTTTTTCCCCTTGGCACAGCACTTCAGATCATCTTCAGAAGAATTCCAACTCACTTTTTTTTTTTTTAAAGTAAAACAATGTGATTCTTGGCTTTGATATTTCCTCATCAGTTTAGTGTAAAGTGGATTTAATGTTTTCTAGAAAACATCACTTTCTCCAAGGTTCTTAATGGTTACAAGTCAGGGATGAAAATCCAGGAAGCATTACAAAATAAATTGGAAGGCCCCCACCAATTTCATCACAAAAACAGTTAAATCTAAAAATCTAAGTGATTGGTGTAACAATCAGACAATATTATAGAAAAAATACATATATCAAAACCAAAGGGAAAAATTCTTAGATTCACACGTGGTATAACTTACAAGTAGTCACTTTATAACAAAACTGCACAAATGTAGAATTTCTCCCTGTGAAACATTTGTTAAATGATTTTTGCAGAATAGTCACAAATACTTCAAATTAAGAAATCTCTTTCATTTCTTTTTTAGTTCCTATTTCATCATCTAACAAGCCCAGTTCCTGGGAAACCCATCCAGATATTATATTGTTCATTTTCATTCTTTAAAACATATTCATAGTCCAGTTGAACATCTTAATTTCTTTCCTTGTCCTTTTTGTTTCCAGTTTATATCCTTGCCTCCTACTGTTTACATAGGGCTGATATGCCTCAGAAATACCTTAGATAACGATACCCATTCACCAGTTTAATGGAACTCTTAACATAAACTAAATTGAACTAGTTTAGCTAAGTTCACTTCACCTTCTAACCAGAACAAGCTTTTCCTTTTTCTGCACAAAGTAGCCAAGGGTTCACTCCTCAAAGTTTCCAAATTCAGAAAACTCTTGTGTACCAGAGTAACACTAAAGAAAAAAGGGCTCATAAACAGGCCTTTTTATCCATGTACTTACCTGTAAATATTCTCAGCTACAGCACTCCTTCCACAAAACCTTTCCTACTTTCCTCAGCCCATCCCTCCTGTCTCTTCCCTCTCATGGGTCTCTCTCAAGGTTTCCCAAACAAAGAGGAAACACCTGCACACATTGGCAGTGACTTAATCAGCATTTTCTATCAGTGACTCATGTCAGGAGTTTGGTTAAGAAAAGGCAGACCCTTCCCTATCTTCTAGCTCTGGCTTTATTCTTCCTATATGTCATATGGTGCAGCTAAAAATAAATTCCAGGTTTTGAAAGAAAGATAGTATCCCTTAAAGCTAGCTGCCCACAAACAACCTCCCAGCCGCACCTGTCTTCCCTATTGCCTATGATAATTTCCTCCTACCTGTTAAAGCATAGGGGAGGACTTTGCTCTTCAAAAAAACCTTTCTCTTCTCTGGTGTCTACAGACCCTGGAGCTAATAAAAACTGCTTTCCATTCAAAAAATGTTTTCTGTACATAAGAAATGTACAAGCCATGATGAAGCACAGCTGAGAAACCAAGACCAAAATGATGCAGAAGCATTACAGCTGTACTAGGGAGATATAAAGGTAGTATTTCTGAATGTAAGCATTCAGTTATTTTTTTTGCTTTTCTAGAGTTCAACTGTTCAATAGGAAGTTAGAATTTCCCTAAAAAAGATCTACTTTTTTTCGTTAAATACTCAATTCCCTCCCCAAAATACTGCCTTAACAAAACATTATTGACCAACAGCTAAATGCATACATTGATGGAGAAATAATTGGCTTCTAAATTTATCATAGTTTTAATGAAAAACTTCCTGTTCTTTTTCTACTTCTGAACAACAAAGATAGGAAACGAGATAGGACTTTATTTTATACCCAGCAGTAAACTTGCTGACGTAATTACTTTGTATTCTAGCCCCCTAGTACATCCACACAATACTCACTTCACCAACTTTTTGAAGCACTGTAGAGTTCCTGACAAATCTCTTCTGCCATACACACTTAGAGGCCTTTCAAATACAATCAAGTGTGTCTGGGATGAGTCATCCTTTACAAATCATTGATTAACAGGGTGTACGAGTGCAAACAACACAGCCTGCTTACTCTCCGTTAACTTTGTCTCAAGACTCACGTGCCCAACTAGATCTTAGCAAGTATAAAAATAACAGAGAGAGAATAGCTAGAGTTGCCACCCTTTTTGTATCCCTTACTGCTCCAGCAAGAGCACAGGTTGAGTTGAAGTACCACATTCGCTTGTTAGCAGTAGCAGCAGGAGATTCGTACACTCCTGTAGAGGATCAAGTGACTAGAAATTAGGTATCAGCTGCTCCGTGTCTAGCTGCGGTATGCACTCCCTGCCCTCAGGGGAACCTAATCCTGAGGTTCAGAGGTCTGCAACAGTTCAAAATCTTATGTACACCTGAAGCCCTGTACCATTGTAGTGGATATTGTATACGCTTTCTATACTGTTGTTTCAGTTTATATTGAAACCAGCATTATCTACATCCCGTAAAAAAGAATTGCACCATTTGAGTCTCATATTTTAACTTGCCTTAGTATATTTTAAATTGGAGAACAATTGTTAAGATTTCCTCTAATATTGGAAGCTGGATTTGATGACCAAGGAAGCACTTTTCCAAGTTCATGTTTCAAACAAAAATGCAAGTTCTCATGTTGGCGTAGCTGTTATGGTCTAAGGATGTGAGTGATACAAACTCCCTTGAAGAGCTTGTATCGTCACCAGGCTCAGCTTGCCACTCCCCAGCTGCATCAGTGAGTCTAGTTAAAGATATTGTATCTACCTATGTTGACTCGCTTAAGACCAAACGTGATATAATCTGTAACTGGTATCTTCTATAGATGTAATTTTTTTAGGCATGCTTTTTTACTTTTTGGTAGAAGCTCCATCAAAAATATTTTCAGAATGACCTTTTAGTTTTCTTTAACAGAAGGAAAAAGAATACAGAAAATTAAAGACTTCAGTGTCTCAATTAATTTTCTTCAATCTTCATTTTCCTCTTCATTTGCTAATAGGAAAAGTTTCTCTCTGGTACTTCACTTTCCTCTGATAAACACTTTTGAAGTTCTTATTCTCTCCTACACTCTTTGGATAGCACTAACTCATTGAGCTTCTTCCTGACATGATCTTTTCCCTGCAGCCTTCACTAAGTGGATATATGTTGCTTTCCCATTTTTCACAATTTCTTCAAACTCACTTTAACCTTCAGTCTTTGTGCATGCACCACTACAGCACATGGGTTAGTCTTTGGTTTTTATATATTTACATGTCTGTTTGTTTATTATTAAGCTCTGAAAAAACCCTAAGCATACAGCATATAGAATGACCATCCAATGGTCAGGTCTCCAAATCCACAATACATTTCAAAAGATAAGACTACAGAACTACAGTAGAAAATATCCAAACAGTAAATTTCTCCTCCACATTAAAAAAGCGGGAAGAGAGAGCCCTTACTCTCCCAAAATGTAGGAATCCCATTTTCCTGTACTTCAAGTCTGTGTGTCTTCACATACAACAAAATGAGAGTGCACTCTTTGGCCCTGCTTCAATTTGTTAATCCAGGAGCAAAAAGTAGAACACAGATCCTGAAATTGTGGACTTTGGTCCAGGGCTGTCTCAAAGCATAAACACACAAGCCCCACTAACAGATACATCAGACCCGCGGTACATGCACAGCGGGTTTGTAGAGTCACACTGGTTTGCACATACAAAGTGACTTCATGTTACCTGTACAGTGAGACCAGGCATACATACTACACAGCGGCTCAAATCTCCTTCAGATGCCACTGCTTTGGTTACAGAGGATGTTTATAGAGCTAAAGATTCCCCTCCAGTTAACTGCATTTCCTCAGCCTCCTCACAACCGAGTTTCAGCCAAAATGTTTTCCTCTCTCTCTCTCTCTTGCACTTCAGATATTCTTAGACATGACTGTGACTGTAGTGTATGGGTGGGCAAAGCAATGTTATTAGCCTACTGAAACTACCTCATCTCTTTACTAACTGCAAGCCCAATAGCAGTATCTGAAAAAAATGGTAACAGCTGAGAGCCCGTGGAGTTGTGATCTGCAACCATTCCTGCCTGTTGACAACAACTGTCAATCAGACTGAAAGTGTCTTGGACTCGGGAACAAAATGATTGCATGGAGGGCTAGGTACATGACTGCATAAGGGAATGGGGTGCTGAATGACTGTTCCTCTTCAATTATACTCCTTCATGCGCTGCAACAGAGATAACTGCCAGCTTGAGTTGCGTGAAATCAGTACTTAATCCTACCTTTGTCTTATACTTCTATTATAAGAAAGTTTACTATTCTTTATTGTTTACTCTTAGTTATAAACCAGTGCTTCTGTTCAATGTAGTATAATTTTTGTATGTATGTAGTTTTGTACTGTTTCTCTTCAAGTCCTTTTTGAAGTCTCATTTTAGTCTTTCTTAATTTTCCTTTCTTCATTCCCTTTATTTCCTTCCTACATTTTCTGACAACCCATCACTAGATGTACTGGATGTTGGGTAGTACGGGGTACTTGAGAAAGGTCCAGTCCATTATTCTAGCAGAAATTTAAAATCCTGTTTCACACCCCAATGTTGTTCTTTAGAGACCATTCTACTATTTTTGTTGGAAAACTTCCCTGCATTAAATTTCTGCCTTCATCAGTATGTTCTTTCTGATAGTCAGAAGGCATCTCTTGCTTTTGTAAATGGGAAAGGTGGAAAGGGATGAGTCCCTGTTTTTTAAATAATTTCATCCAGAATTGATGAAATGGCAATAGTCTCTCAGACTTTTCTTCAAATTGACTACCAAACACAGATAAGCAAGGATAAAAATTAATTGCAAGTACCTAAGTGAAGGGATTTAATGTGGATGCTACCTGCATCTGGGGGAACAACAGGACACAAGAGATCTGGTGAGGCTTCATATTACTTTTGCAAGAGCACAAATTCTGCTGTTTCATTAGTATACTCCAGCAATACCTAGATATTTACAACATATACATTGCTCACTTTAAATCTGTTCAAACTTGTATGTTTTCTAATTACCCTTGCCCTGGGAAAGACAAAACAAGTTTGCCAAATGCGTGTAATCTTTTTGCATAAGACAAAGCATTAAAATGTTGAAAAGAAATCCCAGACATACCTCTCTACAACTGAATGTATGCACTACTTGCCCTTTATTTGTGTTTTGACACCTGAGAAGCTCACTGAAGCTCACCAAGAGCCTGTTTCTTCTCAAATCTTACTGCGCTTTTAACAGAATCTGTGTTACTATTAGGCGACATAAATACACGTAATTTTTCCAAACTGAATAATCATTACAAAGTGTTTGTTCCCTACATATTCAAACTATACTGTGTGAATATTTCCATAGATGAAATAAGTATTATATTTGACCAGGACTTTGGATCAAGGGGACAAGCCTGCTCATTGCCATTGACTTTGGATCAGGTTATCACAGGGTGCTCATACTATAGATAAGCAAGTTATTTGCCTTTATACACTAGATTTTATTTCATACAAACATATATGTTACCACTTACCTTCCTGTATAGGAATGCACGCTTTGCTGATTACTAGATATAAAAATGTAATGCTGATATATGACAGTCACAGTTTGCTTTACTACTGCCCTCAAATGCCCCATGTCCACATGAACTCCAGTAAGTGGCCATCATTTTTCAAGGGCAAGTTGGAAACCAATGCATGTCATCACACATACTGACCTTGGAAACTATTCCAAGGGGAAACTATTCCAAAACACCTTTGGCTGGTAAGTATGTAAAACAAGGAGGTTCTTAGAGATCTAGAAAACATCGAAATGTATTATGTCAGTGATGTAAGTGCGTTAGCTATTTACCCACTGCATGCATTATCGTGATTGTGTATCATTTATATTTACTTGCATACTACGAGTAAATAGCTAAATACGTTATATACAGCCTTGCTTATGTTATGCAATGCACTATATATGTATTAGACATAAATGCATACAAATAAGGAACATACATGTATACTGATATTATTATTATTAATATTATACTTCAAAGAACTTTGGTTAGCGTAATGTTTTATTTATTTGCTTGTGCTCCATCAAGCTATTAGCTAGAGTGATAATTGATCAAGCAATTGCATTTTAATTGTGGTAATAGAGCAGCTTTGTGATTTATTCCTCTTTGTTTTGTTTCACTACAAAGTAATCATCTTCGCTCAGATGTTTAACCACCCACCCAATTTATCTATTAAAACAGTTTCACAGCCATATTTCATTAATCTCTGTAGGCTTTACAATGAGCATGGCAATTTCTCTCCTTCACAGGGTAATTTCTTCATTGCGATGGTGTTGGTTATTGCCTCCTTAATTTGCACTTATACTAATCTACTATTTTTGTTATATTTGCAGATGACGCCAATGGTTTTGCATTATTTTGTTAAACACAATAGGCCTGAGCCTGTTCTCCTTTAAACTGATGTTAATCAGGATTCTCCTTAAGGTTATGACAGCAAGTGTAAGGCCCGTAGAAGTAATAAGCTACTAAAGGTGAGAGGTGTATCCTGAACTCTCAGGTAAGCAGAATTTGTCCTAAGTAGACCTAAAGAGAAACAAAACAGTGAAACAAAATTTGGTCTAAACTGCAAACAACTACAATATCTTCCTTTACAACTTGTACTTTCTAGTGCAATAGTCACCTGTTTTCAAAGTAACATAACTGAAACTTAAATTTCTTCTATTTAAAAAGAGAAAAAAAATGTGTTTGTGTAACTACAGTGATAACTGAAGAGTATATTCACAGAAGAATTTTATTAATTGTTCTAGTATACCTCCTCTGACAACAGAAATGGTACTGTTTTGGGATATACTTGTTATCTAAGGGATAAAATACCTAAACCAAAGCAGCAACAGAATTCAAAGCACAAAGAGTTAGAATTTTCTTCCAACAAGATGTAAGGTCTTAAAGATGCAAGCTGTAAGGTGAGGCTGAAATGCAGCACTGAAGACCTGGTTTTGAACTCATACCGTAGTATTTTTCTTGTCAGAGGCTACTGATGCACAAAAACGCTGATTCCCTCCTGCCTTCTCTGTTGCTCTCCTCCACGGTGCGCAGAGTACTTCATTCAAAGAATGATTCAGCTACTACTGTTGATTCTCAGAGTGCAAGAGTTGTTTAAACACTGTATGTTCCTCCATGTTTTGTTTTAAACTTATTTTGTTTCTTTCTGCCTGTATACCTGGTGAAATAATGGGGTAGTGGCAAGTAACCTTGTGCTGTACATATGACTTTTCAATAATATTTGTAAAAATGCATTTTTAATAACGTCTGTATTTACGTTGGTAGCTCCCAACTAGACTGTAATGACCTTGCCATATTAACAATACCCTACACACAGGATCTTTGGAACAATGTCCCCTTGTCACTGATTTCCATCCTTCTATGTAGGACAAATGGGCATGTTTACACCTTTAACTGCGTCATGCATTGCAATATATTGCAGGCTTTATTTCTAGATAATCTTCATACACTATTTAAAAGACTTCATTAAATCCTTACAGTTTTAAGCCTATTAATGTTTATTATCTAGATGTATGCTTAGTATATAACATATATTATTTACAAGACAGTAGTAGAAGTTTAGCTACGTGTGATACTCTCGCATATATATGTAAGTGCTTACGTTGTTTTCAGTTCTCAGTTATGGTAACTTATGTCGTCTTTATCTCACATTTACTCTCCATTTAGTAGTCAATACATACATGCTGCATCTATTTTTGTTCTTTTCACTGTCTGATTTTTCAAATGGGATATTTTCTTTCAGTCCAATGATTTCTTACATCCAATAAGGACCATAATTTAAATATTGCAAACCAGCTGTCTTTGTATTCTATAATGGAGAAAACTTACCCTGATAATGCTTTTTTTACTTTTTCTCTTTTAATTGGGAATAAGTTGCTTGATTTTTAAGCATGTTTGTTTACCCTCTTTGCACAGAGGAGCAGGTGTGCCCTTGGAAAGCCATAACTTGAGTCAGAAAAAGCGTAGGTAAGTGAAATTCAATGAATAATTGATTACTGAAGTAACTACATAATTATTAGGGAACGTGACGGGTAATTTTGACAGTGCAGGGGAAAAAAAAAAAGCTGTAGACAAATAAATCCCTGTTTTTAAAAATCAGACACATTTCTCATACCAGACTGCACAATAGCCCTGCAAGAGCAGCTATGAAAGGGGAGATTGCATGACATCCGTTTATAATGCGGCTTTCTCCCGCTTAAACATTGCAACATGTATTACAATACCCGAGGTAACGAATCAATTAAACGGGAGTCGGCCCCTGCAGCCGTGCCCCCCCCTCCCTCGCCCTCTCCTTCCCCCAGACCGTGCCCTCTCCGGAGCCGCTGGCTGCTGCTCGGCTTTGTAGTTTCCCGGCGCCGGAGCAGTAGGACCCAGGGGCCCTCGGCGGCCACCAATAGACGCTGCTACTTGGATCTATTTGTATGCGATGCCTCCTGCTCTGCGCATTAATAGTAATACAGATAACGGGTCTGAAAGAATTCTCTTCT
Organism: Gymnogyps californianus; assembly: GCF_018139145.2. Lineage (NCBI taxonomy): Eukaryota > Metazoa > Chordata > Aves > Accipitriformes > Cathartidae > Gymnogyps > Gymnogyps californianus. The sequence continues at coordinate 112,849,602 of NC_059471.1, read as the reverse complement.
GAAGAAGGATTTGATTTTCCAGGGTCCTGATACTGGGAAGAAATCCGGTTTCGTCCCCCTTTTATTCGAAAGTCTCCTGAACAGCCTGTCGTCTTAAGCGCGCTCCCTCTCTCTCTACATATAAATATATATCGATATATTCTCGCTCTATGCAAGGAAAGTTGCAAAGGACTGCCTGGATGATGGAACCGCTAGTTTTCTGAGAGCCTTCTGATCTCAGAGGGTAAGTAAGTCTCCCAACTACCAAAGTAGCGACCGGTGCGAGGGTCTCGCCGGCAGCCGCAGGGAGGGGGTGGCCGCTCCGCCGCGCTCGGGCACCGGCTCCGGGCGAGGCAACAGTTTCCCGGAGGCGCCGGGAGAGGTCACAGCGGGAGAGGGGGATGCGAAAGTAGCTAGTGCGCGGGGTTAGCGGAGGGAGCGGTCCAACAAGTTTCTTTGGAGGTACGGCAGGCGTGCTTATTGTCTGTAAAGTTGCCGGGGTTTCCGCGGGACGGCGTCCCCCGCTTTATTGCCACCCTTTCGCTCGGTCGTTATTAACAAAGAAGTTTTACCGCCGCGCAGCCGGCATCCCTCGCTGCGCCCGCCGGCCCCCGGGGCGATCTCGGGGTGCCTTTCAGGCTGGCCTGCCGCCGCGGCCGCGGAGGCGGGGGGGGGGGGGGGATCCGCGCCGCAACTTCTGGCGGGGCGGTCCCCGCGGCCCGCCTGCCCCGGCCGCAGCCGGGCGGCTGGGGCGAGAAGCGCCGGCTTTGTTTTCGCCGCGCTTGCGATAACCTTTTCCCTTCTCGTCGGGGTGCCGCCGCCGGGGAGCAGCTCTGCCGGGGGAAGAGCCCTCCTCTCCCCTCGCCGGCGCCCGAGCCCCGGCGGGTCGGACAGGCGGGGACCGAAATTCAACGGGAGGGGCGGAATATGTGTATATATATGTGGATGTGTGTATATAGGTGTATAAATAGCTTTAGAAATGGAAAGTGGCAGCACGGGAGGGGGGCTGTGATAGCGCGCCCGCCAGCACTTGGCTGGGGGGGGGGGGGGGCGGGGAGCGGCTCCTCTACACAGGGGTGGCTGCGGCGCTCGGGGGCGGGGGGGCCGCAGTCCGCGGCCGCCTCCCCGCACAATGGAGGGCCCCCGGCGCGGCGGGGGTGGAGGAGGAGGAGGAGGAGGGAGGTCTCCGGCTCCGCTGCAGCAGCTGCTCCTGCTGCTGCAGTGCCGCAAACCCGCACCGCCCCCGCCCCGCGGGGCAGCGCCCCCGCGGAGGGTGCTCGGCGCTGCGCGGCCGGCGCGTTGCCGTAGCCCGGACCGGCCAGCGGGGGGTACGGAGCCGCGCGCAGCCCTGCGCCCCCGCGCTGGGCACGGCCGGCGGCTGCGCCCGCCGCCGCCGGCGGAGGGGAACCGGCCTCCCCCCGCCCCGGGGTGGCGGGCGGCGCTGAGGGCGGTGCGGCTGAGTGGCGGGGCGGGAGGCTCCTCTCGGCCGCCTCGCTAATTCCCCGCGCGTTTTGGCCACGCGGGAGGGTTGACCACAAACGGCTCTTTCTGTGCAGGGTCGGCGGCAGAAGTGTTGCCGCACCTGAGTGGGAAGCTATTAAAGAAAAAAAAAAAAAGGGAATACGGAGGGAGAAATGCAAAACACTTACATATGCGAAAATCAGGACGCAATTAAGTTTACCTTTAACACCATCAGTATCCATATTTTTTGTAAAGTGTTGTGGGTTAATTTTTTTTCTCCATGTTCACTGGGATGTGTTAAGGTTAATTACTGATCGATGACTCAAAAATGGATTTAAATCGGCTTAAGATGTTTTTCATTTTATTTTCACTTGCTCATATTTCACAATTTAGTTACAAAAAGGAAATCTTTAAAGTTGCTGATTATTCTGAGTACATTGAAGAACTTTAGAGGTATTTGGGGGGGGGGCAAGTGGGGAAACATGTTTTGTGACATACCTGTGTTTCACAAATGTGTGGATAGAAGGGACAGTTCTCTAATCCTAGATCATTGTGCTGTAGATACATGTTGAGGTTCAACTGATAGGCAAGAACTGGCATTTGAGAAGGCTTCTTACTAAACTGAAGTTCATACTCTTCATTAAAGGAAAAAGAAGTCTTTGTTGGATGCAGTTTGCAGACAAAACAGGTTAAGAATGTCCTGTTATATTATGGAGTAATAAGGCTAATCTCCAAACATCATGTCTGACTTTTTTTTTTTTTCCTCCTATGTGCTTCTTTTCTTCATTCATTTTATATTTGTCTGCATGCATGTTTTCTACTTACACTGCTGTAAATTCCAGGGGCGTTACACTGGCGTAAACAGGCTATAAGAGTGTGGAAAGAGACCTAGCTTTTGGTGATTAGGGACAAGGAAGGAAGGCAGAAAGCTAATAAAATGATTCTAGTGCTTCTCAGAGTAGTTCATTGCTTTTCAGTCTTTCAGCAAACACCGCCAAACTTCTGCAAATTGTACAGCAATTGTGTCCCAAGTCCCTACAATAACAGATTCCTGCAAGCATTTTTGGCACCATGACTGACACTTGCCCAGAAGCTGCACTGATTTCCATAAGAATCCTCATAAAAACAAAGGATGACATTGTGACAATGTGAAACAGCTTTGTTGTTGTTGATTGACTTTTTAGTGAGAGGAAATTTCAATCCTTATCTTTTGATTTCCTTGGTAATATTGAACCCTCAATATTGAATATTGACCAGTTGAATATTGGAGAAATGAGGAGGACGCGACCAATTTTGCAATGAGGTATCTGCAAGTGTCTTCACCAAGGTGTAAACAATTAGACATAGTGTCCCAATAGGTTTTTAAAGAGAACTAAGCTCTTAACAAGAGGGAAGGATATTTGAGTTCTGTTACTTTCCTTTGTTGATGTAATTTCATTTCTATTCCTGTGTTTTACCTTAATTTTTCTTTTCACTTTGTGGACTTTTCATATTGTCTTTTGCTGTAACTGGATCTGGACCACAATAAGAAACATAATCCACATGGATGTTATATATACAAAGTATTTCTTTCAAATAACTTTTCAAGGCCTAGGTACACATCTGAACTTCAGCCTAAGCAATAGAGGCAGGTGTGTTAGCCACAGGAGACTCAGATGTTTTGAGGAAAACATAGGAAATTTCAATGTATACAGATGAGCAAATACAATATACTTTCCTCATGTGTAAAGTATTAAATAGAACTGAGAGCAGAGAAGTCTTTCTTCTTCCATCTGGGTTTCCCTGATTTGTTTGCTGTGGCATACGGCTAGGTATAAATTTAGCAAACTTGTATAGTTCAACAGGTAAGTGTGTAAAAAAGGAGGGGAAAAAAAAAAAGGTGGGAGGAAGGAAGGTATTTATATTTTCTTGACCTTTTACATGAGAGGAATTCCATGGGCTGTGATCCTTCTGGGGTGGAATCAGCTGTCAAGCAAAGGAGTCCTTAGGTCAAAACATGAAAATGATTGGGAAACTGTGATTTTTGTTTACCCAAATTTTGCACTTGCCCTTTTAAGTGTGTTCTGTGTCCTCAGAAACATCTAGCAATCTCATGTTGCTTTGCTTAGAGCCAGACCTGGATTTCCAGGTAGCAGGTGACAGAAGTTATATGTGTAATGTGTTAATCCACTGGGGGCTACAGACCTGTGTTTGTGAAAGAAAGAGATGAAGAATTAAATAAAGTGGGCTTAAACTTTACTTTTTCCACCTGTATGTCTTCTCCAGATAGCCTCTTCTGTGGCTTAAAATGTAAATTATCATTTTTTTAACATACATAGTATATGTACTTGTACTAATATGTTCCTGTATGTCCTTGTTACTTTCCTAGCTACATCTTTGTTAACATACAACATCAGGAAGTTTACATATTTTGATCTCTTCTGTTGAGGAAAATACTAGAATAATTGCAGACCAAGACTGAAGTTGCTTGGTAATATTATTTGTGGGCACTTTATTTTTGCATGTATTAGTCAAGCCTTATGGAATTACAGGTTCAGCACTTGGGTTCTAGGTTCAGGAGGAGCTTGTGGTCTAATGGTTTTTCCATCTCTTTCTGTGTTCCATAATACTATAACTCAACCAATTTGCGTGGATTTGTGCACATATTTGCCTGTATTATAGGGAAAATGGCCTCTTCAAGAAAAGCTTAGACAATTTCAAATTTCTAGGCTCATCAAAGTGATACATCACACTACAGAAATATGAAGAGAAACGTTGTGTGTCTTCCTCTGCAACTACAATATGATAGCCTTTAAAAAAAAAAAAAAAAGCTGTAGAAAGGACAGAGAAAATGAATAACCCTATAACCTTTGAAAGAATTGTAAGGCAAGTATACATACCTTGAGCATGTAAGTTAAACATGCAGCAGCACCATAAGGTTTCAGAAGACTCAGGTAATCCTTACCCAGCACACAGGGGGACATAATGAAATATTTCCTCCAATCTACAAGAGACTTTACAGGTGAAACACAGGATATCTGTTATATTCTGCCTAAACTGCTCAGTCCATAAATGTTTCATTCCCTATCCATCTTCTAATCATCAGTCTCATCAGTTCTCTCTCACTACCATCAATTTATAGTCTGCCAAACACATCAATCCCTTGCCTCAATCAACTCTTTCTGTCCTCCAAACTTCTCCACTCATTAATCTGTCGTTGTCCATCTTGAGGTCCAAGTGTGTACCATCCTCCTGCCTTCCCTGGTCATCTCTGTGTAACTTCCATAAGGACATTTTTGTTTGTTTGTTTCCAGTCCTGTATCATCTGTCTTTCCTTAGCCATTTCCAGGTCTGTGCTCCAGGTCTGGCAAGTCATGAGAATTTCTCACGTTTTCATATGGTAAATTGATTTCCCCAGGTGTCCTTTGGCTTTCTCCTCTGTCAGTAGTGAACACAGTGAGTGTATTTGTCCTCTTTCCCTACTCGACTCATCTCTTGCTCCTCAGAGTCCATGTAAATTGGTCCTTACACCAACAAAATGAGTGTGGCAGGAGAGAGAAAATGAGTTGGCAGGAAACAGCAGTGTGACTTGGTAGCCTGCTGGTTGTCCCCAAGCTGGGGGAGATACCGCTAATTCTGGTCTGACTTCTCTATAATACAACTGGCTTCAGACAAATACTGTGTGGTTATAGTGTTCAAAATTGGTCTAAGGAGCAGCATCCAGAGCCCAGAAAGTCTCCTCTTCAGCCAAGTGCTTGAGTTCCTGGGCCACAGACTTTTACATGCTATTTTGGCACCAAGTGTTGTCCCTTTCTCCTTGCAGCCTGGCACAATAAGGATGGAAGATGCCACTCGCCCATCTTCCTTGAAGCTTCCTTGAACCATAACATAGAATAGCTTAAGATAGGGCTGAGGAGGTATCTCTACTGGGAAGATGAGCCATGAGACCTGAATTTCTGTCAAGAGTGTAGCTGGAATTTGGTCCCTTACTTCCACATGAAGCAATTCCTGCACAATATGTCATTCCTTCTTTTTCTCCTCAGTCTTTTGAAGTGAAGTAGCTGCCATGGTTTGTATTGTAGTTCATGCTGCCTGGATCTTCACCTTGCTCAGAGCACAGGGTTTTCTTCCAACCAAGAAGTGGCACTGAGTTCCAAAGCCCTTTCATCTTGTTTCTGTATTGCTGTGGGATTGATCTAAGTTCCCTAGTTGAGGAAGTTCTGCATCATCGCCACCTCTCCGGAGAAATTTTCAGGCTGAAGAGAGAAACACTTTAAGTAGCAATTAGAATGTGGCTTTTTCTGTATCACTGTCTTCGATTGCTGTATATGAAATGATTCTGTATAAATTCCGTTGCGTACTCTGGATTTCCCTCTCAGAGCCCCTGCTTGGGAGAAGAAAGAGTTGCGTGGGGGACACAAAGAGTGAACTTAAGTGTGTATCTTTGTTACTCCCCATAACAATAAGTCTGTTCCACTTCTAAAAATAGCATAAGGAAGAATTTGACTCATCTGGTAAACTAGGAGTCAGTTGCGAACAATGGTGACATTTCACACTAACAAGTTTGCTATAGTGGTGAATATATATTCAAAAAGAACCATAATTGAACATGTGATCTAATATATCACACTTTGCTTCTAGTATTTTATGTGCCTGTTTGATCTCAGGCATGATAGTCAATTAAATACTCAGTTTATTTTATTTTTTTTGTTCTTCTAGCTCTTTTCTTTCTAAAAGGGAATTGTAGAAAGGTAACGGAAAAAACTTTGTTAATGCAAGACACTGGCTGTAAGCATACATGCGCTAAGTGGCTGTAATCACACGTTTTAGTGTCTTGCAGTACATTCTAGAAAAAACAAGACCTAAGGAACTTCATTACAATCTTCATTAAGACTTCCACACTCAAAATAATCTAGTGTTAGAAAGCACCAAAAAACTAAACATGAAAGGTAAAGTGATCCTCCAAAGCAAAGTACATCTAAGAACAGATCACCTAACTACAGGAGGACATCCACTGCGTATGGTGCTGCCCTTGGCAAATATGGAAATCTGACCAAATGGCAGTAGTGTTTGTAACTTGCCCTTGTTCCAAGAACACGAGGACTTTAGAGTAGGATTTTACTAAGAACAGCTGGACGAAAGAGTTGTAAACTCATTTTGATTCCTTATAACTCTCCAAATTTACTAAACGTTTTCTAACTGCAAGTCCTGCCACACCCAACTTAATAGCTGAAAGTCAAATGTTTTTCCTTCACTCTCATTTCTCACCAGTGGTAGTTGTGACTCGGATAAATTATTCTGCAAGTTTATGCCTCAAATCCACCCCAGTTGTGTCAAGAATTTTTTATTAGTGATAAATGCATTTAAGGACATGACTTGACTCTTTGAACCCATGTTTGAGTTTTCATAGCTGATAACTGACAAAAAAATCCTTTCTGTATTAAAAATTAAACAGGAAAATTAAACAAATTGTCTGCAGGCAGACAGGACTGCAGTCAATTCTAACTGAAATATTTGAATAAAATAAAGCCAACTTCAGTCCCCAGATAAGCCCCTGATTCAGCTAAGTATTTTTGGCTAATAACACTTCTGAATGTTTTTAAAATTAAGAAAAAAGCTGTTATTGAAAACATTGCACACATAAGGTCTAAAGAAAGTTAAAATGTATTGCTGTTTCTTATGTCATGGTATCATAATCAAGTTTGACTGCTTATGGCATCGAAATGAAGCACTGAAAAAACTGTTTCCAATAATTTCTTTTAGGTTGGGTGTGCTGTATATGGATGAAAGCAAGGCACACTTTTGAACTATCTACACTCTGTTATGAAAAGATAGGAACACTTCCTCTGAGTGAAATAGGAGAGGAATGAGAGAATGGAAAGTATGGCAGAAGGAATTACAGGGTCCAAATACGCTTCATCTTGCATGGAGATTTGACACTGCAAGTTAATTTTATCTTTGTTCGCTGAAACATATTTTGGAGTAACACACAGCGTATTGCCTCTGTGCATTAGTAAATCTCATTACAGAAAACAGTCATAGTAAGTAGAGGATCAACATATGAAAAATATATATTTAAACAATGATAATGACTAGATGGCAAGCAAAACCAAGAAGCATTCCTCTTCTGAGGGGAAGAAAGTACATTTTCCAAAATTTTACAGTCATAGTCTGTCATGGTGGAATGAAGAGTATTACATCATTTGAGTTGTCTTCGACACATTACCCAAACCAGGATTTTAATTTCCTAGCTCCTGAACAATGTGTAGAATAAGTGGTATTTTTCTACCTTGAAGCATTATCTCAGTTGAAAAAGTTCAGAAAACCACTTTAATCAAACAGAGCTCTGTCCATAACATTTTAACTTGAGAAATGCTAAACTTTCAATCTTGAAATGTACGTGTAAGGTGTAAGGTACAAAGTTTAGCTCTGGGACATGTTTTGAGATAGTGGGGTTTTTTCATCTTAAAAGTTCTGGTAACAAATACTAAAATGTACTAAGCAAAAATGGCTAAAAGAAGGATGGGCATTTTCATGCCTTGCCATACTTAAACATCATCTACATTCAGCCTTACTTGATTGGAGGGGGGTGTTGTGTTTCTATCAGTAGCTTATGTAATTAAAATATTTTTGCTTTTGTTTGCATGTAAATCGCCAATATGTGATTTCCTTTTTTTTTTTAAATTTCTCACATTATTTCCATAATATGAGCAACCATCCTGATTGTGAACTTTTCCCAATAAGTAATAATTCTCCCAAAATGTTTGGTAGGAGAAGTTTGAAGTAGGTGGTCTGAATGATTTGCCTGTAGGCTCAAAGCAGCTCCCTGATTTTTCCCTGATGGAAAATCTTAGCAGCCCCTCCTTGGTTATTTTAGGACAAGTCATAATGGGTATGTATTTGTTTCACTCAATAAATAGCTTGAAGTGCAAATACAATAATTCTTTTGTACTTATCACCGTTGATTTCATGGCAATGAAATGATTTCACTTTATGCAACTTGCAGCAATAAGCAGTGTTTTAAAAGATGAAACCAGGTAAAACTGATCTTGATCTATGTCAAGGTATGCAGAATACTGTAAAGCAAAATACATCAATTTTAGTGTGATACTTTTTGGAAGGCTACATAGTTCATAATCTACTGTTGCTAAAGTACGTTACATGCCCGGCATCACCCACCTCTGACTAATGAGACCACAAGTTCTGGGCTAATCAGCAGAGATCAAAAGAGGCAGTGGCCTTAACCTTGCATTGATCCAGAGAGAGCCCAGCCATAGGTGGATATTGTTCAGAATGTTTTTTCTGACAACAGGAACCAAGTGTGAATCCTACAGCTTTTCTGCTCAGCTGCTTATCATCACAGATCAAGACATTCAGAAGGGGAATCTGTATACTTTAGGAATAGCGCAATAATCCAGATTTCTTCTCACTGATCTCTATACGACTCTACAGTGCATTTCTAATCTCAGACTACACATGTCGTCTTATTGTGATGTCAGGAATAACCTATAATAAAGGCAACCACTAAACATTTCTTGCAGTTTGGTACAAGACAGTACTGCTCTGTTCTGCTAAGACGATCATGGATGACTATAAAACTCTTTCTGGTCTTATTCTGACTGTGATATAACATGTTGCTTGGGGGAATGGTTCAAACCCTCACAGGTCTCTGGGAAGGCAGGAAAATTTCAGCTGACCTCAGTTACTCAGATTTTCATTGATTCTTGGCTGAGCTACAGTAATGAGAAGCATAAAAGCCTAAATATTTAGAAAACACTAGGCAATATAAAAATCATGCAGCATGTTTCCTGCTGGGGCTACCATAAGCATATTGACCCTACTCTCTGCATCCCATCAAGTTCAAGGCTTCTGTCTTAATATCCAGGGAGCTTAATGTCTTTGGCCCAGGATAACCAGAAATTTTCCAAGCTCTATATATAATGTCTCCGTCTTTCTGGCCTGATGGAATGTGCTACAGTAAAAATTAAAGTGCAGCCTCTGTGAGTGACAGGACTTTCTAGGGGTATATGCTAAAGCACTATGAAACTGATTGCCTAAGGAGTTAGGAACCAACATTTAACTGCACCTTCCTCTCCAAATACAGCACTCCTCTTTGTTGGAGTCTTGTCTAGATTGATTACACAACACAGAGGGGGTTTGTTTGTTTTAAGACTGTCTCAGTCATCAGGGAGAAGATTCAAATGTGATAGCTGCTAGTCAAACCTAACCAGAAGGTAGTAACATGCTGCTACGCTTAGCATAGTATAGAAGTCATTTGCGTGGGTGCCATCACAGAGCGCCCTAAAGGGGAGATCATACATCAGTCTGCCCACTGTTTCAGAGGGTGAGGAGAGGAACACGTGCCAGCTTCCAGCTCTTCTATAAACGTCCTCCTTTTCTGGTACAGCTATTCTGTCGCAGGTGAGATGGATAGGTTGGACTAAAGCCACGTCTCCTTGTAGCCTTGCTTGTCTGCATAAGATACAGCTGTTCTAATGAGCCTGTTTCCTTTGTGCTGTCCTATCTAGTCACGGGACTTGTCCCAACCAAAGTCGCTAAAAATAGTTGCAGTAGTGAATGACCTTAATCTTTTCATTACAGTGAGCTACCATATCGTTATATGCAGGTGCACATATAGAAACTCTGGCATGGGGGCTTTGTAGTTCTTGAGTTTTCTTAGGGAAAAATTGAACCTTTGCAATCTCTAGGTCTGTTCTATCTCAAATATATTTTAGGGAAAAATACTGGAATTAGAAATATTAATATCTTTGTACTTTACAAGGTATTCATAATCCGTAAGTTCTTAAATATACCTGTTTTCAGATGAAGATAGTATCTTGTTACCAAATCTTAGCAATAAGAAGCAGTAAGACAGAATGAATGAAAAACAACATCTACGTGAAGCCCTTGACAAGAGAGGAAATAAGCTACAAATTGCTGCTCTATTCCAGGTAGTTTTATCCCAAAGTCAAAGGAAAACATGATCTCAAAATCTAAATGTAATAGGAAAGACTTTATTTCTAACTAAAAACACATCCCATTTTCAGGAAAAACAGAAGCAAAACCAGAAAATCAAATGTACATTAGGTGAGATTCTTCCTTTTTCTTTTTTGATTTTTTTGTTGTTGTTATAAAAATTTTCTGCATAAATGGACCTTCATGTTCCAGTTTTGCCCTTTCAGCTCTTTGTGACAACAGACCATCCTTGAAGTAGGAATAAGGCTGTTATTGTAGGTGGCACTGGAACACTAGTTGGAAATTCAGTTCCTGAGCCTGCTCCTCCCTCTAGTGGAACAGATACTCTTCTCATGAGTAATTCTGGAGAAAAGTAATGGAAATATGTAAGCTTGGCAATATATGTTTCTTCTTCTCCATAACTTCTTAAAAAGGCTCAGAAAACTGAATGGATAAAGACTGCTTCTATAGGCAGCTAAAACAACTTAAATGCTGCTGCCTCTGGACCACCTGCTGGCTAGAGCCATTGCTGGAGTGCAGGACTAAGGTGCCTGTTTTGCCCTGCTTTGCTTTTGAGAGTCCTTGGTGCTAGGGAATATTCTGGGTGTGTGACAGCTAATTATGTGTCTGTAGCAGAGATGTGGCACCCTTCTCCAAAACTCTGCTTCAAATAGTAGTAGTTTTTAATTGGTTTGTACTAATCATCTAAGGTAAAATGACTGTAGTTCAGAAGTTAAATACCCATACCAATCCTCTTCAGTGTGCTTTGTTCCAGATTTAAAAAAAAAGACAAGAAAATAAAAACTTCGTGCTATTGAAGTGAAGCTAGTGAAGTACTCTTAAGGAGAAAATGCTGTGTAATTAAAAAAAAATAATAAATTAAAAAATAGCCCAGGAAATGCAATATTGAACATTACATAATCCATCTTTCTGTTAATGTCATTTTTGTTCTGTTTGTATAGCAATAGGCTACTGATGAAGAATATAGGAGGTTTGCTAGGAGAATGGAGATTATACACCTGTCTTGCGTTCAAGCATAGAACGTAATATGCATTTAAAGAAAAAAACAAAGCTGGGTGTATGGTTGCATTATTACCCACCAGCAATTTTCAATAGTTTCCATGAAAAATGTTTGAATAATACATAAACAATTTGAAAAGGTGAATCCAAAGGCCTGTTACTTGCCTGACTCAGTAATGGCTGGCAAATGCTCGTTTGTGACGCTGAAGTCTACTCCCACCACCTTCATTACTGGTATCAGTCCATAGCTTTCCTTAGACGATTGGGAGACTAAAGGTTATCACAGCATTAAAGGCTCAAAAATGTCTATGTATGTTAATGTAGTTCAATGATACACTATTTTACTGATACCATATGGTTTTTAAATGTGTTTTAGTGCCTTTTTCAGCTAGTTACATATCAAGTTACAATTTTATATTACCTTACATAGCAGTAATACAGTAAATAAACACCATCATCGTGGTTTCAACCTGCAACTAAAGAACCTAATTTTGTTTTCTCTAGGTCAATAGGAGTATATTCACTAGAAAAAGATCATCAAGGAACACCAAGGATCTAGATCTCTAGATCAGCAGAAATAGTACAAATGGGAACAAAAAGTTTGAATTTTCCTGAATTTTGCACGTCTTTAAAGTCTATTGTGAGCTTTTGAATTACAAAATGTTAAGGCATGAATGCACTAAGAAAGGAAGGATAATAAATAGGAAAGATATTGCACAGTACTTTGTAAATGTTTTCTTAAGTATATTTTTCTTTAAAGTGGTATATGATTTATGGAGTATGCCTGTGTGAATTGTACCTCCCACCAGTAGCTTCTCCACATAGAGAAAGAACAGCTTATTGCAGCTGTCAGCTAATGAAATGGCTCCTGCAGTTCAAGTAGTTGCAGCTTTGGGCTGAAAACTGTGGTTCTGACATTTTTGGTGACATATACCAATGCCCTGTGGCAGAGGGTTTTTGTTTTGTCATGATATACAACTACTGCAGTGAGCAAAGACCATGAAGACTGGAGTATAAGAAATCATTTTATCATTAATCTGCTGTTAATTTTTTTGCTGAGCAGCAGAAAGTCTGCCAAATTTTGTGCAGAACATAATCTTAGAGGTCAATGCAGTTTCAGTATGTATGATTACTTTCTTAAAATGTCAAGCTTAAAAAAAACATAGTGAGAGGAGCTGAGATTGCCTTTACAGAGGATAATCACATATCCACGTTGGAGCCACACTTTGGCTGTCTGGGCACAGGAGGAAATATCTTCCATGTGATATAAGTACTTTTATTTGTAAGGCCTTTGGGTCAAGAATTGTGTCATCTTGAAGGAATGCTGCACCTAGATTTTTCTGAAAATTAGCAAGTCCAAATATCATGCAAATGAATGGATAAAGTAGCTGGAAATAGTCTGATTCATTACTGCACTGTTCATGGCTGTGCATGTAACTCAAAAAGAGATGACTGCAATGCTAGCATTTATACCTTATTTTTCTGAGTGTAAATGCACCTACAGACCTTTTATTACAGTCTAACTGGAGGGCCGGTGAATAATCTCAGCATGGTTGAGCAGCAAATGTTGGAGGATAATTGGATCTGCAGGCTAAGATAGTATGAACGTGGAAGGTCTGGTAGGGAATATTGATAGGCAGTTATTTTATATTATGTTTGAAATCTACTTTTTGTTTGTAATTTTCTGTGGAAGATAACTTACCTTTAAAAGTTTAAAATTATAACTTTTGATTCAAATGAAAGATTGAGGTTAATGTTCCCTAAATAATGTCTTTGTAGTCATAAACTGGTAAACAGAACATGCTGAAGAGTCCGTTCAATAAAGCTTATAGGCCTTTAATTAAATTGTGAAGCCATTTATACAATGCTTTAAAAGTGAATCTTTGAATGTAAACTTCAAACATTAGGTTGAGTATATTCAAATATGTCCTACAGAAACAGCATACTTGCTTATAGGTGTTTTTTTCCTCTCAAGTGAGATTTCAATGCATTATTGTATATTAAAAGACCAAAAAAAATACAGCCAAAGTACTCTGGATACATTCTGGCCTTCTTCACCTCTTTACAAAGCTGCTAGTGGATTTTTTTTTATCAAGAGTGGCTTGGACAAGTGCTGCTGCAGTAAGCCTTTAATAATATTATTATGCCTTAGTCCTTGTCTGTCTGTTCTGTCTCCTTTTGATAAGAAATCTGTTCTTTCATTGTTGTTTATCTTAGGACACTTAACAGCTCAGGGTAGGATACATTTTGCTTGCTTCTTTGCAAAGTTGTTTTATTGAATACATATTTGATAAAGCCATAGTCTTTAAGATAAAACTTGTTTGAGAGGAGGGGAGTACAGTACAAATGACTCTCAGTCACGCTGTTACTCATGCTAGGTTTCACAGTGATGTTGGCCAACATGTGTGGGACCTAGTATCCGTAGCTGGAATAATTTTACATTGTCCTCTTCTCACATGCTTCAAACAAGTAAAGAAAAAAAGCTTGATCAATTACAATGACAGTCATTCTCTGTTTATAGCTAATCTTGGAATCTGCTATCCAGCTATTCAGTTAAATTTGCTAGCAAGATTGAGGTCTCAAAGATATCCAAGTTCCTACAAGTAGCAGAGGAGAAGAGAGAGACCCAAATGAATGTCCACATTACCACAGTATTTATCTATTCTGTTAGTCTTGCTGAATGATTGATCAGTGTGTACTTCTTGGCTGGCTAATGAGAAGCGAGCTGCTCCACATCAGACCCAGGTCCTTTCCTAGTTTGTCCCTCTGAGTGACTTTGGCCTGCACTGGTGGGAAACTGGGAAATGTGGAGTTGACCTGATGATGTGCACTGTTTTCCGCTGTGACTGGAAGGAAGGGGAATGAATTGTAACTGGGATTATTTTAATAGAACTGGAGAAGGGATTTAGGACCTGAATCTGTAGGAAGGGAGGCTTCACAGCACAAGTTGTTCATTGCAGTCATCCACAGGGTCCACCTATTACATTTTCCAGAAGAAGCTGAACTGCACAATTTTCAAAGGAGAGGGAAGGGGGAAAAAAGTAATAAAATAGGGTGTAGTCACTATCAATAGTAGTTCCTGAAAATGTGAGAACATTCCCTAGATTTACCGTCATGAAACAAATTCATAAGTTGGCTCTTGCTCTGTCCCTCACAAATGCAGGTACTAAACCTCTCTGTTCCAATAAAAGAAGTTATATGAAACAATTTTACTTTGGAAGTTGATCAACTATGTGGGACTGAATAAAATGTGAAGTATTTAGCCTTTATCACTGCAAGAAAGGAGAATTAGAACGTCTTTAGCTGTTATCATTCATTGTTAGTATCTTAAATGAGTAGTGCAAAATGCATAGAGGTGATTTTTCACTTTAATAGACATATTTAATAGCTGGCTCTGAATCCTGCTTTGTAACCGCAAATAAATGGCAGAAACTTTGAGCAGTCTAATGTAGAATATTACATTTCTTTTGCCTGCCATAAAGCCTTTTCTTTTACCAATGTTTAAAAAAAAAAAAAAATTGGTAAAGTTTGGGATGGAAGTGTACACTTCCACTAGTATAATTATGGTCCCTACATTTCAATTCTAACTCACTTATGACTGAAGATTTCAGTATTGTTCTTCCAGGCTTCAAACTGAAAGGCTCAAACTACTTCAAACTATTGAAATTGTTAATTGTGAATAAGATTTAGAGAATATGAGAGAGGAAAAATGAGCTTTAGCCTAACTCTTTAGTTTAATTCCCATAGCAGCTACCTGTGATTCAGTCCTTGGATTCGGTCTCACACATTACATAGTAATTGGCACCCAGGACTTTCTCCTTTCTGGGAATTGAATTAACCTTTGGCTGGAGGACTCCTGTTGAAAAATGTATAATCCATAATACCATATTGTTGTACAGCATTGTCATGGAAAAGGGCCTAAGCGAGTTTGATAGTGTTGCTCAGTGTTTCACAAATCTTCTCTGCCACATTAGTAATTGAGAGGTAATTCAAAAGGCCTGCATTAAACTTACTTGAGTTCACAGAAAATTGGCTTTCTAGTCAGATGTAAATTACTATTTTGCTTTCAGGCTTGTCAAGCAACAGCACCACCATTAGCAAACCCTCACTGTATACACTTCTAGTACTCACCTATATTACCAATCTTTGGTAAAAGTAACATCTGCATTGTTATGGTATCTTTAGTCTAACAAAAAGATGATAGTTGGTTTAATATTTATTTTTTTTCCAAGAAGTCAAAAGTCATTAGACTGCATTAGAAAATAATCATGTAAACTGATGCCTTAGAACCAAATTAAGCAAGAGTCTGGAGACGAATATATGTACACAGAAATTGTGACTGGATGGTTCAGTTCACTTACGAGCAAAAGACATGACAGCATGGGAAAAATCTGCCAGGTATGGACTATCTCCTAATAAGCATCCTGCCCAGTAATCAGTATCTGCAAGTTTGTGGTTTTTTTCTGTATAGCATCTTTCATGTTTTTCTCATGCCTCCCCAAAACCAGGGAAAACAATGTTACAAAGTCAGCTTGCCAGCATCACACCTGACACAAATCTGTACAACTACATGGTTTTAATGAAGCTGTGCCAAAGAACAACAGTTGCAGATCCAGTTCTTTGTCTGGAGGTTGAATTTAGCGCTATTAAGTGGAGTTTAACAGACCACAAAAAATTAAGACCTACTAGTGAGAACAAATATGCCTTTGAGCATGATCAGAAGGAAAGTAATGTTGCTGCAAATGTAGAAGGAAGTGTTCCTTATTTAACAGAGGCTAAATTTTTAGATTTCATTCATTTCTGAATGAATTTTGAGAAAACTCAATGTCAGCAAAGACATAATGATAGTGTATGGCACCATGTTTACTATAATGTAAATGCCCATTCCTTATGCAAAGCAGTATGAATAACAGTGCGCTGATTTCCAAGGATCTCTCTGGGAACAGAAGATCAGTAAGGACGAACAGTTTTCATGAAATGAGGGTGATAATTGTGAGTGCATTTCTCCACATGTGAAGAAGTGGCTTTATTTTTTTTTAGGTGGTGTGGTCTTGAGAACTGACTGGTGGAGCTCACAGAAATAATCGTAGTAAATAAGACAACAGCTAATGAACATGCAAAAGCTTTCTGGTAGTTGTTTAAAAAAAGGCAAAAAAAGAAAAAAACCCCAACAACCTAGACCAAAAATTGAAAGCTGTACCAGTCAACACTGGACATATAGAATGACTATATTAAGCAAATTTAATGCAAAAAATTCAAAAGAACAGTATCAGCTCTTTATGTGCTTCTTATACAATTGCTTTGAAATGTTTACCTTTGGAAATGAAAAATTTTAAGAGCTAGTATACCATAAATGGGAAAAAAATTGACTGCAAATTTATAATTATTAAAGTACATAATTTATTTCAGTGTGACAAAATGATTAGTGCTATTTGTAGTAGCAAAACCATATATTTTCTAACTTCTCAGTTGAAAGAAGTCACTCCCATTATATGCAAGTTAACAGCTGCTAATCAGAATACTGGGGTTTATGAGGGCTGTTGAAAGACATCATAGTTATTATAATTAGTGCTGAAAGAATAGAAAATAAATAAATAATCCAATTATCTGTATAGACAGAAATGAAAAATCTTAGACTAAATTATTCCTGTTTTCCAAGTTTAAAATGAATAAGTGTGGCAATCGATTACTTCTTTTGCATTCCCTCTGTTGTACCACCAGCTTTATTGATTGGTTTCAATTAATGTATGCCAACAAGTAAATTAACGTAGCACCTGAGGCATAATTCTCTGGTGGTTTGCGTACACTGACTTCTTACCATTCTTGCTGTTTTAACTCCTACTGAGCATATTGCTGGGAGCTACAATATTTTTCAGTCTGGACACGGATATTACCCATGGCTCTAATGACAGGTCATTTACAGCAAACCCATGTTTCACTGCAGAGATGTCTCTTTAAGTGACACCTTATCAATGGCAATTCAATTAGTCAACCTTAAGACTTTGAGATATATCTCACACTGTGTCATACAACACTAGCTGTTTTGCATTTTAAATGTTAGCTTTTGTCATTGTTATACTTCTTTGGTATACATAAAAATGCATTTTCAGTACAATTCTTCATTCAGAACTCCATGGAAAACATTTTCCACATTAAAATCAACTGCCTTCATTCCCAACAATGCTGTCAGCTGAAAAGACTTGTGGACTTGTACTGTGGACAAGAGCTTTTCAAAGCTGGTGCTCACCCTATCACCATATCCCACATGTCATTAATTACTGTAAACATCAGATGATTCTGAGCATCTGAAGTATCAGAGCATCTAAGTGTATAAAATATTCAGCTACTGCAATATAAACGGGATATATATATAAATACTACCATGGTGGACACAATCTCTACAGACAGACAGAAATACAAGTTTTTTTTTAAATAGCAGAGTAGCAGAGAATTTAAAGCCAGGTCTTGATTTTTCTGGGATACTTACACAATGAAGACATCCTAACAAGCCATGGTCTTACTCTGCATCAGCCAACTGAACTCCTTAGCGATAAACCACATTGCTCTCTCTAAAAAGTGGTTACATGCTGCAGTCTTTGGGAGGAAGGTATTTTCTGGATTACCTACTATAGCACAGTGCAATTACATTGTTCTTCAGTGTACAGTCCTGTACGTACTGAACATACACTGTTCAGTATGTATAAATATAAAGCAAAGGAGATGTGTTCACAAGTGGTGCTATGTAAAACCCTGAGCAACAGTGCACACTTACGAATATAATACTTTTTTAGTTAGTAAGTGCTATAGATGCATATTGGAAACTGTCTTTTGGGAAATGAGCAATAAACCTGAGTTTAAAAAAAAATCCAAATATTTGCTGGTTGTGATTGAGCATAGAGTCTTCTAAACTAACATAGAAATCTTGAATACTGAGCATTTAATCTCCCTAAATTCTGTCTTCTAACTAACTTCACTGTAGTGAGTGCCAATGACTAAAGACACAAGCCCTTTTTTTCCCTATCCTTATATAAGAAAAATTATGTTTCTCAGTCTTTTAAGTCATACTAAAATGTTTTGTAGGTCTGTACTTTCTTATTTCTAAACCAGTATTTCCACACATTCATCTTTGAGTTTGTTCTTGTAGCATCAATCATGATTTGAAGCTAATTTTGCCATTGTTGCTGAGAAATAAAACACACTTGTTATTTACATGGAGAAAGTATTGTCAAGGTATATTTGGCAAGACTGTAAGCTAAATGTACACAGATAGTTTCCCTGATAAGCTGTGTGGTATTACAGAACACCAACTTGTTTAATATGCAACATTTATTTTACAAGTATGTGCAACATCTAATTCAGTATTCAGAATTCCATGCTAATGAACAATTTTAACTAGTTTCAAATTATTGAATCACTATTCTGAGATCAAATTTTTATGGAGGAAAAAATTGTATGATAAGGCTCGTTAAAAGATTTTAAAATTTAATTAGACTGAAGTTTAAAAAAAATAGTGGGCAAATTAATCCTGATAGAGCTATGCTGGTTTGTAGTAAACAAAGAAAATGAACTCATGAAGAAAACAGATAAATGATATCCACCAGTTTGTGCTAGAAACACTTTTTTATTTATGTTAGTAATACCTATATGTTTATGTGCATTGCATATGCGTGTGGGCTGAGATACACATATTTATTTCCAGGGCTTATCTTTGTTAGTGTGTTAGTTTGAATCAAGAGCATGCTTTTGAAGTGCATATTTTTCTTTCTTTCTTATTGTGCTTTGGTTCACGTCATGTGGAGCTTTTGCAGTGCCTCAACTTGATTCCTTTCAGATGAAACTAGGATTCAGATTTGGAAGATTTAGCATACTCCAGGAGTGTAACTAATGCACTCCAGCTGCAAATGGGCATTCAGTCCATAGGGCCAGACTAGAGCTAATCTGAAATAAAAAGCCTTGAAAGGTGTATATTATGGACACGTGTTGTCAGCATCAACTGTTTCTCTCTACAGGGTTGCTGCTATCCATCCATAAACCATCTGCTAACCTAGACATAGTCTTTGAATTCTTGTATGTTAATTTTTATTTATTTATTTGTTTATTTTATGATTCTCTGTAAAGGATAAGACACTATTGCTACACCACTATAGCAGGCACTTCTATAGTACAGCACAAAATAAGTATATACATATATTCAGTGGGATAGCTGGTTATAACATCTTTATTACTGTAAATAATAATATGTTGCAAAACCTTCAGGATCTGGATCCCTCAGCAGAAGCTTACATCTGTGGCCTGAGCCATCTCTTGCCACTGCAATTGACTTTAAAATCTTAACCTGAGGTTTGTATAGGTTATTATTCAAGTTACTGTACAGTTCTACTGAGCTAGTTGGACACTGTTGGAGTATGTATGAGATAACAGCCGTAAAATTCACCCATACTGAACTCAATCCCTTGCTCCAAAGTATAAATTCCAATATGAAGAATATTTCCTATCATTACAACGAGAAACGTTACAGATTTAAAGTTAGTTATGAGTGTGAGTTACTGTCTGTAGTAAATATTTTGCAGAACCTTTCTGAGGTGTGGCAGGGTTTTTACATTTGTGTGTGCACCGTTTTTAAAACCCAAACGTACTTCTTTCATATCTCTCTAAAGCTGTTGTTTTTGTTACTGCGCTGTTCAACAATGCTTCGCTTTTATGCATTTGATTAAAACTGAGTCACTGGGGAATATTAGCCCACATGACAAAATCATCACATAATTTGGCAGAAGCATAGCACAGTTGACAGAGCCTGCTTAGGGAGAGCCCCAGGACAGAGCTAGCAGAGGGAATAAATTCACCTTTGACCAGAAGCAAAAGTGATGCCTTTTGGATTGAGAATTAAAGCCTTGCCGTAAAACGTTCCATCTGCTCCAACACCAAACACTCAAATGCTTGCCACAAGAGCATTGAAATCTGAGCTTTTCAGAAATGTATAATAAATAATACTATTGCTTATATCCTTAAAATGAAATTATTCAGCTACTCCCATATTCTGAAAGACCAGATTGCGTGCTTAACTTGATCTATGTAAAGGGTAACTTAATGGGCCTCAGCAGTAGGAAAAATGATTTCTTATGACTTTGTTTGATTGTCTAATTAAAGTTGTAGGAACATGTACTTCTCTAGTCTTGGATGTCCAGTTCATGATAAGGTAAGCATTTAAAATGAAAATATCACTGTGTTTTCAAAAAATAAGAATTTCCAAAAGACACCACTGCTACACAACTTTGCTCTCCCAAGGATGATAAATATATTTAACTTTAGTGACTTTTGTATGCCATGTTGTCTCATTTTGTAATCAGTATTTTGAGGTTTTAATGTTATGACTTTCTACAGGGGGTTTATTTTGTTTTATTTTATTTTCTGAGCCAATTTATAGATATACTTGTTTAGGGTTTGGTTTTTGCTTGGTTTTGCTTCTCCTGTTCCTGTTAATAGGGAAAGTGAAAACCAGACAAGAAGGATGAAACTGCTGTTAAAAAGGAATATGGGATAAGCCAGCAATGTGCTGGCAGGCAGAATCGGCAGCCTGAGGCAGACTAATGAGGAAAAACTGCTCTGATACAACAGGAGGAAAGAAATTTTTCCTGCTGTATTTTTTTTATCTCTCTCTCTCGTCCAAATCATAGATCTCTGAATGACATGAAAACAGTTTCCTTCATTGCAGCTTTCTAGTGTGTGTTCTGCTTACAAACTTCATTCTGTGACTTTGAATTGTTTAAATGGAGCCATGATAACTTCTGGCTCTCAGCCTCTTATTAGACCACTTAGAAAGGAAAACTTTGGCTACAAAGCATGCCAGAATCATAAAGCTGAATATCTGGGGGTTTCTACTGAACGAATTAACTTCAGAATAATTCCCAGTTAATCTCTATCTATTCATGACCTAAATGGCTACATCTCAGGAGAAAGCTGGTTTATGAAACAGAGCCTCAGAACCAGAGTATGTATATTAAGGACACGTGCGTTGTATTTCATGTCTAATTTAATCAAGATGTTAAATAGTTGTAATATAAGATAAAAATGCACTAGTTTTTGTCAGAGAAGTTTCTGGAATTGATAGTGCATATATGTCATTGTATCTCCCAATAACTTGTCACTAAGAAGTTGGTTGTTTAATGTTTATTGAGAAAAATAATAGTTTTCCTAAAAAAATAGTACATGAAATCGGATCATGATTTCTGAAATACTTTTACATCCATCCATCCACCAAATCTTGGATGATTAGGTTGCTAGAACTACAGGACCACTACAAGATTAAGAAAACCCAACCACAAAACAAACAAAAAAACCCCAAGTGAGGTAGCAAAGTTAATTTGGCTAAATGGTTATTTTTGAAGTCCACTTGATGGCCACATATATTACAGAAACTATTCCACAGTATATTCTGTTTTCTAAATGTTTAGCATTGCTATTTTGCATCCATAACCTAAGTGTGTTTGTTTCTCTTTGTGACATTCACAAGGATTACAAAAACTGTACTTTTATGAAAGTAATCTAAACAAATAAGTAGCTGAGTAGCTGTAATAAGCATTCACTGCAGTTAGTGCAATACGTATTCTCACTGAATTTTTGAAACAAACCAGGAAATATTTTTGTTTAGACAGTAACTTCTATCAGAATATCAGTTAAATGTTGGATAATACTCACTTTGGACAAGAAAAAGATCACAAACCACAGCAAAAGATATTAAGGACTGGCTTGTCATGTACTAGAACATGAAAATGAAGACCAGTGTTTGTATTCCTGACATAGAATTTTTCATCTAAATAGGGAAACTTACCAGTAAGTATGCAACTAAGGTGAAGCTGGGGAAAAATTCCTTCAAAAATTCCTTCAACTTTGACTATGCTGCAGGGGGTTTTAACTAAATAGAAAATTACTACCTTACCTATAGGATCTAGCCTTTTTTTGTTTTGTTTTGAAAAATAATAATATATGAATTTTTTTTCTCTTTTTTCCTTATTTTTCTTATTCAGCTAAATTGCTAATTTGCGTGATAGATGATACCATTTAGGGCCATGTAGTATTAGGATTCTTCTGCTAAGCTATATATTTCATAAAGCATCGTTACTAGGATGTTCTACGAACTACAGTGTCTGGACAAAAAGAAAAACTTACATAATGTAAAAAATATATCCCAGAGAGGGAGTCTAATCTATTGAAGATAGAAGAGACATGAGTCACAGAAACTAAAAAATTATTGTTCTAAGTTGAATTCTGGTTAAGATTTAAAAAATAATGGTAATAAAATGTATCAAGAGGACTTGTATTTCTTGCATTTTCCCCTCAGTTTTGGCAAGGAGAATGTATTGCAATCATGTCCTATAGCACCGTGTTGTAGTCTAGATAACGCACAACTGTATGACGTCAAATAGTGCAGATACTGTTTCTGACTGGCATAAGCCAGAAGTAATTTAAGAGTAAACCAATTCTGTCTTAATTTGAGCTCCAACTGACTGCAAAACCACAAGCATTGTCAAAGACAATTTGATAGAAATATATTGACAATTTCACAAATGTCTTAAAGAGGGAAGAAGGAAGAGAGAGGCAGCAATAAGGGAATGAAGGAAAGGGAGAAAATTATTTTTTTAATTAACATCCTTCTGTATATAGAACTTGTGTATGTATATAACAGTTATACAAAATAATGTTGTTTCTCCAGAAAGAATAACTTCGATCTTTAGTGGCTATAATATACAGTAAAATAACTAAACATTGTTTTTGTCTTTTTTTAAACTTGTTTTAACATGAGCTCAATGCTTGCAGAGGAGTCACCTATGTAAGAAGAAAAAAAAGCCTTAATTTTGAGAGTATACAACTATAAATTACTGTTGACTGAGACAATAAGCATTAGGAAACTTTTAAAGTAGATATGTAATTTGTCCATGAAATTGATTTCTTTTACATTCAGCATGTAATTGATCGGGAGAGTAAGTAGCAAGACTGTGATATTGCTCTTCATGATCATGAATTAACCATGAGCAAAGTAAAAGAGATCATTTTATAACTACGTTAGGTGTTATATACTGTTTGAAAACACAAGGCAGCACCTGACAGTGACCTCTGATCCTGATGAAAATGTTTGGTAGACCTAATTTTTCTTTAGCATGTTCATGTAACTGAAAATTGCTGCAGGTTAAATGAGGACAGAACAGGGTCCTACAAACATAGATGCTGATTAGAGTTCAGTTAAAATATTTCTACTGGTTTTCATCATAAATCTGTAGAGTCAATGTCTAATTCTTTACAGAAAAAAGTATATAACAGAAATGGTTAAGATTTTTTAAAAATTATTTCAATATTCGGAACTTGAAGCTATTTTGTTTTGCATTAGCAATATGAAGTTTCATCCACTTTGTCTCATGGAGGTTGTAAGTCCTCACAGGGTTTATAAGCAATGTGCTTGTTGATGTCATCATTTGCTCTTCATATTAGGTCATATTTCTTATCCAACAACTAAAATCACATGATTCCTGTGACAGAGCATAACTTGTACATGTATCATGGGAATCATAGTCTCTCCATAACCTCAAACCATATGAAAAAGAATTCAACACCAAGAGTTCCTTTGGGATCCCTTATAGTAAGAACTGTGTTCCAGCAACTTTTCAGGTTTTTGCTAAATGTAGAGGAAGACTTTGTTTACTACTATATTTGAAACTTTGTTAGAGGCTATGGTAATAACAGGCACACGAAATGTACCGGATTTCAACTTCTGTGTACAAATTGGGTTGGTTTTGCCTTTATTCAGGTGCTGTCATATCGGATAGAAATTTTTTAAAAATTTGGAGTCTCTTAAGATTGCAAAGGTTCTGCAAAGACTTCAGTATGATATTTCATTTACCCTTCTCAATACCAACAAACAAAAATCCCAAACAACTCCCCTACCCCCAGAATCTGATACTAGTGTGGATAATAGTATCCCTTCAATCAGCTGGCCCCATCTCTGAATCCTCATTGAAGTCAATTGAAAGGCTTTGTCTTCTCAGTGGAACATTTGTGGTTCAGTGACCCCCCAAGATGAAAAGTTACTGTCATTATGGGGCCCCAATTAAGGAATAAACCTGCTGTGTCTTAGTTCAGCTGGTCAAAAATCCATTACAGAATATACATGTGGAGACATTATTTTATGTCCTCACTGTCATTCATAAAAAATTAAATAATGTGGAAAAGCTAGTAGCAGAGATATACTTTTTGACTATGAAACTGTGGAATAGTTTTCTGGGAAGAGTTCTGACATTTTCCCTCCAGTACAGAATATTTACAGTGCTAATAGAAATGTCTGAGGCACAATTAAAGTCAGGAATAGTTCCTCCTGGGTGCATAGACTTTAAACCAGCAGAACTTTTGGAGATACGCCAAAGATTTGAACACCCTATAGCAGTATTTTTTCTTTGTGAGCCATATAGCACTTAGATCTGGAGAATATAAAATAAAGATACAGTGAAACCAGATCAAATGGCAATTTACCAACTATAGTTATACGAACCAACTGGTGCTGAAATTTCTTTCCCTAAGAGAGTTTATTTATGTTAAGCATACTGTGTTACTGTAATTTTAAAGCAACCTTTTCAAATACATGCAACTCATGCGCTTCCTAGACATTGCCAACAGGTTGGTCCCTTGGCTTCCCATACTGCTGTGGCTGATGGGATGTCTCTGCCTTTAGGCATGCTGGAAGCAAGAAGTCTTTCAGTGGGTTGCTTGATTATGAATTGAAGGATGAAGGTAAAAAATGTAGGTCTATTTGTATTTCTAATTTAGCTTTGCTGCTGCAAGTGTTCAACATATATATTCAAAGTCAATGTATTGGCTGAATTCTGGACTGAGAGGATCATTGTTGTTCACGATTGGAGCAAACACCTCAAGCTTTTTGTTTTGTTATGGCTGTATTTGATAGCATAATGACTGGCATAACTGCTCTCAAAGTAAGTTTGTGAAACAGTCTTTGTCTCCTGATGATATTAATGAAATGTTCCTTCTGTAAGGCTGATGTGAACTTTTATTTCTGTTCTGTCACTTTTTTTGGACAGAACACTCAAAGATTGTAGTGTATTATATTCTACATGTTTGACACACCATAAATTTCATAGCTTCCTAGAGATCTGTCGCTCTTCTAAACAAGTTTAGTTATATATTTTGCCTTTCTTTCCATCCAAACATTTGAACTGTGGAGTGCAGTAAACTCCTACAGCTGCACAGCTAGAAATTTCAGTGAAGCATGGGGTCAGGCTTGGAGGGAAAATGATGAAGGTATGTTGTTCTATGCTGCAAAGTGACTGTCCATAATTTCAACTCTCTTAGTTTTTTCTGGCACTTCCTATGACAAAGGGCCATCTCCAAGTTGCTTTGAGACACTTCACAAAATCCACTGCAGCAACAGATGCGGTGTCAATACAAGATGCCTGTATGAATTTGTGGATACTAACGATACTTCAGATTAGAGTCCTTCCTGCTTTGTTCTTGTATTTCCTTTATCCCTTACTGCCACTGATCTGCATGTTGGAGAGTTCCCATTATGACTAATCCATTTGTCTCCATAACAAATGAAGGTTTCTGCCCATGCTAGTTAAAAAAAAATCACTTTGGATTCAAAATAAATCCCTGACCTTGTTAGGCTCATTGTGTTTGTGGATTTAGACTTTGACTCAGAAGTAGTTAACAAGTAAAAAATTTAAAGCACGTACTGTGTCCAGTGAGGTCATCAAAGCAGTGGATATGTTGAGTCCTGACCTTAACATGAAGATGGGGAACATCATCAGCATAAGCCTTCTGCTATTTATTTTGGTGGGAATTTTCTTACAAGATCACTCATTAATTTCAGTGAAATAAAATGCTAATTTTATGAGTAAAGGGCTCACAGTCTTGCCAGAGTGATTTAGAAATGCATGTCTACCGATCTCTATACTTCAGACATCATGGGTTTGAAGTATGATATTTCTTTTTCTTGACTTCATAAATAATTTAGATTAACAAAATCCAGATGGTTTAGAGCTCTCAGTAGCTACGAGTTCAAGAAATTATTTATCCTTTGAAAAGAAGACTCCATTCTTTTTCAGTTCTTCTTGCATTTTATTCAGAGTTTAACAGTTTAGGTTTTTTGTTTAGTTCTTTCAAAAAAAGGCAGTTTTCTTTAAGACATTAGTGAGAGGGCATACTTGGAAGTAATGAGAATGTGCTTAATGAATGTCTGATGGAATGCACAATATGAAGATGCAATTTTCAGTCCTTCCAGGAAATTTGGTACAAGATTTCCTGAAGCAGTTTAATCTTCTGAACATCAATTTCAGTATTTAGAAGTTATTTAAAGGATACACGTTATCCTTTGAACAAAAAAAGGGCAATGTTTGAACTATAACATGGCATTTATATGTATTGATTTCTGTAAGGCATGTAGCAAATATTCTAGTTTTACCCCCAAATTCAGGCAGTTATCTTTCGTATTTTTTGCTGTAAAATAATCTTCAGTAAGAAGTTAAACATTCTTGTTGATTTCTGCAAGATTATATATATATAAAAAGGCGTTGGGTATTCTTGTGAGTTACTCCTTTTGTTTAGCTGGTGGATGTTACATAATAGTGAAGGAACTCCTAGATGCATTTTTATCAAAAGCTATGTGAAGAAGCCATCTTCTGTCTTTTCCACAAGCCATATTGTTCTTCTCAATTTTCTTAGTAAAAAATTGTGGCTTTACCATGGATAAGTATTATGTTTTGTTCATTTTTTTGGTTAAATTAAGTTTATTTTAGGATTGCTTCAATGCTAATATTATTAGTATTTTGACTGGAAAAATAGCATCTGCTTAAAGCTCAAACACTTCGACATATCAGGTGTACTAAGTTATCAAAAGCTTTCTGGAAGTGCCAGGAAGCAGAAGCAGAGTTAGATTAGTAGAAGCTGATTGTAACATCTGGGTTTTAAATCAAAGCTGAAACTTGTTTTTTTGGTGTGGTTATTAATTATTCAGACTTTTTTGGTAGCTCCTTCTAATGTGCTAAATGAATGTCTCTCTAATAGAATTTCAAAACTTATATGTGAAGCTATTAAAATATTCTTTCCATAAATAGCAAAAGTGTTTTGGTAGAAAATCAGTCAGGAATATAGATGTGGACATCTTTGGACTGCTGTGGACTGTATTTTCTCTCAATGGCTTTATTTCTTAGGTCTTGTTTTAGGCAGCAGTCAGGATGGAGCAACACAGCTTGCCACAGTGACTGATGAATGATTGCATAGCTCTAATGGGACAAATAGAAAGAAGAAATGAAAGGGTAGAAAGACATCCCATCATGCCTAGTTAGAACAGTGCCCTGTACACTAATGTTATATTTTATGGTTATTTATCCCCTGGCACTATTTAACACCACCAATTTTGAAGATAAATGTAGTAAAAGCATTTTTATCCTGCTGCTATGAAAATGTGCTTTTAATAGATTTAGGTTTTCTCGGGTCATAAGAAAGAAATAGAAAGATTTTGTAGCTTTCTAAAGGACTGTATTATATACAGAGTTTAAAATGTCATAAAGCAGCTTGAAACACTATAGGGAGTCTGTGCAGTAATTGGAAAAATGTTTCATACTAATGTTTGGATTGCATTAGTGTGAGCCGTTGGCATACATTTCGTGACAATAAACATGTCTTTGCTTAATTGTAATTATAGCTTACAAAAAGGCTTAAAGAAAGGAAGTGAGAAAGGTGCTTTGGTGAGTATTAAAATGACATTTTAATGCACTTAAGGCACAAGACAGCACTCTTAAAGACCAGCTCTAGCTTGCATGCACTGTTGATAGACCAGCTTTACATTTTTATTTAATAATATTTATCAAGGTTGGGGAGTTTGTTAGGATTCCTCTGTTCCACCCCCTCTCCTCGCAGATTAACAACTGGCAAGGTTGCCAGCCTGTGTCTCTTCCTCAGATTAAATTCCTGTTAACAACACATGAGCAGATTCTAATCATTATTCAGTACTAAGCTGTACCAGATTTTCACTGGTGCTGTTGTCTACACGGCACCCCTGCTACAGTAGGTTTTAGCCAGCATAGCAAAAGATATAAGAACCAGAATCACCCACCTTTGAAATGTCACTTGAGAAAAAAAATACAAGTTTAGAACTTGTAACAGCATCTCATACCTGCACGGTAGCTCATAGTGGATGCAAAGTTGGACTTCTGTGTGCAGATTTGGACCTTGTATTGGGTTTGCCTGGCAAGGTTTTGGGGGGGGGGGGGTGCAGGCTACAGGGGTGGCTTCTGTGAGAAGGTGCTAGAAGCTTCCCCTATGTCCGATGATAGAGCCAATGCCAGCCGGCTCCAAGATGGACCCGCCGCTGGCCAAGGCCAAGCCCATCAGCGACGGTGGTAGCACCTCTGGGATAACATATTTAAGAAGGGGAAGAAGTTGCTGCACGGCAGCAACTGCAGCTGAAGAGAGGAGTGAGAAGATGTGAGAGGAACAACTCTGCAGACACCAAGGTCAGGGAAGAAGGAGGGGGAGGAGGTGCTCCAGGTGCTGGAGCAGAGATTCCCCTGCAGCCCGTGCTGAAGACCATGGTGAGGCAGGCTGTCCCCCTGCAGCCCATGGAGGTCCACGGTGGAGCAGATATCCACCTGCAGCCCGTGGAGGACCCCACACTGGAGCAGGTGGATGACCGAAGGACACTGTGACCCTGTGGGAAGCCCACGCTGGAGCAGGCTCCTGGCAGGACCTGTGGACCCATGGAGAGAGAGGAGCCCACACTGGAGCAGGTTTGCTGGCAGGACTTGTGATCCGCGGGGGACCCACGCTGGAGCAGTCTGTTCCTGAAGGACTGCACCCCGTGGATGGGACCCATGCTGGAGCAGTTCGTGAAGAACTGCAGCCCGTGGGAAGGACTCATGTTGGAGAAGTTCGTGAAGGACTGTCTCCCGTGGAGGGACCCCACGCTGGAGCAGGGGAAGAGCGTGAGGAGTCCTCCCCCCGAGGAGGAAGGAGCAGCAGAGACAACGTGTGATGAACTGACCCAAACCCCCATTCCCTGTCCCCCTGCGCCGCTGGGAGGGAGGAGGTAGAGAAAATCGGGAGTAAAGTTAAGCCTGGGAAGAAGGGAGGGTGGGGGAAGGTGTTTTTAAGATTTGGTTTTATTTTTCATTATCCTACTCTGGCATGACTGGTAATAAATTAAACTAGTTTCCCCAAGTCGAGTCTGTTTTGCCTGTGATGGTAATTGGTGAATGATGTCTCCCTGTCCTTATCTCGACCCATGAGCCTTTCGTTTTATTTTCTCTCCCCTGTCCAGTTGAGGAGGGGGAGTGATAGAGCGGCTTTGGTGGGCACCTGGCATCCAGCCAGGGTCAACCCACCACATCCCAACATCTTCATATATTCAGAGTTTCAGTTTCAGGCAACTTAGATCCACTGAAATCACTAAGCTTAAATTCTGAACCGTAAGCAATCAGGAAATCTTCTAAAATTTTAGGTATTTATTCTCCTGTTGTCACTTGCTTCCTGAAGGATTAAAACATAAATTTAGAACTGGCATTGTTTCTTGCTTGGATCAGAATAGCTTGTAGCTGATTATTATGCAATCAAATGCATATATAGTTTATTTTTTTCCTCAGAGTTGAAGCCCTTCAAGATTTTAGGAGCTCTTTAATTAATATGGTAGTATAATGACAAAATACCTAGCTGCTTTCAAGTCCTCTTAGTACAGTTTTGAGATGTAGCTGATTCCTTAGGATCCTGAGTGTCCTTCTGTGCTGCTTTCAGTGCTACTGAATTCAAGCTTCACTCTAGAGTTCTTAGGATATTTTTCTGCATTAATCCTTACCAGGAATAAAAATTTGTGAGTAACCTGGCCATTTGGGAATGGTGAAGTAAAATGAATAATCCTTACATTCTGACTACTTGATGGGTATGCTTGTCAGTGCAATTGGATAAAAAAAGTGTTGGCAAGATCTGTTAGGACCTGCAGTATGCTTCAGGTAACCAGAAACTGGAATGAGAAAAGTTACGTAACACCGAAGAAGGGAAAATGATTCATTGAAGCTCATCAAGAGAAGCAGTCGTAACAACAGCACTACTTTTAATTTAGTAAATTAAATTGTCATGCTACAGCAGAATACTGAGATAAAACCTTTAAATCTGTATTTCAGTATACTTCCAGGACTAACCTCTAAAACTGAAAGCAATAATAGTATTTTTGGGTCACAGTCAAGATCAATATTTAATAATCACCATCATAATAACAATAATGAGGCATTTCACTTGAACAATGAACTTGATATTGGTGGGAGGGAGTTGCTATTTAAATACATAAACCACACCTTTTTTTAACAAATGCATAATTGTACTTCATGAAATAATTTGAAATTCCTAATTTTAAGTGAGGGAGAACTGCCATCTAGTTGTGGTTTTTGTCTAAGTCTTAACAGCAAGATAGATCTGCATGACTGGGACAGATAATAGAAAAATACCAAAAGTTTCATTTCTAAACAAGTGAAAAAGGTTTACATGTAATAGGAGGACTTCAAGCAGCATGCTTTTTTGGTTGGTTTGGCTTTTTAAATAAAATTTAGGATATAACTGCTGTTTTCACTGCTGTCTTTAAAGACCGTAAAAGTAATGTTGAGCAGAATTACTGACATATAACCAAAATACTTGTGATAATAGCATCTGTGCTATGTACTAGCTTCCATAGATAAGACGGATCATGGCAGCAATGTGGTTAACTGGGCTTCAACACAAACTACTTACCCAGAGTCCTCATGAGTTTATACTTGGTCTCTAGTGTGCATGACAGCCCACGCCTTCATATGGGCACTTATGTTGTTAGCACTGTGAGCTAGATCAAGCTGGATGGATAAGGTAGCACATGCAGTACCCTATCTTCTGATTGCTGGATAGCTATATTTTAAATTTTGTACTGCGCTTGCAGTTCCCCATCCTATTTTTGCCTTTTCCTTTTGCAGTTATAGATAAGATGATACACAAATGATGTGTTCAAAGTTTCTGCACAAACAGCAGTCTGTCACTGGGCATGATCTGCTGATGAACACATTCTGTGTAGTGGAACCTACTGTATATGAAGGGTTATCAATGTGGAATCATTAGGAAATGAAAAATATTATTTTCATCCTTTTTTCTACATAATTTTATGTATATAATTTTTATAGCTATTGCTGATATATCTGAATGCAGAATCAAGCCCTCAGCCCTATCAGCTTTCGGTAATTTTAATCGTAGCTGATATTCTTGATAATAGAATAAAAATTTCTAGATAAGAATCTAGAAATATGGAAATATATTTTTAAGCTGTGTTATACCACAAATGCCGTAGCACAAGTAGATGAAAGTGATTTAGTAGCCAACATTAAATGATTACCAAATAGGATGATGTTGTAAAATGCATGATCAGTATGAGTAACAGGTAACTCAATTAAGCACAGAGCACAGGCAGATTTGTTCATCATAAATATCATATGAAGGTATATATCTCTGTAAAATATGGTGCAGAGTTTTACAGATAAGCTAATCTAACTCTGTCAAGCAGCTTTAGAAGAGTGGGTTTGCTTTGAAGCATTAAAATTGTTAGAGTAAGTCATGAAACTCTCGTGAAGACTTTTTGCACTGTTTTGAGCAATTCTGAGAAAATTGTTTTCATAAATTGTTTCTTTTCCAAAGCTAAAACTATAACTGTAGGAAATTTAACAAAGCACAGGCTATGACAAGATGAGAAAATTGACCAAGCTCCACTAGGTGAACAACTAAAAGCTTCGGCATTCCTGGTAACAATTTATGGTAGTAATGTTAAGCTGTTTAAAATGTTCTGGTTTTAATTCATCTTTTATGTGCATGGCATAAATACAATTTTTTAAAAAGATCTGGCCCTCAGTGAAATGTAATCAGTCTGACTGGATGTTTATGGATCTTTGGTTTACCTGTCCTCTGTCAAACCTCTGGAGGTGGTAATGGAGAAGCATCTTTGCCAATGACTTAAGGTATTTTCAGGGAAGAGCAGCAGAACTGGAGAAAGGAATTGTGTCCCTCTCCGTGAACAGTCTTCCAGCTCTTTCTTTGGTGTTCATGACACTGCATTTTCTTTTACTACATAGTGTTAACATTTTTGCTTAAAGAGGAACATTTTCATAATATGAAGTGCTTCTAGTTACAGCTCTTAGAGATATACCACATACCATGTTAAATCATTTTGGGAGCTACGTTCTTCAGAAGATATCCTGTGGGGGACCAGGGAGTTGCAGGGAGTGGTCAAATGCAACATGAATCCTCATCTGCAGCAGAAAGAGACTTGGAGAACAGATCAATAAAAGATATGGCTCCAGATGGGAAGTATGTCTATCAGAGGGTAGCTATGGATGCCAGGAGCCAATCCACTATGTCAGGACAGACTGGGAGACAAGCATTCTGGTAAGAAGCTGAGAAACTGTGGCGTAGCTCCTTCTCGTCCCGCTTGCTGCACCAGGAAGCTTTTCGATGTAGCCCCATGGTGGTATTTGTAGCCCTGCACTAGCGGCAATCTCTTACTCTCCTTCCAGCAGCTCTTCAACACCATGCTGTCTGACCCCATCTGAAAGATCCCCCACTAAAAGGTGAGGGGCTGTGCCCTTGGCTTTGGTAACCAATGCCATGTACCAAAGGTGGAAATAACACCCTACAGGTGTGGTGCTCCTGTACATGCCTCAACCTCACTGTTAGTGACTTTACAGCATTCAAGACACTAGGAAATAAAGGTGAGAGCAAATACAGTTAAGCGGTGTGCTGTAAAACACATCACGAACCGTTATACTGTGTCTTGTACTACACTCCTGCATGTATTTTACGCCTATGTCTTGAAGCAGATTTTGACCAAAAGAAATGTCAGAGACTAGATCTAGCTTCAGAATAAGCATTTAATCCATCTGCGTGCACTTTTACTCCATAGAAGGTGTCACCTTTGAATTACCAATGCCACCTTCAGAGCTCTTGTGCACGATGGTTGTTTACGGTTGGAGGGAATCATTTACTACCCAGTTAATCTTCATGTTTTCTCATTGAACATGTTAGTACTACTCAAGATGAGTATGTTTTACTTTTTGTGTCTCTAATATTTTTATAGATTATATTAGGGGATAGAGACTGAAGTTCCTGGTAATAAGTCAGATAATTCCACTTTGTAACTGTTCTTCCTCCAACTTCTTTCATGAACCTGCTGTCAGAAGCTTGGAAGAAAAGCTGAACTGCATTTATTTATCCTCTGTAGGCCAAAGCATGTGTGCTTTACAGCAAATAATCACTGTCTGGCTGACTTTATTGAGCATCCATGTCAATTCATCCTACAAAATATGCTTTTCATGTACTACAAAGTCTTTTTAAGGCATCTGGGACCTAAGTATGGGTGTACTAACACCAATACTTGAGATAAACCATTAAGAGATCATCCTCCTGACATGAGAAAACAAACCGCTTGATATATTCCATATAAAAGCCTCTCAAATCATTGGGAAGTGAATTCCCAAAAGGGTGGAGAGAATCAAGAAGTAAGATCCTACGGTGAAATCTAGAAAATACTGCCCCCCCCAATAAAATCCTTTGCAATAGTCACATTTATTTGAAAATTAATCACTTATATTTACCAACATAATAAACCCCAATAAACCCAACTCCCATATTTAAAGGGAAATGTTTTACATCTTACATGCCCACTTTGGTTATTTTTAGGAAGTTTCTAGAAAACATTGCCTTGCTAAATTAATCACTGACAGGAGTCATAGCTTGGATCTTTTTCCTATTATTCATTAGAATCAGACATCATTGAGGTATACAGGTAATGCTTGAATACAAAGAGAAGTTGCTATCCTTCCATACCCCAGGACATCAGTTTGGTGTCGTCTTTTCATGTACCTTACTTCTGTTGCAGGGCAAAATGGTTAAATGTCTTTATTATCTGTATTAAAGGATGAATGCAACTCTTCCACAGAAATATGCAGTAAGAACTCTGTGTACTGACATTTGCCAGTACCTCCAGAGCATGGTTTCTATGGGTTTCAGCTACATATTCTTTTCCTTACCCCTGCTTATGTGAAGCTGAACAGACTGCACTTGAATATTTAGGCCTCGCCTTTTCTGAGATCTTCATTCACAGTGATTATGTGTTCTGCTTGACTGACAGTTTGTGGTAGGGCAATTCATTAAGGTTAATTGAATTCTGAAAGGAGTCAAAAATATATCTTTGGACATGAGTGTGAATTATTGAGAAATAGTGTAATGTACATGCTTATAATTTTCAGAGTGTGTAATAAAGAACATACTGATTTTTAAAACAAAAAAGGTAATTTCACATTTGAAATAACAGAGTTAAAAATCAGTCTGGAATTAAAAATAGCACCTTTTCCTTCCTTATTAGCAATCATGATTGTTTAATCGATAGCGGGCAGGAAAAGTGACACAAAAACCTGCATCACTGCTGAAGCAGACAGGATATTGACATTTAAACAAATGCTTGAAACATACTGTGCCTACTCTTCTGGTTTTAATATTAAAAGCTTGTGAGGGACCTTGTCTTATTTTATCATTCATATTAATCTTGCACACACAGCAAACTTAGGGTGGTTCTTTTTTTTTATTTTCTACATGAAAGAGAATCACAAACCTATCAAATCCTCCTTTTCTTTCAAGAGATTGATTGAAACCTCTGTAACATTTGGGACTTGGGAGACATTTCCATTGATCTCAGTTGCTATGAGCATGGGTAATAGCCAGAATAACCCAAAACAAGCAACCTGCCAGGATTTCTTCATCCTAATGAATCATATCTGAAACTTTTCAGCAGCACTGTTGATAGAATTTGTGTCTGCACTGATTTTTGGGGAGGGGGAGAGTTACATTGTACGAAAAGATGAAAATGTAGCTGGTTGAGATATGCCGTCTAGCTTTCAGCTGCATGGTTTGGGCTCTGTTGTCGCTGTAGCTCTGGCAGCATGGATCATCATGGGCTAGCTGTAAGACAGTGTACTTCCCTGGTGGGTTTCTGCTGTGGCTGGGAGCTCAGGCATAGCATCGACCACGGAAGCTGCTCCATTTAGCTGAGGATACTTCTGCAGATGACACAAGGAGCAGTAGGCGGCCGAGTTTCTCTCTAGTGGTTCAGGTACTTAGTAGCAGGCAGCTGTGGGAAACAGCCCTTACTCATAGAGGTGTTTCACAGTCCTCCCTCTATTCCAGAACGAGTGCCTGTATAGCAAGGTACAGGGGCCTGTCCTCTCTCTCTCCTTCCCTTTCTGCTTGTCCTTCTGCTGCTCCTGTGGAAGCGCACACTGAATTCTTCCAACTGATGAGACTGTGATTGTCCTTATGGCAAACCATCCTGTTGCAAACCAGGCTCATGAGACATGATAATTCCTTCAAAAAGCGAAAAAGGAACTTTTGTCAATGGTCTTATCTGTCCCCAACAAGGAGCTATCAGCTGCAAAACCAGGAGCACCACTGCCCGTACCTCTGCTAAAACCTCAACAGTAGACAGTGGCAACTTTTGTTTGTATGTGAACACCTGACCTGTAAGGTTCCTTTCAGTTGAGCTCCTTGGGGTGAGCAGCTTGGGCAACTTGTGTGCTTGTGGAACATCTCCTCTGTGAGTCCTGAGTTACTGCAGGTGGGATAGGTAGTAAGCTGCCAGGTTTTTGTGCCACTGAGCATTCTCAAATACCAACATTTAGGTACCTCGAGGATATTAATATCAAAACCTCAAATGTCAATGGACAAGAGATGTCAAGATTTAGTTGTGCTGGTGTTTCAGGAATCTGTTTTTTGATGAAGTACCTTAAATCCTTTCATGGATTAACCACACTCGGTTTTCTCACACACTGGTATGATTTTTCATTTGGCCCTAACTTCCTGTTTCTGCTTTTTGATGGAAGTTGTGCAATACCCAGCCTTGAAAGCACAGGAGTTATCCTGTTGATTTCAGTAGGGCTAATAAGATCTGAAAATTATATAATTTGTAGTTAAGAACATAAAATATTTGCAGGGTAGTCAACTTTCAATGGGATTTGGGAATTACCACTGTTAGTTCTTTGTCCTTCCTTATTTCATAAGAATTAGGATTCTTTGACTAATTTTTATGCTACGTTAAGATTCTTGAAAGTTCAAATGGCCTTAGTGAAGGACATACTGACAAAAACTTATGTTCTGGCTGTATAATCTCTGCTAAAGGTATTTGAAGAGGTATCATTCATTACAGGGAGCTTTTTGGTTTCGGTGCTTTGTAACCATGTGATTCATTGAGCATTTTGTCTATTTTGTGAAGATGTTGGGGGTATTTTGGTCTTTGCTTTTAACATCAATTGCACTAAATGTGGCTTTAACCAACTTGACTGAGCCACCTAGAATTGGAAGAGCACTTCTTGTTAATTTATGTGACTAAACAGAATGGAAATACTTTTGAATCCCTACTTGTAAAATTGCCGTGCTCAACAGAACCCAGATTTTAGCTGAGTACTAGAAGAATAATTAAACAGAAGGAAAACAAAATTAAAGACTTCTAGAATCAGTTTTGTCTTTTTCTTTTAACCATTTGCCTTTTAAAATTTTTCTGTTACCACTTTTATCACTCTTAATTCTTCAGCTCCAGTGAGGGCAAATTCCATAGTCCGTTCCCTGGGAGATGAGCTGAGGGAGGGGGTCTGACTGGTATGTTTGGTGTGAATGTGTACAGTTACTCTTTTTCATTTCTGTATGTTTCTGTTGCAAAATTTGCAGAAAGGTATCAGTCCTCAGATTATAATTCACTCATCTTTTTAGTTTATTGGGTATGAACAGGGCCAACAATGACAAGCTGAGGTCTAGCAAGGAGGAGTCTTTTGTGACACGGTTCCCTCCTTCAGTGCTTGATTCCAGACTAGCTATAAAAGTATCTATCTATCTATCTAACATATTGGCGAGGGCAAAACGGTCTCAGCCCTGGGATATTTTGCTTAATTTGTTGCCAATTAACCCAAACTTCTAATGACCGATTTGGGTGTTGAGGGAAAAAAGCGAGCATAAACAATTAAGCACTGAAGCAAAGGCCTCTCCCCTCCCTCGCCCAGGCGCAGCTGAAGCCGGACACCTCTCCTCCCCCGTCCCAGCCCCTCCCGCCGCCGCCGCCGGGGCTCTCCCGCCCCGGCGGGGCACCGACGGGCGGCGCAGGGCGAGGGGGTCGGTGCCCGCGCGCCACCCGCCCGTGCCGCCCCTCCGCCCCGGGGCCCCGCGGGCTCCCCCGGGCGGGCGCGGGCCCGGCCCGGCCCGGCCCGGCCCGGCCGCGCCTCCCAGTGCCCCGGCACCCGTGTGGGAGCAGGGTGTGGAGACCTTTCCATC
The DNA here is from genome assembly GCF_018139145.2 of Gymnogyps californianus. Classification (NCBI taxonomy): domain Eukaryota; kingdom Metazoa; phylum Chordata; class Aves; order Accipitriformes; family Cathartidae; genus Gymnogyps; species Gymnogyps californianus. Next base: position 112,811,838 of record NC_059471.1, on the reverse strand, counting down.
TCCCCCTCCGCTGGCTGCTGAGTGCGAGCGGCTTTCCTTCTTCCGCTCCTCGACTGTGAGTTGAGGTGAGCGTCATCGAGTCTTTACAAAGCTGTTTTGCTAGGGAGAAGCGTTCCTTGCAGGTGATGCAAACTCACGACACCTCATCCGAGGAAGCAAGGAGAAAGACCAGCTTCAGAGTCCTCTCGAAACCTTGCTGTCGGGGGCTGAAGTCACTCAGCCCGCCAAGTCCACGAGGTTTTCAAGCCTACCAAGGCATACAGGGGCAAAGCAGTCACGGTGTGTAGTTAGCCACAGAAATCTCAGTGGTTGCCAGCTAATAGATGTTTATAGGCAAGTGCTTCTGCCGTCATTACATTTATTTTAAAACAAAGATCTCTGTGTGAAATTGAAATTTAATGTTTCTTCCAACTTGTTTGCAGTGCAGGAAAAAAAATGAGATTTTGACCTATTAAAATGATGGATTGCATCTACTTAAACGATGATTATAATTAGTTGAATAAACATCTAGAAAGTAATGAGCTGTAAAGATACTACTTTCACATATAGTAATGAAAGTAACGGGAATTATTGATGTGCTGATTTACCAACCAAAATGATGGCTGTACAGGATATCCTTAGTGATATAAAATGCGATAAAACACTTGTGGTTTGAAGATGCTTCTTGGTAAGTTTGTGATAAGTTAGTCTAACCAATTATGAATTAAAAATTAGTTATTTTTAAGTTCTTTGTAAGCATTGTCTATCTTTCCCTGTGAGTAGTTTGAATGTGCATTTCTGACTGCATCAAACATCAAAGTAATCAAATTGAAATTTTCTCATCAGAGTGTAATTGAGAAGCAAGGCTTATCTTCAATAGAAATAATTTTAGTTTGTCTGTAAGAGTGCTGTTCTTGGATTTAAGGATAACACTGAGAGATAAAGATTTAGACTTGTTTTCTATAAGCCTGTGGGGTTTGGTTTTTGTGGTGTAGCTGTTGGTGCTGTAATCAGTACTGCACCCCTCTACAAATGTTGCCCTGTGGATTATCTGTATACCATGATGACTATGACACTATATTAAATATAAATGTAAAAACTATTTACACATTACTATGAGTGAAAAGGTGTATTTGTTATAAGATCTGATTGTTACGTAAATAAGGCAAGGTTTATACTGTTATTTCTTCCTCTAATTCTTACCTTGTGGAGGACTTTTTCTTGTATGTTTGATAGATGGTTTGTTCAGTAGAGTTATTCAGACAGTAGAAATGATACTGTTCAGAATTTACTATCCTTGTATCTCAAAAGAGTTTACAAGTTCACACATGGCATATGATATGTTTATTTTCCTTAGGGAGGAATACATAAAACAGTATTGTATAAGAAAAGAAAACATAGAAAGGGAATCAAGGGCAGACAAATGGGTTTCAAGAAAAGATCTGATTCTGGCATGAATATAGCAATTCCTTTTGTTTAAAATCAGGTATCTGGTTTGTCTAAAAAGATAATTTTCACCAATTGACCTAAAATGGATTTAAATACCAGTTTAGTTGAATGACTAAAGTGTCAGGTTTTGAACAGTTATAGCTTATGACTGTCAATTTACCAATACAAGGTAAATCAACATGACTTTCATCTGAATGAAATTAAGGGTATCAACTACAGGCTTGTATTGGTTTAACTATATGATTGTAGACAAGCTGATGAAGTTTGTGTAGACTAGACCCTTTCTGGTTTGGATCTGTGCAGAACTGGCAATGGGTGGTAAGGAAAAAAAGCATAGTCGTTAATTGGGAGTTTACTTCTAAGCTATCCAAAAGGCAGTGCTTGTACTTGATTGTATTAGTGTTTATGTGGTATCAGGAGTGACTACCCAAGCTGTGGTTGGATGAGAGACAAATGTCAGTGGCAATACAAGCTGAGGAGTTCCCACCTACCTGCCCACTCTGTGTCCTGCCAACACAACCGTTTCTCAGGTCGCTGTGTTCCAGGCTATGAAGATAATTAAAACTTTTGCAAGAAGTGCCTTTCTAAAGTGGTTTTGAAAAATGGGAAATTCTTCATTTTCATAGCTGCCCCTAGCTTTACAGGTAATCAATATGAGTAAGTAATCCCAACTTTGGTCATTCTTAAAACCTAATGTTTTTTAATGCTCTGTCTACCTATGCCTCTCTCCAGGAGTCCAGTTCTTATCTCCTCTGGGCCAAGAGGCCGTCCAGCTCTGGGATCAATTAGGGTCTTCCCTGAATCACATCCGTGTATCTCCAGAACAGCACAGGAAGGTCCATGGGCTGTACTCCAAAGGGGGAGTTTTCTAGCCCCTGGTTAACCCACTTCCCCTTCAGCATATGAGTGGACCCTGCCATTGCAATGTGGCTTCCTTTTGAACTATCTGTTTAAATTTTAAACTGCTTTCTGGAGTGTTCCCCTGAGTGTTGTAAAGAAAACTTCAATCTCATGGCTGTGCTGAGAGGCATGAAGGAGGTCCCGTGGTAGTTCTTTCTGACAGGGAAATAGATGCTGCCTCACAAAACATGTTTGAATTTTACTCCCAAAGGCTCCAGGCAGTTCCTTCATAGCTTAGCTAACAGGCAGGGACAACACATTAAAAAACAACTTAAAATAAATAATAATAAAAAAATATAAAAAGAACTTAGTAGGAACTGGTTTTTTGTTGCTGGCAACAAACTTTTCAGAATCTTAACTTTAGATCTGCCTAATGATTTCAGACACTAATTTTTGATTTCTGGCTTGAAATACATTCACAAAGTGATTTAAAGACTTCTCAATAAAAATTTACTGGGATGCCCAGGTGGTCATGGCTTTCAATCAATAACCACTCCTTTAATAACATAGTAACCTGTTGACAAGAAACATAGTGGAAGTGTCTTTCTCTAAATCAGTCAAAGGGGATAAGCCCAGAGAAGGAATGGAAGCTAAATTCCCCAGATCAATAGCTACTGTAGTGTATCTGTCACCTCTGCTGTGTGGCAGGAAGTATGGCTGAAACAGAAATAGTTATTGATGCATTTTCAAATTTCAAATGTTCAGTTACTTGAAGATACTTAATGAGAGTTTTTAGAGCACCTGATTAGTGGCCCTGGCTTTAATGATGCACTTTGAAAGTCACAATAGATCTTGGATTCCCCCCCCCGTGTATATCCATGGACTGATTTCTCCAAAGGAACTGAATTGACTTGCATAAGACAGCACAGGAGTGTCATGAGTGCAGTAGTTTCTAGAGCTGCAAGCAAGTGCCCTGAGCACCAGTTTACCCTTCCTCTCTTCCGAGGGAAGAGCCCCATCCGTACGAAGCAGCTGAGCACAGGCAGTGTTGTGCTGACTCTGAAATACGCAGGGCAGGGGCAGAGACCAGGGGGGAGGATGAAAGAATCTTTCATTATTGAAGTTACTGTGGTTTACCTAACTGGGCTGGATTCTTTTTTAACAGTATCTGTGAACTGTTCTGCTCTTGCACGTCACTGTACATCCCTCTAAGAGCTTTTGAGTAGTAGAATACTTAAAGCAATTAAAAGCCATTGTAGGGGGGGAAAAAGACAATAAAAAGTAAAATTGGAAGTTCTGGAAAACTGTAGGTCTCTTCTGTAGAGTAAAAACACGTTTCTCATCTAAAGTAAACAGATACCATTCACTGTCTTTCATGGAGCTACATGATTAACATGACCTGAAGATGCATCTCTGATATTAGCTGCCTCTTCCCGCTCAATGGGAGTGTTTGGAAGGGGAAGTTCACTAGGAAAGGTAGGAGGACAGCGATAGAGTATATTGGTTACTTAAAGGTGACCTGCAAATCAACTTGATGTTATTTGACCATACACGCTTAGTGCCCCCAGTAATAACTATGCTTTCAGCACATTATTATCCAGCCTTGCCTGGATCACTGCCCTTTATTCATAGACTGACGTCACATCAACTCTGCTGGACCATGAAGCAAGCTAATAGGTAAGTGTCTTTCATTGAACTGCATAGTTTGGTAAAGCATTCACTTTTAACTGCGTTAAATATTTCTGAAAAGCTTTTTGGACAGAACTGTACTTCGTGGGAAAGGAACTCAGACTTTTTTTTTTTTCCCCATCTCGGAAAAGCTAAATACATGCCCTCTAATGTTTATGGCCTGCTTGACAAGGAGAAGATTAGTAGGAACCGTAACATAGTTGTACAAGTGGCAGCCAGGAAGTTTTATCTTCTTTGGGACTTGCCTGGTATTGGGTTGCCTTAGAAAGAAAAGAGGAGAGAGCTTTGTGGGAGGAGGGTAAGGCTTTTCAGCACATTAGGATCAAATTAAACTATTCAGAATGAGCCTCAGAATCTGCTGGGCCAGATACATATGAAAATACATTTCCAAGGAAGAGGAATTATGCAGAGGAAAGCAGTAAGATGATCTCAGAAACAGGATTTCAAAGTAAAGAGGGAGGTAACTAGACTGTTAACTCCTGAGGTGAGAAAACTCAGAGTCATGCCATCAGTCTTTGCATATGCAGACAGATGCAAATAAACTCTTCTCCATGACAACATGGAAGACTTCTCTATGTGTCTGGCAAGTCTTTCCAATAATGGAGATGGCAAAGCAGTGAACTAGATTAGTTGGGGAAATTGTGGGATACAGATGGTACAATAGCCTCAAGAATAGCTTGGGAACACGTCTGTCAGGAATGCCATGAGGTGTATTTCATGCAGCCTTTGATCAGAGGGCTATACTGGGTCATTGCTCAGTGTCTTATCCACTACTTTTTTTTGTGTATTACTGTGAAGGCTAAAGGAAGGTCAGAGTGGAGGGGATGTGGAAAAGATTTGGGAAGAAGTGCATCAGAGACAAAAGATAGCATTTTAATTGGAAATACCAGTTTAGACAAAAGTTCCATGGAGAACAGAGAAAGGATAGGTTCACAAATGTGTCTGCAGTGACTGTAAAATGTCTATATCTAACTGTAAAAACAGTCAATTCAAAATGTAGATAAATCTATTCCCAAGCAAGCATAATTGACTGTATATGATAAAGTACATGATATGTTAAATCATACTAGGATATACAGATTTAACCTTGAGAGAAACAAGACTTCTGAGATGTGACTCAAATGATTTTTTCTTAAATATGTAGAGTCTTCATGTTTCTTTTTGCTGTTATAAGATGAAAGTGTTGTGTTGTTCTAGAAATCTCTGTAACAGTATATCTAGCAAGCATAGATTTTTTTAAAGATAGAGTTCAAAAAATGTTACTTACAATTTTGCTGTAATTTTTCCATAAGTAAAAATAGTGGTCTTCTGGTTACATCATATAAGTATCATAGAAATGAAATTCAACATTGAAGCGTGACCGAATGTGAGCCCGAACCTATTCCTCTTTCTCCATTTCAATCTCAAGTTCACACTCCACAAACTGCAATCAGGTGCAATACAGAATCCTTTTGATGATAAAATAGCAGTACTTGGAAGTCTAAAACAAATGATTACTTAAATTCCAACTTCCCAACCCAGGGATAGGTCCATTAAATCATTACAACTGAAAATATTTGACATACCGTAATACTAAATTTAGGTAACCCATGAGCTACCTGTGGATAGACCTGTATAAACAAGCAAATGGAGAAATCTGCTTAAGAGGTCTGAGACAACCTAGTACAGGAATCCATATAGCTTTATTATTAATCCTTGTCATATATCTGCTTATATATTAATAGAGAAAGTGAACTGTATTGGAATTTGCTGTGCCTCAAGCAAAGATTACTTCCACCTTCTTTGAAGGTGAATTGTCTATCTCTCTAATCCATCAGAATAGGATTCTCTGTGCATCTGAATTGTTAGCAAATGCAGTGTCAAAATTGAAGTCTTTATTTGCAAAAGTAATCTTTTAAATTCTAATGCTGGTAAGAACTATAATTTCATACTTGTATTGGGGTTTTACATCTACACACTCTCAGAAGAGGTAATAGTCACACTTTTAAAAAATATACACTAGTCTAATAAACACTGATGAAGTGAGCATAGGCAATAGGATCAGCCCTTTATGGAGAAGCAATACATTATTCAGTATAGAAAAATGTTAATATTAATTTGGGCTTTTCAATTTGGTTGTAAAGTTATATTCAAACCCTCTGTATGGGTATTGAGGTTGAGAAATGCTCATTATGTGTCCTTAAATAGCAATTTGTTACATTTACATGTGCAGGAAATGATGCTTTTGTACAAATTCTGAGTTCCATACATAAAATATGAAACTATTACGAAGATATAGTAGCCAGGTTTACAGAGTTGAATTGCCTTATAATTTTGAAATACAACAAAATGACCCAGGGCATGCTATAAAAATCTTAATTTAGGAAAATGTGTATGTGAAAGTGATTTGATAGCAAATGGTAATTATTTTCTTCTCTATTACTATAGCCAAACTGGTAGGAGATTGATTTTGTTTTTATTCTTAGTACAAAGTGTTTTTAAAGGAAAAAAAAAAAAATCTATTGTCAGCTGAAACCTTGTCTGCAGAGTCCCAGCCTAAAGCAAGATTAAAACAGTCAAGTTTTAAATCCCTTGATGTATCTGTGTTTGTAATGGAAATGCTAACATAACCTTAGCTGTTACAGGGCAAACAATATTGCAATAATAAATAATGAACAAAGTGGTTTAATAATTTGAAGCAAATCATGTCATGGGCCTGGCAAGATTTTATGACTAAATTATATGGGCAGGAACCTATCAACGGACATGCTGCATAAATACCATAAATAGATGGACTAAGGATGTGTGTTCATGAAGCTGAAACTACAGTTTTCATGATCTAGGGGATAAAATGCTGTAGGAGATTGTAAGAAATTGGGTGGAAGCCTTAGGCAAATCAAAAGCCAGAACAAATGATCAATGTGTCAGTTTTTAATCAATGGCTATTATCTCTAGTGCTAATGATCTGTACAGTGCCTCACTAAATCTGCTGGGCTTCTGAATATGGATGTTTTGGTTAATGATCCATTATGTGGCCTGTTGGTAAAACTTCTTTCCTTCTAATTGCAAAACATTATATATGTGGGGTTTTTTTTCTTTTCAGTAACATGCATAACCTGACTGAATGTTTTCCTCTTTATAGCTTAAGGAACAATAGGAATTTCCCTGGCACGGTCTGGATCTGGTTCAGTCAGGTTAGCGTCTTCTTTCTGACAATCACTCTTACTCACTGCGTGCTTCTAAAATGATGCAATGACTCACAAAGTAGGAAACGGCTGATTAATTTACTCCTTCCTGATCTCTGATGCCAAGAACGAGTTTCTGGAGTTGCAGCTTGAAGGACATCTGTTTTCCTTCAAAAGGTGAAGTGCTTGATCCTCAGTTAACTCTTTTCTTTGGCTTAGATCAACAACAATGTAGGATGAGGGCAATGACCACAGGCATGCCTAGAGTTACTTGGTTTTTAGAGCTGTGAAGAAGAATGTCTACAGTTAGGAGTTAAAGAGCAGGCAGGATGTGGGAAATAGCCCCAGCTCGGCGCACTGCCAATACGGCTCCTTCTGCCCAGAGCAGGGAAGGGGAGCAAAAGAACCGTGAACCCATTGCACCAACCCCATCTTAGTCAGGAAGGGTCTCTGCTTAGGCAGTTTTCTCTAAGGGGTTGTTAAATGGGCAGAAAAAAGACTCTTTAGGTGGTAGTTCAGTACTAGGGAGACTATATAAGTGAAAGTCCTGTCTTCATACTCCAGTGGCTGTATAGCAGGGGCCACAAGAAGTGGTGATAAGGCTGAGATTTTGGAAAGATTGTACTTCCTTTAGGTTTCTCTGAGCAAATGCAGTATTTTAGAATGTGGAGATCTAAGCGGCCAAAAACCGTGTTTATTTTTGTCTGTGTGGGACTTGGTTTTAAGGGCTTGCGTTGCAGCTGGCATTCAGAAATGCCCTGGTAGTGCACAGCAGCTCTTTCCAAATTCCTAGCATGATTTTCTTCTACTTGTGACATACAGGCACAAGCAAGTCATTATGCTAGTGTTAAGGCATTCGTTTTGTAGCTGTCTGACACTTCTGCAGACCATACCGATGGCGATAGGATTGTCAGGCTGCTGTGCAGTCAGAAATGAGGACGGCAAGAGAATGATCCAGCGTATTCTATAAAGCTAGGGGTAAGGTTACGGGGTTAGACTACCTGAAGTCGATTTGTGAAACACCCTTCATCTAGGAGTCTTACATCCAGAGAGATCATGAAATTTGTCTCACAATCCATGGATTTGTCTATTGCTTCAACAACATCTTTCTCCAGTTGCAGCCCTTCAGGTGACAAGGCTCCATTTTAGTTCAAACACTGAGATAGGAAACTCTGGTTGGTGATCATCTCAGTACATGTAGTTTTCTGGTCAGATTAGTTTTTAGAGAACCTAGTTTACTTATTTGTGACAAAAACAGGCTGTATTGCCTTAATACATAAAAAGAATCACACTATCATTATTAACCTGTCTCCATATTATTATTATTAATCTATCTCCATGCTTTAGATGTTCTTTGAGAGATCGCCCTTTGTCTGTCTTCAAGGCAGCCTAATTAGGGCACTCTGATTTGATACCATTTAATATTCCCCTCTTAACTCATCTACTTATAGAAAAGCATGGCAGATGTTCTTTAAACTCTAGGGAAGGTTCTGTGAGCCTTTACCAGGAAATTTGCGCTCGCACCCTGTCACACAGCAGGAAAGGGGTCTTTTTGCTGGAGCTCTCCTAAAGACAGCATACACAATGCTAAAGGTTCTTGATGTAAGAAAATAGACATTCCCACAATTTCAGGTCTTGATTTTGGTGGGGGAAAAAAAAGGGAGGGGGGTTTATAAACATGGGAATGCCAAAATTTATGTATATTCTCCAAACTTGTTACTCGCATTTAGGCAAGGTAAAGGCAGAAACTTATCCTCTAATAAGATTCTGTACTCTGCACTGTATATTAACACTGTGGATTCAACTAAAATTTTCTTTCATTATAGTTTAACTAGCTTTAATGATTTAGGTTCCTATTAAATCAGAACACAGTTTTTCTCCTGTCTCGGGCCCTAGCAGTTTAAATCTATTAAGTCACATCTGTTACATATTACAAGGAATGCAAGGGTAGCCCCACTTGCAAGATAATTTCAATAATGGGCCATTGGTTTTACAATTTACTGCCAAATTTGAAGACATACACTGTTTAGGCCACACTGAAGGACTACATTGTATCTTTATAGTTCTTTGTTACTAACTGGTTGCTGTTTCTGGCACCCATCATTGGTTTGTGCTCCAGTGTTTGATAGCTTCTCTTCTTGTTTCTTTTTTGTGAAGCTCTTGTGTGGTCTAGAGCATGATTAATTTTGTTCTGTGCTCAAAATTACTTGGAATATTACCTTAGGTTCTGTATTGTTGTTAGAGATATCTTGTTCTGTGCTTTTCAGTGATTAATTCAGCTAAAGTGACTTCACAAAGGTCTTTTGCAGGAATTGGGAGTCAGATTGCAATTCCTCCACCCCTAAATCTTTCAGAAGCTCCTCTTCCCCCAAACTATTTTCAGTAATTGAGATTGTATTATACCGTATATAGAAAGTGTGCTGCAGATAACGTTCTTCAGAGTGGGAAGGAGGATGATAAGGTTGTTCTAGGAGAGAAAGAAAATGGAAAACAAACGTAGCGTTATTAAATTGTCCTATTTTTTTTCCAAATATGAAATTCATGCTTTAAGGCTTCTCTAAGAGAAGATTTGAACAGAAAAAGCACCCCAATCCAAGCTTGCACCTACAGATACTAGGTATTACAAGCACTTGATGCCAAGGATTCTGGAAAATCCTTCTTGTGTCTCTTTCTAATGCAGGGCAGATGCTTACACTCCCTTGTAAAGTTCAGTTCCTTGTACCATAGACACTAGCTACATCTCCAGCATGAATTATTGAAAATTAATGTTGAGCATTTTATCAAATGTGCTATGAAGACATTGTATAAATTATTTTTATTTTTATTGGGTTTTTTTTTTACTTATTTTCTGTCTCTGAATAATAACAGCTCTACTCCCACCTCCTTATTTAAAAAAAAAAAAAAAGGAAAAGATAAAGAAGAAAATATTCTGTTGTAGTGGCAGAAATCTGCCTGATACCTGAATGTGACACTTTGAAATGCTGTAATTTCGACAGAAGAACAAAGGCAGGCATTAGAAATGAGGTGTTATTTCCCTGTTCAGACACAGCTTTAAGTAAGGCTTGGGAAGGGGAAGGTTGATTGTGTGACATACCTCACAGAAACAAGCGATAAGAACTATATTAATACCAAGATGTTTGACTCCCATACTGTAACAGCGTGCCTGTGCAACATATTGCCATTTAAAGTGCCAGGATCCATTTATGTGCTGCATAAAACACAGTAATACCTCTTGCAAACTCAGAATAGCTTATCTGTACATTCAGCAGCATTTGTAAACATCTGAGGATGATAGGCATGGATCAGGCACGCAGTGTGTTCGGCATGAGGTTGTAAGTGGGGAAAAAGAAAAAGTAAGAGTGAGGAAGAGCTGGCTGCATTTAGAGGGGTGGTTGTGTCTCTGAAAGCCTGGTGTGATGTTGTCCACATTCTTGGGAAGTAGAAACCCTGTTACGTGCTCCATCTGCTTCTCTTCCAACTTTGGCTTTGCAGAGCTCTGAAAGCTCGGCTGAAGACAGGCGCTGTACAGTATGACAGTCCGTAACTCTGACAATTCGTAACTGCTCTGGTTTTGACCTATCTGTCCCATTGCCGTCTCTGTTCTTCCCACACTCAGCAGTTTCCAATAGTATTTAATTTGGATTTCAGACCTCTGAGGTCTGACCTGTTTGGTACCAGCTGGTCCTCTGCTGCTGCCTGTCTTTCTCTTGCCTTTGCAGCTCTTCCCTTCTCACCTGTTGTCGTTCACAGAAGTCATCGGGTTTTATGTTGTGCTTTTATCCATCTTGCTTTATCTCAGGGAAATATGTTCTGTAGGAAGGAAAGCGTCCTGAAAGGCTGGAGTGGCTGAGGTTGGAAGGTAAGTAGTGGAACGAAGGAGGAGGGAAATGAGAAGGAGACTTGAGAGTCCTTTTTGTAAATAAACAATAAAGCCTTAACAAGTCTTTTTGGTATTCCTTGAACACCATTCTCTGAAGAATAAATGCCAATTTCCAGATTTTGTTTATCTCAGTAATACACTTATTTCAGAAACAATTTGGGAGGTAACTGGAATGAATATTATTTAATTGCAACCTGTTTGCCATGGGGGAGGAGGAAGGCAGAGTTATGACTAGCCAAGTTTTTTGTGTGTGTGTTTTATGTTGGGTTTTTTTAAGGGTAAGCACTGTAGTCTTTCTTTTTACCTTGTCAATCACACGTAATTAGTACTTTCTGTGCACAGAGAGTTTTCACTGTCATGTAGATTGATTAGAAAAAGGCATGTTCTCTAAGGCCTCAGTTCTTCTGATGAATTAAATAGTCTTGCTATTCAAGTTAGTAAGAGCAGGCTTTGACACATATTACATATGTATAGTTTCTGCAGTGTTTGGAAGGCTACTTTGACTTTCATGGGATTTAGATCCGACTCACGATGCGTGCTATCATAAACATAAGTGATCCCTTATAATAAAACATTTGGCAGTATTTACCATCAGAAATGCCTCTTCGCAGAGAATGTGCTATTTTCTGCCTTCTGCAGGCTATCACTCTAAATTTGTATTTAATTGGCACCTACGCCCTATTGAAACTGGTGTTCCACCTTGTGTGTGGGCTAAGTGCCATGCTGACAGATGGACATCAGTGCTGGTATGCTAGAGAGCCAGTTTTCACATTGCATGTAAGTCTGAGTGCCTACTTTTCCTTTGCAGATAGTGAATTTGAAAATCTTAAAAGGGCTTTCATGTTTAAGGTGAAAAGGATGCACCAGTGCTTTCCAACTCCATAGTTGGAGAGTAGGAAAAAATATTGTGGTAGTATGAAACAGATGTTTAGTTATGGTTAGCCAGGGCTGCTGTTCAGAGGGAGGATTATCTTCATCTCCACCCTCGATTAGCTCTCCACAGGGCACACACTGACTTTTTAGTGACATTATTTCCGTGGCTAAGCCAAGTTTCTTGCAGAATACCTCTGCTGAATACAGAAATCTGATCTGTCCTGCGTCCCGTATAGGAGTCTGTCTATTACTTCTGCTCAATAGAAGCTTTATAAAGACAGCTTTGGCGAAAAAGCTTTATTCCAATGGTTATTTAACTCCTCAGTGAAGAAGATAAGATGTTAAGAAAAAGAAAAGAAATCAGTAAATATGCTGTTTTATTATTCTGCAGCATTTAATACACATTTCAATACTTCCTGTTCAGCATTTCTTTTCCTTTCTTCAGGCAATTAGCTGCTAAGATATAAACATAATAAAAGCTAAACTGCACAAGAGAGGGGTTTTCATCCTTTTGCTAATGCAAGTACAGACTTTAAATCTCAACCTGAATACTCTTTACAGATTGACAAGGGGTGCATTATTCTAAGTCACTCTGTATTATGTGTGAAGAGTGCCCCAGCTGTGTCACTGCTGAGGTTAAAAGGTGTTAGCGCTTGCATCTTTTAAATGAGCATAGTAAATGAAAGTGAACAATTAAGTAAGAAATTTGGCTTGCTATCTCTGCATGCTGTGTTTTATTGTGGTGTTGCCAGCTTCTCTGAATGAAAATACAAGAGCAAATTAAACAGCTTTATGAACTCGCAGGAGGAGCAGTTGTTCTAGTGGCTTTCATACAAATGTCTAATTAATTCTTGAAGTAACCCAAATTGTTCTTTTGTGATCTGTGAATGGGAATTTGCGAGGAACCTGCGCAGATGAAACTAAGTGAAAGGAGAGCTGGGATTTAATGATTAGCTGGCAGTTTGCAGTTGCTGGGTCCAGAAAATTTTAGTTATCTTTCTCATTAATATTACATTACAAAGTTAATGAAACATTTGGATGAATATGTTATAAGTAATAAGGCATTAATGTTATTTTTCGAGCAGTCAGTTACGCTAATGGGCATCTGTCATTTTTTCATGAGTGTTTATTTGAGTTGTTTGGGAAAATCCTAAAATAAAGGTATGTTGCAATTAAAAAGCAAAATTTAACAAAAATCTACATTTGGCTAGTAGTAGTGGATTTAAACTATTTTGTTAATAGAAAGACAATGTTACTTTGGGAGAAAAGTTCACAACTGTATAACTTTTGCTTCCTTCCTCCAAACATTTCAGAAAGTCTAAGTTTAAAGTTCTCGAAAGATATGTTCTTTTTATTTCATGCCAAACCCATATGAAATAAAAAGTTCCTTTAAAAATGGATATAAAATATTCATTATTCATAGTCAAATACATACCAACTTCAAAGCTTGTACTGAAATTACTGAATTATCAAAAATTATTTTTATGGAAATAGTATTCCTATTCACTACACCAATGCTACCATCTTACTCCCCTGGAAAAAACTGAATTAATGTCATGGTGTCAAACCAACAGCACCTTCACAGCTGATATTAATCCAAACTCTCCTTTTTTGTAAGCAAATTTGATATAGTATCAAATATTGATGTTTGTGTAGTATCAAGCATTTGTATCACAGAAGTGGTGTTCTGTTACATATTTGAACAGTCAAAGTTAACTGATTTTAGGTAACAGTTGGCAAGGTTGCTCTCTACATTGTTTGGAACACAGCACTCCATGAATTATATGTGTACAGTTTCATTAACAGGTCTTTTTATAGAGGAGGATGGAGTCAAGCAATGGGCAAAATATAAATAGCAGAGGAAAGCTTGGCCAGGATGCATGGAAGTGTCTTTTAATGTGCAGGCAGCTATAGATGTGAAATAATACCTGTACCTCTCCAGTAAGGACACTGAAAGGAATTGTGCATTTTCTTGGAGAAGGGAAGAGCTTGCTTTCTTCATCCTCCGTTAAATATGTAGTACCCTATGATTTCTCCTCTACTGTATTTTTATTATAGCTTGGGAATTCCTTTTTAACTAAGAATTTGGCCTTTGTCTTCGTTTGGACCAGGCTTTACTGATTGAGTGTAACTTACATGTTTGAGTTTGTTTACTTAGCACTACTTTTTCCTTTAAAACATCCACATATGTTTGTCCTTACAATAACTTAGCTGAAGATCAAATTAAGCTCATCATAGCTTTAAATCAGTCTGATTTAACTTGCTGTTTTCATAGTGGAGATATAATTTCACTCCCTGTTGTGTGATTTGATAGCTGAGAAACGTGGAACTGGGCTATGTTTGCATAGATCTGCAAAGCTTTATCCAGCTGACTCATAAAATAGAAGCGACTCCTTGTAAAAGCAAATCTCCCCACTTTACTGAGGTTTAAAATAAGCCCCTGAACTCATTGATTCTTGTCAAAAGCTATAGCCAAGAATTGCTTTGTATTTTCAAAAAATGCACTCTGGAATAATGACATAAAATAATATCCAGCCATAATGAAAGTAAACAAGAAGTCTTTTTAAAAAAAGAAAAGGTCTTGGGATCTTTGGGAGATAAAAACTCTTGCTTCCCCTGCATGTGTTACAGTGGAAAAGGTCCTGATCCAGGAGAAACGTCTAAATTACCAGAATACAATAAAATCCTTAATGGATAAGCTAATATTGTACTGTATTGTGATCTATAGTAGTAATCATTAATGAATTGATATGGACAGTGTTGCTCTCACAAATGATAGGAGATGGGCAATATCTTGGTTTGATCAGAAGCGGTGTACCTGACGGCATGTGTGTTTTCCACTGTAGCAGATTATCACTAGTCAGTTGAATTCACACCTGATACAGGTCTGGATCTAATATGTTAAGTAAAGGTAACCTGTACAGCTGTAATTGTAACTCAGAAATTGCTTATTCTCTGACCCTAAGGTATTTATAATCAGTAAATTCACAGAATGTCATATGAAGATCAGGATTTCATGTGTGTATGTGTATGATGCATACTAAGTTGCATCCCAGTGGAGCATTTCATTTAGTGAGAGACTTGCAAACTTATGTAAAAGGAATATGAGAGCTTAACTGGAAGGAGTTACAGAAAGTCTGTAAATTATATTTTAATACAAGAGCAGACTTTGCTTTTATACCAAGCAACAACTGATGGATATTGGATGGCCACCTACCTGTTGATACAGTGTTCCTCTGAAAAATGTGGAGGAGAAAGAGCAAAGTCTGTTTCCTGACTCATGTAAATCTGCTGTTAAAAATACGTATGAATAAGTATATTTTATAATATTGAGTGACTCCAAGAACTGAAGTTGTTGACAACATCAGGGACACTTGATGGATTATAATGATGCCTAATTTATTGTATCTGACTGTATGGAAATCTTTCCAAGCTGTAGAAGTGGGTGTCAGAAATATAAAATAACGAAAAGCACTACTTAGCCTACTTCTATACGCTTATAAGGCATAAGCTGTGGTATTGGGGTATGCATTCATAACTCGTAGGGCAGTGAATAAGACTGGCATGTGTAAGTCTGAAAAGAGAGTTTGGCTCAATTCCCATATGGATAAATAAAGTTAATAGACATATATGCATATATGTCTATCTTATTAGCTACATATAATGTCTGATATATGTATATATTTATTTAATAGAGGTAATAGCTCCTTGTCAGATTGTCACTCTAGCAATACCTTAAAATTTTTGAAAGGCCAGAGCAGAGTCATATGCTTTAATACAGTCAATATTAGTTCAGTCATCCTTTGCCAAGTACAACCATATGTGGTATAACTAATTCTGTGTAACCCCTTCAGCTTTCTGTCACAGTTATTGCTAATGCACTATATTATTTTCCTGGGCCCGTGACTTGCCTCCGATCTCCCACAGGGCTGTAAGTGACAGCTCGGTAAAGACACTTAATGCCTTCCATAGCTGCATGTCAGCTGTAATGCACTGTTTTGCACCTTTATTCAGTAATGGTGGTGGTGCTCCATAGCAACGTCAGCTTCCCAGCTGTGCGGAGGTCTGCTGTGGGGAGGCCTACTGGGAGCTATTAGAAGCTATGGAAAATCTCCAGGAAAGATGCAAGGTGCAGCGTGCACAAAGCATGGGTGAAAGAAGCTCTGCTGCTGCGTGTGCCTGAGCACTGTAATCACCGCTAAGCCCTCATGAATATGCTCAAGTGTTGCCAACGGCGCGCCTTTTGACAAAATACTCTTTCCTATTGATTGGAAGCCGAGGACAAATATTAATTTATAATGTAATCAAAGGTATAGCCCAGAGTCGCTACCGTGCATGACAACTGTGAGATTTGAGGGAAAGATTTCCTTATGCAAATAAGAGTGCTAATCTGCATACAAAGGGATTTTGGAGCGAATTTGGACCAACTGCTTCTGAAAATCCCTGCGATAGGAGAGGAATCCTACTCCCTTCCACTGCCTTTGAAATCTGCCCTGTGTGCCATACAAATACGGTACTTATCAAATGAACAAAAGGTAAAATTCAGTGAAAATCTCAAACTGAAGTTCTACCTGATTACCCTAAAATCACAGGATGTATAGAGGTTTTAATTAAAGAAACTAACTTCTATGAATCGTCTTAAGACACGATCAGGCTTGTTGTTCATTACTTGCTGTTCATGAAGCTAAATAAGGCTCATTCACAAATCCATGCTTATCATTTCTGAAAATTTTTAAATCGAAACTTAAATGTAATAGCATGCTTTATGGTAATTTAAGACTTCAATGTAAGTTACTCAATTTAAGTAGTAACATTGAGAGTAGCTTTTAGGGGTTTTTCTTTCCAAATTCAGGTTAGCCCTGATTATATGAACACAAACTTTTCATGAACAATGTTATGTGGCATTTTATGATTACAAAATTCTGCAACCTGTTGGCTTGTGCTATCCATGTGATTTTTTTCTTTTCCAGTCAAGTTTTTGTTTTGTATTAGCCAGCTCTGATATTTGAAATCATATAAAAACCAAGAAAGTGAAAACCCTGCCGTAGAAATATGAGGAAATACATCCACTGTAGAGCAGCCTGTAGCCAGCTTTCTGGTGATTATTGGACTCTGCAGATGAAGACTTGAAAGTGGCTGCTTAATTTAAAGTTTGCATTTGTGATTTTAATTTCTTTCCTTTTCTGTACTTTTTTTTCCATTTCTTTATACTAAACTTCTGTTATTTAATACAGGGAAGCTTGGATTTTTTTCCTCTTTTCCAATTTTATGGTCATTTTAGGTTGTCTCTCTTATTGCAGCTAAACTACAACTCACAAGGGATACTGAGAGGAAACAGATTGAAGGCAAAATTACTTTTTTTTTTTTTTTTTTATCTCTAGAACTTTTCATCTCTCTAGAGGGCTGTAGCTTGTGATAACAAATGCAAACCAAGTATTTTTTGGAAGAAGTTGTTTCCCATGGGAAAACCAAAAATAATGTAATCAGTATCAATGCTTTCACGCTTCCTAGTCTGCAGCTGTGGAGACAGAGTGGCGCAGGGACACCTGGTTCACTATCTCCATTTATAGATCTGAGGTGACATCAGTGTAAAGTGCTTCAGCCTTCCCTTTACATTGAAAGCAGCAGGAGGGTGATTAACAAAAACTGACCATACTGTCCTTTAGATCCACCTGCTAAGGGAGTAGACTTCAGATTTGTGTTAGAAGTGGATGAACAAAGCATTTGAAAAAATCCAAAGTGTAGACATTCCATGATTCTCATACGAAGCTTTACAAAACAGCAGGAATGGCATTGTAATGCCTCTGGTCGCACCGAGCAGCACTCTGACCTGCCCGTGCTAGCATACCAGCTCCTCCCTGCACCATCCATACCAGCCTTCAGGCATCAGGAGTCAGCAATGAAAGGTTTTTCTATCTATAAGGAGCACCAAAATCACCAAATATGGTTTTGATTCATGGCATCTGATATTTATGTTTAAGCACTACATTTATGAAATGCAAAGGAATTGCTTCTTATAGTACACAGACCACATTGGCAAATGCAAATGCTGCAATGGCCAAAATGGATTAAAACATCAGTTAAATAAATTCAGGAAAAGAAAAATCTATACTGAAAATAAAGAGTAAAGATGCGGGTTTGACCTTGGACTTAGCAGTTCCTGGCTGAGGAGGTTCCTAGGAGCTGGGCAGTCACACTAGAGAAGCAGCTCTGTACCTACACTGTTCTTGTCCCTCGTTGTCCTCATTGACTGATGTGCTCAGAGAGGGTACTAAGCTAGAGAAGCCACTGGTTTGACACATTCTAGCTGGTTCATATTTTTTATGCATATTTTTTACTCTAGCTGTTTCTCCCCTCTTATTTTGTGATTATATAGCTGTTGATTGACTATGGGAGCCAATACAGTTTTGAGTATTACCATTAGTTTGTGTAGGCATTGAAACTATCCCCCTGAGGTCGCCATTTCAGTATCTGGTGGCTTTCTCCATTGCTGTTTATTACGTAGAAGATTTAAAGTTTTAATCTGAGGCAAAGAAGTTTGAGTAGAAATAGTTGTAGAGCACAAGGTTAAATGCTTTGCTGAACTGGTATTCCACTGTCTATATACACACGCAATTCTTCCTAGATTATTAGAAGTATAACTAACAGTTTTTAATATGTAACCCGATTTCAGAATTCCAGAGCAACAGTAAATTTGCAGGATAATACTCCCCGTTCATGCAAAAGGCCCTGAACAAGGGTGTGTCCTCACTTGTTTTCATATATTTTGAATGTTCTCCATTGACTTTGTGTTGTCAAGGAAAAGTTTGCAGGATCAGGTCCTTAGTTCAGCATTTGGCCTGAAGTGTTTAGTGACCTTCTGCACCAGTAGTTTTGTTTTGCAAGGGCTGACATGAATTTTACTTATCTTGACGTGCAGATTAAGGTGTTCTTTGCTTCATCACCCATGAGAAGTAGCATCCTGAGCAAAGGATATTGACTCAGCAATTTTAAGGGCATTGGAGGTCTCAGTATCAACATAAATTTTGCCACCATTTTGTTGGGTAATTTAGGATGCCAGGGTAAGTGAGGCAGTAACGTGAGACAGAAAGAGAGAACCCTTTTGTTATGAAATAGTTTAGTTTAACCACTTTGCAGGTTTCTTTGTCTGTTTGGATTTGGCTAATATAAAGAATACCTTGTAGCCTATTATTTCTTTATATAGGAATACATAATAAAGAGAAAAGTTTTTTCATCAGATTTGACAAACACACCCTAAACCAATCCAAAGCCTTGATGTTTGAAAACCAAGAGCTTGGAAACGAGCAGAATTTGTATGTAACACTGGTTTTATACTCATGTACTTGTAGAGTGGTTAAGTTTTTATTGGGGGGGGAGGGGGTTTAGGAGCTTTTTTTATACTGCTGTTAAAGCTTAGCTCTTTTGCCTAGGCTACTACATAACAGGGTTTTTTAAAATGATGGATAGGATTTTGATATGACCTTATCACTCAGCATACGGCAATACAGATGGAGAGTGAAGTCGCAGATGAGTGACAAGGAGAAAAAGACTGGGAATGAGCAAAGCCTTCGATATGCAGAGAAGGGAGGAGAAAACAATCTGGTTTAACAGTTTTCTGATGGACTCCCTTGCAGGCTGCATATCAGAAATGGCTTTCTAGAAGTGTTGAGAAGAACGGGTTTATTTCCTTCCAGTTTTTAATTACACTAAAATGTTAACCACATATCCATAGTGGGAAGGATTCTGCCATCCTAAATTAGTCATCTTCAGGTTAGACTTGCACTATAAGCTCTAACAGCTTGACCAAATAGTCAGTGGGGAGCAATGACCATCTCCAGAAGGTGACTTCCTCCTAAAATAGGTATTTAAGGTGAGTCGTGTACCCGAAGGTACCTTTATTTCTTTATTGGTTATAGACACTTACATTAAGGTTAGTTAAAAGCCACTCTTCCTTGTGCTCAGAGAAATGCGGAAGATGGGGTTTCAAGCTCTGGAGCCTTATCTGAAGATTTCATGCCTGTGGAATTATTTTTCCAAGGTGCAGGCACTGATACGCCTTTAGGTTGTTTTTCTTGTGTTTTTTGTTGCTGTTTGGTTTTTGTAGAGAGAAAACAGCATTTTCAAGAGTGGGTAAATACAGCTGTGAACTTAAATGAATTAATGCTTTTAGGAAGAGGAATCTGCTTCAACAAAAATACTTGTACAATAAGCATGATGTTTTATTGAAATTGAAGTGTTTACTGAGGATATGCATAGATTGAATTTGAATGATAATTTTATAATATCTCAGCAATCTGAAAAGTTGTGGCTGGAGCTCACAGACTGGGACTGGGATGTGGAAGATGCAAGAACTTGTACTTTATTTTCCTGTATCCCGAGAACATTTTTGCATGCTATTGAGGGCAAGAGAATAAACTTCCTCAAAAACTGAGGTTAATTTATTTCTAACAGATGTTGGAAATCCAAAAGCTATATAGCAAAAAGAGATTGGTTCTATACTCTGATCAGCTTTGCTTGCTAGCCAAGACATGAGAATGAGTTCTCAACAATTGGTCAGCTACTTTGTATTATTTGTCACTGCGTCCCAAATGCTATATCCAAACTGCTTCCTTCAGAGCTGCCAAAATGTCCTACTTCCCTCCACCACATTCTGCGATATTTTCAAAGTACAGTATTTTGCAGCTTTGAGAGAATCCGAAATGTAGATGGACTGTCAAATTAACTGCATGTAGTAATCTCTAGTGGCATAACGCAAGGATTACCTACTGGTTCTTTTACTCCATTTTGTTAGTAAGGACACTTTTGATTTCAAGCATCTCTCTAAGACGTCAGCTTCAACTTCCTAGTGTGCAGCACTGTGCTGCTGCAAAGCCGTGTGCTGCCCAATCATTTTAGGTTGAACTTTTTGTAGAATAAATGTGTACTGGTTGTACCCATTGCAGAAGATGGCTGTTTCTCTTACTAAGTTAATTCTATTCTTCATCAGTAGTTCCCATTTAATTTTCTTATTCTGTGTTCTTTTCCTTGTTACTCTCTTCTTTCCATACTGCTGTATTCCACATATGAGATCCCTCTGCATATGAGATAGTCGTCTCATTATTTACCCCAAATAAAAGCCAGTATCCACAATGCTCCTGGGAAATAAAAATAAAAACTAAATACAGTTCATTTCCTCTTTGTCTTGCTTTTTCAAGGGAGTGCAAACTCTCCTAGCCTGACTGCATGAGTAGGAATGCTGCAGGAAGGGGCTAAGCCTCCCACCATTCTCCCACCACCTGTACAAAGGATGAACCTCAGCTGAGAACTGGCCTTGCAGCGGATCTCACCCCTTCTGCTTTGATGTCTAGGGCAGGTCAGGCTTCTATCACATGGTACAAGATTACTGAAGCAACCTATAACAAGCGGTTTCATTGCAATACAAACCAATTTCTTTTCACCACTTTAGATCATCTTCGATTTGTCCTTAATCTCTAACTTTCTTTCTGCACACTCCACTTTAATTTTCAGATTGTTTTATTTACTGAAATAAGATAAGGTAGCCTGAATGGTGCCAGGAAGAAGAATCACTGAGTTCTGAAAGAGAATCGTGAATTATACAGAAATGAGGAAAAAAGGGAAGAAAGGGTGGAACTTTGTCCTTTTTATTTTTAATGTCATCATGCTGACTCTTGAATACAGCAGTTAATAGATGTAGTTCACGTTGGTTCATACAGTATATAGAAAACTGGCAATGGATGTGAAATAAATAAAAGATTGATAGGAAATGTCACCTTAAATTCAATAGGTCAGATTCTCAGCTTGTGTAAAATGAAGCATTGTAGATTTCCACCTGTTTAAGGTCAGACCTAATATATTCACAAATGACTATCCTATATTGCTATTTTATACAGCCATATAACTTTCTAGTGTGCTTTTTATTCCTTTCCAAATTCATCCTCAGTTGATGCACATCTAAAAATCTATTAAAGATCAGCAATACAACAATGTAAAAGCTTAGCTTTTACATTATGACTCTAAATGAATTCTTCATATCAAGTTATTAATAATTTTTTAAAAAGTCAAAAAAGTAATCCCTTCAGAACTGTGATTCTCCCTTAACTTCATTCACTCAGGGAAAGTTTGCACAGAACCTTTGTGTTGTAGTTCTAGCTACAAGGCCTCAGGCATGCCAATGTGATCCATAGGTTTTTTGGGATGGCTCCTCCCATGTTCATTTTAAACAAATTTATGGGCCAAGCTGTTAATATTGTAGAAATCAAAATTCCTTTTTTATTTTTTTCCCTATGTGACATTATAAGAATTGGAAACTTGTGGATTTTCTACATTCAGATGTGCATGAAACACAAAATACGGAAAGCAGGTAATTGGCCACATTTCATTTAAAAAACAAAACAAACAAAACAAAAACTTGTGAACTGCAGGGCTGAATCTGTCTCCAAGTGATTACATGTAGAAATAAGACTGCCCCTTATTTTGCTGAATAAACTAAAGGCTATTGTTTAAATGATCTTTAATGCCCTTCTAAATCTTTACTTCAGTAGCCTCCTGCTGTGAATAAGGACTCTGACCTTCCTGACTTTTCTCATGGTATGAGGTGCTATCCAATATGCACATCACCAGCAGGAGTCTATCCTTAAAGGAGCCCCAGTGAGATGCTTTATTTCCCCCCACACCCCTTCTTTTCCTTCTGCAGTTTAAAGTGGTAACAAGCTCTTTTCTGAAGCATCGTTCCTCGTGCTGGTGTAGGATATTCCCCAACTAGAATGCTGGAAATACTTTTGTGGCAGAGTACCCCAAATTTCTTGAAGTTTTAAACTGAGTCTATAATATGCGATGCACTTCCATTAAAAATAATTGTTTAAAATTAGTTTGTAGTCTTACTACATGCAGGTTGCTATTAAGTTTTCAGAAATGAGTTCTGTGAGTTCTATCCAGTAATGTAGTACTTGATACTAAACTCTTATATTTTAGGGTACATTTCATTATTGTTAAGCTTTATGTCCTCTGAAGCTAAAAGCCTCTCTTGTATTTCATTGCTTTTGAAATGGAAAGCTAAAATTTTAATCTAGATTTTATATCAGAAATCTCAGCCATTGCTCCAGGGGCTTGAGGTGCATGCAGGAGGAGTCTTCACAAGGGCTCTTTCAGAGAAACGTTCTTAAAAAAGCATTTCTCTGGGTGCTAAATTGTTAGAATTTCCTTGCTTTGTTTTCTTGTTTTGTTTTATAAAGCTGATGCTATTTGCATTCCCATTAGCGAATTCTTTGTGTTGCACAGATCAGTCTCTGAGACTTTAATTCAAAAGCCAACAGTAGATCCTCCTTTGTGTAATCTGTCTGTAGCAGGGCAGCTAAAGGCATATCCTAGGCTAAGAGGTTGTTCAATAATGTCAAATGCATCCCTGGAGCCCTGCTCTCTGTCATATTATTTTCTGCAAATGCTGACACAAATGAAGTCAAGCATTTATTTATATTCATATACCTATTATTATGGTAATAGAATTGCTATTGTAGTATCAATATGAGAATTGAAATATATGGGGTGTAACTTTATGGTCCTTTTCTATGATTACTTCACCATTTTTCCCCAAAATTGAAATGGAAACTCAGATGTAGTTAAGAAATAGTATAACTTAGTTTCTGCATGAGTAAGGAAGGTAACAGTTTGAGAGATTAAAATAGTTATACCTTAGGTGAGGGGCTATACTTAACTGCATCTATATAAGTGAAATACATCCAGTAATATACAACAAGCTGTGTGACCACAAAGGATACCTTAGACTGACAATGTGTTGAGAGGCAGAAAGAGAATACAACTTTTCTTCATTCCCCAGAGAAAAGTGAGTGTCCATTGTGAGCTCCATTTATTGAAATGCATTATTGCACTCATAAAATGTTTTTTGGTTATGGTTCAAACAGAAGAGAGAGTAATTTAACCCCTAGCTTGCAGAAACATCCAAGCATTTAGAATTCCAATTTAAATTAAACGTTAAAACATAGGGTAGCACCTTCACTTGTAAGAGAAATGAGATCTAATTTTAATTGCCTAGTTGACTGAAAAACATGACTGGTTTGTGTGCCTCAGGTCAGACCCTTTGCTGAGTCATGTAAGTATATATTTATATATGTAGTTGTTATATATTGGTTGTGAACTTCTTTTTAGTCTTCTTTAAAAAAAATCTGATAGAAATAAGAGGCCACTAACTGAGTCTTTATTTCAGTTGTTTTTGTAAAAAAATTTGAGAAAAGTATGTTGTAGAACTTCTAACTTGCTACTGTGCTACTATTCTACTGCTAACTCCTATTCAGTCTTGCATATCTGTGGAATTAGCTATGCCAAGTCTTTTAAATATAGCTAACTGCTGTGAATTTTCTTTCCCTTTTCACCTTTCCAGTTTCCTACTTGTCCATTATGTTAAGAAGGATGGCATGAAAACATAGTTGTGATTTGGGGCTGCTAAATGCTTGATATCTTTTCTATCCTTTCTTAATGATAGTGTATTTTTATGTTTCTTGCTCCTCAATGTTTGGCTGTCATCCACTCCTCATTGCATTGAGGATTAAGTGGTTGCTACCTATTCCTCTTTTATGTTATTTCTAGTTTTCTGCATCTCTAGTGTATAAATATATAGTCACTTTGACAGTTTTCTGTCTTTTGATGGTAGGTTTGGTTTTGTTTGTTTTTTTTTTTCCACTCTCTAGCATATCCTTCTGTGATTTTTATAGTTCTACAACATCCATTGCCTCAGGGTATGTTCAGTAAAATCCTGCAGGAGTTTGTTGAGTCTTTAAGAGGTATCAGTTTGTTAATAATGTTACAGGACTTGGAAAGCAAGAAAAAATGTGATATTTGTAGTAGGAGGAGTTCATTCACTGTGGCATTTTGGCAGATATATTGATATATAGTTTCTTTGAACGTAGTGCTTTTCTGTCAGGATGAACTCTACTTTTTCTTGTTCAGTCTCAGCGCTAGCAAACTCTAGGTGCATGTGGTGCAAGTGTGTGTTTGTATGTACACTTATAAAAATGCAGCATTATGCTTTACATTCTTGTCTTCATTTTGACTTTTAGTCTTCAAATCATTTACAGTCTGTATCTCAGCTATGTGGTAGAATGTACATACTCTTTATTGCCTTTTACATTTTCCATGTTGTAATTAAGTCTCTAGGTAGCCAGCAATTGTTCTGTCCCTGGTCATGGGTGTCTGAAAGAGACGCATCGGTCAGAGCTATCTTACTGGGTAATCAAGAAAACTCATGCTTTTGACTTTAAAAAAAAAAAAAAGAAAAGAAAAAAAAGTAGATCTATTCAGTGGGAAGCAAAAGGCTCAGGGGTCTTTTTAGTGAGAGAACGAAAGATCATGAGAGAGAGAATATTTCACTCCTAGGTCACCAGTTCAAATGCAGACTAGCTTAATAGTTAGTGTAAGTTGTTACCGTCTGACAGCTGTTCCATAATCCATGAGAAATGGGAAAATCGTCACAATCTAGTTTCTCTGGCATCTAGATCTCTAAATGTTGACATCCTACAGACAATCATAATTTGCACAGGGATATTAATCATTTGTTTTACCCTTGCAGACACTGAAGTGGAATATTACAATACTGAGTGTAAAGAACGCTTGAACTTTCCCATTCTTAAGATACCTCTCTGTGGGACAAAGTTGAAGGATACTTGAAAGCCACTGTGAGAAAGGGAGAGGTACCACCTACCCCTGCCATTTGCAATGCTGAGTTCATTGCATAATTGATTGAGGGTATCGAAGATGCTCAGCATCAGACAACACAGACCCTTCCTTTAAATAAGCTTTATTGGAAGTTTTTAATGCTTTTAATGCTTAGTTGTCGGCTGGGGTTAAACCACCACAATCGGTAAATACAGAGCAATAATTCCAAATTTATTTTAAAAAAAAAAAAAGATTAAAAAATTAAAAATTTGAAAAACAAACAGCATTAATATGTTTCCTTTGAATTCATAACCCTGAGGTGATGGCATCTATTCCAAGCTGTAGCTTCTAAAATTCTTAGGTTACACTATGTGTGTACTAATGAACGTTAAGGACCACACACTTAAATAGGTGTAGTATTTATATAAATACAGTGATCACAGTAACAAATTACTGCATTTTTACTTTGTAATGCCTCAAATAGTAAAATAAATGTGTGTCTATGTTATATATATGTATCAGTTGACCGTAGAAGAACAATTACATTACGATTTATAGGCTTAGATTTTAATAGGCAGGAAATTTCAGTACTTATTTGAAGGCACCAAAATTCTTGGACTTGATTCTGGAATATTTAAAAAAAACAAACAGGAAGATAAGTCTGGGCTATAAGTGAGAAAGCACTAGTATGCTGCATAATCTTTTTTTTTTCTTCTTCTTCTTTCCCCTCATTTTTCCATCCAACAAAGTTCTGCATAAATATCAAAGTCAAATATTACCCCAAATGGGGAAAAACAAACCAAGGAACTAATTACATATGTGTCATCAATGTTACAGTTCTGGTCCATTTTCTGATCTTTGATTTGGAAATATAAAATTAAAACTTCTTTGGGCAGGATTAATTTTTAAAATACAAAGTGAAAAATATCGTCATCTGTTCATGTTGTCTTTGTCATCTGTCTTACTTGAAGGATTTGGGAACTTGAGTGTCTCTGTTCCATTCCTCAAACCACAGCAATCATAGATATTAAATGAGTTAGTTAAGATTTATTTTAAGGCTTCAGATTTGTTTCAAATTAGTCTACTTTATGAGTTTCTTAATGACCCAAGGCCACAAGCCTCGTTATTAGTACTGCCAAGCATCTGTACATCCTTTTGACTTCAACAGGCCTTGTAAGCGTTCAGCGCTTGTCAGGTTCAGACTGGCACTCCAGGAGGAGTTTCATTTTCATCTGCATCGATTCATTTTGCTCTTTGGTGCATCTTGTAAAGGCTCATCAGGTTAATGCAAACCCAACTCAGCTGCTAGGAATAGGGAAACATAATTTTGAAGAGGTTTTGGCTGTTATAAAACATAAATGATGCATAGTGCTGATATGTTTGTAAGGGAAAAGAACATCTCCTGTCTCAAATGGTAAAGCACATCTGAGCAGCTGCTCTTTATATGTAATTAGAAGCCAGATGTGGTAGAAAGCTGGTCATTTAACAGTAGTTAACAACAGACATTAAAAACTTACTTCATTAAAATAAAAAATGCAGCCAATACATTAACAGAACATGGAAATTAGTGAGCATAAACCAGATTTGATTTAGCTACACTGCCTTTCGTTAACCACATTTCTAAATTAGCAACTACATTTATATAACAGTAAACAGTTATAGTCTGTTTTGGCATTTTTTGAGCTACCATCATGAAATATTCTTTTCCAAGTAGTATGTTTTTCTGAATATAATTAGAATTTTAGACTATCTCTGCTCCTCAAACAGCTTTTTCTCTGGATTTAACACTTGCCATTTAGTTAACTTTTTTCTAGGGACACATGCTTGGAAGGTTCTCCCTGTTACTGTCTCTGGATCAAAAGACTTGAGAATTACTTACCTTAAAAATGATTGCAGCTTTCAAACTGAATATGCAAGCTAGATTTTCAGTGTAGCTATATAAGAATTAGTTTCTTACAATTTGTTAGTGCCCCAAGGCTTAGTTGCTAACAGGACCCAAAATGAAAATAGCTAATGATCAGTAAGTAGAAGAGAGTCTCCTTTCCACAGGCATTTCTACCTGAAGACGAGAGACAAAGCTGACAAACAAACCACAACATTAAAACTGCTTCTTTAAAGTGGCTATCTGTTTTTACTGTTGATTAAATTTTCAAGATGCAAGCTCAGTTCTTTCTGATGTGATCACATAGTGTGTGATATATAGCCAACTGATGGAATTACTGAATTGTTGTTTACTGTAACTTGAAAACAGCACAAGGTATGGCATGCTGTATAATTTTTAATTTATTCTTTTTTTTCCATTTTTATTGCGAGTGCAACTTTTCTTTTTAGCTCAAACTTGTCAAAGAAAGAAAATAGCAAAAGAATTAATTTCAGCTCTTTACTTGCAAAGTGAAGCAGTTTACAGGTACATCAATTATTTTCAACAGCTACCAGTGTGGACTGGGGTGTGTTTCAGGTGTGCTACTATCCAATTTGTTTTGCAAAAGAGAAAAATTTTTGGCAGGGGTCTAATGGTTCAAAGTTTCAGAACTCACAGGTGATGTACTGAAGACGATAATGTTCCCTTAAATTATTTCTTCTCTTTATCAGTTGTAAGTCTGACATAATTTTATACTTAATTCTTATATTTTCCTTAAAAACTTTAGTAAGGGATTTATACTGTTCAGCATCATCTGATATATACACAGCCTTGTGTATACATGTATATACTCATATATAGGGTAAGTTTTGGCAAGAGGCATTAGTTAAACATTCTAGAGATGTTATCTATCACTATCATAATGCAAAGTTGAAGCAAATGATAACTTTAAAATATTTGTGCATTGAGGATACTAACTAAACCTGATTTTAAAATAAATTTTAAATAACTTTCACTAGAATTATTCAGTCTCTTTCTTACTGTTTTCTGAACCAATTTTTTTTCCTGACATTAAAAAATAACTAGAAACTAAAGGCAAGTCTCTTCTTTATTCTCTTTCTGATAATGTATATCCAAATGGCATGGATATAACCATAAATAAAATGTAGCGTTTGTGGGAACATGTGGGGTCCTTTATTTTTAATTAAGTATGCAAGGCTTAAAATGTAACTTATGCTTCTCCACATAATTTTTTTTAATATAGACACTCATAAAATGAGTAGTGCGATGTGGGAAGAGGAGAAAATACTACTGCAGGCTTAATGTAAGTCAGTGATATGTAGGGCAAATAGAGCAATGGAGTACCAAAGTTTTTTGAAGATTAATAACAGCTTGAAAAAAATACTGATTCAATGCTGTTGTCATGTTTTAACCCCAGCCAGCAACTAAGCCCCACACAGCTGCTCGCTCATTCCCCCCCGGTGGGATGGGGGAGAGAATTGGAAGGGTAAAAGTGAGAAAACTCATGGTTTGAGATAAAGACAGTCTAATAGGTAAAGCAAAAGCCGTGCATAAGCAAAACAAAATAAGGAATTCTTTCACCACTTCCCATCGGCAGGCAGGTGTTCAGCCATCTCCAGGAAAGCAGGGCTCCATCACACGTAACAGTTACTTGGGAAGACAAAACACCATCACTTCAAATGTCCCCCCCTTTCTTCTTCTTCCTCCAGCTTTATATGCTGAGCATGACATCATATGGTATGGAATATCGCTTTGGTCAGTTGGGGTCAGCTGTCCCGGCTGTGTCCCTCCCAGCTCCTTGTGCACCCCCAGCCTCCTCGCTGGTGGGGTGGGGTGAGATGCAGAGAAGGCCTTGACCCTGTGTAAGCACTGCTCAGCAATAACAAAGACATCTCTGCATTATCAACACTGTTTCCAGCACAAATCCAAAACATAGCCCCATACTGGCTACTGTGAAGAAAATTATCTCTATCCCAGCCAAAACTAGCACAGCTATGCAGCGAATGCTTTTTTGGAATAATCTGTTTTAATAAAACCAACATCTGGCATCCATTGCATATCTAAGATTTCTTGAGGGTTTTATTGTAAAAAAAACTTGATTACTGTAGTGATAGATAGTTACAGATTTTGATTTGTGTCTTGTTGCAGCTTCTTTGCTGAATTAAGGATGGTGGGAAAGGTGAATTGGTGGCTGTCACCAATATAATAATGCTCCTTTGGGAACATTACTTGCCTTTTTTCCTTGGCAAACCTGTTCTTTTGAGTTTTTGTAGGGAAATCAAGCATGTTCTTTCGGGTTTTTGTTTCTCTGTCACAGCTCAGTCATGACAGCTCCAGCTCCGAATGTAGCCTCATCCCTCCGAAGTATTTTTAGTTACCCGACAGGTGCCTAGTCCAGCCTTCCCTACCTGCAGTTTTGACGGCACAAGGGAGTCGTGGGTTGCCCTGAGCTCAGATGTGTTAATTAACTGGCTGGCCTGTGCAAGTGGGATGTTTGGTGAGGAGAGTTCCTGCTGCTGGCTGCCCTTCAGTGAGAGCACTAATGGACATCTCTGCTCAGGTGCCCATTTCCGCCACATGGATATGTAGAAGTTTATCTCTGAGACCCCACCTCTCAAATTTGGTTACAGTTTATGAAGAGATTCAACACCTATTATGGTCTTGGATTCAGAGTATATGGCATATGATTGCACAAATCTCGTTTTGAAGGAAACCAGGGGGAAAAAGGAGTCAGATTTATTCATTTTGGTTTAGGCAGCTATTACTGGGAAAAAAAATGTTTCTATTATATATTAATTATATTCACATATTAAGGTATATTTTTACTGTCATTTCCGTGCCAGTTTAGTGTTTGGTTTAAACAAAAGTGAAAACTACATTCAGATGTATCTGCTTCCATGGAATTTGAGGAGACTTCTGGTTACACAAAGAAAGATAGGAGAGATACTGTTACCATAAATTCAGTCACAAAAGAATAACCCTCTAAGACTTAGTTTGAAGTTTGAGAAAGCAGACATTCTTTATTACAGCGCTGGATGCACGGGGGATCGCTCCACCTAACGTGCATACCTGGTTAACACACGATAAAGCATTTTATACCTTTCAAGCAACAGTTATTAGTATTTTTGCAGTTTCGCTTAGTTAACCTCGTTCCTATTGGTTCTCGCAAGCCTCATCTCTACTTAAAGTTGCAGCGTCCTCAATGAGTGATCCGCAGGTGCAGTTGACTCTTCAGGTGGTCTTTGGGGGTCCTCTGGTGGTCTTCGATAGTCTTCCTCATGATGTCCCTTGGTTGAACTCTGCTTCTGCGCAGGCTCAGTTAACTTCTGCATACTTTGCATTTCTTGCGAATACCCAAAACTGATAAAGACCTACTGAAGCCTACCTAGTTTCTAATTACAAGGACATCCTGACCATATATCCTTCCTCTTATCTACTGAATAGGACAATGCATGCCATAATTGGTAGCCTAATATTTAGCAGACAACGCTTAATCACTAAATAGACTTTTACTATGGTATCAATACCAAGAAGTTAATCTGCATATACGTGTATGAAAAGCCAGCTGCTGATCCAGGATATAGAGTTCTTTTGGTAAGTGCTGTGTGTCATTTTAGAAATATGGAATCCTCTCTTTTTATTTTGCATATGAAGGTATCAGCACACAGATAAAAGAAGGCAAGTTTAAGAAGAATGTGTGTCTAGTACATTGCAGTCAAATTAAAATGAGCAAAGCAGGCACAGCAGGATGGACTGGAAATTCAGTATTGTGTTATGCCCTCTATATAAATCTATAAGCAAAGTGGACTCTCTACTTTTTAAAATGCACTCTTTAAGAAATTACTTGAGACCAAACATGTCTGAGGTGCAGTATGGTGCACAGTGTTGAACATGTGTGTACATAGGTATGGCACTGTAATGGGTGCTCACCGGTTCAGCCTTGTGTAGTCTAGAACACAGAAGCCCGCAAAGATGATGTTATGCAAAATATTAACACAACCTGTGGCTTGTAAAGGCTTAGACGGCAAGAACAATGTGAACAGAGGAGAAAAACTGACAACTTTCATGCAAAGAGGAAATGAAAGTGGTACTTCTGGTTATTAATGCCGTTTGGATTACCAAAGCCTCTCTTAACAGTGCAGAAAAGCCTATGTGCTGTGGAGCTCATTGAGATAACACAGCACACACAGTATTTAAAAAAAAATTATGGTGAAAACTGTGAATAATGAAGACATATTTGAGAAGAATGTGTATCTATTATGTTGCGTTCAAAACTGAATGGGCAAAGGCAGAGATTGCAGTATGCGGTTAAAACTACCGTCTAGCATATAAGGGAAATTGAAAAGAATTTTGTACCTTGAATAGTTGAAGGAAAGGTTTGTAAAAGAGCAGAAATTGCAGGCTGAAAAGAAGAGCTGAAAACAGGAAAAAAATTATATGGTTTTCACCTGCCTCAATTAAAGCATACAATGAATATTGCGTTCCCTGATTGAAATTCAAGCTATTCTTTATAAGACTTTGAGGCTTAATTTAGTGGAAGCATTGGATAGTGTAGATTGGATAGTGCTTCTCTCAATCTCTTTTCCTGCATTCAACTTTTCTTTTGTAATTTATGTACTTACAGATAAAACAAAGATGGGAGTTTATAGCTTGCTATTGATTAAACTCCTTTTCCAGTTGATTTAATTAGGTCCTTTGCTCCTTGAAAATCTGATCTGAAGCTTAGATATGGATACATTGCTTCAGGCATTCAGGCTAAGGTGATGGAAAGAAGCAATGAACCCATTGTGAATGGCTTGGAATGGGGAGCAGTGGGGGAAGCCAGGCAACAATCAATCAGCACTGCTTGCCTTTAATAGAAAACTCTCTAGTGCTGAAGTTACTATTGGGAACAGAGAGATGCAAATGAAAGCATAGATAGCTGTATAAATGCAGACTGATAAAGAGGGAGATTTGGCAAATTCTGTATATATTTGTATCCAGTCCATACAGTTTGAGGGTTGTGGTGTTTTTTTGTGGTGGTGTTTTTTGGGGGGATTTTTTTTTGAACATGATTAAAAAGAGAAATAAAAACAAGCTGGAAGACCTGCCTTTTACCAAGGCATGATTAAATGAGCTTTATGTACAGTTATTCTAAATGGATGCAAGGACATTCCTAGATGTGTGTCACCTATTGACCATCTAGCAAGAGAGCAGTACCATAAAGCAAGATCCACTGATATTACAGTAAAAATAATTAATTTCTGTCTGACTAGTTATTTTTAGAAACACGACAAGAGATGAGACTACAGTTAATCTGACTACTGCTTTCTAGCATCTCAGACCCTTTGTGGAGGCTGTCTCTCTCCTTTATTTAAGATACTCATTTTTCAACTCATTATATTCTTATTCTTTCAGGAGCAAATATGAAACAATCTTTACTCCCTAGCTATTTTCCCATGAGCTGAGTAGCCACAACTCTACGTATATACAGGCTGTAATCCTAGCTCTAGAATAGGAACTTATGGCATATTTAAATGAAGTCAAAATAAGGGGGGCCAAATAAGATTACCATATTTCCTAAAAACATTGCAAGAAG
Organism: Gymnogyps californianus; assembly: GCF_018139145.2. Classification (NCBI taxonomy): domain Eukaryota; kingdom Metazoa; phylum Chordata; class Aves; order Accipitriformes; family Cathartidae; genus Gymnogyps; species Gymnogyps californianus. The sequence goes on along the minus strand of NC_059471.1, from coordinate 112,778,839 downwards.
TTTCTTAGCTCAAGAGGCTGTGTACTCAAATTAACTGTAAGTTATTTCAAATTCCAACTATCGCTATTAAAATGCTGATATTTATATGATAGGCTATAAATCTAAGCTCACTTAAGAATTGCATGTACAGTACCAAAACTTTAGGCAGGCTCAGATGGAGCATTATGCAGTGATAGAAATGCTCTCGGCAGAATTATGTTTACTAATGCTATAGTGTAGAATGCCTATCAAGGAAAATGATCTTCCTTACTTCAAACATTGTAAAGTATATGGATATTGTCTTTTGTTTCTCAGACACTAGAGCTTGAAATGTGAAAGCTAGTGAATATCTTCCTTTTGGTCAGGTGACAAGCAGAGAATTGGGATTAATGAGCTGCAACTGTGAGGAAAAGGGAGAGTGTTTTCCCATGTCTTTGTAGTTGGAACCTATGCATATAAGATGAAGTATGTTCAAACTTCTGTATTTGGCAGCTAGTTCAACCTCCTGCTGAAGGCAGGACTAATTTCAAAGTTCACATTCTTGATATTTTGTTCTATTTCATGGATATTAAAATAAAGATCTTGACTTAATTCTGAGGCAAGTTTTCAGAATTCAGTAGGCAGGAGAGAAAGGTTTGCTTATTTCTGATGCCCAGTACTGTACTAGTGTCCTGGTTTCGGCTGGGACAGAGTTAATTTTCTTCTTAGTAGCTGGTACAGTGCTGTGTTTTGGATTTAGTGTGAGAATGATGTTGATAACACTCCGATGTTTTAGTTGTTGCTAAGTAGCGCTTATCTTAAGCCAAGGACTTTCCAGTTTCCCGTGCTCTGCCAGCAAGCAGGTGTGCAAGGAGCTGGGAGGGAGCAGAGCCGGGGCAGCTGACTTGAACTAGCCAAAGGGGTATTCCATACCATGGAACATCATGCCCAGTATATAAACAGGGGGGAGTTGGCCGGGTGGCGCGGATCGTGGCTCGGGAACTAACTGGGCATCGGTCAGTGGGTGGTGAGCAATTGCATTGTGCATCACTGGTGGTTTTTTTTTTTTTTCTTTTGTTGTTGTTTGGTTGGTTTTTTTCCCTTCCTCCCCCTCCTTTTTGTTATATTCCTTTTCATTACTATTATTATTATTGTATTTCATTATTACTATTGTTAGTATTATATTTTACTTTAGTTATTAAACTGTTCTTATCTCAACCCACGAGTTTTACTTTTTTTTTTCCCCTCTTTCCTCCTCCTCACCCCACTGGGAGGGGGAAGGGGGAAGCGGCTGCGTGGTGCTTAGTTGCTGGCTGGGGTTAAACTACGACAACTAGCAAGACTCTCTTCATTTTGCCAAAATATGCCATACACACGTAATAAACTGGGGGAGGGCAGAGGAAGGGAGAGTGAGAAGGTCCATCTGTCTCAAACTTCTTCAAGAAAAACATGAGAGGGATGGGTCCAACAGTTGCGGATGGGGCAAGTCTTTCTGTGGGGACAAGGAGGTCCAGATCTTTATAACTATTTCTTTGAGTCTTATTTCCCTCCTGCGCTAAGCACAGTGATGCACATACCGACACAAAGCCCAGCAGAGGGGAGTGGGTGTTGCTCCCCGGAAGAGGAAACGCATCCCCCTGGGCTGGAATCCTCGGGTAGGGACATCCCCACCAGCCCTGAAGTATGGCACAGTTGTGGTTGCATGCATGAACTTCTGTCCCTTAACTGTCTCAGCTCTTAGCTACCTGGCAATCTTTTCCCTATACACAGTAAACGCTGAAAAAATAAATAAAAGAGAGAGGGAACACTGTACAGGCGTGGAACAACAGCAGTTTTTCTATGCCTGATCATAAACATGGAGACCAGTGGTGATGTGAGGTGTGCCTTGGAACCTTTCCCTGCAGATGTCCAATAGGTGACATTACAGAAGATTAAGTATTTAATAATTTCCAGTTATTAATGTTTATGGTATTCTTTTATTTATTTTTCATTTTTTCTTTTTCACTGAATTATGTAGAGTTGACATATAAATATACAAATAAATAGGAGAAACTCTTACCAATACTAGCTTTTGAATTCCATCTTCAAAATGCTGCTTTGCTTACTCTGTGACTAGTCATAGAATCTTATAAAATATCTCGAGATATTTTGTTAATTTGGTTTTCTTTTGCTACCCTTACTACCAGAGAGTCTCAGTAAGGATTAACCATTTCACTAGGGGAAGAGAGGTAAGTATATGAACACGGTGAGGGAAAAAAATGATTGATTTCTGACAGAATTTGCAAGTAATTTAGTATTGTCAATGCTGACCATAATTGGAAAACAGGGTTACTTTTTCTAGGGAATTTTTAAAACTTTTTCCTAGAGTCAATTGCTGTAGCCTCTCCCCCCGCCCCCCCCCAAACCTCCCCAACCCACAAACAAAAAAAAACCCAAAACCACAAACCCCAAAAGCATCTTTTGTAGGGGCTGGATTTTGTGTTCCCAGTTCTACTCTTAACACTTCAGGGACCATGTCACCTTCTGTTAGCCTTGCAGGTCACTGGTGTTTCAGTGCTGACTGGGGTGTATCCTTGTGACTTGGGTTTTGCCTCGAATCATGTGGAAAGCATTTAAAATCTTCTCAGAAGATAGATGTTGCATGTAGGTCTTCATTTTATTGCTAAAACACCTGTGTTAACACTAAACTCAACACCTTTGTTTCCTTTTCAGTTCAGGGTGTTTAGAATAAGAATAACGTATTTTAGAGGTTAATTCAGTATTTGGCATATCTTTTGGAAAAAAAAAATAGATCTTGTAAGTTGGGACAACATAGGTCAATCACATTGCACTGTTACTGTAGTTTGCATTACAGATCTGTACAGGTCTGATACATGGGTTCAGTACACTCCTAACTACTCTTACTGCCTTTGTGGTTCAGGTTGCATCACTCCCTCTTTCGTTCTGGGCACCTGTGCCCTGGATCATATCCCTCCCCTGTCCCTGTGTGGTATGGCACAACCATCCCTAGACAAAACTCAATGGTTGTTGAGCAGTTATAGGTGTGCTATATGCAAATGTACTAAAGATACCCATGGGTATCTGTGATATAGGTACCAAGCCATAGATTACTTCGAATGCCATGTGATGTGAGTGTGACTAGGCAACTCTAAGCAGAGGTTACAAAGAACCTATGGATGTGAGCTGCTCCGAGCCAACCAGCATAGGAAATGGGGATTGATCTGAAGTGGCTCAAAAAGACAGTGGCTCAAAGGATACAAGTGGCCCATGAAAAATTTGGGAAGACTGCTACTGTTGCAAATCTTCCTGTAGCACCAAACTAGTTACCACAGAAACTGAATACTGCCACGGCTTTCCCATAAGAATATGCTTATTAGAGGCACTGTTCTGTAGTATGACTTTGGGCTGTATTTCTCCACTTCTAACGTGACTGGCTCTTTCCTAGCCCTTATCTCCAGGCAACCACTTCAGAGGTAAAAATTCTTTGTATGTCTCCAGAGGTTGAAGTTAGGTTGTTTCCTCCATCTTCTTTTTAATATGCAAGCAACTAATTGGCCATTTTGCTCTACTCAGGAGTTTCTTGCATTTTCATAAATTTGTTAGCATGGTATGTCTTTGCAGGCAAGAGGATAAATACTTTCAATTATATTGTTTTGCCTTGTCTAGCGATATAGCCTAAAACATTCCTTTTCCCTAGTTTTAACCCCTTCTGTCTCTTCAATAACATATATTTTGCATGTGGAGACATACTTGCGTGTCTCCACTTTAATTCTGACAACAAGAAGATAATTAAATTTAACAGAAATGCATGTCCAAGGAATGCCCAGAAAAGTCCATACTATTACTCCCACAGACTTGCAGCCAAAGTTTGAGACCCAGTGGAAATAAGCTAGCATTGTTACTGGCAGTATTTATAGTGCTCTTTGTTATGATACAGTACAAAGTAACTAAGTCATATCCAGGGCTGGGTATCCAGCAGCATTTGTGGGAACTATGTTCACTGAAACATAAAGGGAGGAATGTGAAGGAAGTCCTCTCCAAACTTCTGGACAGATGTAAGAACGTATGAAGTCCAGTATGAGGAACCATCTTTATGAGTGAGTTGTCAGTAGTGATACTCCCATGTGGAAAAGTGCATCGTGCTCATGGTTACTCCTTCTGCCATGAGACGTAAGAAAACGTATTTTGTTGGTCACAAACAGTCTTTCATGAGAACCTAGGACATGCCTCTTAGAGTGTGGGTCATTTCAGTATCCTTTACTGTCTGAGTCTCTTGATTGCAAATTTTAGCAGAAGTGGAGCCTGGAGAGTCGTGGCCAGCAGAAGACCTGGCAAAGCAGTTCTGGTTGTATATTGTTACAACCTTAATCCTCAAGTCTCTACTCAGCTCAAATACCATTTCAGCTAGCAACAATTTAAGGGAGAGGAGTACATGCCGTTATACAAAAGATAATATCAGATGATTAATACATGTGCTGGCCATTTTATTCCATCATTGAAAATGTGCTGAATTAACACTTCTGCCAGAAATTTCTTAGTGCTTCATCCCTAAACATATCTCATGTGAATCATTTTTGGCTTCAGTACCAGAGTTTTTTGTACAGGATGCTTAATAATACATATTGAAAAGGGCAATTCATATTTCTTTGATAACTAGAGCTTTGGATTCAGTGGTTTGTTTTTCTTTAACTGCAGGCTGTAGGTAATGCATGATTTAATAAAATTACTTGAGCATTCCCTTCTGAGCACTGATCATGATAGAATAATACAAATGATTGATGTTCAGTTCCTTTACGGTAAGCCAAAAAACCTGATCATAGTATCGTAAAAAAGAAATAGCATTTTATAGTGGCAATCAAAGTTGAATGAAAGCTAATGAATTAAAGGGGGAAGTTTTAGTACCTCTTTTAAGGAAAAATTCCAAGTATTTTATGGGATGCATTTATATAGGCTTTAACGTAGGGTTCTTTTTATAGAATAGATATGATAGTTTTTGCTGTCACATTTAGTGTGTATCAAAAACATTCTAATAACAAAAAAAAAAGAGGCAACAGGGTTTACTAAATAACGGGCTCTGATGTTTTGATTAGAATAATTACATATTGGTTTATTTTATGGCTGTGAAATGAATATGTAAATGAAAGAACATATGTATTTTCTATTCTGGATAGAAAAGAACTCTGCTATTTTTCTTAAGTAATTTCATTATGTGTAAAGCTCACCTGTGAAGACTGTTGAATACCTTCTCCCTGGGGTTTTGTTTTGTTGTGCTGTGCTCCTTCGCATATGTATACCTTAAAAATCCATCCAGAAGGTAGAGATTTATTATTAAGAATCTCTGACAAGTTAGAGTTGTGATTTGGTCATGGTCTAAAGCCATGGTCATTTAGTTTGGCACAAACATGAGCTGCTGCCAGCAGAAGCAATTCCTCCCTTCCTCTTCCACAGTCACGGCTGCCTACTCTTACTCTGTCCTTCATGCTCCCTGTAGCATTTATGAAGCTAAACCATAGACTGAGTGAAAAACTTACCCCATAAAAAGAAAGTGGCTAGCTTGCTGGATGGCTACAGGAATGATAGCATCACCAGAACTGAACAAACAGCTAGGTGGATGGTCTTTTTTACAGGGACAGAAACTTTGACACATTGAAGACGAAACCTAGTACTGGTGCTAGTTAGGAGCATAGGGAACAGGACAGCCCAGTCCACCAAACAAAGGAGAAATTGCTGTTGTCATTTTGATGTCATGGGTGATTTGTGTTAATTTGGACTCCAAGGACAAAGATTCCTATTTAACAAAGCCTCTAAACCACACTGTTCCTAGGAAGGCAATCCTCTCGCCCTTCCACATGCCCTGGGTTGCAAGTGGACGAATGCTGGCTGAGGGCCATGGCCCAATGACCGCTCTTCCTGTCACCACTTGCTATTTCAGAATGACATAGGGCTAGGTGTTTTTCCCAGTCCGTAAATGTCCCTCTGTGACATTAAGCACATTAAGTTTAGTTCAGAACAGGCTTTTGGAGGATCAACAAGTACTTCACTTTGTCCTTTGAGTCAGTTGCAAACCACTGGTGTTAATTTACTGCTGCCTCAGGGTACACTGCATGATCCACGTGCATTGTCTCTGGCTAACAATGTAAAAATATTTTTTGCTAGTTTAGCACTTTTTTGTTCATTTACTCTTGAAAACTTAGATTTCTAATAGTTAATTCAGCAAAATTATACTGTGATATATGAGAGTGGGGAGTCCTAGGCAGAAACAATCAGGAAAGAATAAAACATTGTTTATTTACATTTATGTATGGTTGGCTTTAAAATTATGGTGCCGAGTGTTTGATAATTTTCTGCATAGTATCTGTGCATGAATTATTAGAAGTTATGGGTTTTATATATATATTGATAGATGATTTATTGTTCCCAGTGAAGATTCACTCTCATTGTAAGACACACAAATGACAGATTGGAATGTAAAATCATTGTAAGAAGAGTGACAATATGCCATCAGATATACATTGTTTATATACACATACATATACATGCTTTATATGAATAATTACTTGCTTTGTTACTATTGTAGCATTAAGCATCCTAAAATTAGCTGGCATTAGTGAGCTGCTTCTTAGAGTTAGGTGTACCATTGAGGACGAAGTTCACAGAGCATGTTTTATGCCAAAGGTATGAAGTAAAATGAAATTCTATACATTTGTGGGAGAAAGTGGCAAAGCTGTATATAAAATATATGGTAGCAGAAGAAGTAGAATTTAAAATGCCAAGAGAGAAGAGGAGGCAAAAAAGGACAAAGTTAAGAAATTATATGAAAAAATTGGTGCATGAAACACAAGAAGGTGGTAGAAAGACTACAAGAGTTCATAAGTGTGTAAAATTGTCCAATTTCCAGGATACTTAGGGGCTGATGTGCCATTGTCAGAGACAGAAGCTTTTGTAGATATTCATGTGTCTAATAATAATCTGCATCTTTAGCTGCATGAGTGCTTACAAAAATGACCCATATCCATTTAGAATCCTAAATGGATTCAAGGATCTTTTAGTTTTAGGCTATTTTATGCTTTTGGAATTTTTACCCATTGTGATGAAACCTAAATGGAGATAAAACTAAAAACTGCATTTAGAATGGGCTGAAAGGGAATGGTTGATACGATGTAATGGAGCTTGAGAATAAATGAATCAAAATGAGAACAGAGCTTAAGTGAGCATTTAGCTGTGCAGGCAAAAAGGAAGAAAATTATCTTTAATGTGTAGAAGAAGCAACAGAAAGATTTATTTATGATCTGGAAGGCTAGGGAAAGGTGAAACAAAAATGACATTTTTATTAGAGGCTTGAGTGACGGGGGGATGCTGGCGATGCAGTGCTTGGGTGGGAAGACAAAAAGGTCAGTTTTGGCCATGTTAAGCTGATGGCATGCCAGCTAGGTGAGGTATCAGTGAGACAGCTGAGGTAGAAGAAGAAAGGTCAGGAGTGGAGAGGTTAATCTGTGATTTGTCAATAAAGTTGCTTATATATTCTGTTTAGTAAATTGTTTTATTAAGCTTGTATCAGAATCACAAAAAAAAACCCCAAAAGCCATTGACCATGACTAGGTATTTTTAATGAAGGGTGCATTTATTGCAGGTTTCATGACTTGAAGATAGATCTGCTACCAGAAGAAGTTCTTTTCATATCTTCTATTATTATAACACTGGGTTTGATTTATGTTTGAATGGAGACAGTGATCCATTAAAATAAATTGCCTGAACATTTGCCCAGCAGATCAGATTGACTTTCATATGTGAAATTTAGTGGTTTAGACTTACAGTTAGACTGACAGGTTGCACTAAATGGAAGAGCAGTAAAACTATATTGTGTCATTCCTGCACTGTTTTCTTACTTCCCTTCTTCTAATATTGTATTCTGAATTTGCTGTGTCACAATGAGCATACAATTCAGTTTATTCCATTTCAGATGTTCAGAGAAGACTTGTATTTTCTGTATGATATATTCTATATTATGGAAAACTAAAACAGATGCTTTGCCAAGTACAGAGTAAATAAACTGCTTAAAGAATGTGATGATGTTGTTGGCTTAATTTATATGTAAATGTGAGCAATGCTATTTTGGATTAATGCAGCAAATTGCTAAAAGAGGAGTCTCATAAATATTGGCTTTTGAAGATTGGAGTCGGAATATTTAAACAGGAAAAGTTTTTTACAGGGAAATTTTATTTTCTGAATACCATTTGAAAAACAGGGTTTTTTTTCTTACCAAGGACTGTTGGTTTTCAAACTGCTTTTCAGGAGCTTTGGATTTTCTTATTTTCCACTGTAATCAAACCTGGTGTAATTTCCATTCATGCACTACATTTTTATTTGTCTTAGTTCTCCTTGCCTGCAGTGGTAGAGCAGCATCTATTGCTCTGAAGAATGTCAACAACTTGCCAGTCATGAATTATTTTGTATTTAGTTATGTTCTATCTGTGAGAGTATTTTTTAGCTGATTTTACTGGAGGAGGGGAGCAGAGAGTTATTTTCTGTAGACATTCGTAAAGGTAAAATTTTTCCCAGTGTACTGATGAAGGTGCTGTCTTCCAAAACATACATTAGAGTGTGCCCCAGTGTGTATCTTTGTTGGTCCACTGCCGAGCATAGCAGCATATTATAGCATGCTCTTTCTCCCTGACTTCAATTTAACTTTCTTGTTTCATCAAAGGCAATTTCAGACAAGAACTTTAAATGCCGGGAGAGGTAACGTTCATTTTATGCAAATGAGATTTTGATTTGTCATCTGCCGGCACTTCAGTTCATGGCTCTTGAGCTATTCAAGTGCTCTGCATAAGCAGAGTCGTTGTGGAACTAGGAGACACCTTGAGGAACTGAGAAACAGTTTCTCATGGCAGCATCGCCTCAGCCGAGAGGGAAAACCAGTGTTATTGTAATTGTTACACATGTACTTGGAAGGAACTATTTATAAACAAATGGTATAAACTATTGTGCAAAGACCAGGATAGTCGTAGATTTCGTGCTTATGAACAGATCATCCCATGGTAATAACTTTAGTAAAGACTCGGTCCGCAGAGTTTGACCAAGTGTTAGGATGCTGGTATCTGTGAAAGAGATATTAGTAAAAGTATGCATATGGGGTGACATAAAAGAAATGGGAGGAGTAGCAGGGAATAATTAAAATATTTTGTTTCAGATACCGAAATTCTTGAATTGCTTTGTGGTTATGCAAAGAAGCTTTATTGATATTAATTATTAATTTATTAATTATGATCATATATTTTTAGAGGTTTCAATTTTAGTGCTTGCTGTGCAAGGTACAGTCTTATACAGAAAGCACATACAAGTATGCTAATGTATACTCATTTCCCTGGGAAAATATTATTAGCTGTTACTTTTTTCCAGTTAAAAAGTTTAGGGATATTTTGTACTCTATAGAGCATGCTCTTTGTGATACTCAACAAATTTACTTTTTGTCTGCCAATACATAGTGGAGATCTCCAAGGTAGATTGAAAACAAACTAAGTATCCATTTTTCAGGAAATGAATGGAAAGTGGGTTGTGATATGGGTTGATGCAGATGAGAGCAAGGATTTAAAGTAAATTTATTTCCCTCTCGCTAACAGGAAAAGAACTGGAGAAGAGTAGCTCTGAATCAGTTTAATGTGTGCAAGGAAAGTGACTTTGAGGCGTGTTATGAACCTCTTCATTAATGCTGGTTAGTTCATCTGACTATATGATAAATCATATGCTCAAAATGTGAGTAAATTTACTTTGCAGCCCTATGAACGTCTAATCCACTGCTTTCTTCTCACTGGTTGTAGCATTAGAGTGCTGCAAAGAATCCATCTACGTGGATCCAGGTCTCCGACTTATCTGAAAGGAAAGGAGGGGAAAGAGGGGGGGTGGAAAAGCAAGGTAATGGAAATATTAGAACAAAATCATTATTTTAAAAAGGGGTAAATGGAGTAAAAGTAACTTGAGTCAGTTTTTTACAGTGTCGTCTTTTCGCTAATTTAAGTTAATGTTGCCTTTTTTGGAGTCCTAGAAAAGCAATATTGCCTTCCAAAAGTGCCAGTAGCACAAGCCAACACATGCATAATTTTCTCTAATATCTAATTAACATTCTTCAGTTCAGTTTCCAGTTCAGAGAGAAAGTATATGATATTGTTGTCATGCTCCACTGGTATCTTATTTCTGATAGCGTAGGGCTTGTTAGAAAATGAATGCCACTTTATTTCAGGTATTTCCAAAGAGACAACTGCTTCAATGAAAGAAAATAAAAACTTTTGCTAAAGTCAGAGACAGAAATGTTCCTCTTGTATCACTCTTAACCTTTTTAAAATTATACTGTCACAATGCCTGCATGGTAGTCACTCCTCTAGTAGTCACAGATAGAGAGAACTGTTTAAATGAAATATGCAGAAATACAGCTGATTATTAAGTCATGAATACACAATTCCTGTGGATTCAGCCTTTTTTTCTACCCCTACCTAATTATTCATCCATTACAAGTTAGTTTGGTCATTATGGTTTACTGCTAGGAAATCAGTTGTCCACCCCTATAAATTTCCAATTGTCTGTTTCTGTCCAGCTCAGGAATATTTAAGCTTTAGTCTCTGAAGGTTTAGGAGCTAGCAGTTTAGTTATTTGGTCCACGTTTTCAAATTCCTGCTGATGTGACTGAATTCAGTGATTCAAGATGTTTTATTTTCTTGCCCACCTGAGAGTGATTATACAGCAGTTCCTCTATTAGGAAAGGTCACACCAGTTATGTCAGGCACATCCATAACTTTTAAAATACGTTTATAGCTGGTGTCTGTTGTAGTTACAGGGAGCGTGATACATGTGTGAGCATCTGATTGTGCATCTGACAGATAACAAAATGCGTGAGGATCCATCCTAGAAACTGGGCACCTGTCAAAATACTAGCCAGTTAATCTAAACTTTTAGTATATTAGATATTCTGACAAAATGAAATCCCTTTTGTTTGAGCTGAATGTTTTCTCTCAGGAAAGTTCATTGCATTAATAGGAGAAAACATGAATGAAAATTATTGCCAGGCTTTGGTTTACTGTGCTATCTGGGTAGCTGAAAGTCCAGAATTTGTTACTGAGACACGTGGGGTTTTTATGTTTGCTCTTGTATGTAAATGTTATTTCAAGTTTTGCATCAGAATTTCTAAGTTTGGATAGCCTTTCTGAGACATACAGCCTTCATTCTTTTTTCCATATCTGTTGTGCTTTCCTAGTCAGGACATTTTTAGGAGCTTTATCCTTTTTATTTATTTTTCTACAAGAATACTTAGAAACAAAACTTAAAACACACACTCTTGTTTACTGTACTTCATATACTAATGGACACTAACAGCTTCTCTAATAGATGGGAATAATGGTCTGGGGTCATCATCACAAGGGAAGTTTTCCAGGCTCAAAATCTATCAATTTGAGTTCTCTCCTACTTTTAGCTCTGTAACAGATAACTTCAGACCTTAAATTATGTTCCAGAACTGATGAGATGATTAAAAATATGCTGTAAGGGATTTTCTTAAAAGGAGAAACCAAGGAGGAAAGGGGGAAAAAAAAGGGGATGGTATTCTTTTTAGGAGTGATCTACATTTTCAAATTAATATTTCGATTGAGGGAAAATTCTTTTGCATATCCTGCTCTTGATAAAATTTAGTGCCATTTTTAAATATATTTTGTCTGAGACTTCAATTCCATAGAAATATTAAAAATGAGATTTCAAATCTTGCCTCAGATTCTCTCTTGCCTCCTATTTGTAGGAACAGGGAGCCCATAACAGTCTGCACTGCCCTGCATCTCACTCCCCTGGAGCTGGTGTGGAGTTCTGCATGGGCCCGTTAGCCAGACAGAAGAGGTCAGGGTTATGTCCTCCCTGCATTTCTCTTGGGGCTGGGAGTGGTGACATTATGATTTTTTTCCTTTGACCCAAAGATTTACAGTCTCAGGAGCTGTAGAAATGCAATTACTTTAGATCTTTGTGTTTCTCTTCACACTGGACTCCTGGTTTAAAAGCTATTGGGAGCAAAATCGACAGTGAGATGGCAAAGTCTGCTTTAAGTATGAATAATAGTAAAAAGCTACTAGCTTTGGTCCCAGAAAGGCTAGGAGGCAATGGTGCTCCTCTCACTTACAGGGAGAGCTCTTATGTCTGCTGGGATATGGACAGGATGGGGCTTTCCCAGAGGCATAGCCAGTCCCCAATGTCCCCCTGCAATGACAGCTTGGCTGTTCGCTGCCCCAAACTGCAGCTAAATGCCACGGCCTCCTCCAAGGAAGCAGAGGAAAGAGTTGCTATTAACAACCATAACAACCTTATCAGATCAGTCTCAGTTTCAAAGGGATTCTGCCACTCTTCCAGTATGTTCATGAAAGCTGGCATCTTCTTCCTTTCCCCCAAGGAGTTAGCATTTCACACAAGTCTATTTAACCAAGAAGCGGACAAGGTTGAAAGTCCTTATATTGTTTAAGCTTCACCTTTACTGGCCACCCCAGAAGGATGAATGCGCTCTAGGGGAGAGCTGAATATTCTTTGAATCCTGATGTAAATTTCTGTCTCAGAGAAGGCTCGTTCGTGGGGCAGGATCTGCAGATCCTTTCTAATTGCTCTTGTTCTTATTAAGGGCAAAAGCCAAGCTATTTTTCTTTCCCTCAAAGTTGAATCTCAAAAGGAAAAGAATTCTGGCAAGCCTTTTTGCCTCCAGAGGCTGCAGTCCATGGTCCCAAAATGCTTATTGTTTCATAGCTTTGCAGTAGAGAGCATCCCTGTTTTGCTTTGTGCGCAGAGACTTTGTCTAATATTCCTTTTTTATATTTCACAGAGTTTTAAATTTATGAGGGGGCATTTACTGCCTCTGTCTGTCATGATAGATAGAAGCCTAAGAAGCTTGGAGGCTAGGTGAACACAAAGCTTTCACCATGCACTGAAGTGGAGTTTGGGCTTTTCTTTGCATTGAATGACTAGCACGTAGGTCCCTTTTTGCTAAATTGTAGCTGGGGAGAGAATTATCTGCGAATTTTACTTCCATATTTAAACACACTTTCTCAACACCAGTTATGTCAAAGCTGTGATCTCAGGTCAAATCTTAATTTTCAGACAAGCAAAACTCCAGGACTTTTTCCTGCCTGCCCCACTGAATATGCGTGCATGACTTCTGGAACCTAAATGCTGGCAGAGTGTGAGATCTTCTTGGCCAGCTTTAATTTATTTTTATGTGCAAGATGAATAATGACGCGTGAAGAAATTCTGTCACTTAATAGCTGAGAGTCTGAAAGGAACGGGTTTTAAAACTGTCCCTCTGTTCTTGACTGCGTGATCACTACTGTTCCACTCCAGAGTAAAGGCAACCAGCTTAGTTTAAATCTTTGTCCCCACACTGTGTACTCAACAGCCATTGACTCACCTCTGCTACGTATATGTAACTTTTTTTGTGTCCTTATTTTTAAATTATGAGTGGGATTTACAGAAGTGCATAGATCCGTCCTATTTCATTGCATTTGCAAAATTCCAATCAATTTGCTCCAATCTGGGAGCAGAGTTAGGTCAGAAATGTGTACTTTTGTGATTACCATCCCAGATCCGTTGCATTTTTCACAAAGCAAACACGTATTTCATAAAGCCTGAGGAATATATAACTTGGTCAATTTAATATTGTTGAAGCATTATCAGTAATCTTCTGCTTCCCATCTGTGATTCTGAACTCTGCATCATTATGTTGATATTTCATGCTCTCCACTCCATTAACATTTAGGATGTGTAGTAGGGGCAACACTTCTCCAAGCTCAAGGAATTCAGCAAGATTACGGGATTGGCTTTTACAATGTACATTTTAAAAAGATTCACTGAAATCTGAGATGCTACATATACCTGTGGGTTTTGTTAATTGATGAAGATAATTAAAAAGTGAAGCTACTCTGTGTTTTTAGAAAGGATTTCTGGATTACCAGTTTTTTTCAAGAAGAATGAGATAGTTCTTGAACACTGGTGACATTTTATAAATTCTTTCTAGTTTGACAGTTAAGACTATAATTGTTTAAGATCAGAATGCTTTTTAAGTTTGTAACAAGATTGCAATATAAATTACTGTAAAGCCAATTTCTTATTATACAGCATTATATATCAACAACACAAGACAAGGTTAGACTGAGTAATGCACAAATGCTTTCTGGAAAAATGAGTGGTTTTAAGGACTTGAATATTTACCGTCATGGATTTTGGAATGTAATTGTTCTGTAGTACACAGTCCTGTTTTATTTGAAAATTAATATTTTACTTCTCTGGTTAAATATTGATTCTGTTTACTATTTCAACATTTTATGAATATTTTGTTTTCTCTGGGGACTTTCTATGCATTTTATCAGCTGAATAAATGAAGTAATTCACAAACCAACTGCCTCTTGCTCTCAATGGCTTTAGAGGGGACCTTGTCATTCCCTGTAGCCTTTTCTCAGGCCCAGCTGTGTGGCTCTGAAATCACTTGGCTGGTAATTAGGTATTTATCAGATTGTTTCTGAAAAGGGATGAGACAGTTATCTGACACAATTATCTTTGAAAATTGAATCCCTCTTTTCTGGTCCTGCTGAGGACATTCAAAGGTACTGTGAATGTTTAAAGCTAAATGCCTTTGAAAAACCCTTGCTTTTTTTGATCAGGTATAACAGAGAAGTCAAAATGCAGTCAAAGGAATTTTTTTTTTTTTTTCTTTTTACCTTTCAGGCACTGGATTTTCTTTCTGTCAAATGTTGTTTCGTTTCCATGTGACTGTTTGGAAGTACTTTTGACAACCACTACTTTACTACTTCAAACATCCACTACTTAATAATGTTTGAACATTGACAATATTTCTTATGAATCAAGAAATTACTAATTATATCAAGGCATTACTAATGTTTTTTTTTTGCCTGTTCAAAAAGTGATGAGTATGTAGTTCTAGAAAAGCAATTTGGAAACATGATATTTCAAGCTACTAACCAAAAATTGTTTTTTTCTTTCCCCTCCCTGCTTTATACCTAGTTTTGTATATGGTACCACATCCAAATCCAGCTCTGAATTCAATTAATTTTCCCATAGGGTTTTCTGTAGTGCTGTTACTACAGGATTTGCTTCCCATTTGCTTGTTTGTCCTTATTAAGAGATGGTCCCTTATGCAAAAAGGGAGGCCCAGGTTGATTAAAGGGAGTACGATTTTGAAAAATATGAAATTGCATTTTAAAAAAAAACCCAAACAAACCCAAACAGCTGTTTCAAAAGTCTTGTGTTTTAGAGTTGCATGGAGTGAGTCAGTTGAAGCTCCTGGAGACTGTAGTTCTGCTCCTTTGGCAGGCTTCTTTAATTATAGGGAAATCTGGTGTTCTACAAGCAAGAATTCTGCCAGGCAGCCTGGCTACAATTGGGAAGAACAACCCAAAGTGTCGCTTTCTTCTAGGTTTGAAGCACAAGTAAATTTTAGTAGCTTAGAGAAGTCTCTAAAGCTACATTGCTTCTTCCTCTCACACAAGTGCTTATGTGTGTGCACACACACACAGAGTATCCTGCACTGTAAAGCTTTTAACTAAGACCTTAAGATCTTTACTTCTCACTCTCTTGTATGGCTTATTGAGAGTGATGATACAAATATCTTCACTTCTCCCCTCTCTTCGCACAGCTTTCAGCTATATCAGCAGTTTCAACAAAAAAGGCTAATTAAAAGAATGAAATCATCTTCTGGATTTGAGGAAAGTTTTGTCCAATGAATTCACTGGTGACTGTTACCAATTATCTTTGGCCTCTGATTGCTCCCCTGAGAGTGAATGAATATAAAATAGAGAACAAAACCTGCAATTCTGCAGGTCTGTGCAAAATAATAGTTTGCAAGTTAGAATTGATTTTTGCATTCCAGGGGAATAATCTGCCTGAACACAACAAGCCCTGCAATGACAGGCAATGATTTACGACGTTACATAGCATATTTAAGAGTTAGTCTGTCTGTACGTTCTGCTTATTTGTGGATCGTAAGATTATTCCCCAAAAAATGTCATCACAAACCTCCTCAACTGTCCATTTTTGGCCATGCATTGAGGACTTTTCACAGGATAAGTGATTTTTCTAGTATTCATATCTTTTTTTATTAATCTTTTTTCTTTTAAGCCCTAAAAGACATGCCCAGCATACTAGCTCTATCCAGTCAGCTTCTGCTCCAGGACCATTTGATGCTGCTAGCTTTTCTAGTCACTCTGCACTACAGCTTCTGAGCATTTTGTGACTAGTTTTCTGTAGAAGGTAGCCTTCCTTCGTTCTGTGCTAGATACTTTATAATAATGCATTTCCTGAAACAATATATGGATTTGCTGATTTTGGTGCTATGGCTCCCAAATAGTGAAGCAGGATAATCACAGCTGAGGCAGGGAGGACGTCATTTAGTCCAATGCCCTGCTCAGAGCAGGTTGCCCAGGACTGTTTTGCATATAAGGATGGAGTCTCCACATTTTTCTGGGCTACCTATTCCACTGTCCAATCACCCTCACAGCAGAAAAGTTTTTTCTTATGTTTAAGTGGAATTTCCTGTGTTTCAAGTTGTGCCTTTTTTCCTGTCACTGGACACCACTGACAAGAGCCTGGGTCCCTCTTTTTCATTCCCTCCCAGCAGGTATTTATCCACATAGATCAGATCCCCCTGAGCCTTCTCTTCTCCTGACTGAACAGTCCCAGCCTCTCCCGATAAGACAGATGCTCCCACCCCTTAATCATCTTTGTGCCCCTTTGCTGAATTTCCTCCACTGTCAGTCTTGTACTGGGGAGCCCAACACTGGACCCAGCACTCCAGATGTGGCCTCACCAGTGCTGAGGAGAGGGCAAGGATCACCTCCCTCGACCTGCTGTCAACGCTCTTCCCAGAGTAGCCGAGGATACCTTTGGCCTTCTTTGCTGCAAGGACACATTGCTGACAACTTCTTGTCCAGCAGGAGTCCTGGGTCCTTCTTGGCAGAGCTGCTTTCCGGCCAGTTGGCCTCTAGTCTGTACTGGTGCCTTGGGTTATTCCTCACCAGGTGCAGGACTCGGGATTTTCCTTTGTTGAACTTCATGAGATTGTCCAGCCTGCAGAGGTCCCTCTGGATAGTGGCACAACCATCTGGTGTATCAGTCGCTCCTCGCAGTTTTACGTTATCTGCAAACTTGCTGAGGGTGTACTCAGTCTCACGGTCCAGGTCACTAGTAAAGATGTTAAACAGTATTGGACCCAGTAGCAACCCCTGGGATATACCACAAGGAACTGGTCTCCAGCTGGACTTTGTGACACTGATAACAATCCTTTAAGCCTGGCAGTTCAGCCAGTTTTCAGTCCACTTCACCCTCACCTTATCTAGCTTGTACTTGATCAGCTTCTTTATGAGGATCTCATGGAAGACAGTGTCAAAGGCCTTCTTAAAGTCGAGATAAACAACATCCACTGGTCTCCCCTTATCTACCAAGGCAGTCATCTCATCGTAGAAAGCTTTCAGGTTGGTTAAACATGATTTCCTCTTCATAAAACCATCTTGACTACTCCCAATCACCTTCTTGTCCTTCCATGCATGTTAAGATGATCTCCAGAATAGGTTCATCCATCACCTTCTCAGGAATCAAGATGAGACTGACAGGCCTGCTCTTCCCTGGATCCTTCATCCTGAAGATAGAGGTGACATTTGCTTTCTTCCAGTCCTCAGGAACCTTTGCTGATCATTACAACCTTTCAAAGCTAATCAAGAGTGACCTTGCAGTGACATTGGCCAGCTCCCTCAGCTCTCATGAGTGCATCCTGTCAGGTCCCAGGGACTGGTATGTGTGTCCAGGTAGTTTAAGTGCTCCCTAACTTCATCCTCCTCCATTGAGAGCAAGTCTTCCTTAGTCCAGACTTCCCCTCTGGTTTCAGGGGCCTGGGATTCCTGAAGGCTGGTCTTTGCAACAGAAACTGAGATAAAAGAAGGCATCAAATACCTCAGCCTTTTCCATGTCCTTTGTCCCCAGGTCCCCCACCTCATTTTTGCTGGTCTTCCTTTTGCTGCTTATGTGCTTGTGGAAGTCCTTCTTGCTGCCCTTCACATACCTTGCCAGACTAACCTCCAGGTAGGCTTTGGTTTTCTGAACCCCAGCCCTGCATGCTGGGACAGTGTCTCTATATTACTCCTGGCACAGCAGGCAGAAAAGGCAGAGAGCAGTAAGCACTCAGCAACCTAATTTGACTCCTTGAGAGAGACCAACAGTCTGGGGATCAGGCAGGGGCAGGAGCCTGCAGAGCACTGTCAGTTTTCTCGAGTGGCCTCAATTCACAGAACGATTAGAAATAACTGTTTTACAGTTAATGGGATTGTTTGGGGGTTTGTGTGTGTTTGGTTTTTTTGCTTTCTCTTTACATTTCTTAACACTCCACTTCATGCTTCATACCCTGCATTGCACATTTATTGCATTATAAATATATTGCTTCCTTACGCAGAAATCCTGTTCTGTTGCTCACTGTCTCACTTATGTACTCCTCCCTGAGGAAAATTTCCTTGTTAAAGTTGTCCCTTATTCAAAATTAATCTCAGTTTATACATCCAGACACATGAAGGAAGTGCTAGAGATTAGCAGAGCTTCTTGTAGAGAGATTGTTTATGAGACTGAGACTGGTGGGAGAAAAGATGTTTCTTTTGTCATAAGTTTGGCTCCTCACACAGAGCTTTCATGTGTAGGCAGCATAGTAGAGGGTATTTAGGGTTTAGGCTACAGCTTATGTCACATACCACAGTTTGTCAGCCTGATACTGCTGTTTGAGTTTCTGTTGCAGTCTTTCAGTACAAGTGGATGAACATGGATACAGCTTTTTTTTTCCCTTTGAATTATACTAGGTGAACTGTTCCTATGGTACTGCTTAGGCAGTAAATATACCATACAGAGAATCAAGTCAGTTAAAATCTAGGTAAGACTGTTTTACATATAAGTTTGTCACCTGCCAGCTTAGAAATGTAAATTGAGCACATTCAATCTATTACTATTATTGTTATTAATTATTTTACTTTTGGTTTTCTCACTGCATTTAAAAAAAAAAAACACAGCTTAAAGTAAGTAAAGTATAAATCTTGCTTCATAATTGTTAAAACTGACGTAACAATTAGTTCTAAAAAAGCAAATGTTTTGGAATACTAAAAGATTAAATAAGGTGAACTTCATGAATGTCTGCTGAAACTGTCACTGAAAGGATCACAGTCCAGATCCATAGATGCTCTATACTTATAACTACTTTGGTTTAAATAGATTTATATTTTTTTTAGCTGCTTTGATCTTAGTAGGGTTGATTTACTTTAGAACAGAAAACGAGCTGGCCAGACTTTTTTCCCCTAGTTCATCAACCCTCTGTCATTCTTGCTCCTAAATGGAAACAGTTGAGACAATGTATGGCAGTGCTTCGTTCTCATCCTCCTGGAACTCCAAATAAATTTAGTTTAACAAAGACAGGATGTTTAAAATAGTAGAGGGAAGTTCTTAATTTCAGTGATATATAACTTTACTGATGATAATGCACAGGAGGAGTAAGTTTAGAAGTAGTGTCAGTCTAAACAGAGATGACCAGATAACTGGGTGTCTGAATAATAGACATTAAGACTTTATAACGAAAGGATTGAAAGTATGGGAAGGTCTATCCAATATCAGCAGGCCTAACAATGCATGGCAAGGTTTAAAAATTTTCTGCATTCAAAATGAGTTAACACTGCTTCAAAAGGAAGATTTTCTGTTTTTTCTGATTTCAGTGAAATTTTGCCAGTCTACTCCAAAATGACCTTTGGGTACACAGCAAATCAAAATTCTGTCTCATCCTGTAGGTAAACAATCTTCTTTAGCATAATATTTACCAAAGTGCATAGATTTTATAAAGGGAAGTTATTTTTACAAGTTAGAATCTTAATTACCTGACCTTTGTGTCCTTTTTTTCTATTCAACATACTGTCAAAATCTAGTCTTACCAAGCTGGTTACCATTTCTGAGAGAAGCAACGATAATAATTAAACTGTAAAAAAAAAAAAAAAAAGGGAAAAGAAATGAAAAGAAAACCAGCATTGGTTTTGGTCTCGTCTCAGTGTCTTTGCTTCTGCTGCTGAATGCTGCACTGGCTATAGTGATAAATAGCACTATACTTGGGAAGTGGAAGAAAATAATTGATTAGATCTTTTCCCTGCATTTACCATAGTGCTTCTTTCCCCTCTGGGTTTGTGCAGTTTAATTTGCCATTGATTCTTTAATGATTATAATGTCATAGAGGAGCCAATGTTTATCTTCATTATGCACTCTGGACAACGCATTGGACCTGAATCTTTTCTTGCACATTCTGGTGTAGATCTCCAGTCATTTGATATGGAGTTAAGTGAGGTCTGAGGCCAGCTGAAGTTTATAGGGTGAGTGCATCCTTCTTCTGTCACTGGCAGGAACATTTAATTAGCGCCAGTCCTTATTCTGCAATATTAGTTTTGTATTTCAGACACTGAAAGACTAATTGCAGAGAAGGACCAAACAGAGAAACTTTTAGCTTAGTTATTATAATAAAAAAGTTAAATGTTATTACACTGAGAAATTTGTATATGAATAGAAGTTCTAAATGCATGTGGCAGATACTTCATGGGCTTTTAGTATGTACTAAGGGAAGCAGTGTTTCAAATTGCCAGCTGAATGCCTTTGGTTGTGATACACTTCTGTGAGTTTCTTCCACTATAGTGTAGTACTTGAATTGTGGACTGTGGCAGTAGTCTATGATAAGAAAGATCTTGTTTCTCTTCTGTTGAACTCAGCTTCTATCTGAAAACCATTTTCCATTCTGATGACATCTTTTTCTACTTTATCTTCCCTGTGATCAGGGCTACTATTTCAGATATACTATACTATACTATATTCAGTATAGAAAGCACTATACTCTGAATATAGAGAATTAGCCTCCTCTTCGGGATTGTTTTCAAGGAATATCTACAAGAATTGTTTTTAAACTGTAGACTAAAAAGCTCTGTTTTCATATTAAAATTATTTGGCTTCATTAAAGCTATCTTCACTGAAATTTTCTGTAAAAATAATGTTTTTAATAACACTGAAATAATTTCAGGTTTTAATTAAATATTATATTCCAAACATAAAACACAAGCAGAATTAGAGGGCAGAAGAGGTTTTAAAAAACTAGCCAGGCAGTTAACATCTGAGCTCCCTGTGGAGCTCTGTCACATACAAAGGGATTAAAAAGAAGTCATAGTCTACTGATTAAGTAAATGGAAGAGAAAGGTACGGAAAAGACAAAACTTTGGATTCATACATGGAATGCCTTCACAGATAGGGCAAGTGCCATGAAGTATGTTGCTGGGATTCATCTCCCACCCCAGCTTTATGGTTGTGGTGCGTTAACCTTGGCTAAAGAGCAAAATTTAGTGCTGATTAAAATAGAGTTGGATGGTGAGAAAGACAAAAACTGAAACACTTCCCCTCCTCCCCCCCACCCCCCCAATTTTACCTAGGATCAACTTCACCCCTTCATCCCCAACTCCTCTACCTCTGCCCCTCCATCCTTTCCCTGGAGTGGTGCAGGGGGATGGGGAATAGGAGGTTGCGGTCAGTCCATAACAGCTCCTCTCTGCCTCTCCTTCCTCCTCCTGACACTTTTCCCCTGCTGCAGCGTGGTTACTTCCCACGGGCTGCAGTCCTTCAGGATAAACCTGCTCCTGCGTGGGCTCTCCATGGGCTGCAGCTTCGTTCCTTCAGGGCATGTCCACCTGCTCCAGCCTGGCGTCCTCTTGGGGCTGCAGTGTGGACATCTACTCCAGCGTGGTCCTCTCCATGCGCTGCAGGGGAATCTCTGCTCTAGCGCCTGGAGCACCTCCCCCCCCTTCTTCTGCTCTCACCTTGGTGTTCCCTCTCCTGTTTGTGACCCTTTTTTCCCCCCTATTCCTCTGTCTATCTGGCATTTTGCCCTTTCTTACACAGGCTTTCCCAGAGGTACTGTCAGCCAAGCTGACAGGCTCAGCCATGCCCTGCGGTGGGTCTGTTGGAGCCGGCTGTGTCTGGCACCAGGCAGCCCCTGGCCTCTCCTCAGAGAGGTCACCCTGCAGCACCCCCTCTACCAGCACCTTGCCACATAAACCCAATACAATTTGGTCCACAAATCAAATTCTGCCTCCAGAATGTGTGATCTTAACTCCTATTGAGATCAGTAGGAGTTGTGTCCTCCCACTGGATGGGAACACTTAGACTTTTATTAAGTCTCTGAGTCCTTGAATAATTTTGCAACACCTATTAATGAAATGATTCTTTCACATTGATGTATATTGTGTGAGCACCTCACATTATAATGACAAAGTAAATCGTTAACTGAAAGTGATTTTTTGTTGTTGTTGTTGTTTGGTGAACCAAATTCAATGGGCTGCCTCATCAGCTTTGAGTTAGAAACAACATTCAATCTTGTATTTGCAGGCAGAAAGTACAGATGAAGAAACTGTGGGAAACTGAAACCAACGTGGTAAATAGTTTTATAAAGCACGCCTGTATTATTGTACAGAGAAAGAGATCGATATTCTAAAGGCCTGAAGTTGCAAATCCTCATTTGAGTCTTGGAGTCATATCATGAATAGCATTTAGAGCAGCATGTAATACCTTGGCCATTAATTGCTGTTAACTCTGCCATTAAGAGCTGTCAAGCTGTTTGCAACAGAAGAGCAGTCATACAGTGACAGGAGAAATTAAAAGAATGGGAATGGAAGGAACTGGTTTTTTGTGTGCAGTGCAGATGAAGTGAGAAAAAATGAAAAAAAGGTATTTTGTAGGATTCAGGTAATAGCAATAGTAGGAAATGGAATATTATTATTTCTGGTTGCTAAGATAATAGAAGCGCAGGTATAACACAAGAAGCAGATGTAAAATGCAGCATGTGTAGGTGATTGAATCTATTCGTATTTAACTTATGCATTTTTGAACATCCAAAAGTATCAGATGACACCGAGTACTCCCAGTAACGATGCAACTCTTCTATTTGCAGTCATTAAATTTATATTAGGCTTACAGCTGAAAATTCTCTGTCCCAGCAGACTGAAGAAGTGACTGACGGCACCATAGGTTATTTCATTGTTACGATTCTGTCTGCTGGCATTTAGGTGATATAGGAGTCATAATCCAAACTGTTCATCTCCGAGTATACATTCTTAACTACAAGAGGAACGAGTACAAGGAGAAATGAGAAGTGCAGTTGTAACATTATCAAGGCCTAACATAGTTATTTATTTTTGGAGTAGAGCTTCATGCATCAGCCTGCTTCACATTTACAGTTGTGTTTGGTGGTCTCTAGTTGTTGGTTAGGGTCAGGCAATTGTGCGCCTCTAGTAACTTGACAGACACTTAAAATAGCGTCTCTTCTGTCTTCAAGAACTTGACATGAACCCCCATATACTATGCAATATATGGGAGATTGCAGTCACACACATTTCAGTTTACATTAAGATAAAGGCCCTTATTAAAAAAAAAAAAAACAACAAAACAAAAACCCAACAACCAAACAAAAACCCCAAACCAAAACACTAAACCCATTTATTTACAGATTATGTGTATTTAATTAAAGAGATTGTCTAAAAAACTTCTTACTGTTTTTAGAAACCTATGATCATCTGAAAAACACCATATGTTTTTTAGAAACCTATAGAGGAAAGGCATTTTGAAGAGGGTGGTATGCTGTAAACAAGGCCTGGGGAGTTCTGGCAAAGTCCGTACTAAGCACTAACATAGCTGAAGTGTAAGAAACGAGTGGGATGAGCAGAGATTATTTTTCAACAGTGGTGGAGTTGTGAATACTTTTCAACCTACAGTTGTGGTGGTCACAAAAATGAGCCTAAAAGACACATTCTGATTCAAAAGATTTTCTGCCTTCATAAGATTCCATTTTCCTGCCAGTCAGATGAAAATTTTTTATCCTTAAGAACACAGAAACCCAGCAGAAAGTTACCTTAACTGTTTAAGTTATTACTGGGTAAAAGTATCCCTAATCCTCATTCAGCAAAACAACATGTCATAAGAAGAGGACTAGTGTAAAGTATTAACCCTGCTTTTATAGAAAGCTGAATAGCATTGAAGCATTTTCAACTTAGGCAAGTATTTAAGTATTTCCTTGAACTGGGATGGATTAAACCTGCACTGAATCATCTTGCTGAACTGAGCAATTTCTTTAATAGCTTGGGTTACGTGACCAAACAACATGCAGCACTTTAAAATATACATGTGCACTATGGGGCTCCTCATGTCTCCCTTCAAAACATCTGTTTTGGGGTTGTCTGCTCTGCAAGGATAGTTAATATTCTGGTTGTGGTTTACAACTTCCTAATTGTTAGAAAATTTAACATTATTTTAATAGCTAAAACTGCATTGAAACCAGCATACTTCATAGAGTTACAGTGGGCAAAAATATTTGGAAGTACCTTAAATTCATCATTAATTTGTCTGTTCTTATTTCCATTGTGTATTGCAGGTAACATTTACGTTAGCACTGCTGAGCTGGTGTAATGCAAGGAAGGACACATCATGAAATGGAAACATTATCCTTTTTTGGTCATAGTAGCTGTATTCAGCCTTTCCAGATGCCATCAGTTACTGGGTCAGCTCATTCCAGGTAGGTACTTTTTATTTAAACATAAATGTTCATGTTTTTATGAATCATTTTTATGCTGTCCATGTGAATATGTGCATGTATATATCTGAAGTTCTCTCTCCATGTATTAATGTGTGTGTGTGTGGAGTTAAGAAATTTACGAGCATATCTGCATATTTAAAATACAGAATTTAATAAGTAAGTACTGTATTGTCTGTGCTGCAATGAGTTGCTTTTTTTGATTGCAAAGGAAAATATGGAAAAGGAGTGGCCTGAAAATATAAGTACGAGAAGGTTAAGGTGGCTATTAAAGCATTCCTTTGATTAGCACTGTTGGTGGAGGGAAGAAATATAGAGTGCAGAAACAGACTTGAATATCAAAGAGAATAGGAAATCTAGAGAGAACCTTCCTGAAGAAGAAGGAAAACAGCAGCACCGGTGAAATAGCTGAAATGCAATGTTTTCAGTGAAGCCCTAGAGATCAGGGATCATAATGGTGCTTGAGTATGGCAAGTCTTACTAGCGCAGAGAGGAGTAGTAAGCATGTATAAAAATGGCAAGATACTATCCAACTTTAAAGAAAAGGTAGTGGTAAAATAGATAACCTGTATCACTTCCGTGAGCAGTGGATTTTTATTGAAGTAACATACAGGAAACAAAATCTGTTTTGTTGCGTTGGGTTTTTTGAAGAATAAATCTGTAAAAACAGCTTCTGAGTCATTCTGAATCATCTTCAATATTTGTTAGGAAAAACCCAAACTTTGATCAGTACTGCTAATAATGTACAACCTTTCAGTAAAATGTAGGAAAACACAATAAATATATAAAAAAGAAAATGACATGGTGATTTTTGGTGGTTGTTTTTTCTGCTTTGCATCTGAATAATAACATAGAAGACTCTACTGGCTAGATTTCTAAGTTGAATACATTGTGCATGCAGAATTTTGTGGCTATACAATTCTTCTCCATGTATCTGTGGGCAACTAGTTCAAATATAGACTACTGAATGAAAAGAGAAAGGAAAAGGTTTTTTCCTTCAAGGGTTTGTTGACCTATAATGAATGGTGGTTCACGGAAAGTAAATTAAGGAAATGAATTGATATCTTTTTTTTTCGGGTTTTGTTGGTTTCAAATGCGTTATGTAGGAGATGCAAAAAGACTCCAGCATAAAGGAAGATGTAAGTTAAAATTATCATTTTAAAAGTTTGACCTCAGACTTCAAACATAATTTCAAAGCAATTTACCTGTCACAAAGACATCTACCGCTCTTTTTAAAAGGAACGCCTGCAGATCCAAATGTATTTGCATGATAGCTACCTCCATCTACTTGCATTGGTTTCAATTTAGTCATAGTTTTGTAGACTTTACTAAAAAGGCTGTTTGCATTATATTACTTTTTCCATCAAATTAGTTTCAGAATAAAATCACAGGTGGCATTTTGATTTTGTCCCTGCTTTGTAATTTTCATCACAGACCTCAGACTTGAACCAAGAGATTACTGTACTTGGCCAGACACCAGCGTGCTCAGCCTCGCTGGCAGGGTGCCAGGAGTGTGATTATCACAAAAGATCAAATAAAGCAGGATTTATTTTTTTTCCTTTAAGCAGTTCATCCCATTCATTTTGCTCTTTTCATGTCTTTTCCTTACAAAGACATATGTGTCTTTTTTTTTTTTTTTTTTAATGCACAGAAAGAGAGAGACCTGTGCAATGTCTCAAACTTTCTCCTCCATTTAATGGGGGAAAAAAAAGAAATAATGGTTCTTTGGAATTCTGCTGTATCCATAAAAAATATCAATAGAGCAATAGGTAACAGCTTTTTCTGAGGATTGCTAAAAGCACTAAACAGCTAAAATGTCTGTGATCATACTACTACTAAATTAAGTGTATTATTTCAATAAAAAACATGCTTTCAAAATAATAGATTCAATTAAATTATTTTTAGATCATGTTATTAGAAACCTTTAAAAAATGAAATTTTATGGTTTCAAACTCTCCAATTCTGTCTTATCTAAAAATTGAAAATTGTTCCAGCTTATTGATGACATAGCTTTAATTTCATATGACAAACTATCAGAAATGTGTTAAAGCTTACCCTCAGAACTGGAATTCTCAACTTCAGTAAAATGTGATGAATTTTAATGGTGGTATTATAACTTTGAAACATTTATTGTAGTTTTTGCTGAATCTTTTCATATATTCTTGTTGAGTCTCACTCTTTTGCATATGGGGTCCACAGGGAAGTACTGTCTCCCCCCTTTATTAAAATCACGACTGAGCCTTTCATCTCATGTCATTACATCTTACCTCTAATTCACATATAAAATACACTCGCAATTCCACTATGACTGTCTCCTGAGGCATAAAGTATCTCTGCCTTGGCACATCTTTATTTAATCAGGGGTTGAACATTATCTGGGAAAGATGTGATTTTTCTTTCCAGTTGCTCTGCATATTTAAAAGCTGGAAAACTTGGCAGTTGATTTTAAAATGCACTGATCTAAGAAAACATGGCATTAACTAATGCTATATTATGTTTAGATGCATACATTGAGCTCTAAGTTTTCAGTTAAGTCACTGAAGTGTTTTAAAGTTACCAGTTACTACATTGTCAAAAAAACATAGAAGAACTATAAATCTGACATGCAGCAAAAGACTTTAATAATTTAAACTGAGATTTTGTTTTTTTTTTCTTTTTTTACATCAATAGAAGCGAGTTCAAGCTTTCAGATATGTGGTCTGTTAATAAAGACAGTAGGAGCATTCCTCATGGATTTGGTTGGGCTTGGGATCAGGTCCTTTAGCAGGGAGTATTGTGGAAGTGCCCTCCATCTGAACTGGAACAGATGCCAGATATGTGGGATTTAGTCAATCCTTGAGCTTTACAGAGATATCTGGACAAAGAAAGCCTTGTAAAACCATGGAATGACAAGTTTTGAATGTTCCTGATAGATTATTAACAGATTTTTATAACAGAATTCTCTGTAGATCTTGGGGAGAGGAGGATGAGTAGAAAACCTCTTTTGAACCCAGATGTTTGAGAAATTCTGATAGAAGCTTGTAGACCTCCATGGTCTACAAGTACTGTCTCTCAGTACTTGAGCAAAGACTGATGTTGCACTAGAAAGCCTGATATATTTCCATCATTTTCAAGTAAAAAAAGATTGCTTTTCTGATACTTTTTTTTATTTTTAAATCTGTGAACTGCATTGTTTCTCCAGGAAATAGGTTTCCTTTAGGAGATGCAGATATATAACAAAGCATAAGATATATAAAACATACATAGTAAAATGTAAGTTTGAGAAATACGTTTCGCTAGTGTAAGTTTAAAATAAAACAACCACAAAACAACCCTCTCTGATAATCATAGAAGCTTACTGAAATCCTGAAGAGAACCAGCCCAGGATTTGACCTCTTCTGGGGTAGGCAAGGATATTTTAAATTTCCTTTTCCCTAATACTTCTTGGCTTACTAATGAAACACTACAGGAAATACATTTGCTATCCTAGCTTGTTTGCCTCTTTCAACAGGAGGCAGTTATTATTCATAATGAAACTTCATAAATTCAAATTGTCTTTTTTCACTGCCTCTAACATGCTAAGGTGTAAGCAATCATTTTTGGAATCTGAAAACTCTTACATCAGAGCTTTTGTCAAGTTAATCATAATTCAGTAATACAAGTAACTAACTTTTTTGGTGTGATTTTCTTAAAAATCACTGTTAACTTTTCGGTACTCAGGACTCTGTGATCTGGCTAGTGCAAACAAGATTTGTAGTTTTCCCCTGTCACCTGCTTGTCAAATTACTGAATTTCTTGACTGAATATGATACTTTGGGTTCATATGTGTGATTGGTGCATTTTGACAAGAAATTCTATATTCCTCTGGTTTCCCTGCAACCTGTGAAGGTACCTTGAAAAAATGGTTCCTAGCACTGAAAGATCTTCATTTGCTGCTTCATGAAGATCAGTGTCTTATATAATGTAACGTGTACTCATTCATTCTTCTGTACTTTTTAAGTGCCTGAATGAATTCAATCAAATATCCAAAATAAATCTCTCAATGATCTGAATAAGGTGTTGAATAGTTCAGGTGAAGAATTTAGCTAGTTTTATGGTTGTGCAG
Organism: Gymnogyps californianus; assembly: GCF_018139145.2. Taxonomy (NCBI): domain Eukaryota; kingdom Metazoa; phylum Chordata; class Aves; order Accipitriformes; family Cathartidae; genus Gymnogyps; species Gymnogyps californianus. Next base: position 112,750,148 of record NC_059471.1, on the reverse strand, counting down.
TTTTTTTCTGAGAATAATGTTTAAAACAGAAATGTTCAGCCAAACCCAACCCATAGTTTAACTATTGACTGTCTTTTAGCACAGGTTCAGAGGCAAAGAGAATTGGATGCTCAAATTCCATGTAAGCCCCTCATTGTGAAGCTGTAAAGGAAGAGTGAATACTCATTGAGCTAAGGAAATTAAGTGACCAGTACTCCCTTGACACTTCTCAAAGAGTAGGGGATATGGATTTAAATTCCTTCAATTGGGAGGTACTTGAGGATAGTTTTCACCCTTTCTGAGCAAGTGATCCAACAGCTGAGCTCATGTTTTAAAAAGATGGCAGTTTTCTTGGTTATAATTTTGTATTGTTTTAAAGTAAAGTGATGTTCATAACTATTTTGTGATGAGCCAGTAAGAATTTCAGAGCACCTGAACAGGAAAGCCTAGTTTGTAGGTCACAGGGGAAATAAGGCAAAGGATAGAAGCCAAAAAACTCAAAACTTATGTAAAGCTACGCCTTCTCAGGAACAGAGCTTTAAGTCCCAGAGGAATGTTAACTCTAAAGATGGAAGGACATGATTTAACAGGGTCAAATTTTTAAACATAGGTCCCCAAATTCCATGCAAATTCCACTTACTCTTTTGTTGAATCTGAGCCCAAATGAAGATAACCTTTAGCTATTTTTGATTAGAGACATACGTATAAATATAAGACTGGAAGTATGTAGCTCTGATGTAGGAACACTCATAGAATCATGGAAAAAATTAGGTTAGAAGGCACATGGAAGTCATTTAGTCTGATTTTTTTTTACTCAAAACAGTGCTATCTTCAGAATTAAACCAGGTTGCACAGGGCCATGTCCAACTGCGTTCTGAGCACCTCCAGGGATGGAAATTTCATAACGTCTTTGGACCACTCTCAAGGTGAATTTTTAGTTCCATTTAGAGCCAGCTGCAACTTTTGTATTGCAGTTTGTGACCCTTGCATCTTGTCCTTTCACTGTGCACTTCTGAAGAGAGTCTGGCTCTCACTGCTGCAAAACCTTCTTTAAGGTAGTTGAAGGCTGTAATTAGACCACTTCTGTATGCTAAACCATAGCCTCTTCTTTAGCCTCTCCCGGTATCTCATATGCTTCAGCCCCCTGACCATCTTAGAGGTTCTCCTCTGGGCGCTCTCCTGTTTTTCCGTTTCTCTCTTGGAGTGAGTGGCCCAAAACTAGATGCACTGCACCATGTGCAGACTCATGAATGACGACTGGAGGGAACTAATCACCCCTTGACCTGCTGGTTATGCTCTCACTAAAGTGTCCCAGTATGTTGGTGTCTTTCCCTGGATCAAGGGCACACTACCAGCTCGAATTCAACTTGCCAACCAGGACCACAGATTCGTCTCTGTCATGTTCTTAACTTTCCATCATATAACTTCTACTGTAGAAACGATCATCTTGGAGGAACTGTTCTGTTGACAAACTGTAGTGGCAAGAAATACCATGTTTTGGTGCACATTCTCTGGTAATTTTGTTTTCACAGGCTTTATGAAATGTCACTCTTGGCCATAAATTACATTTTTGTGATCCTAATTTAATATAACTGTGACAAATCCATCTGTAAGTGATATGTAGCAAGGGATGATGATTTAATGTATTGTTTCCAGTTGTAAGTGCCACCAAGTCTGTAGATTGTGGTATTCAAGGTCAGATTCAGAGAGAGCAGACAGGCAGTTTAGGCCTTGCTGGGGTCAAGGAACATGTGGAAAGATGTGCTTCTGTCATCCGCATCCAATTAACTTGAAGCAGACAGAAAATATTCAATTCAGATCTAAAAAAAAGAAAACAAAAAAAACCAAACCAAAAACCAAACCAAACACCACTCACATTTTGGCTAGCCCCTACAAAGAAGGGTCTCTATTTAGACGGACTAAATAAAATAAAAATTAAAAAAGAGAAAAACTAACATCTGTGCTCTTGTAAAGACCATGTTTGTGTTCATGTCTGCCTCTGCCTTCTCTCCTATCCCTGCAATGTGCATAGGCCATACTGTAACCTTTTGTAGAGAAGAAGCAGTACCAACTGAGTTCATCGAATTTGACCACTGTATGTTCGCATGTATGTGTATATGCATTTTTAAGCATACATAATGACATACAATTATCAGTCAGTAACCCTTAAGACTGAAAAGTCATCTTGCCTCATGGAGTATTCAGCTTTCTTTGAAGTGCAGGGTAATATGTCATCCTTGCAAAATATTTTAAAAATATTTTTCACTAATTTATAATCCTATATCCTAATATTAATGAATTAATGCTAGATCACATTATGTTATAATACAATGTATTTGTTATCAAGGAAACATTACAACGTTTCCATGGTATAATATTACCATGTATAATTTCCATTATCACTGTACAAACCAGATTACTTAATAACACAAGAGATAATAATTTCTTGTTATCAGAAAATGGAAACTGTGTAACAAATCTTATATACTGTTTTCAGTTAATTTACCAACATAATCATCATGTAATTTATCTAGTCATCCATCCCTGCTGATAGAAGTAAAAATATATGGCTGTTTTTTTCTTAATTTGGAATATTGTGACTAAATTTGTTCTGACTCTATCAGATATATGCCAGCTGATTTTTATAGTTTTGACATTTACCCATCGTCTTTACTTCGATTGACATCAACACATTTTCAAAGTACTCAGATTGTTTCACATTTGTTGACTTTGTGGTGTGACCTTAGGTTTTCCCTGTTGTTTTTTTTGTTTGGGTTTTTTGTGTTGTGTTTTTTTTTTTTTTTTCCCCCAACTCCCCTCCCTGCTTGGGAGGATGACAAAGGTTTGTAATTCCTATTAGTAGAACTGCTGTGCCTGGAGAGAGGACATATATTACAAGGGGAAAAAAATAATCCCAGCATGCGCCTTGCCTTCCAGAGATTGTCACTGTGTACACTGAGGTCTTAATAAATAAAGATTGCCAGCTGTACTTCAATTCACGGCTTCTTTATTAGCCTTTAAAAAGAAATAAATAAAGCATGACGCTTTATTTAATTGTCTGAATAGATGGAGACAAACCAAGAGGCACAGTCAGCTGCAAGACACTTAATGAAGAAATCCCTATTTTTAATCTAGCTGTAGAAGACACAACTCTTCTGCTTTGATGATGTAGCCTTTGTGATGAACCTGGCTGGGAAACCACATGTGCTGCACTGTCTTCCTAATTAAGTAATCAAAATGCACTGGAGCAAACTGAGTGACTTGCGTAGACCAGTATAAGTAATTTTAGTTCCTCTATTGCTTGGTTAATAGAAAGTGGTACTGTTCTAGATTATGACTGATAGAGGTTAGATGCTACAGCTGCTATTATTGTGCCTGCAGGTAGATGCCTTTATAAGCCATTTCTGTGCATGTGTAAGAAGGCACACTTTGCTTTGTTTCCCTTCCTTTTCTCTTACTTTTCGAGGCTGTAATCCCAGAGGCATTTCCTCCTTTTTTTTTTTTTTCCTCTAGAAGCCTCTGCCTGAGATTTTCCTCAAAACATACAGATATTCTACTTGTTTTGGATGTACTGACAGAGCATTCACCAAAACTGGTCTCAAAAGTAAGGTTTTGGGAAGGCTGCCCACTAAAATAAAACAAAAGATAAACAAGAAGAAAAAATTTCAACAATGACAATCGTGGTCATATAAAAAATTTGAGTATATATAATGAGGAGGGAATCAATTTTTCTGATATGGGATTGATTGGCCACAGCTAAAGATTTTGTAAATGTGTAGACCAGATTCTAAAGTTTTTATTGGTAAAATTGTTGGTAAAGACTCATTTCTTTCTTCACAAATAGTCTTACTTGAAGCTCTAAGCTTCTTAAGAGACAAAAATATGCTGATTATGAGAATGGCATAATCAGGTCTTGAGAATTTATCACAGGTATTATAAACTTATGCTGAAAAGCTTTCCTAGTTTACATAGCTCTGTGACACTCCAAAGTTGGTAGCAAGATTACTGTACAGGCATTTGCATACAATAATCTAAGAATGCATTTACTTGAATTCTTCTAAAAAGATCGTGTTTCATATGGTTAATGGAGAAACAGATATAAATGCTATGTATATATTTGTAGATAATATAAATAGAATTTTCACCTTAAGTTGTTCTACCTATATTAAAATTAACAAGAATAAATGTTTCTTTACATAATTAATCAATTATCCTGAGAACAATCTTCGGTTACAAAAGTAGAGTACAAAATGACATAGAGTCTCTATTGAATCTAATATTTATTTAGGTGATGAATCTGTTAGAGCTTCAAAGCAATTTAATGTCTTTAACATAAATTATAAAACTAATTTCAGTCATATCAGTGAAAGAATGTAACAATTTACAAGGGTGTTTTCACACTTATGACTACTCAAGGGCTTACTGTAGGCATATCTACACTTGCTAATTTATTTTCGATGCTGTGAAATAGAGTGTCTAGAGATGCTTTATTAAATATTTTAATAAGTGTTGAACATATTTGCACAATTTCTGCCTTGACAAAGGGTGATTTATATGCACCTGTGTCTGCATATGCAGAAAAAATATCCTTTTGTCAGAGACTGCCACCTTATTTTTGCACAAACTAAACAGGAAATTACTGCTTTTTGCCTAATCTGAATTTTAAATCAAAGTAGAACTGGAGAAAGCAAACAAGTCTTATATTTAAGCTTTTTTCTCAATCTTAACTGTTGAGTTAGATTGACAGTAACATTATTCTAAGTATTTATACTATATCCATGATGACGTTATCAGTACAGCAATGTGTAACTGACTAGTTGCTGTGTCTTCTTTATTCCAACCTTTTTTTATAGCATATTATAAATGTTCAGGAAAATACTTTACTTTTCTCTATGGTTTAAAAATCACCACCATATTATTTTGATCCAGAGAGAAACTTATATATGGCCCATATTCAGAGGAGTTGATATTTTATATTTGATAAATTAAACAGTATAAGGCTGCAGGTACCATGACTTTCAGTGAGTTTATATTTTTGTTTGTTCTATTTAAGCTGTATTGCTTAAATATTTTTCCTACATTAATTTAATTATTGTGCACTAATTGTCAAAATGACATGTCAAATATTCTATATGTGCTACTACTAAACCAGTCAACTCTCCTTCCTCTGTTACATGAAAACAAAGAAACACCTATCCTTTACAAAAGGTTTTTGCTCAAGGCATTGTTACAGGCTATCATGAAGATAAAAGAACCCTTAAAAGTGCTGCGAAGCACATCTGGTAAGCCATTTACTGTTAAGTTTCCATGTTTAGACACTTCTTTAATTACATTTTGGGTGTGTTTTTTCTTTGTCTTTTTTTTTCTGCCCCAACATTACCCTAAGGGTAAAATTTAATGATATTATTTAGAACTTGTTTTTTAAATCAGATCATAAACGACTGAGGTTTTAAGCCTACTTCATTTTGACACACAGCTGAGGCGACCTCCAAGGTCACACTTTTAATATATGAAAATAAAAAGGCAGTTAATGGTATGCAACAAAAGGATGCTTTTTTTCTTCCTTTCTCTCTCCTGTCCTTGCAAAATGGATCAGTTATGCCCTTCAGGATTATATTCACTTACAGTACTCCCTACTCACAGTAAGATTAAACAATTTCCAGATCACTTTACATCCATCTGGCACCTAAAAGTATAGGTGTAAAATTAAACGTTCTGTTCATGTACAGTACCATTTCAGAAAACACGCTTTGTTATATTCACTAACACTCATCTAAAAACATGGCACCGAACTAGCATAGAATTGATCACTTGCACTTTTTGAAATGACTTAATGTCTAAGCATGTATTCCTTTAAACGTATGTTACTCTAAAATGTCTAGGATAGCTTAATACTTGAAATTTGGCACACACTTAGACTTCTTTGCTGATTTGGCCTGTAACACATAAACAAACATCACAATTTTGAAAGATGTGGTGCCCATGACCACTTCTATTCATCAGTTTCCACCATCTCCTTTTGTCATGTCTCTTAAGTGCATGTTTGCTTATGGATGGTATCTGATAAGCTGGATTTTATCTGGCTATTAAATCAGAACTAAGCATTGTGCTGATTCAGAATTGGAGTTAGCAGAGAGTGGATGGATGTTCACAACTACAACTTCCACTGAGGAAAATTGGGAAAGAGTTTACAGCTGGTTAAGTAAGAGCTAGATCACCTCTTGGTTGCAGATGTTCAGTTGCCTCTTTAATCTGGTCTCTCCTAACTTATACACGGACTCATTATTTTCCATTCCCATTGGTTTATTTCCTATATTTTACAATTTCATTTGCTTTTATCAGTTGTTTATAACATCTCAGAATTTTATCCTTCAGTTTTTAGTTTGTTTACAATCTGAAATACCTGTGATTAGCTTTACTGCAAACTTTAGGTTTACTTCAGCCACCTTCGCACAAAGAAGCTAGCATCTGTTTTTAAATTTCAGCACTTTGGTGGCCTGCTTCTGATACAGCACTCATGGAGGGTTTCTGTTTTTAAGTTGGAGCTGTTGCAGGAGAAAAAACTTCTTATGCATTAACTTTGTTTTAGCATTTGGGTTGAACGAGGTAGTTTGGATTGGTCTTAAGTTAATCATGGCAATCTGATACACAGATCACAACTGCTGTTTGAATTTGATGGTACTCTGTCCTAAATTTTCAAAATATACAGACAATTCTGAATTTGAACTAAAATGCATGAAACTTAGGACTGGGAAGAGGACAATGATTACCACCTACCTAGTTTATTTTCCATTCCTTTAAAATGTATCTTTTTCAATACTTCTCTGTCCTTGAAAGTGCTTGCTACATAGAGAGGTCAAAATGTTATCTTAAGTTCGGCTCTTTCTGGCATTCACACAGCTTACCCGAATTGAGCTCCCTGCTGTCACAGCTATATTACTTCTGGGACCTGAGCTAGCTTATTTAAAGCTAGCCTGGGACCTTGACTTTACATTGCAGTCTGCTGTTCTTTCACTGTCTGCTGCCTTTATTTCATAGTGCTGCTTTTCTTGTTAGACTTCATGGTGTTTTATCCTATTGTAGATATTTTAAAACTTATAATATACCTTGTAAATGAAATTGGCTTCTAATTCCTGTTTTTTCAGAAATATTCCATTATTAAGGGTCTTTGTCTCCCATGGTTTTTGAAAGGCTGTGTAGAGGGGTTTTTAAACATTATAAGAAAAAGTTGCGCGTGCTTTAGCAGGGAAGTCTGAATCATCTAGTATTTCAAAGGAATTAAGTACAGTGAGAAAAAGGATAGTCTGAGGTCAGTCGTAGTTTATGAAGGTATTCAGTCAGTGTCAAGTCTAGCTTTGAGCTCTAGTTCAAAATATTTAACCTTTCTATTACTGCAGAAATTCCAATCAATCTATGTTACAGTCACCTTGCAAGAAATAAGTGAAATTCCTTGGTCAGCATTTGCAGAACAGTCCATTTTGCTAATTCAGAAAGACTGCCAGAATGTTGATACTAGAAATAAACCAACTAGTCTATCCTCTTTTCAAAAAAAGACTAAAAGCATGTATGATATATATGGCTACAGTAATAACATGTTTAAAATTCATAAAAGCATATTTTTCCACATTTTTTGAAACTGAAGGAAGATCTAGAATAAAACTGCTCCATTCTAGGCCAATTGTATAAAAACCTTATTCTGATAGTTGATGACATAAGCATTCATGCAAATAACAAAGCATAAGCAATATTTTAATACTACAGTGCCAAAGTAACAAATTCCATTAAAGGGCCACAGGACACTCGCAGTCACCATTAAAACTTGTCAATGAATTGACTTCTGTCAAAGTGAAGAGTTAAGTGATCTGAGTTTTCTTCTGTTGAAGCCTTTGTCTTACTTCCTATTTTAATCTTTAATATATGTCTTCATTCAGTCTCACAGAGGTACATCATGTTTCATTTTCCAGCTGTAAAAGACTGGTTTGCAGCCTTTTCTCTGCAGAATTTTTCATTCCTACCTCCTGGATATTTCTGTATGTTTGCTTTATCTTACTTTTGTCTACAGAAAGATTTATTATTTTTTTTAGCCTGTTTATGTAAGCAAGTAAAATATGCAGGAGTGGCATGAAATTTTTATACTTCTGCAATTATCTTTTATTTTTTTTCTGTTCAGTTCAGTTCCAACCATACAGAAAAGTTCTCCATCACTTGGAAAGTTTATTTCAATCTTCAGTAGTGATGAAGCAATGAACTTGACTATATGATTAATAGTTTCCGTTATTAGGACCTACCTTTTGACTAGCTTAATCATTTGGATTGCAATTTTCCATGTTTCCAGGTGAACCAAATTCATATGTTTGTTTAATGTAAGAGAAATGGTTCAGGGTTGTTTTTTTCAAATAAAAGGTCAGATAAAAGGACTCTCTTTTGCCCCTATTAGTACATGCTTAACACTTTGGAGCAAGAACTTGAAATTGGCAATGGGACTTGCCTGGCATCTTTTTGTCAGCTCTTTGAAAACTTAACTCAAATGTGCTCCAGATGTATAAGCCCATAATCTCATATTCAGCAGCTGATGTTGTATTTGACATATTGATGGAATTTGCAAAAAAAAATCTTTCAATGCTCTTAGATTGGAAAAGATGAGCAAGACTTTCCTTGTGATCATTGCTCCTGAAGAATAGGAGTTGGACTTTGGTAAAGCGATCAGGAAGATTACCCAATCCTTTGTTCTCTTAGGGTGATGCCAAATAAATTTCCAGGAGGGAGCTGCTGAATGGAAGAACCAGTCTGGTGAAAACGATGTGGGAAAAGAGTCAGAGGATGTTTGTATTAAGGAATTAGGAAAATAAAGAGATTCTACTGTGGAATTTGACCTGATAGGGGAAAAAACAGAGTGGGACAAGGGCAGGAAGAAGAGGAAGGAGAACAGAGAGGGATTGGTGCAGAATGACTGTTACTGTAGGCACAGCAGTCCTAAGAGCCTGAAAACAAATGTGGGAAATCTGGGTCTCACCCTTCACTACCTTGTACTTTTCTCTGTTAGATCACATGAAGAGATCTCTATCTCTGCCTTCTTCCAACTACAAGGTAAAGTAGAGAGAAACTCCTAAAAAAGAAGGAGTTGCTGTGTTGCCTTCATATTGGGATGACTCTGGGGACCTACCAGATGCTGTTCAGGAGTTAGGAAGCACCCCTGGACAGCGTACTTTCATTCTGAGGCTGTGTAGTTCCTCACGATGAAGGGCAGAAAGAGGATTAGCCAAGGAAATGCCACACAACGAATTATAATAAAAGAACATTAGAGTCATAAAATTAAATATTTAGGTTATCAAGGATTCATCACCAGTATTTAAGTTGATAAATGAATGAACATTTTCTGTGTCAGTTGAGTACATCCACACTCATAGCCTGTTTATTTCATATTATTATCCTGTTTAGTGTAACATGAGATAGCATTTTGTGCTAGCAGCTCTATGTCCATACTGTCAAAACTCCTTCTGCAGACATATTACTGTGTACTGTAATATTCTGTGTGTATACTAGAACTCTTTTTGCACATATAGTATTGTCTTCTTTTTAACATGATTTAGCTTATCTGATAGTACTGTATGTCTGCATGTGTCCTGGTTTCAGCTGGGACAGAGTTAACTTTCTTTTTTAGTAGCTGGTACAGTGCTGTGTTTTGAATTTAGTGTGAGAATGATGTTGATAACACTCTGATGTTTTAGTTGTTGCTAAGTAGCGCTTATCTTAAGCCAAGGACTTTTCAGTTTCCCGTGCTCTGCCAGCAAGCAGGTGTGCAAGAAGCTGGGAGGAAGCATAGCCGGGGCAGCTGACCTGAACTGGCCAAAGGGGTATTCCATACCATGGAACGTCATGCCCAGTATATAAACAGGGGGGAGTTGGCCGGGAGGAGTGGATCACGGCTCGGGAACTAACTGGGCATCGGTCAGCGGGTGATGAGCAGTTGCATTGTGCATCACTGGGTTTTTTTCCTCCCCCCCCTCCTTTTTTTTTTTATATTCCTTTTCATTACTATTATTATTATATTTCATTATTACTATTGTTAGTATTATATTTTACTTTAGTTATTAAACTGTTCTTATCTCAACCCACGAGTTTTACTTTTTTTTTTTTCTTTCCTCCTCCTCACCCCACTGGGAGGGGGAGGGGGAAACAGCTGCGTGGTGCTGAGTTGCTGGCTGGGGTTAAACCACGACAGCATGTTAATAAATTCAGCTACTCTTCTCTCATTTTTTTAATCCTCCTTCCTTCACTAGTCTTGGAATTCATTTACCAATTTTTTGGTATGTAACAGAAGAGAATTCAGAGAGATGTGAAATTCCTATGAGAATTGGGTTATGTAGAGAAAGACCCAGATTAGTACCCCCAGACATCTATTGCCCATCAGCACATGATGTAGCTCAGAATGAAACCGGTACATGTTGGGGTTTGGACATATACAGCTAGGTGACATGGAGGGCAGAGAAGGAAGGAAGAAAGGAAAAGAAATGCAGAAGGGTGTAGAGGGACTGGAGGAGAAATGACGTCACTGCTGAAAGGATTTTGGAGGGTATTTCATAAAGATCTGGGATTATCATGGTGGGAGAATGTAAGAGAAGAGAGGGCTGTGCTTTGTTAGATTTACAGCTTATGGAACAATACATTTTTCTGCAATATCCTCCTGTCTTTGAGTGCATAATGCTTCCAAACAGCGCTCAGGGTAATATTGTAAAGAACTGTTGGTTTTATGTTGCCTGTCTTGTTTACTGTGCAGCCACAGAGAACTGGAGTCCATCCATCCATCTGCCACAGGTTGCTTAAGTGCTGCTGCACAAGAGTCTTCAAACAAACTGCCAAAAGGTGGACATTAATAGTCCACACCTTGTTTCATGAGTTGTCTAATTTGACTCCCAGGACCACATTTTTCAGCAGATCTGAAGATTCACCATTAGAATTAAACATAATCACATTTTTTACCACAGAAGAAAGTTATTAAGGTGTTAAATATTCTTAAAAAATGACACTTACCGTGTCTCAGTTTATCTGTACAGTATTGGTGGAAACTCTAGGTATTATGGATGGTAGTCCCCAATTCTTTCCATCTGTATAAGGGAAGAAATATTACCTTACATGGGGAAAATTATATTTTCTAGTTATGAAGTTTTCAGATACTTTGAGAGTATAGTGTGCTGTGATCATGTTAAGATAATAAAATAGAAAATTCTCTTAGACTGTTTTATATGCTAGCGTATCTACTGATTCATAGGCCCGATTTTTTTGTTTACAGGATTTTGGGGAAAAAAATCAATAGAGGTTTACCAACAATTAATTTTCAGTACTGTTGTATGCAGAACTCTGAATGTAACTGTTCAGAAACAGCAGCCTAACAACGCTGTAACTTTTATCAACAAACTTAAGAAATACCCAAATATTTGCAAACAAAAAAACCAATATTTTTGAACAACATCTTGAAATAAGAAATCCTAGTTTTCTTTATACAGACTTTCCCTCATTGTGTTTTCTAGCACAGTGCAAGGTTGCAACACATTGACCAGACACGCCTAGCATCACAGATGCACATACCTAATGTTGTAGATACTTGCATCTGAGCAGATCACTTAGGCTCTAAGTACTTTATACTCAATAAAGAGAGGCAATTCAGAGTGTAGTTGAGGTGTCCCAGGTGCATTTTGAGGGTTGCCCTCTGTACTTGTCTGTTCTCTCTCTTTACTAAAGAATAAGTATGGATTTCCCTTTGGTCAGATAAATCCCATCCTTGGTGTCTGTTAATTCTCTTCTGACAACTGGGCTGCCTCTAGACTAAACAGTGGATATGCTGTTGTTTACCTTGCACCTGTTCGTCCTATAATTATCCAAATTGGGGATCAAGGCAAAGTGTGCTGTGGCTGTCTTGTAGTCCACGTGTTCCTGTTTTCTTTCCAGGAAAAAAGGATAAAAGCCCTTGGTGCTTGCCTGAAGTATGGGTCAGGCTGAGGATGTACTGCTAACCCCATTAATTTAAGGTGTAGCATAGAAATCTTCATCAGATTTTAAATGTGAAACCTTTTCCATTGTCAAGCTGATGAGAGGTCTAAGGATGATATATTACAGGAAAAGTACTTTCCCCAACCTATTCTGACAGCAGCTCCAAATTATACATAAGGCTTGTAGCTCTAGTGCACAGAGGGGAAGTATTTGGGGTTCATTGGTATTTTCAAAAGTAAGCGAGGCTATGGGAACACATGATATATTTCATGGCATTGTTGGACATTATGCTGTCAGAAATGAGGAATTTTGAAAGCCTTTGTGAAGTCTTCAGCATCCTCGCATGCTCTTGGAAGGGACTCTGGAGTGAGCCTGCTGAAAACCTTGAAGCATGGGTCACAAGCTTCAGCAGCTGGGCCAGAGCACCTCAGGTCTCAGATGGGGAAAAAGGGTTATGCCTAGAGCTTTAACTCCAGGCACGGTGCCTGAAAGCTAACCAGTCTCAGGAAACATAAAAGCTCAACCATGTAAAGCCCAAGGAAATAAATTAGGGAGTAGTTATGAGGGTCTGAATTCATTCCAGCCTATGTTAAGTGGAGACACCTGAGGTAGGGCCCCACTGCAGCCAAGGTTGAAGTGGGCTGAATTATTCCTTGGCTACCTATGTCTCATCATTGACTGAAGAAGGAACCAATAATGATACCTGGTGAGTGTCTGATGTTGGATCAAGTGTATCGAGTCCTTTTTTCTCATCTAGATACTGACGAGCCTTCTTAGCAAACAATCCAGCTGCATTCTCCAGGCTAATAACTGTATTCTCATTTTCTATTGAGACAGGAAACATGTATGCTATGTAAGAAATAGTACCGTTGTGAAGCAGCCTTGACATCACTTGCTGTAGTATGGATACAGCAATTTTTTTCACACTCCTCAGATCCCCCAAACTTCTTCAGCTGTTGGGCTCTGAGGACAATTCTGAATTGCCTTATTCTATTTTTGTCCAAGAATGTGTATGTAGTGAAAGAGTGTTTGATTAAATTGCAAACTATTTCATTTTATGACTACTACTCTCCTCTTCTTGGGATTTAAAAAAAAAAAAAAAAGGTGCTTAAGAATGTAGTTTAAGGGAACAACATAGGAAGCACCAGAGGAACAAATTTATTAGCAGGCTTTGCCTTGAATAATAAACAAAACACTGGTTCACAGTTTTAAAGATTATAACAAAATGAAATTTTTCAGCTAGGTATTGTGACCGATGTTTAGCCTATGCACTGAAAAAGGTGTTCTACCATGTGAATAAACTTTGCAGTATTACATATACAGAAGAAAAGAATAGGAAGAAATTAAGGTTTTACATAGAATTATTTTACTGATGTTTCCCAAATGTTGAGTTTCACTTTATAATTTGCTCTTTAAATAAAAAAATAACCACCACAAACCTATGTATAATATCCTAGTTTTGCAGAAAGCCAACAAAATCAGTTTAGTTTTGAGGTTGAAATCAACATCTATTTTGAAAGTTGCTTGGCATTTTCTGTTACAAAATACTACAATAATAAAATAGTAAAATAATAACTAAGGAACAATAAAAATGTGTGTGAAAACTCAACCTTCTTCAGGTTAGGTTTGCATACTTTGATTGATTCTCCCAAAAAAATTAAGCTCTTCCTGAGGGTATGGTTCCATATATTTTAACAAGTTTTTACCTCACATACATACTTGTTTCTGCATGAACTTCAATTGTGCCAGCATAACTGTTTGTGGTGTTACAGAGTAAACCAGATCAGTAATATGATTAGTTTGCCCAGCAGCCCTGCAACCGATTGCATCTTTATAACTAAGGTAGTGGCTTTGGAAGGACAGACTGGAGAGCAGGATATGACAGCTTTTGTCAGAAGCAGTGTTGTTGGAAGGAACTATTTGAACATAGTGTATGTGAGATACGCAGCTCATTAGAGCTTCCTTGGCAGAGGACGGGGGAACAGAACACTGCAGAAGTAAGAACCAGCCTTTGCTGTTAGAATATATGCATTTGCAAATGTAATAATTTGGTGGGATTTTTTTTTTCTATGGTAGTTAGAAAAGATAATCAGAATCTTTAATTTTCAAATGGCATTTTAAATTCTGTTTTCTGCTGCAGTTTTTTTAATCACACTGGTGTTTTAAGGTTGTAAAAAATATACATAAAAATAGGTTTGGGTATAGGTCATATCAAGACTTGCTTCAGGGAAGGACTTCAAAAAAAAAGGTATGGAAAAAATGGGTTTTATAGTAATTATAAGTAACGTAACTAACTTAAAACTGTTTAATTGAACTAATTTAAATTTAAATTGAGAAAGAATACATAGGAAGTACTTCATTTTGCATGCTGCTTGAAATTCAAATATCAATTTATTCATTTCATAAGCATGAAAGTAAACCTTTATAGTCCAACTTTACAAGCATATCCCAATTCCCTAATTTATAGGACATGCAGATAGCATTTGCATAACTTTACATATAGGTATTTTATTCCCACAACATTGTTTCCTTTCTTGATGCCATGCTTTTTTAATCTTTCTCCTACACTCCCAACCAAACATGAAAATGTTTAGATCTTCTCAAGATTACTCATGGTTTCTTACATGAATTATCAAAGGCCTGTGATATTTATAAAATCCAGAGTGACTCACTGAAGTGAAATGGAATTTAGAAATCAGATGTTTTCCATACTTGTTTTTATAAAAATTTGGTGTCCTTTGGAGTCTAAAAATATTCAGGGACTTACCCCTGGAATTATTGTGGGACCAACAGAGGTCACAATCCTTTACAATTAATTGCTGCTCATAAATTGATCTTATCTTCTGATTAATGACTCAACATGTTGATGTTAGTGTTTTATTGCTCCTGCATTTTTACATACTTTGTGAATTATAGATGTAGTTATCACCCAGTGTTGCAAGTGTAGTAAAAATATACATATTATTATTGCTCTGCTTTTGATACTGTTTATTACACAGACTTCTGCATGAATGATTTTCTTTCTCCATTATTAAAGGCCCCTTTAATTTGCACATACAGGAGTCATTGCCCCAGCATGGTTCAGATGTAATCTGTAATTCAGTGTAGTTTGCTGTAGCAGTGAGCATCCACACCTAAGGATAAGAAATGCCAAATTACTTACTGATTTCTGAAAATTATATTACACCATTGACTCAGCAAATTTTAATGGTTGTTTGAGTAAGGGAGCAATGATCCCAGTTTGCATGCTGATAATGAAAAGGAGATGGATGGTTTTCACTACAGACAATCTGCTGTTTCTTATTTCTCAATTGCTATTTTTCTGTAACGGTTTTGGGGCTTGAGTTTTGCTTTTGGGGTGCTGAATGCTGCTTCTGCTGAGCTGTTATTAATGCAGCTGTGTAAGACTGAAATTTATACAGCTGCAGAAAGTCTATCGAGTAATATCTAATTTTTATTATGGGCTGAGTAGATTTTGAAAGAGAAGAGTTTCTGTTTTGTGAAATAGCTGTGTCCAAGTCTTCAACGTAGCATGCATTGAAAGGAAGAGCAGATGACTTGTACCGTGGAGCCCTACTCTCTGAACTTAGCAGGGACAAAAAGAGCACAAAATACATGCATTTTGCATACTGGTTAGGGAAGAGGAAAATTGCTAGATAAATAGCTGAGAAGCATTTACTAAACACATCTGTGAAATTATTTAAAGAAATGCAATAACAGAGAGGAGAGAGAATAAATGATGGAAGTCCTACAACTTGTATCCTTATAGCAGCATTTGTGGCACATACTCACTAGCTGTTAAAGAGAAAATGTAACGGCCAGTGAGCAGCTCCAATATGAGAATTAGAGCTGTAGCCCAAAGGTGAGAAAAAGGAGAAAGGAGCCCTAGGAATAATACGTTTACTTTCCAAGAGAAAAACGAAGTAAAAAGAACATTAACTAAGGGATTCAGCTCTGTGTGGTGACATGTCTGATGACATGAATTAACCTCCTACGTGCCACTCAGGGACACTTTTTAGTGCTCACAGTGCAATTCAAACATGTCAGACAGCCATTGAGTCTTTCTCAGAAGTCTCTAAAGTCACTATATCTTTTTAATACTTTTATATCAAAATGCATCAGTAGCTCAGGCAACTACTGTACATTCAGATAAGTGTGCAAAAAAATGTACTTCTAAATGGATTCCTCAGGAAACAATTTTATTAATGAGCTTATCTGAATTTATATGAATTCAAAATACTGAGTTGTATACTGTCTCAATTATTGCAGTGATAAGGAGTAGAGAAGTTAAAGAAAAAGAACTAAGGGTTACTCTTTACTGTTGAACCTACACAGCTGTAACATAAGGCCAGCTCAAGGGGAAACAAGATGATGAATGGATATCACTGTACTTTATCCCTGTAAAAGAAGACCTATGAATTTTGCACCAGGGTCTGACATAGAGAAGCTTATCCCATAATCAAAGGATTATTACTTAGGACAAATAGATAAACTGATTGGTTGCAAGAAAGTCAGATATAATTTCAAAATACTTCCAAGAAAGACAGATACAATTTCAAAATACTTCCTTTTTTATTTTATTTTATTTCTCAAGTGACAGATTGTGGTGACTGTATAGTACAGTTTCAGATAAATTCTGGAGGAAGATAGACAATGGTCTGATAGTTACCAACCTTGCAGAAAAATACATGTAAGGGTGCTTCTAATGTAGAATGCTACAAGATAAGGATTAAGTTTCCTTTTGCTTGGAATTTTGAATTTTAGGGGATTTATTTTAATTTGAAACCAATTTTTATAATAGTGAACTACAATTACTTTTCTTCATGCAGTTCACAAGCAGTTTAACAGGAATCCTTGGCAGATTAAGAGAAAGAATAAGTGGTCTCTGCACACGAATGTATAACAGATAATATTGCCAAAGTACCTACTCTATGTATTACCACATATTTGTATTGGTAATGAAACAATATATGCGCATAGTTTTCCATTTGGAGAATAGATGTTGATTGGAGGAGAGTACCCAAATATATGAAATGCCCCATCCATCATAGTTTAAAATGATACCTTTTATATTATCTTCTCCAAAAGAACAATTTCTTTGCTTCTCCTTAATTTATGGATCTCTTTCACATGCAGTGATGCTAGCTTTATATTCCATTTTTTTGGCTTATGTATTTTCTGTTCTTTGAGGAGCTCTTTGCTTAGACTAAATTGTATTTGAAAAATTTAAGACAAGATGTAGGCATAACATAAAACTCAGGTTGACTATATTAAAAATTGCCTTTTTTCAACCACATAAAAATCACTTCTGTCAGAGAGGTCAGAGAAAAGTATACATCACTTCTTAATACAGGTCTCAGAAATAATACAAAATGAGTTGATCCAGTGCACCAGTCAGAGATACACAAGAGCACTGTTCTGATTACTGTGTTCTGATCCACTCTTCTCAGATCACTGAAAGAATCAGTAGTATGCAGTGCCATAGATGTTTTCTAGGATTTTCCACATCTAGAGGTTGAATTACATTGGAATTAAAATAATTTCATGCTGGGTTTATCTTCTGAAACTCAGCAATGTGGTAAGGAAGTGTTGGAAGTTCATAAACAAGCCAACCTCTTTTAATCTATCCTATATAACAAATAAATATTCTCCTAGCTCTCATATGGCTATATTTTTGAAGGAACCGAGTCAGCAATGAGGAAGATTTATGGGTCAGAAAATGAGTAAAATAAGAATCCAGCATAAGTACAACTCTTTGTATACAAAGTCATGCATGTTGAAATCCACTGTCTGCAATGAAGAGCCTCACTAAATGTGAGATTCCATTTCCCCCAGCCAAGTTTCTATCAGATTATACCAAGACTGACTTCCAAGATAGCTCAGGGTTTTACAGCATGACTAAGCAGGACACTGTTGTGAGGTCAAGTTTGAGAACAGTGTTTCCTGAGTTTTTCATATAAATCACAATTATATCAGTCGAAATTTCGTGATAGACTCTGAAACCAAGAGCAAACTTCAGAAAAGAACTCGTTCTAAAAGATACTGAACTATGGGATGAGCGCTTTTTGTTTTTATAGAATACAGTAGTGAAATGAAATGAGTTCAGATTGGGGAGTTGCCAGGTGTAATTGTATGTATCAATGGAGAAAGTGCTCTTTAAGCTTACTTCCTTGTAAATGCAGTGAGGTATAAAGAAGAGGCAGGAAAGAATAAAGAAAGGTCTTTTATCTGGACACTTGCCAACTGTGGAGGAAGCACAATACAGTGGAAGGGTATAAAAAAAATGATTCAGAGAAGGTAGCAGTGAAGAGCTAGGTACTAACAAAGTAATATTGATCACTCAAGCTAAAAGCAGGAAAGACTTGGATATGGAAAGGAGATCTGTGAAAAATGTGAGAACATACCATCAATTACTTATATATATTTATTTCCAAAATTTTCACTGATATATAGTTGTTTTAAAAATATATTTTATCATCAATCTAAGGATTCAGAATGTGTTCCATTATGATTCCTGTTAATACTATCCTGACACACATTTCTCATAGTCAGATAACTGATCCCAGTCTGTAGACTAAGCTACCGAATTACTTTGGTTAAAGGTGGGGGAGAATTGGCATATTTGTAAGTGTTATCCATCGTACAGCTTAAAAGTCTTATCCTTGTATTCTTTCAGTCCACTGAATCGGTGTGAAGTCACCATATGAAAGGAAATCTCCTTCCAAAATATATTAATGCATTATTCATGTTATCTTAATATTCACATTTTTCCTCCAGAAGATATCAAAACACAGTAAAATGACAAGACATTTATAGGCAGTCTTTCTGTTCACATTAACTCCTATGTACTTCAATACGTGTGTGACATAAATCAGAACACAG
Organism: Gymnogyps californianus; assembly: GCF_018139145.2. Classification (NCBI taxonomy): domain Eukaryota; kingdom Metazoa; phylum Chordata; class Aves; order Accipitriformes; family Cathartidae; genus Gymnogyps; species Gymnogyps californianus. Next base: position 112,731,299 of record NC_059471.1, on the reverse strand, counting down.
TACTCAGTATATGTTTTTGAGGGAATTATGGTTGCATCAGGTACCATTAAAGTAGAGAGTGTGTGTTGTGTGTATGTACATGTATACACGCACACACACGCCAGCACTCCTGGGCACCCAAGAGCTGAGTTGTTTTTTGCAAGGAAACCAAGATTGTGCTCTAGATGGGAGCTTGATAATATAACCGGCTTGTAGACAGTGTGGACACTCACAGAACTGTAGAACAGTTTAGGTTGGAACATCCTTGGGAGGTCACTAGTGCAGCCCCCTGTTCAAAACAGGGTCAGCCACGAAGTCAGACCAGGTTGTTCGTGTCTGTGTCCAGTCACTTCTTGAAAATCTCCAAAGACGGAGTTTGCACAACCTGTCTGGACAATTTTCTCCAATGCTTGACTGTCCTCATGAGGAAAAACTTTTTTCTTATATCCAGTCCGAACCTCTTTTCTTTCAGTCTGTGTCTGTTGTCTTCCTTTTCCAACGACTGTAAAGGGCTTGCCTCATTCTTAATGGTTCCTGACTTTTTTTGTGTACTAGCACGATAACGCAGGTTCGTCTGTAGTGTCAGAAAAAATGTTCTGTAGCATTTACAATAGCAAGAAGAATCAATTGAATAACTTTACTGATAATTCCTTTTAATGTTTAAACAGAAGCTTGTTACATGGCTTATTGAAATATAATTAGTGGTCACACACAGTCTTTCCAAAGTGGGACTGTCATATATCAGAAAGATAATGATACTTTTAGTGATTAATCCATGTTTTTAATAAAAGAAGACATGTGCAATATGTTTGGATGCTGGTTATATTGTGAAGTACTGAACTATTTCATTCCATATTATTTTTTCATTAAAACAAATCAAGAGAATGCAGAATTACTACTCATGCTGTGAAATTAATTGTGTGAAACACTACCTCTTTCAGTTTACCTACTTTGGCCACTCTAATGTACAGGGTGGGGAAAGGCTGATGGGATAGGCTCTTTCATCTGTTCCTTTTAATTCTAGGACTTAAAAGGAAATTTCAAGTGAAAGATGAATGTACTCACAGGATTGAGGCTGTGTCTGTGAATAGAAAAGGGAATTTCTTTTATGGTTTTTCTGCCATGTTATCAGGTGCTTGTACATCGTGTTGCAAATTTTATTATAGTCATTTTAATGTCTTTTTTAAAAGTTAATATTTAAATAATTATTTCAGATTCCATATAGCTATGTTTAATACATATTATGTTGCTACTCGTTCTATTTCCTGTGATAGTTTATGAACAGAGAAGAGAGTTGAATCTTCCTATCAATATTTGTGCTACATATCTGCATTGTCTGTGCTTTTACTCAGTGTATGTAGTGATTCAGACTCCGGCTTTATGCCTGTGTAGTTAGGGAGCAATGAAAGATTGCTGGCAAAATCTATTTAAGAGATTAGCAAGAAAACAGCTGAGAAGCTGCAATGTTTTTACATATTCTTTTGGGGTTGTGTTCAGGTGTTCAAAATCACTGCTGTGAATAAAGCACCTAGGAAAATTCGTAAAATTGCTGGGATGCATAATTTGTGTTTCTCTCTACAAATGTGAGATGTATATATAAAATGTCAGATTAGATTATTTGAAATGAACTGTCAAATGCAAGTTAGTTCAGCACTTTCTGGTTTTAATGACTTTTGAATAGCAAACAAAGGAGAGTATAATAGTGGAATAAGGAAAACATTATAGAAAGTACTTCATAAATTACATCCAAAGCCTATTCATATATATACAGAAATACCTATAATAACTAAGAACCTCGAGTGCTCAATGGGGTGAAAAAAAGCAATGGATTTAATGCATTTTGGAAGTATATATTACATTTATTAAAAATAAATGAAAAAATACTATTCTTACATTCAAAAGGAAGTGGGAATTTTTTTTTTATTTATTTTGCGTGGTGGTGGTTTTTTTTAAAGTCACCTCACTGAACAGGGAAGGTATGTGTCATCCTGGTCCAAGGCTTATTTATATCAGTGGACTGCTATACCATGTAGTGTGCTAGTATTAGAGTTAACATATGGAGACAGCAGGGTAGATTGTACAGGTCTAGAGCTTTACTGATCTCAGAGTGAAAAAGAGAATAACACTGCAGCTAAAAAGTAGCCTTTCTCCTGATTCTTCTTGCAAGAGAGTCGAGAAGGAGGGGAAGGAGAGCAAAAGAAAGGAGCAAAGATGGGAGTTGCAGTATAGAACTTCACACCTTCCCATTAAGAAATTTAATACCTGCAGTACATCTAGGCTAATTAAATGGACTAGTTGGCAAGGAAGCGAACTCCCTTGCTTACTACCTATGTACTTGCTTGCAGGAAGCAATTATTGGCTGGGAAGCCCCACGTACCTTCATTCTAGTGTTAGAGTCAGTATCTGAGCAGGGGAATAGGAAAAATAATCTTTTTTATCCCATAGCACTTACTGTAAATAGATATCAATAGAAAGTCTCATGGCTATCCAAGTAAAAGCCAAAGAGGGGGAAATCGATTTTGTAGTAGATTAATATTGTCAACATGTTATGATGAAAGGGTCAATCATATGATATATAAGTATTTACATACACTTGAATTCTGCTGTGGAATGATTCAAAATGGTTTTAATAACCATATATTGAAGCTGGACTTAGTCACATTCTAAAGGTGTACAGATGGAATATGATTGACATTGAGTGTAACTCTTTTTAAGGAATTGGCATGGCATTAAGGCAGGGAAAATAAGTATGATCTGCATTGACACAACACATGGCTCTTCACAGAATAAGTATCCCAAATCTTTAACATAGTGATGGATTGCAGCTTCTGCCAGTCATTTTTAGGCTCATTACTTCTGACATGGAGATTTCCTTTGTAACTGATGGATATAAAATGGTTTGGGTTTTTATGTGTGGGTTTGTTGGGTTTTTTTCCCTATAATAGTTATGAGAAAATACATACAATAAAACCTGCTTATTTGCATTTGAGGGTTAGGTTTGTTATATATCCCTGTATGAGCAGTACCAACTCTCCTTCTGTCCGGAAGTTACCTATTTCATCTGTTGTTGTTTTTGTTGTAGAAGGCATCTGGACAATAGTGTAGAATATTATATGATGATGTTGAAGAGATTTGAGCAAAAGAATGAAAAAAAGGGGAAGGGAAAGAGCTGAAAAATAAAGGCAGAATCCTAGCCTCCAAGCAGAGACAAGTCAGTCAGGAAACAGAAGGTAGGAATAAAAGGTTGCTCTTGAGAGAGGAGGGAGGTCACCAGCAGCGTCACACGTGTCTGGGTTTTTCAACATTTTCATTAGTACTGAAAAAAGGAGTGTGTATGAGTAGACAGAATTTACTGATGACACCAAGTTTTTCAAGGTAATAAAAACAAAGGCTGACTATGATGAACTGAGGAAAGATATTACCATATTAAGTAACTGCAGTAAAACAGCATATGAAATGCAATCTAGATAAATTTGAAGTGATGTACATGGGAAATAAACAATTCCAACTTTACATATGTAATGATGGATTCCTAGCTGACTATTATCACATGGCAATGAGAAAATGAGATCTTGGAGTTATGATTGATAGTTCTATGAAAACGTCAGTTCAGTGCTCAAGAACAGTCAAAAAAAAAGGCAAATCAAATGTTAGGTGTTATTAGGAAAGGCATATAGAATAAGGCAAATAACATTAGTATGCATATATAAAAATCTCTAGTCTACTAACATTTTGAATACTGTCTGAAGTTCTAGTCCTACCGTCTCTATAGCCTGTAGTGGAGCTGGAAAAACTCTGGAGAAAAACAGTGGATATGACTGAACAGAAAGACTGACCCATCAGATTAGGGCTCTTCAGCCCTTGAAAGAGATGGGTAAAGGTAGATATGATGGAGATTTAGAAACTATGATTGTAACGGAGAAACTGAGTTTGGAATGATTGCCCACTAGCTTTTCAGATTCAAGAACTGGAAAAGTTGAGTAATATTTACAGGAGAAAAATTTGTGGAAAAAAATAACCAAAACAAACCAATCAAAAAGTTAGCTTGTTCTTTTATGTAACATTTAGTCAGCCTGGGGGACTCCTTACCACAAGATGCCAAGTCAAAAATTGACTGGAAAAATTAATGGAAGAAAAAGTGCTATTCCATACCAAATGATACTTTTAGCACTGCAAGTCCATGACCTGATAATTGCTGGATACAGGGAAAGCATATTAAGGAAGGAGCACTATACCTTTGCCCAATAATGCACTCTCTGACTGGCATTGACCATTGGCTGCTGTTGGAGGCAGGAGCTAGATAGACCTTGGCAGAGCCATTCATATATAAGATAGGTTTTTAGGCAAGACCTATGTAAAATCACCTCCCTGTTTATTTATGGTGCAGCTATTTCTTTCACCAGCTGCACAGCTAAATGCAAAGTTCTGGGCTTAGACTTTAAAAAGCGCCAGTTTTATGATAATAATGATTTTTGGTTTTCTGATGCTAGGAAGTAATATATATGAAATTTGTCAGAGACTATGTATTTACGGTGATATCTCTAGAACCCTGGTTCTCCAAATTGCCAAGTCTACCTTTGCTGGTGGTATGTAGCTAACTGATTACCTGAACTTTTTCCCTTTTTTCTCTGCCAAATTGAATGCTTAGAAAAACAAAATTCATTAAAACAATTATTAGAAGCTACATGCTTAAATGCTAGCTCTTATCATAACCAAGGCACCAAAATGATTTTGTTGCTCTTCAGAAGCACAGCCTTCCTGGATGTTTCAGAGAGCTCAGACTTGCTTATGAAGTTACAAAAGTTTAACCTTTCCAGGGCTCACTCTACAGATTCCTTTGAGTTTTCCCTTCCTTGTGTTCATGTCACCCATTCCCATACTAACTTTGTTTTGCATTTATATTAACACATGCACTTGCATTTGATTCTGTTCAACTGAAGTCAATAGATATTTCACTTTTGACTTCAGTTGAAGCAGAAACAAGCCACAAGCAACAAACACAATACCTGCTTTTCAACTTGGGAATTGACTATGACCTTCATCTACTACACAGGCTGTAACTGCTAAAGTGGGACCTGCAGGTCTATAGTTTGCAACTTAATAGTTTAAGAAGTCTTCTGAGCTACTACAGACTGCTAAGAATAGAATTCTAAAGCCAGTACATTTATTTCACATTTGTATTTCTCCCTGCCCCAAACTTAAAAACAACAAAAAAAGAAAGCTCTGTAGTTAAACTCTTCTCTTCTGGTTTTAATTGTAATTAATGTGTTTTAAGCAAGACTTATTTTATTGATTTAAAAAAAAATAATTAAGCAATATGCTTTTTAGATACACCAAGAATGTGCCTTACTAGTTTTACAGTGTGTATAACCAATCGACAAGTAAATGTATGTGTTAGAGTGTAGTGTCGTCTTTATGGGAAAAAAATAGTGAGGTTGGAGCGGATGAACTAAAAAGTTGTTCATGCGATCACAGGATAACAGAAATAATTTTTGTTTTCTTCACATTGTACATACTAAGACAAGCAGGAAAATATGAGCAATAGCATGAATTGGTATCTTTATAACCCCTGTATAGAGTTTCTGACACCTGAAAGATACATAGTAAGGGCCCTTTTCACATCAAAGGTATTCATTCTAGTCGTACAGGACTAGACCGTTTTTGCTCAGCTGCATAGTGTAGCCCAGCAGCAGCATGAGCTGCCTTTGTTCGTTGCTCACTGCAGTTGGTCAGGATGTACCTGAACAGTCCTTTACGCAATGTTATATAATATGGCATATATTCTTTTGTAGCTATTTTGCTCTTTTAATGAAGATATTGATGTACATCTTTTAATATTACTCTGTTCTTGGAAGATATTTGTGCATTGAATCCTCTCTGGGTGGGCTGAAGCCATGATGGTGGTTCTGCAGGTACTTCCTGCCCGGATGAGACGCTCAAGCCAGGGGCCGCAGGGCTTGCAGGGAGGGTGCTCACAGAGCTTGGAGGTACCCGTCTCTGTCTAGCAAATATTCTGTCATGAAACAAACCCATCTCTTCTTGATCCTGACTGGGTAGTCTCGGGGAGTTGAACTGAACTGCATGGGCTTCCTGACCAGAGGCAGTTCTGGGCGGTTTTGGAAGTGTGGTTCCAGACACCAAGGGAACTTCAAAGCCAAATACAGAAAGAGCTTCATTTCTTCCTCTCTTGGAAGAAAAGAACAAATTTCACTCACCTCAGTTCTACTTATCTTAGTACAGGTCCCTAAAATTTTTATTGGGCAGATACCTTTGCCTGACTTTATGGTACTTCCTGACAGACGTGTTGTGAAGATAAATACATAAAGCAATAGTGATACCTTAGGTACTGTGCTTATCCTGGGCTACGGCTGCGCTACGTTACCCTGAGGTGGGTTCTTGAGGAAAGTCTGGGTAGCATCTTCTTCAAGGCAAAGGAGGAAAGATAAGCAAGTAGACCTTGGCTTTATACGTCTGTAAGAAAATAAGTCTATAAACGAGGCAGAATTCTGTAAATCCAGTTGCAAAGGTACCATTTGCTCGCTGGCTTGCTGAGACAGCTTGAATTTATTTTTGTGTATTTTTTTTAAGAAATGTTTCCTTGACAGACTTCTATATATTGCATTTTACTTTTCAAAACTGTAGCCTAGAACTCAAGTTAAAATTATTCCTTCTACAAAAGCAAACTAACAAAAAACCCTCAGAGCGACAGGTAGACAAGATAAAACTGATGTTTGTATTCAAAAGATACATTCTCCTTCTAATCATTAAATATCAATGCATCTCAGATATATTTCTCACCTCTCTGTCATAAAATCAATGGGAAAGGAACACAAATCAATTTCAGTCTCAGAAAATAAGTTGTCAGGACTTCAGGAATTAGTTTATCATTATCTGCAATGTATTTTAGAAAGAACAACAGTGTTTGTGACCCACAGTTTTATGTTTTGTGTCTTTTTAAAAAGGGATATAGTGTCATTCAGAATGTCACATATCATTCAGGAGCAAGTTCTCAGCTGGTATTTTATGAAAGGCAATTTTAAAACATCTGGGTATTTTAGGATTTTGTGTGGCTTGTGTTTGATTTAGTTCTTTCTTTTACTTTTTTTTAGGTTTTGTATTATAGAAAAAGACTTACAAAACACCATGTTACCTAGTTATTAGTTGCACTACTATCAGATGTTAATATAATCTAATAATTGCCTCGGGGTTGTAATCCAAAGTCTTCTGAAGTTATTGCAACCTGTTGAGTGCTTAGACCTTTTGTAAAGTTGGAAGTCTCTTTAAGTAGGAATTTAAGAGCCTTATTGCATTTTAAAATAATATTGAAGACACTCCCCACATCTCTTTCCATTTTATTAGCATATACTAGCTGCGTAACAGTTTCAAGAATGATATTCAGGACTGATAGGAGAATGCTACTCTGAGAAATTATTTAGTACGTTATATTTCAACGGGAGAATGCTCTGAGTTTCTGAAAGTCAAAGCTCAGTGTAGGATTTTACAAACTAGATATCCTGAAATGGAAGTACAAAACACTTTTCACATCTGAAAATTTTGGCTTAACAGTAGTACTGGAAATTACACATGTAAGGTTGTGCCTGTCCTGCTAAATTCATGATTCTTATGAGAACATTCCCGGCCACTGAAACCTGGCAGTTTGCGCTGATGAATATGCGGACCAGCCCCTAGCATGGGTGTTGGCCCGGGCCAGCCAGAAGCCCAGGTGGTCCCCAGGCATGGCTGAGTGGTTAATGTCAGCCAGAGAACAGTCCCTGCAGCTTTCCATCCTTTGGAGAGTAAAACAGTTTGCTAGCACAGACGAGGTTTGCACTGTGTCGAAGGACCTCGGCGGCATCCTTAATTCACTATTGTAGGCACACAAGAATCACGAATCCTGGAAAGATTCTGTAAATGTGTTTATAATTATCTGATTCTTAAAAGAAGAAATCTGAACCTTAGAAATATCTAAAGTTCATCAAGAAACTAGATAGCACCTTTTAGAGATCAAAGTTAATGTTAGCTATGTAATCTCTTAAAGCTGATACCAGGCATGAGCACCAGCTCTGTGCTCATGTGCATAGGTGCACCATAGATTTCTGGCAGTGTTTTCTGATCAAAGTCATTACGGCGGCAAGTGGTGAATAACTTACATGTTTGCTAGTCTCCATAAGTGCAAAATGCTAATTCGTTACATCTTAGATTTCTTATTAAAGTTGGGGTTTAAGAGTTCTGTGTGTCTGTGTCATCTGCCATGCTGTGAACAATGAGATAACCAGGCAAAGGCAATGTTGCACCAGAAAAGCTTCCACCGCCTGCTTAAGTAAATTAGTCCCATAATACCTAGAGGCAACAAAACTATCAGCCAATGTTTAATTATGAAGCTATTATTTCTTTTTCTCTTGGCATTGCTAAAAAGAAAAGAAAAAACTCAACTGAGTAGTTTTCTGATTTTAAAAAGTTTCAAATAAACATTGTAGATTTCAAATATATTTTATATAGTTTCAGTATGATTCATTCTAACATGTCAATAATGCTAGTGACTTTACATTTTTGTTTCATTTTACTGTATTTGATCTTTTAATATTAATTTTAATAAAATAAAATTAATTTAATAAAATTGTTTTATTAATAATAAAATTAAACATTAATAAAATATTTTAGTGTTAGCATATCAATATGATATGTCATGTTAACATATGATGCTGCATCTGATAAAAGTTTTCCTAAAGGCCCTAAAGTAAAAAGCACCATATTTAAAGTTTCTGAACCCGTTTGTTGAAGTGGTATTGCTGAAGGAGAGCTGGAAAGGGACCGGAGGATAGTTGGGGTGTTCCTCTGGTCCAGAACTCCCTTTCTGCAAAACATTTGTGCAGCCCTAGAGTCAGGAGAAATAGGTTTTCTTAAAATAGTTAAATAAGGCTAAGAAATCAGATCTTTAGTTTTGAATGGACTGAAACCAGAAAAGTTTGGGAAATTGTATCTAAGTTTATTTTATTAAGTCATTATTTTAAATTTTTCAGGGGTGAAATGATAATTAGTTTTAAACAGCAATAAAAATATTTATTTAGAAACAAGTTTAAAAACTGTGTTGTACTGAAGAAATGTTTCCCTTATTACGGGCAAGTATTACTGAACACTTCCTTGATGCATAGATAATGTCTCCCAGAGGAAGTATCAGTAAATGCTCATGGGTAAAGCACTCAGCGATGAGATGAGTATTCTTTTCTTGGCCTTTGTGTAGCCTGCTTGTGCAGCTTAATTTGGTTCATTTAATACTACTATGTTATTTTCAGTTATTCTGTAAAGTTAGATAGTACTACTTCCTGAATCACAAGTATATCTGAGAATAAACATAGTAGTAACTGAAAAAGTCAGATACTACAGTGATTATATATTTCTGCCTACCTAGAAAAGATCTTAAACATGTAACATTAAGAATACACTATATTAAGCTCAGTAAAATGCTCAGTGGAAAACCACTTTATATAAATGCAGTGACCAAATGACTATTTATTGATG